>NC_066630.1:15048099-15718962 GCF_025201925.1 Gopherus flavomarginatus | reverse complement strand
CCTAGCAGATCCATGGATCTTATAAGTAAACTTAGACAAAATGGTAAAGGGAGGTGCCTCCCTCCAGCCTGGATTTCAGCATCAAACTCTCTTAGAGGGGCAAAGTTTAGCATGCATTCCTCAACTTGGCATCCCTAGGGTGATCAAATAGCAAGTGTGAAAAATCAGGATGGAGTCGGGAGTAATTGGCATCTATATAAGAAAAAGCCCCAAATATCAGGACTGTCCCTATAAAATAGGGACATCTGGGCACCCTAGGCATCCCCCATTGACTAGTTTAGGTGAGGTGCTGCCTAATATGCTGGATTTTGTGAGTCCCACTCTGAGGCTCCTATCTCTCTCCATTCCTTATTTATGGAGGCTACATAGACTAACTCTGCCTTTGTGAATTTCTTGGTTCTTTACAGTTAAGCTCGGTGATGCTGAGTATCACCCATGCTTAAGATCCTTTGTGAACCGAGCCCTCACTGTGAGATGGAGAGTCTGTGTGTCAGTACTATTCCTAGATCTTTGTCCTATATACCATTAGGGTGGGAGTGACAGTCGTGTATGGAGAAGAGGTGGGCCATTGAGCAAATGGGACTTTTCTAGAGTGGGAGTGCATTAGGCAGCTGTCATGCCACAACTGGTCAATTGTTCTAGCCGTGTTGGTCCCAGGATATTAGAGAGACAAGGTAGGTGAGGTAACATCTAGTTTATTGGTCCAATAAAATAGGGAGGCAAGCTTTTGATCTTATACCGAGCTCTTCTTCAGGTCTAGCCAAAGTGAGCTAGAAGCAATGCTTTTCAGTATGACATACATTCTTTTCAGCAGAAAGCTATTGCTGGATGATGACCTGGTGTTCAGGCCAGTGCTTGAGTCCTTATGAGGAAAAGTCCACCACAGGGCTGTGAGATGGAAGGAGAATTAAGGAGAAATAGAATTTGTAAGAGTAAACTCTCAAACAGGCTGATGACTTAAATAATGGATCTGAATGTCTTCCTGTGACAAGCCACCCTATAAAGGCCTTTCTCTAAAAGGGCAAGCCCAAAGAACCAGGTTTGATGACAATTCTTGGTATCTGTTGAGGCCTCCACCAAATGCTATTATAAGCCAGGATCCCATCTCTGAAATCATAGAAGAGAAAATGTTCTGCTGCTTAATCTTGTGAACTGTTCCCTTGGTTACTATCTGGAAACAAATGAAGCTTAGAAGTGATAGTTGCCAGTGAAATGTTACCCAGACCACGGTGTTAATTTCCAGTAGATAGTATGATCATGAGTAAAACCCTTGGCCTCAGCTATGCTTAGTCTTAACATCTTAAAATAACCAAGAGAATTATAATTTTAGGGACAAATCATCAGCTGGTGTAACTCCACTGACTCCAATGAAGTTATGCTGTTTTATACTAGCTAAGGAGATTGCACTTGATTTTGAGGTTTTTTGTACTAGGGGGTGGGGAATTAAAATATGCATAATCATAGAAGTGGCCCTATAGAGAATCCTATTTATAGTGCTGTTACAGAGGAATCTAGACTAGGAGATTATAATTAGTGATATCGAGCCATGTGTTTCTCATTGTGAAAATTGCTTAAATGAACTCTGCTTACTTATAAAAGTCCTATTTGTAGATTTAAGGCCTTTTCTTAGTAGATAGATATAGATTAAAAATATTGGGGAGGGGGGTGGCATAGGGGAAACTTCTTATCTTGCAACCTGTCTTTATTTAGCAAACTTCTTCATGTAATAGTTTATCTTTTCAGTTCTTGTTAAGAGCCATGCATTCATTGTTCATTCTTCCATACCTCTTTCTCTCAGGAAATCTAGTTAATTCTTTTCGAAGATGCTCCTTTTGTATTTGCGATAATAGGTTCAGCATGCCACGAGAAGTCATGCTAGTCTATACTTTCCCACTTCACAAGATATCATCAGGGCATATTTTTAGGTATCTTGTAAGATTAACTTTCACATAAATCTATTTTCTAAGCCCTCTGAAACTGGAGACAGCTTGCTGTTATTAGAATGTATAGTGGATATTAATTCCTGTATGTGGTTTTTTTAGTTGAATGGTGATGGAATGAACCTGTTCTGAAGCATGTTAAATCTGCACATTTGAGTGCTTTGATGCCAATGTTCATTTTACTTCAAGGTATCTTATTTTCGTCTTCATAAAATTAAATGCTTGCATGTACCATATAATTAAATTTAGCCACACCAGAGACTCCAGTATGTGCATTTATTAACTTCTGACTGCATCTCTATTTATACTTTGGTCAATTTTAGCAAATCAGTTAATTTACCCAAGATGCAGGTTACACTTAGCCACAAAAGAGGTGTGAAAATGGCCCCTTTTCCGTTAGTCTTCAGTGTAATGGGAAAAAAGGTGTGGATGCATCTGTTTGTGCATACCGCTAGGGTACGTGCATACTTGAATGGAGAGCTGGGGAGCCTGCCTTTGGGTTTGTAGTTATCCACGGTGTGTATTCTAACCATAGGGTTTTGCATATATACATGACATGGTCATGCATTTTTCAGGGACATTTATGAAGGCCTAAAGAACATTTACTTCTCATGATTATTTATAGTATTGTTCCCACATAAATAGTGTGTGTGTCAGGTTTGCTAAATAAGGTTCCCAGACACACAGATGATCACTGGCACTTGCCTCCTAGGTTTTCAGTGAACAAGGAGACTCAAAAATATATTCTTCTAAATGGTTGATAAAGATCAGATCTAAGAAAATGACCCAAAACAGAACATCAGGACAATTTTGTGGCTCTAAGAGCTTGTCCACACAGAGATGCCCAAGACAGTTAATATGAATTACCTAAAGATGTGAACTTGAAGTGAATTAGTTACATAGATTTAACCCCTGTGTGGACACTCATTCAGAATTATTCAGGCCTTTATTCAGTTTATCTTAAAGTGAACTAAGAACTGTATAATAACTAGCAAAACAGTGAAAACTCCAGCTATTTCAACATGCTGCAGCTTACCTTATAAACAATCATAATATGAATTGCGTATCTCACCAATAGTCCACACTCAAAAGTATCTGTCTTCTGTATTTGGGTTTTTTACTGCTAGCAGCCACTGTAGTACCTGAGCACTTTCTGCGTAAAATCAATAGCAAAGTCCATAGTGGAGTCTCTGACACTTGTCACTTTTGGGGGATAAAATCTCTAGTTGGGGTAAAACCTATGCTTGAGATAGGGAGATTGTGGTCTTGGTTTTTTTAAAAGATATTAATTAGCTGTTTGTGGCAGTGATGTTGAGTCATACCTATCATCACACTGATGGAATTCTGACTCAACTTGATAAGTGAGCTAGAACAAGGGAGTGAGACAGACTTTTGTTCCCTTACAGATAAACTTGATGTTCCTAATATGTACACGTGGTGACAGGTATGTTAGAAAGGCATAGACAAAGTACTTTAATACTGAGCAAAACCTCAGTTATGACAATAGATAAAGAATATAATTCTTCTCTTACTCTCCCTCAACCAAATGCAGATGAGTGTTGTAAAATCTGCTTCTCAATGGATATCTAGTAAATACACAATGATAGCTAGAGGATGGCAGAAAGAAGGGAGACAGAAGAGGAAAGAGATAATAGGAGGTCTAATAAAAAAAACAACTTCCTAATAAGACATGACAGGACACTATGTATTTACTTCAAGTTATACTGGGAGGAGGTTCCATTAGAGATCGAATCTAAATCACATTTTGGGTCTCCACTCTGAATAGTTTGCATTTATTTGGCACAATGATTGTTAATAATTAACTTAAAAAGGAAAGGAACATCTCTTCCACAGTATGGAGAAAGTTCTGTCCTCCAATGCAGAGGAACTGCAACAAACTTGAGACCTGAAAAGATTGTATTTTGCTGTTTTTGTGGAGCTTAGTCATTGGTGAATGAACCACAAACAAGCATGAGAGTTCTAGAGGTAGTAAAATCCACTGAACAAGAAACCTTTCAAAAAGAAAAAGCAAGAACCTTCGGTTACTACCCTTTCTGTGAAGCCAACCAACAATTTTGGATTCTGGACGTGTTTTAAAGACCATAATCCTAGCTTTCAAACTCTTATACTCTTTGATCATAGCAAAAACACATGCCATCATTATATAAGGGAGCAAGGCTTTCTATATCAGGGACTCTTGCCTTTAGTTTGTTCATATTGCCAGACATTGCCTTTAATCTTCTGTTTAATGTTAGAGAGGGACTCCTGAACATTAGTCAGCTGTATCTATAGTGCAGCTGCCTTCAGATCTTATGCTGTGCCTCCTGAAGTACAGCCACTTCTGTCACCGCTAACATATCTGGCTGTCTAAAGACTTAGCAAGTAGCAATGTCCTTATTAAAATCCACTTTGGATTTCAGCAGTTTTTCCAAACAAATGATAGCCAAATAATATGGATAACGGGAAACAAAGTGGATGCAACATAAGCACTAAAAACAAAACAGAAAACAAAAGGTTGAAACCTGACCTATTGATTTCACCAACCCTTGTATGTCTCAGTTATGTCCCCCACTGGTTCCCAAAGTTTTTACTAAGTTACCTACTAACAATATTTTGTCTTTTTTGGAATCCCACCCAAAGTCCATGTGTGTGTGTGTGTGTGTGTGTGTGTGTTGGAGTGTGCATGGTTGAATAATAGGTCAGCATCCTTCACTACTGCTGCCTCCCCTTCTTTGCCCTACAGAGGGGTCACTGATGACATGCTGCAGCAACCTCTGCCCTGGCACTGCAACTGTATTCCTAGCTGGTACAGTGGGGAGGCCGGGGTGGGGACTGGGGTGGCAGAGGGGAAGGGAGGGAGAGAGAGAGAGAGAAATGTTCGAGAGTGAGCCTGCACCTTGAATGAACTCCACAATGGTGGCTCCTGTGGGACTGGACCCAGCTTGCCAACAATGGTGGCTCCTCTCCCATGAGATTGGGCCTGGCTCCCCATTCAGGGCATTATGACTTGGCGCATGGGGCTGCATCGCCACTCAGGTTTGAGAGGGGTGGCCAGGACAAACCACATGCACCAGTGGGGAGATGGGCCACGAGCTGCTGCTGCAGAGTGAGTGCAGGGTGGGCTTGCTTTCTAACCTTCCTGCTCCCTTTCTGGGCTTCCCCTTCACAATGGCCTTGCAACCCACTAGAAACTATCTGCAACCTACTGATGGGTTGTGGCTCACCAAGTGGGAATTACTGCACATCCCACAGCCCATAACACTCTCCTTTATAGCTTTTTCCAGCTTCTGTTTACTTTCCTTCTTGGCCTAATTATCTTGTGGTTTTAATTTCCTCCACTGAATTTCATTAAACTCTTTACAGGTTCAACTTTTGGCCAACCATTGGCCGGGTGTAATACTTGGCCTTGTCCATGTGATCAAGGTTATCATCTAAGTCTGTCATTTTCCTGCTGCCATTTGCTTTTCTCCCATTGCTGCTTTGCGATTAGTGCTCAGGCTGCAGGCATACACTACAGTGTTATGCATGTAGGAAGGTGTGCGTTCCAGGAGAATAGAGAAATGGATATTTTAAAAGCTCACTCTGCTTGTCTCTTTGCATTTTTAATTTAAATATACTTTTTCATTATGTTTTTTATAATCTTTCTAATATGCTACACCTTTTAGCTGTTTGTGATCTTGAAGAAAATGCTAAGTGCTTTGGGATGCCTGGCTAGATGCTATGTCTTTAGAAAAAGTGAAAGCGGTGGTTGTTGTTGTTGTTGTCATCATGCTGTTGATCTTCTGCTTATTTACCTGCATTACATGTAGCAATCATAACTGTATTATTAAGATTATGTCAGACATTCTTAATAAATACTATTTTTTTAGATGTAGAATTTGTATGAGAGTTTATCATTCTTTGCTAAAACACATCATGTAACGTCTCACCTTGGGAACAAATTTTGGAAAATCTGCAGGGGGAGGGGAAAAACTTTGAAAACTCTGAAGTCTTAAATGGGAAATTGTGCTTTAATGTATGACAATAAAAGCTTTACGTCACAGTACTGTCAAATGTTGCCTATCCTCTGTATGTAAATTATGAGCTGCTGATCACTTTCAAGTGGTGAACAATATAGACCTATACCACTGTTGTAAATATTTCAGATTTTGTCGTACCATCTTCCCAAGCATACTCTCTCTTGTCTTAAGCCATCACCTCTTTCAATGTTATTATAGGATGATAAGAAAACACAGGGCATATGGGAAGGGTGTGTAGACTTGGCAGAATTCTAATTTTTAGTTTCAGCAGATAGAATTGATTATTTTAAAACATTATTAGATTTTTGTCTATTTAAATTTTCACAGCTGGAAATGATGGGAGTCAGACAATGGTTATTTAATGAAAGTAGATGCTGATATTTAAAAAGAATCTCTAACTTCTAAAACACAATTTGTTAAAATATCCTAAATAAATATCCTTAAATCAAACTCTAAATTCTCAGTGTAAGGAAAAATGCTGCTTAGCTGTAAACTATAGTTATCAATGGAAATATTTGTTGTCAATTTGTATGTGTAGTGAAATCGATATGTACCTATTTTAAAAATTGAATCCTTCCAAGCCTATTTATGCTTTACTTTCACTAAAGACGGAGGTTCAAATTCTGTTAGCTCAAAGAGGAGTCTGAGAATTTAAATCCTGCTTAAAATAGATCAAAATAATGAATCAGAAACGTTGGACTATGCAGAATTTTTTTTCCAGATGTGATGAAGATGACAATTTCTTTGGGGAAGGGTTATGACAGAGGTTCTGTTCAGGTAGTGGTAATTCTAAATCTTTTTATTATTATTACACAGATGAAATACTACTGAAAATTGTAGAGACAAGATGACTGAGGTAATATATTTTTTTTTTATTGGACCATCTTCTGTTGATGAGAGACAAGTTTTGGAGCTTACACAGAGCTCTTCTCCAGGATGGGAAACTAAGGTTTTGTCTACGCTGCCTTACTTTTAGTGACAGCCTTGCTGCTAAAAGGCGTGCAGTGTAGCTGCTGTGTGTCTGCAGGAGAAAGCTCTCTTGCAGACAAAAAACTTCCACCCCGGCGCTTTTCGTCAGTAAAATTTTAGTCATTTTGGTGTGTGTGTGGGGAGGGGAGTGTTTTAACACCCCTGAATGATTAAAGTTTTGCCCATGAAGTTCCAGTGCAGATAAAGCCTAACTCAAAGTGTCACTGATAAATGCAAGGTTTGAACAGATTGTTTAGCATCAGTATTTAACACACATTTCAAGTGGCAATTTCACCTTAAATGGTCCCTTGAAATATGTGCTAACTACTTATGCTGAACAATCTGTTCAAACCTTGTATTTAGCAGTGACACTTTGAGTTAGTTTTCCAGACCTGGAGAAGAGCTCTATGGCCTTGGCTACACTGGCACTTTACAGCGCTGCAACTTTCTCGCTCGGGGTGTGAAAAAACATCCCCCTGAGTGCAGCAAGTTACAGCGCTGAAAAGCGCCAGTGTAAACACTGCCCCAGCGCTGGGAGCACAGCTCCCAGTGCTGTAAGCTAATCCCCATCGGGAGGTGGAGTACCTGCAGCGCTAGGAGAGCTCTCTCCCAGTGCTGACGCTGCAACCACACTCACACTTCAAAGCACTGCCGCGGGAGCGCTCCTGCAACAGCGCTGTACAGCTGCAGGTGTAGCCATACCCTATGTTAGCTTGGAAGCTTGTCTCTCTCACCAACAGAAGTTGGTCCAATAAAAGATATTACCTCACCCACCTTGTCTCTCTAATATCCTGGGACCAACAAGATACAACAACACTGCTTACTGGAAACTGTCATTTTGGGAGACTTTGGCGTCCCAGATATAGATTGAGAACAAATGCTACGAACAATGGTAAGGCCCAGATAGTCTTGAATGTAATAAATGACAAATTTCTTTACAAAACAGACACTGAACCAACAGATCTGAGTCTATTTTAGACTGGGATCTATTAAATAGTGAGATCATCATAGAAGAGTTGATTGTTTTTTAAAAAAAAAAACTCAACAACTTTGGATTACGTGATCATACGTTAGACAATTTTAAATTGAAGAATAATCAAAAACAAGTTGGTAACTAAAGTTTTTGAGTTTGAAAGAGAAGACTTTGAGAAACTAGGAAAAATAATGAAGTCATCTGAACTGAAGAGTCAGGGAGTTAAATGGGGTCAAAACTTGCAATTTCTTGAAATCAAAGATTCAAAAAATATCTGGAAAATGCATCTGAAGCATGGGCAACAGACTTGTAGGGAAAGGCTCTAGATTGATGTGGTTGTTTAAACACCTCAAAAAAGAGAGCATACAAGGAATGGAAGAAAGGATTGATCAGCAAAGAAAGCTACTTCTTGATGGTCAAAAAGTATAGGGATAAAGTAGAATTGCCAAAAGTCTAATTGAGTTAAACTTTGCAAAGTTAATTAAAACAAACAGTAAGAAGTTCTTTAGCCATATAAATAAAAAGAAGACAGTGGGGGGGAGGGAGGATGGGGTAGAGATGGAGGATAATCTAGATATAGCTCAGAAACTAAGCAAATACTTGGCCTCAGTTTTCAATACAGATGATAATTTCCACATTTGAGATGGAAGCTCTTGCATGTAAACAACTGGGCAATAGTTTTTCAGGCATTAATGTATCATGTTAAATGAGAGTGTCTGAGATGGTCTCAAGTTTGGACTATTGCAACTTTTGATGATTTTCAGTTTGATTCAGAAATATCTGTGCATGTGAGACAATCCTTGAGTTTGAAATGGTCCAGAGATTGAATTTATCCCAACTGTGAGATAACTGTAAGCTTTAAACTATACAGAGGCTAAAATGACTTGACTTCTATATTATGCTAACTTTGATTCAATGTTAATAAAACTAGGCAAGAAGTTTTTCTTTACCAATTTAAACTTTAAAGTTATAAAACTATTGAGGTTATTTTTCTTTAAACTCAGCTTGTTCTGCAAAACTCAGTGATATCTAAAAATCAAAAGTCCAAAATCTGTATGTAGTATACCTGCAATATATAGGTATGTACTGTAAATTGATCTAAGGTCGTTTAAACAATTTAGGGTCTTTTTATTAGATTATATTAATGGTATAAAAAAGAGGACCCATATTTTAAAGCATTAGCACAAGGAAGAGTGTTTATCCTAAGCTGGCTTCTGAGTGCCTGATTCCTCAACCGTAACAGTGCCGGATATTAATGTTAGTTTTTAAATGCATGTATTATATTCAGAAATGCAAAAATACAGGAGCAGTGATATGATCATTTAAACTGAGAATATATTTATGAAGAAGGAGCTGATTAACAATAAATTGTGAATAGTTTCTCATCACCCCCAAAAGAGTGAATATATGGTATTTGAAATGTATAATACGTAGAGTAAATATTCTCTTTTTATAAGACTTAGCAAGATATCAGATTCTAGTCACTGCTGAGATTTCCTGCAAGAATAATACATTCAAAGAAATGCTTAATGGGGACTTCATCTCTCCCATTTGAATTTAAAGTTGTAATCAGTTGTACATCTTCTTCTGCTGTTGCCATAAATCCACAATTTTCTTCATAATGCTTTTCAAGGAAATCTTGTCTATGTACTCTGAACACACTCATTGTAAAGCTGAGAGAGAAGGCTTCTCCTGACTACACTAAGATTTACTTTATGAAATGCCAACTATTTAGAGGGCTCTGGGCTATAATAGTTACTGCCTTTCACCTGATAAATTTTATGTCATCTAACGTATTGAAATTAAGTTTAAATAAGTTACACAACACATAATTGATTCTGGCTTAATATTCAGGATGGCTACAAAGTACATTTATAGAGAGAATATTGTGGAAGGTAGATTCAGATAGACTCAGCGAGTCTATCACTTAGAGAGACATTTATATTCTGTTACGTTACCAGTTTCAGATTCTCTAATTTCCCTACTAATTTAATTATTACACATACTCCATAGTAAGTGCATTAACTACTACAGTATCTCAGCTTTCTACTTTAAACCTGAGTGTGATGTACACATATATGCCCTGTTTGCCAAAACTGAACCAAATCCACCTTAACTCTCAGAAGCACAGTTTTAGACCAGGATAGAACTTTGTGGGCTAAAAAATGGGGAGTGTAATCACTACTTGTATAGTTTCCTATTTTTTGTCTTATTTTCAATTTAAAAAATGGCTTGTTTTACAAGCTCTATGTTAGTGTTAATCTGTGATATGCTCTCACTAATTTATGTGGCCTGGGGGGAAATG
This sequence comes from Gopherus flavomarginatus, assembly GCF_025201925.1. Classification (NCBI taxonomy): domain Eukaryota; kingdom Metazoa; phylum Chordata; order Testudines; family Testudinidae; genus Gopherus; species Gopherus flavomarginatus. Next base: position 15,708,756 of record NC_066630.1, on the reverse strand, counting down.
GTTTGTGTGTGCATTATGGCTCCATGGAGATTATGAATGCTGCATGGCCCGCAAATGGGCAGCCATGATGGAAGGTATATCAGGTAGGGGACTGCACTGGGGATAGATAGGGCGATATGATGTGGAAGGAAATAGAAGATAGAAAGTCATATGAAGCACAGTAGGATTGGTGAGGGGGCAAAGAGCATACTTGGTCAGGGGGAGCAAAGGGAGGCCCTATCAGCAGAGAAATGAGGAAGAATTTAATTATCTAGAACTCTATCCTCAATTCCATTCACAACCCTCTTGACATAGCTGTGTGCTGGAAGGGAAGCTATCATTTCCTTTTGGTGGAATGGAGGGAACTGTGAGAAAGAAAAGACACTTCTTCTAGGGACTGTGTCTTCTATGGATTTGGATGTGTGTCCTGCACCCTCACCTAACTCTAATCTGGACCCAGATTTTAAACTGCCTCTTTGGGCAATCTCTTTTCAAAGTACTACAGTGCAATTTAGCCAAGCGTGTATCATAGGATTGCTGGGTTTGAGACATACAATATGCCATTTGGCCACAGTACAGCAAAGCGCTTAAGCACAGGTTTAACTTTTAAGCATGTGAATAGTCTCGCTGAACTCAAGTAATCTGAAGGAGGATAATAACAACTCACTTCACAGGGTGCAGTGAGGTTTATTCCATTAATATCTGCAAAGTGTTTTAGATCCTCAAAGTGTTAGAGTAATAAAGTGCGTGTAGTACACTGTGTAACAAAACCATGTTTACAATGAGTTGTGTTGCTCTTCTGCATAGAATGGTGCTGAGATTTTCTACATATTCATTTTTTTCCCCATAAGGATGATGATCAAATTTTATACAGTATCTGAAACAAAACATTATCTATAATAATGTAAAGTACATATTAATCTTAATGTTTAGCTCTTGGATAATGTGATGCCTTTTAGGAATTCATGAATATGTAAACATTAAATACAAGTACAGGATATAGATACAGTGGATTATCCATTGCATTACATACTCCAGTCTGTTTGGTATTCATTTCAAAGATTTAAAGTTGTACAATAATATATCAACACTGTTTTATTACTGTGATATTTCTATTATGCTAATTTGTGAGGGAGATCACTTCCATTAATGTGTAGCTTTTTTAAAGGAAAATGTCAAATGCCTGTATGGCTTGATGGTAAGTTTACATAGCTCACAGTTTAATAAAAGGGTTGTATGGAGAAAAAACCCTAGCTTTATATAACAATCTACTAAGAATTTTATAGCACAGAACAGCTGTATATACAGAATAGTTTTGCTACCTATTCTAAAAATTCTGAAGTTCTGTATTCTCCAACAATTATCCTGATGAGATTTTTCTCTCTTTTCAAGATCATGGTTGCTTATAAATATTTTCTTTGATGCTCTTTATGGAAAAACTAGCCTTGAATTTTCAAGGGGTAGGTAGACTATCCCCCTCACTCCCTTCCTCCCCCGCAAAAAAATAGTTTTAGACACTGAAATACTACTTTACCACAAAACAAATGACAAGATGGGGGGAAAAATAGTCTGTCTGTGGAAGGTTTTAGTGTCAAATGTCAACAGTGTAGCCGTATTTAATGTATTCCCATTTTTTGTTATAATCAATTTTGGTTGGGTAGGGAAAGCGATAGAAACAAAGAATCACAGACAAGATAAGATATGTTGCCACTACTGATTTAAATTTGTGAATCTGCAGTATTGGAATTCTCTCATATAAGTAAACCTTATTATGCTACAATTTGATTTTGGTTTTATGACACTTAATGGAATCTAGCACAGTATGTCATAAATAAACCAACTCTGATGTTGAACTCTATTGTGACCTTACAATGAGAAAATGTCATCCACTTTGTCAGATCACAGACATACCCAACCTTGCATATAGTCAGGTCAATGATGCTGACTCATCACTTCCCACAAACACACTGCCTTTGGGTGTCACAGAGTGTTGATAGTTCAGTCGATCATTGTGATGAGATATAGTATTGGCTCCTAATTACAAAAGTATGAGCAATGAGGCTAGATGGAGAGGATTTAACAGATGATAACAGCAGTTCATTCATAAAGAAAGTGGTAAACCTATTTATAGAAAAAATGTAACATGATAAATTCCTGTAAAACTCTGTTTAGTTTACTTGCAACCTAAAATTCCTATGCCACAGGCTATGTGAATGCGTGCAAACTGTCAATTTTATATAAAAGTTGTGTAATTGTATGTGTGTGGAAGAAGGGAAGGGAAGAGGTAAATTAGAGAGAGCTTGGCCAAAGAAATAATTTGTTCTTTTCCCCATTCACGGTCCCAAATAGAGTATCTTTATAATTATACTATCCTGCAATGCAGGAAAGGCAATAGTCAACACTGTCCCTGCCACAGGATTAAAGATTTATATTTTCTGGCACCTCAAGCCTACAAATGAAAGAAGTATGTCATTAGAAACTCAAGAAAACTCCTCTTCAGTGGCATAAGATTATTGGCCAAGATTTTAAAAAACAGTTGCCTAAAGTTGTGCTCCTAAACAAGGGCCTGACCTACAAAAGTACTCAGTGCCCAGAAACACCCTTTGAAGTAGTACAGCAAATCAAGCCTCCTACATGTGTTTATCTGAGTAGCAGGACAACAGGAAAACGTGACGTTTGAACACTTTTTTTAAGTCAATCAGATTATGTTCCCCCATAGGGTAATCAGATTCAATCTTCTACTAAAAATGTAGTTGCATTTGGATCATTATACAGTAGTTTCCTTGTTGGCCTACAATCTTCTGCTTTCTGCAGCTTCTACTCAAGTATAAATACAACAAAAATAATGTCATGAATTTACTGAGTAAATTTACTGAGTAGTGATACATCAGCAAAGCACATCCTCTCCCTCACCAACTGTCAGTTAGTGGGAGGTGGGAGTTTCCCCTGCTCTGTTGTGATGTAGTTAAGTAGAGCATCAAGTCTCCAGCCTGCACTCCTGTGAGCAGACTGATTTTGTTGCACTGAGCAGTCCCTTTAAAAAATGATGACTCTGCTAAGAGTACACCTGATGTTCCTCCTCTTCAGGTGGGATATTGATCACCAAGGGGGAAAGTTCCATGGCAGTTGGGAGGCTGGTTGTTCAGTGAGGCTGAGTGTTGGGAGTCTCTGGGAGAAGTACGTAGTTTGAGACATGTTGGGTCTTCACTCTGTGTCTGAAACCCTGACAGTCTGATTTAGGAAACTGAAGAAGCAACATACTGTAGCTTAAAGTAGTCCACTGCCTCTGATATAACATCATTGTCCAGCAAGTGGATGAGATGAGAAATAAAAAATGGGGGGCAAGAGAGTGATTTACAGCAACACATAGGTGAACAGGAATTGAACAAAGGGAGAAATGAACTTCCTGCCATGACAACTTTTTTCTCCTGCTTATTTTTCAGTCTACTTTCCTTTAAAGCTTTGCCTGACTGACTGACAGGCCCTATTTGTGCAATCAGCAGGGGAGAGCTGTAAATATTGTAATTGTGGTGATAATGCACTGCACCTGGATTTACAAGTATCTGCTATTTAATACCATAAGGAACCTGAGTGAATGCATGGAGTCAGTCACTTGCAACTATCATGCCCAAACTATACTGAGGTCTATGAACCTTTTTTTTTTTAAGTTGTTGTAATCCGACTGGCATCTTTATCAATTTTGTAGGCATTTCTCAAACACCCAGAGCAATCAAGTTGAGTTTCCATACAAATCTAATGAGTTAGATAGTAGTAGTTTTTTTGTTGTTGTTCGTTTTTTTTTAAATAGCTATCCATCTGTCTGAGGGTGGCAGACTTCAACAAGTAAAAGGCACTGTACAGTACATTAAGGGCCTGAACCAATGTCTATTGACAATGGGCATACAGCAGGTCTTAAGAAACATCCTCAAACATCAGAAGGCAGAAATTTCAGGACAGGCAGAGCAGCCGTCTCAATATTATAATGGGATATCAGAAGAGGAATTAGAGACAGTAGTCCAGTGTTTCCAAGAAATTGTTGATACCATCCAGATTAGCATGAGCTGATTTCTTGTAAGCTGAGATACTCATACTGTGTCTTCAGTCCCAGACAATAGCCAATTGGGGGTGGAGCTTAGTCCATTAAGCAGATAGAGACAAATTACTAAAATGGTTCATACTCCTTTTTTCTATTTTAAAAAGGTAAAAGGAGAAGAGCATAGTAAGGCTCTTCCATTACAGTTCATTTGCCTGTAATGTCAGTGAAGCTATTATAAGGCAAGTATAACGTTGAAAGCAAAACAGGCAATAAAAATTGAGTAATATGTGTTCTTTAGCAGGGCAATCAAAAGCTCTATGATGAAGATGGAATTTATAGTGAGTTTTTCAAAAATGAATGATGACTCCCTATGTAGATTTTAATAAAGTTTTCAGTAATTTGATTTTTGTTCCTTTTTGTACCACACTAGTTACAGTGATGAAAACCATATTTATCGCCTCTGATTTTTTTTATTAATTTGAACCTGTCAAGTTATCAAGATTTATAATAAACAAGCATTCTTGCATTATGTCATTGACAAGCATCTCTAGATAAGGATATTAGACAATGTCCACTCCAGAGTATATGTTAAAACATGGCTGACCAAGGCAAATTCATTAATTGTTTGGTCAGAGGCACTGACAGCGGAGTCTGGGTATCACGTTTGGTGGTGGAACCATCAGCTTTACTGGGCCTTGAAACTGTTCTGGGGACTTTTGACCTGATTCTTCATTGTCTGGCAATGTAAGGCAGGTGTTAAATGCCTGCCATTCTAATTCAGTGCTTTTTACACTCACTTTCCCTCCATTGTGCACCAGCATTTATGACTTTACAACATGTAAGGAAGTGGAAAGTCAGGAACTTTATTGTTAGTGCTGGGAGAAGTAATAGAAAAGAAATTGAGAAGAAAAATAAATTTCTGTGTTGCCTTAAATTTTGGTTTTTGTCATGAAACTTGTACTCGTTCCCATAGCTTCTCATCATCTTTAGATTCTTCCCCAGAAAATTATCTCAAACTTTTCATAATCTCTCTTGATAATTCTAACACACAACCAAGAGACTTGTGTGGTTTAGCACTTCACAACTATGGGAACTCATTTCTTCACTTTCATTGATGTTAGTGAAGTTGAGGGTGCCCAGCAGCTCACAGAAGGTACTCAACCCCTCAGAATATGCGGCTCTTTGGAACAGAAAGGCCTGCCAGCAAACACTGCAGCAGGCTGTGCAGTGCAAGGTAACACATACATGACCTAATTATTGTGTTGACAGGTTCCAGAGACAAATTCTAAGCTGGTATTAATCACACCAGATTACACCAGCTGAGAAATCACATCCCCAGAATCTGGTACGTGCAGTAGTAAGAAATGTCTTCTCTTCCAATAAGCAATAACAACAATAATACAGATGGGGAAGCTAAGGCAAAAAGAGGTGAAGTGGCTTCCCCGGGGTCACTCAGGTGATTAGTGGCAGAGCTGGGACTAGAACCCAGATCTTCACTCAGGTGCCTGGGCATCATCATATTGCAAATAGTATTATGTTTTTCAAAATAAAATACCTTTTTCATATTCATTTTATTTTCAGACAACGACTGACTGGATCAAAAGCCGTTCTTTTCTTTCAAGGCATCATTGAACAAAACAAGTTAATTCATATTTATAAATTCACAAGAATGGTAAAAAACCCACAATTATTTTAGTGCTAGTTTTGCAAAAGTAATGCTCGGCAAAATAAAGGTGTCTAAACATAAGTTCAGGTCTTCTCAGCACCAAGATAATGTCATTCAATTGAAGGAGAATATGAGATTTTACTGTTTTATTTTTTTCAGAGTTTAACATAGAAGCTAGCAATCCAGAAAGTATTTTGTTTAAGAAATTAATCAGATCTTGAATGTAGGTCTCTTGTGCTTTAAATAGATAGCAACCTTTTATGCCCTACGGACTTTTAATTTCTGCCAGCAGTGTGAATCCTTTTCATTTATCGCACAGCTAAGAGTCATGGAGAACAAAATGATTTGTCCATTATCTATATCTAGCATTTAAAAACACTGCATAAAATTGGTCAAAGTATAAACTGGTTTGTGTATTGTGTGTCAAATTAATGCACCTTCAGTTTGAAAACCTTAAGTATTATTTCTGTTAAAAAGCATCACACCACTGAATTAACTAATATCTAACATCATGGAAAGAATTAGTGTCCATTGCTTCTTTTAAAGCGATTGGAATACTAGATGTTTTCATATGTTGATAATTTAAGGTAAAAGCTGATACTGAGCGAAAAAATCTCTCATAAAATGAAGCAATCAAAGGAGAAAAAAAATTGTCACTTTTCCTAACACAATTCCATCATAAAATGAATGTGAACCTTGCCAGTGAAATTGCAGTCCCATAAGGAGCAAATCCTCCACATCATGCAAAGCCCATATGAATGGGCATAGAGTGTTGGCTGACTTGTCTGATGCTGGGGCTTGGCCTACAATAGGAACTTATGTTGATATAACTGTGTAGCTGGGGTGTGAGCAGAGGTGAAAGTAAGCCGGTACGGGTCGGTACGGAGGACCAGTAAGAAAAGGAGACTGCCTAAGGGAGGGAGAAGCCTGCCCCCTGCATAAGAATAGTTTAAACTCAGTTGTTCCATGAGTGGTTCAGCCCCCGGGGGTTAGGAGTGGTTTCTGGCATCCTTGTTAATTTCATTCACAATACCTGGAGGGAGGGTGTGTTTGACTGTGGCAGGGGCAGTCCTTTTCTGCTCCCGGGATGAGGGGATCTCTCCATTACTAATATACACAACAAATACAAGCATTTGGCTGCACAGCTTAAATTCAGAGCTAATAAAAGCAGGTGGAAGGGGAAAACTCATTGTCACATTGGTTTCTCATCTCCTCCCTCCCCCTCTTCCAGCCAGGCTGCAGAAAAGGCTTTGCATTCTTCCCCCCTCCGCCCCCACCCGCAGGGGTTCTCCTCTAGGGTCTAGCTTTCAGTAGGGAGACTGGCTGAAATGTCTGCTGCTGCTGCCTTCATAAGAACAGTTTAAACTCGGCTGTTCCCTGCGCAGTTCAATCCCCAGAGTTAGGAGCCATTTCTGGCATCCTTGTTAATTTCATTTCCAGTTGTTGTGGGCAGGGGGGATGGTGTGTGTGACCATGGCAGGGGCAGTTCTTTTCTGCCCCCGGGATGAGGGGGATCTCCTATATACAAAAAACACAATCAAAATCAGGAACCATTTCCAAGTTCAAATCTATCCTATTCCCTCCCCAGCAGAGGATCATGGTTGTGATGTCCAAATTGCTTGCAGATCCTCTTTGAAATGTTACCGAATTGTGCAGGGAACAGCTGAGTTTAAACTGTTCTTATGCAGGAGGCAGGCTTCTCTCTCCCTCAGCCAGTCTCCCTGCTGCAAGCTAGAAGGAAGCCCCTGCAGCTGCTGAGTGCCAGGCAGGGAGAAAACACAGAGCCTAGTGTCTGCAGCCTGGTTGAAGGAGGAGGGAAGACATGGAGAAATATACGACAATGAGCTTTCACTTTTTCAGGCTTATTTCAATAGTAAAGTTTTTTTTACAGACAGAACTGGTAGTAGTAATAGTAGCTTTATTTTCTCTGTCTATGTCATGCAATGGGAGGGATCCATGAAGTACGTAGGAGAGGTGAGCTGCTTGCGATTGGACCATATGGGTAAGAAATGTAAATTACTTTCGCCCCTGCCCAAACCCAGGGCTCCCAGCCACCTCTGCATCTGGTAGCTCCAGGGGTGATTTAAAGGACCCGTCTCCTAGCTTCAGCCGAATCCCCGAGCCCTTTAAATTCTGATTTAAAGGCCCCACCTCTTCTGATAGAGGCCACGCCTCTTCCTGTTGAGGCCACTCCCCCTCCGCAGGACTCTGGAGTACCGGTAAGTCCTTTAAGTTACTTTCACCCCTGGGTGTGAGAAAAATGCATACCCCTGAGTGACGCAGTTATACTGACTAATCCCTAGTGTAGACAGTATTATGTCGACAGGAGAGTTTTTCCCATCAACATAAATATCGCCTCCCAGGGAAGCGGCGTATATATGCTGATGGGAGAATCTCTCCCTTTGGAGTTGTTAGCATCTTCTCTAAGCACTATAGCAGCTCAGCTGTAGACAAGCCCTGGGGCCATTTGAGGTGCTGCTGGGATCTGTCCAAAGTTCATGTGTCAACATCAGCCCTAGTAGCCTAAATTATATAAGTAGAACTAGTCAGAAAATTTCCAGTGCAACATTTTTTCCTTTGAAAAATACTGATTTGTTGAATGTGAAATGTTTCAGAGAAACATCTTGATTTTGACACAACTTCATTTTGAAAAATGAAAATGGAATGGAGCATTCTGATAAGGTCAGAACATTCCATTTCACCCTTTTCAGGAGAAAACATTCTGACCTTTCCACTTTGAAGTGTCTTTTGATTTAAACTTTGTTTTATGTATATACTATGAAATTTTAAAAGGAATGAAAGATTTGAAACTGGAATGAACTATTTTGATTTTTATCTAAATGGAAAAAAACCTGATTTTTTTTTGTTGTTTTTCAAGAAAATGTTTTTGTTTTTTTTTAAGTTTGGGAATGGACCAAAATTCCCAACTTGAGGAAATTGGTGGGAAATGGAAAATCTGGTTCCCACTCAACTCTCATAAGGGCTCAATCCTGCAAAATATTGAGTGCTTTCTGGATAGAGCAGAATGACCCCCACTTATTGATTTCTGTGAGATGTAAGTGCACTCCAGCCCAGATCCTCAATGGTATTTAGGTGCTTAATTCCCCATGGAATGATCTGGGCCTCAGGATGAGGAGCAGTGAAACAATCAGAATGCAAGATGTATATATATTTGAAGTATGCTTTGAAAGCTTGAAGAGGCTCCAGTGGCATCTGCCTGATACCACTGTTACCTAACAGTTTACAAAAGCAGGTTACTAAAGAACAAAATGAATTGTATTCATTTCCCTCCCCCTCCACACACACACACTTCCAATCTATTCTATTGTTTATTTGTAGCCTCCTTTCTAAGGTGTTTGTTCAGTTTTAGTTCTCAGGTTGGCTTTCAGAAGCCTTCATGCATTTTTGGTTTCTTCCAGCAAACCCAACCTGTTTCAGCTACAACTACAGGATTGACAATACCTTTAAATCTATGCCACAGCCCAGCTAGAAGAGGTATGAAAGGGGCAATGCTATTGCAAGAGCCTCCAGGAGAAATTCAGCTTGACTTAGGTAACAACTCGATTTATTTCTGTATGTACCCAGGAATGCGTTTATAGTGGTAGCTCTGGCAGCCTTTCCAAGGATGTAGTAACAGTGTTCACTGTGCCCCTGACAAGCTATACCCTAAATACTCCCCCTTCTTAAAGTAGCCAGTTGGTACCAGGGTGTTAATGGGGAGCAACACCTGTAGTCTCTAACATGATTGTACCCTTGGTATATGAGTTTGGAGAAAAGACTCAGGGCAAAATCAATTCCATTGCCTGTGGCTTCTTAGCAAACTGGTCATTTCTTAACAAATAGCAACATCTCCTATAGTATCCATTTGTTAGTTAAGAAGCTTTATATGGCAAGCTGATTTGAGAAATTGATTTTTATTAGTTTAGCACAGATAAGGTTTTTTTGTTTGTTTGTTTTGTCTATATTGTAGAGTCCTTTTCATTTATGTGTACATACCAATAGTTAAGCCACAATATGTTGTGTGTGGAATTCATGTTTTTTTAATATTTCCTCATTTAGTGTGCTTTAATTACACACTGCATACATATCACTGAAATGTCTTTCCCAGATCAAGTGGCCTGTGGGACTGTCTATTCATTAACAGTGCCTGAACTGTTTTTTTTTTTTCTTTACTGTATTTTTAGAAAAAGCTTTACAGAACCCTGAAAGTAATCTTCAGTGTTGTGAGCTTTACAAATGTCTATTTGATCCATCATTGAACCCATAGTAATATTGCTGCTTGTTCAAAACTAAAGGCAATATTTAATCAAAATACAAAAGAGGAGGAAAAACCTGAAGGATTTTGCTTTTTACTTTAGTTATTCTGACATGAACTATTTCCCATCAAGATATACTAGGAACATAAAATGTTTGCTATACTTTAAGCTTTCAAATTTTCTGTTTGCCTTCTTGGCAACAAGGGCACACTGACTCATATCCAGCTTCTCATCCACTGTAACCCATAGGTCCTTTTCTGAAGAACTGCTGCCTAGCCACACGGTACCTAGTCTGTAGCAGTGCATGGGATTCTTCCTTCCTAAGTGCAGGACTCTGCACTTGTCCTTGTTGAACCTCATCAGATTTTTTTTGGCCCAATCCTCTAATTTGTCTACATCCCTCTGTATCCTATCCCTATCTTCCAGCATATCTACCCCTCTTCCTGATTTAGTGTCATCTGCAAACTTGGCAAATCCACACCATCCTCCAGATCATTAATGAAGATATTGAACAAAACCACCCCCAGAACCGACCCTTGTGGCACTCCGCTTGATATCGGCTGCCAACTAGACATGGAGCCATTGATCACTACCCACTGAGCCCAACGATCTAGCCAGCTTTCTATCCACCTTATAGTCCATTCATCCAGCCTGTACTTTCTTCACTTGCCGGCAAGAATACTAAAGATAAAATAACCACATTAAGGCACTACAGGGTGTGAATTATGATGCCTAATACTTCCAAAGGTGCTTAGTCTTCAACCTTTTCTTAATAAAGCAACAAACAGTGTGTGAATTATTAACACCATGATTCTCACCTTGTTGTATCTAATTAATTCAAGAGCAATATGTGAGAAATAGGTGTCTGGATGACACATTGCTATGACAAGAGTGCTTTACTTTACAAATCATATGGCCTGGAATCAAAGTTTCCATTTTCTATAAAACAATGGCGATTAAGGTACTAATTAAATTAATCAACTATTTGAGTATCAAATTATTTCTCCATGACATTTTATGTAGGAGTTAAATCACACTTCATATATCAAACTCAAAAATGAGACAAACTCCAGTTCTACCATCTGTGTATCAGGATGGTTGAGATGATCACATTGAGGAGTGCTAGTGTCAGATATATCTGTGGAGAAAACAGCTGTTTTTTTTTTAGGAGCTGTATTAAGATATTGATTTCACAAATGAAAAGCAAGTGTAGTGAACACATCACAAAATGGCCCAGGGAAGTGTGTGTCCTAGACTGATAGCCATTGTCTACCATTTATTAATCTGTCAGCCTTTGGCACAGCAACCATAGAATTTAGTTGGCACTAGTGGTAATCGATCACTGAGAATGTGTGAAGCATAGGAAATAGATACAACAAGATAAAGGAATGAATTAAGTTCCAGCTCTATGGTATTTTTAGGCAGAGCTGTTGTGTTTTTAGTTACCTGACAGATACTAGGAGGGAAGAGAATTCCACTTTTGCAAATTAACCGATTCTTCATTTCTTGTAAGCATCTCTGAGATGATCAGCAGCGATTTACACAGGTACAGATAGGAGAATGAAGGGATGTATTGCACGAGCACTAATTCTGATGCGAGCATACATCCTGGAGAACAAACAGGACATAGGGGTGAACAGACCTTCTAGAGAACGTGTGAGCGCCAAAGACTGGCTGAATGGAAAAGGGAAGCATCTTAGAGATGGCCAGAGATAAGCACACAATCTATTTTCAGAAATGTGCAGGGCAAGTGTAGGACGATTTAGGCATTGTTTTGACAGGCAGAAGCCAGCAGAAAGGGCTGAAGAATGATGGTGGCTGCACCAGGGAATCCCTACCCACAATCTCCCTAGCACTTGCACTTAGACAGTATAGGGTGTGTGAGTGGGTGGGTTGGTTGGTTAGTGATGGAAGTTGTGAGAAAGGTGGAGCTTGGGACAAATCGAGTTAAGCACATTTTAGGATGCTAGGGGAAAAGAGGAGTTTCGGGGGAGAGGGGAAAAGAGTTTGTGGTGAGGTGGATGAGGAACAAACAGCAGTTTGTACTGAGATAGATGAGGAGGTACCCTTCAAGGAAATAGTCAGCAATCCACGTACCAGCTGGCTGGACATGGAAGAGGTTCAGATGCTCCAGAGGCAAAGGCTGGCCATGCAGATTATCTATAGCCACTGCAGAAAGCTTAGAGTCAATGGAAATGTGCCCCTGGGAATACTGGTGATGGAATCATCCCAAATGAGTATTGGAGCAGCACAAGTATCAGCCAGTCATCCACACTCAAATGTTTGGACGAGTTCCTTATGACACTTCAAATGAGCACAGGTAACGGTGTACCCACTGATAGGTAAATAGAAGGCCCAGAGCTTTATCAGTTTCCCCAGAAATAGATAGATGGTGATTACAGCAAACCATGCAGAAGTTCTTTATGATGATTATTTCCATTTATCTCGGGCCTCGTGGACTGCACACATTTTACCCTGAGATTATCCAGCCAACATAACACAGCCTAAAAACAAAAATATAGAAAGTCCCTTGATTCCACCATCATCAGCATTTAATAAGGAGAATGTTCAGTTTTGGCAGGCTCGGCATTCCTGGCCTATTTTGGGCAGTTTTGCATGGGATAATTTACTCTACATTTATGTGCTATTACCATATGCTAACATGACAAAGGGCAGGGAAGGTGCCTTACAGTCACTATGAGGGCACCTTCACTGCAGTACTGGTTTTGAAACCAGGCCTGCCAAAGGCCATCAGCAATACGTACATCCCTGAGTGAAATGTGCACATGTTCTAGCCAGTGCAGGATAATAAATGTTTTCAGGGAGGCTAGTCGGCCAGTTTAAAGTAGCAGGGCACATTTTTTTGGTTTGCCAAGAGTACCGTTGGTTTTATACTAAGATTGCATGGTATGTAATGATGAATTAGAAGAAAATCCTGCCTTCCCCACCTCCCACATGTTCTGTAATCCCTCTAGCTCTCACCCCAAGTGCTCCTGAGTCTCCTGTGTGATAGCCCAGGGTCCTGGTGAGTGAGGGTATGAAGCAGATTTAGTAGAGGGTACAGTAGCATGATCGGCACAGAGACAGGACTTGAACAGGGAACCTGGAAATGAAAGGATCATTTTGGGTGAGTTATACAGCTGCTGTTTCATTACAAATGTCTGTGGGATTTCCACGCATTGTATGCTGCCGTGAGGACGCAAGTGTCAGTCAGATCAGGGCCACATAAGCAGACCAGCTGTGCTACAGGAGTAGGCCTCCACTGAGGTCTGAGAGATCCAAGATAGTCCCCCCTCCCCTCCTCTTGTGCTCTAACATCTCACAGATAGTCATCCAAAATAACATTTTACATTCAGAACAGTAATACAGAAGGATTTCCTTGTTTTTCTGTAAAGACTGATGCTATTTACATCAATTAAAAAGTGAAATCTGTTTTGAACATAAACCTGAGACACAGGCTGCAGTGGTCTAGATCAGTGTTTCTCAAACTGGGGCCGCCTCTTGTAGGGAAAGCCCCTGACGGGCTGGCTGGTTTGTTTACCTGCCTCATCTGCAGGTTCGGCCACTCGCGGCTCCCACTGGCCACGGTTCGCTGCTCTAGCCAATGGGAGCTGCTGGAAGTGGCGCAGGCCAAGGAACGTACTGGCCGCTGCTTCCAGCAGCCCCCATTGGCCTGCAGCGGTGAACCACGGCCAGTGGGAGCCGGGATAGGCTGAACCTGCAGACGGGGCAGATAAACAAACCAGCCAGCCCGTCGGGGGCTTTCCCTACACAAGCGGCGACTCCAGTTTGAGAAACACTGGCCTAGATTGTGTTTTCCTCTTCATGAACAAGCTGCCTGACAACATGCGGGGGAAGGGAAGAGACAACTAGAACAGGGAAGATTTTATTTTGGCCAGTCTCTGGCAATTAGAGCAGCACAACGGTCACAAAGCCATTGCTCCAGTTTGTTAACAAGGCTTCTAGGCAAAGCAGGTTTTTCCACACCCATCTTCTTTTCAGTCCATCTGTGCACATCCACAGGGCTCTTGAAAATAGACATTTTGTGCACAGAAAAGTGTTATGTACTCCATTGTATGTGTGCAGATTGTTCTTTAAGAATATGGCCCCCTGAACCTTTTTGGGAAGGATGGTGGAGGGCAGAATTGTTTAATTCTGGTTCTAGAGTAACTTCATGAAATTCCTTCCCAGTAAACTGAATCTAGATTAGATATTGCAAGGTTCTGACTACCCTTACCACTCTGATCTTGTCTACATGTGAAACTTGCACCAGTTAACTCTAAGTGGTTTTAAATCAGTTTAGTTAATCTGGTGCAGACACCTGTGGCAACATGAGTGCTTCATACATTTGTAATAGCAGCAGATCAGAGTGTACTACGGAACCTTAGAGCATGGCAGCAGGGGCCACATGGCCAGCTACTGCACGGCAAGCTAGTGGGCTGTAGATTCACACCCATCTTGCTGTGCACTCAGTCTCCATGTGTACATACCCTTCAGCAAACTGAAATAAACCAATCTTAAAACAGTTAACTAAGTAAGTTTAAAATAACATCTTTAGTTTAACTAGTGCCCCTTTCTCATGTACACTGGTCTCAGTGACTTGAGTGTTTGAGGATACTCAGCTGCACATAAGGACTGAGCCATAACTGACATCCTAAAGACCACACATGAAATGATGAGGAAGTGGGGTGAGGGAACTGAGATGCCTTCTGTGCAGAGGCTATTCACAATTCAGTAAACAGGATTCAGGAGCCAGAAAAATAATATTCAAAAATATAATTTCCCAATATAAATGTTAAATCTCATTTCAGATTCCGATCACTCAATGTTTATTTGCCTTATGTGGTAAGCACTGAAAATTGATTTTACATGCTAAGCACAGACATCGCCATTCTATTATGCTTAGGTGAACTTTGCTGATTTTATTTTTTATGTAATTAAAATCCAAATAAAATAAAATGGAAATCAAACATTTTAAGTCCTTCTAAGCCATCTCTGATAATATTCATAAGAAAGAATTAGCATCAAAAATAATTCTAAGTCGTTTGTGAAGTTGTTCATAACCTAAATTTATTTCCTATTCAACTGATTAAATTACATGTCTGAGTAACTCTTAATTACATTTTGCCCTATGATTTCGAAAGCTTTCTATCTTTAAGGTCTGTTGGTAAACAAATGAATGAGAAAATAAAATATATCCAATTAAATTCACACAATGCAAAAGTTTAATCAATGTAAAAGCTTTTGGTGAAAAGAAGTTGCCATTAATACTGTCAGGTAAAGCAATCTATTTGCCTGTGGATTTTACCATAGATACACTGAAGATAACATGAGACATTCCATATGGATTGTATTTGAGAAATGTGAACTTTTTGGGGAGACTATCTTACCTAAATATACCTCATCTTACCTTTTATATATGTTTTTCATTGCCACATGTGTATTACTTTTGCTGCCAGCTGCTACACACTACCCCCCCACACACATTTGTATAACAAAAAAAAAAAGACAATCTTTTTCATTGTTATTTTTATGTTTTACTTAGAAAATGTGACTGACCAATCACAAAGATTCTAGCTACATGTGCACAATGTAATATAAGTGAGGGGGGTTGGTTTCTTTTTTACGTTACAAGAAACTTCCTCCGTTCCTGGTATAATTATACGTACACACAGCATCACCACAGTTCCTTCCACACCCACAACTTAGAGGCTACGAACTGAGAGAGGCCTCACATTGTGCCATACATATTACCAATCCGGACTCTCACCAGTGGGGAATGTGGGAACTTTCAGCAGAAGATGTCCAGCTAACTGTCCTCTGACACACACATCCTCAGACTCTTACTCAAGTAATCTAGCTGTCACAATTGTCATAGAGGTACACGATGGGATGGTGGTCTGTGAAATAGCCAGAACCACAGCCATGGCTCAGTACACATATTAAAGTCAACACCATCAATTCTTCCCAAGAATGATTAGCAATGCTGCTGACAAACTCTCAGTAGGTGATGTGGGGTTAGAGCTGCCTCTAGCAAGTATTGAGAAAGGAGGTAAGGGTCTGTGTAAATAGGAAAGAGAGTCAATCTTGCATTCATGTCTGCCATGGTGTGAGGGGGTCTTTATAATCTCTACAGGTGACACTTCCAACCACTCGAACAACACTGTCTCATTTCTGGTAGGGTCTTCAAATGATTCCGCAAAACCTAATAGTCAACAGTATGAAAAGACCAGCATACAAAATTATTGACATAGACCATGTGGCTTTTTCCATGAGGATATCAAACATCAGTTATGCTGGTGGACCCCTTCCTAAAAATCCATGTTCGACAGACAAAGAATATATCTAAAGTTGAGACACTAAAAGTCTGATCAAACGCTGCGCTACAAATGCAAGAAACAGCACAAAACAGGGCTAGTAGTAGTAGTAGTAGAAGAATAAAGTTACAAATTACTTTTTCTGCATTATTATTAATTATTTTAATGCCAAGAGACCTGAGCCAAGATCAGGGTCCCATTCTGCTTGGTACTATACATACACTAGTAAGAAACAGTCCCTGTCCCAAATTGCTTGTTATCTATTAATTGTACCTATAAGAAAGATATTGAGGGTCTGATATTTATCTGTGACTCTTTATGCTTTATGTATTCGGAACTAGATTTTGTACAGTTATTAGTGAATTCTGGAACTTGAGTTTATTTTGTTTTTTAAACTCCCCTCTGAGGACCACCCCTTTTTAAGGGGTCTCAAGTTGAGTATTCAAAGCTGAGGCACATGAAATCTGAAGTCACTTTTGACAATCTTGGCTTAGATTCCTAACATTCTTTTAGTATGATTTTTTCATTGATTCATATATTTTTAACACCAGAGGGACCATTATCCTTTTGTTGGCTGAATATAAAATATTTTGTTCTACCTATGTGATATCCAGTTTATAACTCTTGGTTATAACACCACTCATATTTTCAAAAGCTAGTTACACAGCCCCAGTGTATTTGCCAGGCAATTTATCAACATTTATTCTTTATCCAAGTGGCAGACTACTTGTCATAATTAATTATTGAAGTAATAAATAGTCTTATTAATAAAAACTGATGACAAGAGCAGAATGACTTCCTTGATAAAGACTGATGACGGATTTTAGTATCTGACACGACATTTGGTATACTGTGGAGATTGAATCTAAGGCCTCCTGCATGGATAATAAATTATTTCAGAGAATAAAATGATTGATACATTTGCTTTCTGAGGGGGGAAAAAAATCATCTGGGAAAAGTTTCTACTCCCTAACTTATTTAAACAGACTATGGTGAAATTTTCTGTCCTTGTGACAAATTTAACTTTCCAAGAAAAGTGACAGCTCTTTGGCCATGAGAAAGCAATTGATGCCTGCTTGGGTGCTTGACTTACAGTGTCTCCTAAAAGTCAAATTCGTTTGAAAAAATCTTTTGTCATTCTTGCTTATGTATTTTGCACAATCCCTGGACGTTTCTTGGAGGAGTGGCTCCAACCTAGCAAAGGGATGATGGGAAATCATGGCATGTGACATAATGTCAAAATCTACTCTGAGACAAATGAAGTATGTCAGATTACTTTGCAAAGACCGCCACTGTTCTTATCACTGCATGGCTGAGTTGGCCTGCTGCACAAGCCCATTGTATTTTTCTATTGGTTTAATCTTACCTTTTATGACAAACCAGCCCTTGAGACCATGCATTTTTTGACAACATGGAAAATGGCTGCGTGGGGATGGAAGGGGTGGGAGGGAGAAGAGAGAGGCTTTCATACAGAGTGAAGAAAAATCTGCTGTATACTTTAGTAAATATTTTATTCATAACTATTATCTCAAGTTAAAATCCAAACGACAAATATTGTAAAAATGTCCTTTCCCAGGGAGTACCTAGAATCCAAAAAATGCCTTCCAGTCAGTTTCCTCATTGTTTGTTTAGCTTTTCCTATTTTGTCTTTGAAAACAAAATAAAACCCACTTAACTAGTAAGTGGTTTTAGATATTACAAAATAGACCTAACATATGCTGTGAAATTTTAAACTAAAAACAAAATTGTAACAGTTATTTGCTTTTAAATTCTATGCTGTGAATAAGTTTTATATTTTAATAGATACACTTACTTCTACATATGGCACACTAGAAATTTCTACTTTTGGTCTCAGATACCACCCTGAACACTGTATCTTCACTCTTCTTTTCAGTCTTCTAAAATATGTATAATGAAGGTAGCAGACTTTTTCATATAAGAGATACCTTTGTTCTCCTGCTTTAGAAATAGTGTAGTCTTACAACATATATTTTAGCCACCTAGGTTTTTTTTAAATGATGACTGTCTTACACTACTGTATTATGATCTGAAAAGAGAGAGACAAATGAATAGAGCATTTATTTTTTCAGCCCATTTAAATGTTCTACTTTAAAGTACAAACATAATATTTCTTGGAAATGGGCAGCCATCACTATATGATTTTCTGTTAATTATTCCTTTTGTATCTTTTATTTTAAAATGGTTTGTAAAAGCAGCCTTAGCAACAATAGAGTAATGATATGGAAATTTAAATAGATTTTTAAAAATTATGGTCTTTTAAAGTTGTTTTTTATATTGAAAATATTATAAAGTAGTGCAGTTTTTCTACATACATTATATACTGTTCTCCCAAATGCTCTTATAACTTAACTATACTATTTGGTTTATGCTATACACTGTACTTTTTTCTAAATTGCAAGCATGATCACTATCTAACCATATGCACAAATGCAATATAGTTGTGTCTTAGTCTGAGCCAGATGTAGTTTAGACAAATAAAACTAAGCATATGAATGAGCATCATTTGATTTAAAAAAAACCCAAAATAAATATTATATAAGTATAATTATGGGATTTAGCCAAAAACTCAAGTAGAGGGCCAAGAAGGAACAAACACACAGTAGGAAAAATACAGAGGTGCTTACTTCATTTTTTCTTAGTCTTTAATGAGTCAAAATTCTTCATTTGGCCCATAGATAGTCACATGCACAAAATCTCCTCTAGAATAGCAGTGTATTTATCATTCATTAAACATATGAGGCTAGATGCTGCCAAATTTTAAGTAGTACCTAACCTTACTCTGCAAGTAATCTTGTTAAAAGCAGAGGGGCTATTTGCATAGTAAGATATGATACAGCAAGATTGAAGATGGAAGAATTAATCTTTTAACTATTATATTTATGTATCTTGTAAGAGGTGTGTGTGTGTGGGAGGGAGGGGATACGTTGTAGAGTCCTTGCTTACACTGACTGTTTGTGTAAGTGCTCTGCAGTTTGAATGGGGCTCCATAATCTAGCCCTAAATAAATAGTAAATTAGAATGATTTTGACATCTCTTGTGATATTGTGCTACCTCCAGCTTGGCCATAATTCCATACCAACGACAGCAACAGGCATCTTTACACTGACTTCAGTGCACTTCAGAACAAGCCCTTACTGCTCATTTTGGCAGAACAATGGATCTAAGATGGAACTAAAAAATAAACTGATTCAGATAAATGATACCTTATCACCTGTATGTCTTTACTAGAACTGGGAAATTTATAGCATAAATTAGTCAGAAGCCATATAACTCTTTTCAGTCTAGTTAGTTCATAAATGGACCAATACTGGACCTGGTCTGTTTTGGAATGAGAGAGCTAAAGAGCTACTAAGAGCCTGAGTCTCCTCTGGGTGTGAAACGCTACCATTTAACTACACAGAGTGTAAGGTCCATATTATCCTTTTTCTAATAGGCTTAGCATGTTGTCGATTTTTTAATTCTTTCTTTTCTGTAGGAAAGTGCTGTAAAAGATGGTTCTGTCAAATAAAAAAAACCTTTTTGGAGATAAAACATTTCAAAACAGAAAAGGATATATAAAATTCAATACATAGAATGTATAAAAATAAATTTTAATATTTTAAACAGTGGCATGTTTGTAGAGAATATAATTGCAGTTTCCTCTGCATGCTCTTAATTAAAGAGGATTTGCTCATTTCTCTTAATCACATGGGTACTAGTTGCTTAAAATTTTGTTGAAAACAAACAATATGCTATTACAATGAAATATATGTTTTCCTATATAATGGGCCCAGTCCACTGCTGAGATCTACAGAACTGGTGCTTGTGGATATCTGAAAGCATGGATGCTGTGCAAATCTCCCATATAAAATTAACAGGACATTCTGGTGGATTAACCCTAACTCCACATTTACCACCTGGTTGCTTATTCTCTCCTGCAGCTCATATATAAGAGTAAGAGTTTTTTAAAAAAAAAATTCTTGAGTAAAATTCTGAAATATAAAGTCAAAGCATTATGTTTCAGAAATGCCAAAACCGTTTTAACAATTCCAGGAAAAAAATTAATCTCCTGAAATATTTTGTTGAAATTCCCCTAAATTCAATAATTGTTTTGGTCAAACTGATTCTGCATTTTTCCAGTGGAAAAAAATTATGCTGTTCTACTTAGGAGCTGAAGTCTCACCTGAGATGTGGGAGACTTGGATTTGAATTCTTGCTGTAAACCAGGTACAGTCAGGATTCAAACCTGAGTTTCCTACATTCTAGGGAGGGTCCTAAACACTGGTCTGCTGGGTATCCTGGAGAATGAATGGGCCTTACAGCTATCTTTACACAACAAAGTGGGTTGTTAGACTATCTATGGGATTAGGATTTGTAGACAAAGACTACAGCAAGGGGTTTGGCATATTTGAGCCTGTTAGCTATGGGGCAGTATCAAGATTTAGGTGGTATTGTGCATGTCTACTGATGGGGTGGGAATTTAGGTGAAAAAGCTGAAAAAAGTAGGTTTAGATGAGATCTTATTAAAACTGGGCAAAATATTTCAGCTAAAACCATTTTCAAAAAATAAATGCAGATTCAGAGACGCTGAAAAACTTTCTGAATTCATGTCAATTTTGCTGAATTCCTTGTGTCAAAAAATTTGAAAAAGTCTATTTCATTTTCAGAGTTTTTTGAAACAAAACATTTCAGTTTAATGCAAAATGACTTTCTTTTGAAATTTTCTTCAATTTTATTTTTTTTAATTAAAATGCTAGAAATTGAAAAGAAATGTTATTTTGGGTCACCTGAAACTTTTTTTATTTTTAAATTGTGGTTGACCCAAAACAATTTTTTTATTATTTTTTTCAATGCTGTCAGTGAACCAAAAAGTCAGTTATTTGCGCAGCTCTAATCTAATTAAGATCTGCTCCCTATGCTCAAAGCAGCTCTGAACATCTGAAGGAATTTATCTAATAGAGTACACCTTATGCAAACTGATTATATCTAACGTGAGGGAAAAATCAGGAACAGATGAGCCAGAACTCATTTTTATGTATAGCATTAATAATAGCATAAATTGTCAACTAGATGACAATAAAATACTGTGAATGAAGTGCAGATTAGGCAGATAACAGGTAGTCTTTTTGCAAGGTTCTCTAGGTTAGCTTAAATGATAGGAGATTAGTTGGCTGCTAGTCAGCTAGCTCCATCATGAATTTAGAACAGCTAAGTGCACTGATCATAGGCATTTTTTGGATAGCTCTTAATGCAAATTTTGTTTATACAGTTTTGACATGCACTCAGATGAAACATCCTATTTTCATTTTTTAAAGTAAATTATACTAGATGGGAAGTTGATTTGCAATGTAATTGGCATAAAGTGAAATCCAACTTTCATGTAAAGGTCAAGATATCCTCTGTTTCATAGTTTTGCAAAGTTTTTACATTTTCCTTTGTGTGTCCTTTGAAGATTCTGCCTGGTTTTAAAGGAGGCACCATTTTATAAAGCATAGCTTGTAAATAGGGTGACCAGATGTCTTGATTATATAAGGACAGTCCCAATATTTGGGACTTTTTTCTTATATAGATGTCTATTACCTCCCACCCCCGTCCCTATTTTTCACACTTGCTATCTGGTCACCCTACTTGTAAATATGGCCAACAGCATTTACAGGGGTAGAGCAATTAAATATTAACATGTTTGTAGCAGAGTAGGGCAAGTTAAAGATTAGCTAAAGGCACAAATATGGAAGTTTAAAATAATGTATTTCTATCAACTTTAGCAAGTGTTTGTAGATTTGGATTTGGCTGTTCCTGACACCTCCACACTAACTTGGTGCGTATTTGTGCAAATGATAAAGTAAAGTTTTAAAATTTTCTCTTGATGTTAATAATCTCAAGAACTATTTTTAAGTAAGGACTTATTTTTAGCACACAGTGGCATTATTTGTAGCACACAGAAGCATGTTTGAGAAAGCCAATCCTGGTTGCTTTACTCATGGCTTCAGCTTGGAAGAAGGATGGATACTCAATGAGGGGTAAATGTGGCCGAGGGTGTGGAAGCTTCTGATGAATATTTTTACTTATAAGATCACAGACAGAGCTAAAGCTGGATGAATTCTCACTCCTGTTTAATTTTCC
Organism: Gopherus flavomarginatus; assembly: GCF_025201925.1. NCBI lineage: Eukaryota > Metazoa > Chordata > Testudines > Testudinidae > Gopherus > Gopherus flavomarginatus. Next base: position 15,686,379 of record NC_066630.1, on the reverse strand, counting down.
TGTATTTACACCCCTTTCATATAGCCACAAATGTTGTCACAATTTGTTGCAAAATGGTTCTTCTGTGTTGGTGAAATTCACCTCTGTGCAAAAGTTGAAAACAATCCCATTCGAAGCAGGACTTAACTGGAGCATAGGCTTTGTGTGATGCTTCTCAACAGGGGTGAATTCCACCCTGTAAGAATAGTGGTATTCAATTAAGCTAGAGTATTTGTGTGCAAATGTGTGTATCCATGGGCTGCAGGTGAACATGCCCTTGGGGGAGGCTAGTCACTATGCCCAAGGCCCCCACCAGAGCCCAGAGCACACTACTCCCCCACTTCCACTGCCCTCCAAGCACCCCTCAGCCCCAGCGCTGGGCGTCACAGCCAGAGTGCCCCCAGACGCAGCATAGTTCCAGCGCTGGGAGGATGGGTGGCACAGTGTGGCCCCAGTGGCTTGATGCAATAGAAAACACATTATGGGCCAAATCTTCACTAGTGTAAGTAGAAACAGCTCCAATGAAGTTAACACTTAATTATACCCCTTTTTAAAAAAAAAAAATCCAATTGTGCACTTTCCCACTGAACCATTCCCATTTTTTAAAAATTATCTGACATGTCCATGGGATCTTTTGTTTAGTTTAAATCCTGCCATACAAAGACAGCACACATAAAGCAAGAACAACTCACTTTAGTTTGAAAGCTTAATGCTACCAGAACCATTTTCGGACTTCTGAGTACAACCTTAACATAGCCAAGCTCAGCCACAACACTTTTGTACACTGGAGTAACTCCATTCATTTACTCATGATTTTTGCCCAGTGCAAGTGAAAAGATAATCAACTCCATTTTTGTATTGATATATTTTCTAAAATGCATATATGCTCCCAGAAGCATCTCCACATTCACACCTTAAAACTACTAGAGCACATCAGATGACCCAAGGAGATAATCTATAGCCACCCATGAGATTTGAATGTGTAATTCCAGGATAGAGGAATGAAACTTTACTGTCCATAGCATTATTCTCAGTCAGATTTGAAAGGAAAATACTTTCCTTATTGATTTTCCTTACTCCTTTGATATTAAAGCAGGACTGCAAAAAATGACATCTTAACTGTCCCATTTTCTCTGCAAATGCAGAAGAATAATGACTAATGATAATGACTTACGTTGCCACAGTCCTTTGTCCTGAGGGATCCTCAGTGCTTCGTAGACTTTGCAAATTGTGTGTGTGTGTTGCATAATATAGGAATTCTTTCTCTCTCTAACAACATGAAGCCATGCCTGGAACAAAAATACTCCAGGGTCAGATCCTCAAATGGTTTAAACTGAATAGGCTACTGACTTCAGTGGATTTACACCCATTGAAAATCTGGCCCCATTTTCTAACAGCAATAGTATACCATATTTTAGGGCTGGAAATGAATAATATAGCCAATTGCAACTAAAGGGTAATTTTAGGGAAGAAGAATGTGCTTACCCAAAATGGATTCTGGTCATTGCTCAGGGTTAACATCTCTACTCTTACAAAAATTGCTGTGGGTTTTTTAGAAGCATAAGACCAGTATCTTATTGTGAAATCTTGTCCTAAAAATGTCAAGTTGAGCAGCCTATTACCCCTAATATTGTGAATGGACGTTGACTCAGTAGTGACCAAGAGAGAGGATTTGTGGTGCTGTATAAAAGGGAAGATGACTGTCTACACTAATATGGACACCACTTTTACAAAATTGTGAAATTTTGTATGAAGTATGCCTTTTGAGGTATCGTTGGAAAAGCTGTAATTTGCTGCAAATTATCATATTATAATGTGGATATCAAAATTGTGTGTGAAGTTACAAAATTTTGCTGTATGTTTAATTCAAACATGGCATGAGTCTGAAAAACACCCACATGTTAGCTCTTCAGGAATAACAAAGGCACTCTAAACAAGGGTCTCTTCACATCATTCCCAAAGACACCTCAAATAGCAACCTACGCCAAAGATGCAAACTAGAATTTGCAATTCATATGAAGGACTGATGGCAAAGCAAGTAAACCATCAAACTACCTGACCAAAAACACAGCCAGGATTTTTCCAACAAAAAGGGTCAAAATCTGAAAAGGAAGAACAAAGACCCCCTAGCCACCTCATCCCTGGGCTGGTGAATTCTAACCAAATTTTGAACAAAAGGATTGAGGTCCCCATAAACTATTTGGGCAATCTAGAGAGACTTTTAGAAAACTAGCAGATTTAACCTCCCTACTATCGTTACAAACTCTAACCTGTCATGTATTTTACCTGCTTTAACCTCTAAACAACTCTCATTTCTTTTTCTTAGTTAATAAATCTTTAGTTTATTTCCTAAAGGATTGGCTGTAGCATTGTCTTTGGTGTAAGGTCCTGAGCATCCACTGACCTGGATAAGCAACTGGCCTTGGGGGTAGGTAGAACTAATGTGTGGTGGTGATTAGTTTTAATAACCTTTAATCACAGAAGTCCAGTTCATCTGGCTAGTAATATAGCCTGGAGTGTTTAAGGGGACTCTCTGGGACTCCATGTTAGATTCAGGAGCACACTTTTGTTGCTGATCTGGTTAAATCTAATTAGAGAATATAAAATCAGTGTGGGGGTGAGTCCAGTTTTTTGACAGTCTGACTTGAGTTTGGCCCTCTGAGCTCTGTTCCATACCAGGCATAGTGACAGGATTTCCCTGCGAAATCTCCAGCACTATTCCAAACAGCTACCTGGGTTTTTCTTGGAGATTTTTTCATTCTAGTACAGAAAAGGATGGATGATCCTGCTTGGCTTACATCATCAGATAACACGTTGGCATTTTAGTGCTGGTGATAACAGAGCAGGTATTCTCCGATTTGAGGCAAGATAGTCTGATTGCAGTTGGAGGACAGGGGGAAGAAGAAGGGAATAGGGGAGCTGGTAGGTCTGCAACCACATGGGTTCACAAGCTGTAACTGCTACCCCAGTCACAGACTGGTGTGCAAGGCAGCACCATCTGCTGAAGCCATGAATTTGTGGTAGAGGTCACAGAGTCTGAATGCGTCCATGCACTAGTATGCATAGGCGAGAAGTGGTAATCCTATCCATCCCCTATAGCCCACTGATCTGAGCACATAGCCCATTTACTCAGTTTTCCCTGGATATGGACTTAGGTATTGATCCCTCTATCATGTAAAGTATGTTAACACCTTCAAAATTTAGGACTGATAATGGCACCTAAGGGTCTGCTCGTTTCTGAAAGTGAAAGATAAAGCAGTATTCATTCCACTTTTCCAAATTGAAATCAAATGATAACTAAAACATGCACATTCTCTTGCATTAATAGTGGCCTTTAAATACTATTTGTTTTGAAAGTGCAGGATAGGCAGTATATTGGATGGGTAGAGGAGAGCTATATGCATTTCATTATATATCGTCTAATACATAAGGTTAAACAATTTACTGAAGTAACAAATACTTGAAAGGAAACTGATTAAAATGTATGAAATCTGTATATATTTCATTTTATACAAGTATGCACTTAACTAAAAAGTACAGCACATCTGTTTCTGCAATCTAAACTGAATTAACATGATTTTATTTGAAAGATGGTTACATTAGACTTGAGAGCTTACATGGATTTGCTTATCTGCATTGTCTATGGGGTTTGGAATAGTAATTCATTATAATGCATTATACTTTATTTATAACTCACAGATGGCTTAGAGATTTAGATTTTGCCATTTGATTCCTAAATCCCATCTTACTGTTTAGTGCCAGTATCCATTAGGCAGGATTGTTATGGGCCAACTAAGTAAAGGAAAAGCGGTCAGAGCTTCATAGGACAAGCTATGAGGATTCATCCGTAGGCAGCCTGAGTCCAGTTTTGAGGTCAAAGTGTAAGCAAGTTTGCTTGATATTTATTTATTTATTTATTTTTATTTATTTCTAAAGACTAGAAAATGCATATTAGTAACTAATGAATATCATAGAAAGCTGGGTCACAATGTACATTCAGATTTTTAAAAATAGAATTGAAACAGTTATAACTTAATTATGTTTACATATCTCTATTTGTTATTGCCTGACTCCGAACATCCCGTGTGAGCTTAAGTGTTCAGGACTCTCATAAGGTTCTCGGAATTTCTGTTGTCAGGTCATAATCTTAATAAAATGTATTCTTCAGTAGTAATTTTATTATGGTCCATACCCCAATAATTATATCTATATTCCTATAAATACACCTTTATAATTTCATGCATGGAAATCCAAGAATATAGCCCTCAGAAAGGGATGATCAGGTTCTGGAGAGAGAATACCAGAGGCAGAATTACAAAAGAAAAATCCCAAACAGGGGAAAAACTATTGTATTTGAATGTGCTTTTAATCAAACATGCTTCAGAATCTTGCTTTTAGGGCCTGTAGGAAGGATTCTTCTAGAGGAGGGGTTCTCGCAACAAATTTTTTTGGTGGCCTAAGAGTGCGGCCACCAACTCTTGCTGATCGCCACCCTGACAATTGTTCCTAAAATACTTAATTAACATAGGAAAAGCCAATAAATATGCACAATACACATCCAAATCATTGTAATGTATTCATGTAGTTTTTTTAGACTCAGTAATAAAAATAATATGCAGTTGTCTCTATTCATTACTGGACCTAAACAGAATAAAACACAAATAAGGCGCTTTGCATGTTCTTGACTTTTTATTGTTCTTTCTTTTGCTTTTTTGTTGCTTTTTAAAAACAAAAAACAAAAAAAAACTTGCTAGCTGGCAAGTCTGCTGCTGTGAAAAGTGATATTTGTTAATATCACTTTTCACAGCAGATTTACTCAGCACAGGCAAGGCCTGGGACAAATTAAGCCCTGGATGGGGAGGTGGGCAGGGAGGGATAATGTTGGGGTTGGTGAGCCTGAGGCTGGAGCCTGGAACCATAGCCTGCAACCACATGGACAGAGCCTGAAGCCCTGTGGCTGAAGCCTCGCCCTCCCCCGCCCACCCGGGAAAGTGGGGAATTCACAGCTGCCTGCACCTCTAATATTTGTGTCTCTAGAAAGGGGCAGGGCCCAACCCCTGCTGGCAACCCTGGGAGAGGAGGCCGCTACTTTGCTTCCCCCCAAATCACAGCCCAAGAGTCTGTGGCCGCAAGAAAAGCCCCTGGTGGGACGCATGAGGCCATGGGGGATGCAGCTGAAAAGCGCTGTGCTAAAGGCTGCTTTTCCTTGAAGAGTGGGTGGGGAAAGTACCACATCATAGAAGGGGCACCTGAGAAAGTTAATTGTGTATTTCTCAGCATTCACTTACATTGACAATGGCGGTAGAGCTTGGCCTCATGGAAGCAGGGTCTCAGCCATCCTGATTGAAATATGTTGTGGACAGGACTTTAGATAAGCAGTACCTTATTAGCAAGAGGTCATCTTGTTAGTTATGTTTAGGCTCTGAAACACATTGATTGTTTCACACGTAACTTTTTGTTCATAATATTTCTTTGTCCTATCACTGGCATCTCTAAGCTTTGTTCAATAAACTTCTTATAAGCAAATCTCAGGCTGCATCAACCCTACACACCTCAGAGCTTGGTGTAGAGTCTACATGTAGCTACATGCACACTGAAAAGCAGGAGGTATCTACACTGCAGTGCGTAGCTACGTGTGTCAGTGAAAGGCTCTGGCGGGGGGGAGACAGTAAAGGGAGGCTGGGCCAAGACTTTTCCTACTGTGGAATAAGTCAGCACAAAATGTGATTTTTTCCCCCCTCTCCCCCCACCTTTTATTCAAGGATAAGCACACTCTATGGTGTACCTATTAAAAGAGATGTGGAATCTTTTGCGGGGGGGGGGGCAGTCCAGCTGCAGGGAGCTGCCCAACACTGTCTCCACTGCCTCTCCTCTGCTGGAGCCTTTCCCCATTGACAGTAGGGTGACCAGACAGCAAATGTGAAAAATCAGGACGTGGGTGGGGGGTAATAGGAGCCTATATAAGAGAAAGTCCCAAAAATCAGGACATCTGGTCATCCTAATTGCCATCATATTTTTCCTGCTGTGAGGAAAGTCTCTGGCAAAGGGGAGGTGGTAGGGAGAGGGACTGAACCTTTCCCAGCTGCCTGCCAGAGACTTTCCTCCCTTTCCACAGTCTTTCCCTGCAGTGGGGAGAGGCTGCAACAAAGGGGAGCTGTGGAACCTTTTCCCAGGCCTTGCCCTGCCAGACCCTTTCCATGCAGGGGGAGCCTTTGTTTCTTGTAGTGGGGAAAGACTCCAGCTGCAGCAACGTAGCAATATATCACATTGCTAAAAATAGCAGTGTAGAGGGGCAAGCAGGGCTTGAGTGAAGAAAATATGTTGGTATTGTGGCAGAGCTCCAAGCTTGTCCCCAAAGGTCTCGCACTTCTAGGCGGTTTATGCTAACCTCAGTGGCTCACTGTGACCTTCCACACAGCCCTTCTCTCTCTAGGGCCAGGGTTACAGTCTACTGAGCCCTTTTCATCATAAGCCAGCAAGGAGGTTGGTGAGAGAACTCCCACAGTCTCTGTTGTCCCTAAGGGCTTGTTTCAGAACAGTTTAGCCTCCTGTCGTGACAGGGGCCTGACTTCCCCTCCCAGGAGGTGTTCCTGTAGTGGCGGGTTGATGGGGAAGCCGGGCCCACCCTCTACTCCAGGTTCTGGCCCAGGGACCCTAATGGTAGCAGCTGTTGGCAGCCAAACTTTCACTGCCAGAGTTACATTTCCCTGGGCCACTTCCCTACAGCTCTCTTATTCACCCTTACCTTAGGGCTCCCTTACTGATGGCTTGAGGATGTCTTCATTAACCAGCCCTTCAGCCGCACTTCCTCTCCTCTGGCTCCCCAGCTTTTCTCTGCCTGACTGGAGCAAAATATTTGGGGCCCCTAGTTTTAGAAATTAATGGGCAACACGTTTAAAACAAATAAAAAGTTCTTTGCACAACGTACAGTCAGTCTGTGGAACTCCTTGCCTCAGGAGGTTGTGAAGGCTAGGACTATAATTGAGTTTAAAAGCGAACTGGATAAATTCATGAGGGTTAATTCCATTAATGGTTATTAGCCAGGATGGGTAAGGAATGGTGTCCCTAACCTCTGTTTGTCAGAGGGTGGAGATGGATGGCAGGAGAGAGATCACTTGATCATTGCCTGTTAGGTTCACTCCCTCTGGCGCACCTGGCATTGGCCACTGTTGGCAGACAGGATACTGGGCTAGATGGACCTTTGGTCCTACCCAGTATGGCCGTTCTTATGATCTTATGTCCTTATATGTTAATAGAAAAGGAACAAATCCAAACATGACATTTAAAAAACGGCATAAGAAGGCTTCAGAGAGAATTAGTAATGTTTAGAAAAGGAAACAAATCAAGCAAGAGACCCTGGACAACCAGATAATTTAACAAAACTACTATAACTGAAATACGCCTACTGTAATATGGACATATAAGATGTCCTTTATTAAAAGGGGCCCATTAGATTACATTTTAGACTAATGGATAAAATTCCCATCTCAATAGAAGCCCTAGAGTAGTTATCTGTGAATTTCAAACTTGTCCACAGATCTTGTGATGGGTCATGGTACCATTATTCTTTGGAAATAATGCCTCTCACCTATAGTGAAACATGATAAATGCATTAGCAGAATCACATTATCTCAGGATAACAGTCCCATTAAGACTTGTCCCCACTTCACTTTAAAGCACTTCCTGGAAGTTAGTGACTCAATTCACTCAGCAGAAACCCCACTTTGATATGATATACTGGATGGGTTTTAATTACTGCATCCTTAGGGACTTTCCCTATGAATATGTAGCTTATCAACAATAGGGATTGAACAAAAATAACCAATTCCCAAGTTCTCCAGAAAGTTTAAAGAGAGAGGTAATTTCAAGTGACAGTCATTTTCTAACCTGAAAAAACATTTTTCCCATGAATCGTTTAAGATTCAAATATGAATATTGTAGCTAAAAATAAATTTCCACAATGTAAGATCTAAAATTTTAAGAGGATCTCAGAGCTGCTGTCTTCTTGGCTGAAAATGTTTTTCAGATTTGAAGTCCTCATGGCTTCTGCATTCTCTCTTGCCTTCCCCATAATAGATCCCTTTACCAGTTCTTGTATATCAAAGCAGTGTTAAGAGTTTTATATTTTTCATTTGATAACTATGTGTACTTCAAAGAAGTCTCTAGAAAAATACAGACTGGTCTGCTCTAAATTGTTGTTGCATTTGTTCACAATTACACCTTTCTTGCATATACTTTAGGAATTCAGTAAGGCAAGTACTTATTCATAAAGTTTCATATGACTGAGACTTGACTTTGTGGGGCAACCTTGTTCAAGCCAACCTTTTTGGATGGGATATATGTGGCTTGGGACTCTTTGTGGTTTGTTTTCAGAAGAGCGATGGACAATAGGTCTGATTGGGAAGTGCCTTCTGGATGCTATCCTGCTACAAAAGACACCATTTGATCTGAGTATTTGTTTGTACTGTTGTTTTGTGTTTGTGTACTATTCTTTGCTTAAATATCAACAAAATGAGTAAAAATACTGTTGCAATTTCTTATTTTTCTTTAAGTAATCTTTTTATCTGTTCTTTATAACTAATTTTATTTTTTCAACAATAAAGATAGTACTTAGTATTTATATGACACTTTCACCATACATTACTATATATTTTACCCTGAATGATTTTTACTGTATCTTATTCTTCTGTCTTGATAACTTTGCTTCAGCCATTGACTGTAGTTAAAATTAGCTTCTTACTTGATCTTGAAGAGAGATTTACAGGTGTTTTAAGAAGAGGGGCGGCTCTAGGCATTTTGCTGCCCCAAGCCCAGCAGGCAGTCCGCCAAAGCCGCGGGACGAGAGGATCCTCTACAGGCAAGCCGCCAAAGGCAGCCTGCCTGCTGCCCTCGTGGCACTGGCAGAGCGCCCCCCGCAGCTTGCTGCCCCAAGCATGCGCTTGGCGTGCTGGGGCCTGGAGCCGCCCCTGTTTAAGAGCAGAGAGATCTTTGTTCTGAATTGACGGTAAAGAGTGTTTTATGTTATTTTGTCATTAAATCTCTTCACCTATTTGTACCACTTTTTTTGTGTTACCCTCTGTAACTTGCACAATTTAATTCCTCTCTAATTTAAATAAATGTCCAAGCAGTCCTGCAGTGACTCAAGAAAAATACTAAGAGGTTCCTAACTTTGTTACTATTTAATTTAATACTGGGAAACCAGTCTTCAGCACAGCAAAGGCTCCAACATCAGAATTTCAGTACAGCGAAGACTGACATCTAAATTATGATCTCTAAAGAAAGTAAAATGGCTTTATTTGAATAGAAGAAGAAATTTCATGACTTGAAAAAAAATCTCTAGTTGACATCTACAGACTCTTTTATATCAATTAACTATTTAAAATCTACCAATAAACTAGCATTTAAAAATCTCGTTTATAAATGCAAAATATTGGAGTTAATTTCTTCACCTAAAAATATGTAATTTTGACTTTTACATGTTCATAATATCACTAATTATTATCACTACTCTTCCAATACTTGACAATAAACAACAGAGTTTTTTAGAAATGCTACATTTTTTTGAGAAATTTAACGCATGGATTATTCTATTTAAAAATTGCATATTGCCTCCATGAGGGCAGAAATATTTAACTGACAAGATATGAACACAATGGATCACAGTTTCTAAAAAAAAAAAAAAAAAAAAATTCTTGTCAATTTATTTTGATCTTATCTTAACCAAGATCCTTGTGATCTCCCTACTGAATTCACATTCATTGACCACTGCCTTCTCTCCTTCATCAATGGCCACATTCTACCTACCTTGCAATCCTCCTCTAAGCTACACTCCATCAACATTCCTAATTTATGTAAAGTTTTGTTTTTTCCTGCCCTCCCTCACAACCAATGATCTAAGTTCTCCACAACACTTATTTCCAGTATTGTCTTCTCCCTTCCACCGGTCCCAAGCCCTGGCTTCCCTCTCACTGCTACTTCTTCCACTGCTGCTTTTAACTACAGAGCACCTCTGGATAAAATACAGGGGTAATGGTGATTTTCTCCACTGCATATTTATCCTCTTCTCATATCAACTCTGCCAGCAAAGAGCAGAATTTCTTTTACTTGACTGCTTCCTATACTTACAACCCTCTTGGCTTTTCTCCAACTTTGGCTTGCTCCACCTCCTCTTCATTCATTCTCCCTCTCAAGCTCATAATCTTGCCAACATTTTCAAAGACAAAATCTACAGAATCTTTAAGAAACTATCTTCCCTCCCTCCTCTGTGCCCCCACCCTCTGCTTCCTGTATTATGTGAGTGAAAATGTTCATAATTAAAACAGTTTTAATCTGCACAACCCAAGTGCATCTTGTTCATGCACAATGAGTATGTTACAATCAAATTCTTCTTAAGAAAGAAGCTGTTATGATGTGTCCTCAGCAACTTATTTTTAAACTAAAAAATCAAATGCATTTATTTTTGGGGAATATAAGCTCCCCCTCCAAATAATATGCATTCTAGAATAACCATTTATCTTTTTGTCAAACAGGCATATGTAGAAAAGTCGCCCTCTGAGAGGTTCAATAGTTTTGATATAACTATGGACATTTGCATCATCTTTCCTCACCCTCAAAAGCCCGATTCTGAAAAAGCCTCTATTATCTGTCACCTTGAACCAAAATGCAGACATTGGCACATCAATATGTCAAAAAAGTAGATCTTTTTCAAGTGGGGGCACATTCCACTCCTCAAGAACGATGATATGAGTTGATACAGGAGGACACTAGGTAGATTTAAGCCAGTGTTTCTCAAACTGGGGTCGCCGCTTGTGTAGGGAAAGCCCCTGGCGGGCCGGGCCAATTTGTTTACGTGCCCCCTCCGCAGGTCCAGCTGATCGCGGCTCCCACTGGCCGTGATTCGCCACTGCAGGCCAATAGGAGCTGCTGGAAGCAGAGCGGGCCGCGGCGACCCCAGTTTGAGAAATACTGCTTTAAGCTCTGAAAAGTCAGAAGAACAATTCTTTAAAGAGAAACAAATCAATGAGATAAAACACTAGCAAATGTTGGCTGCTGGTTCCCTATTCTATTTAGCTATTTATGCCTCTGTTCTATCGTTCTACTAGCCCACCATTTGGCCTCACATAGCTTTATCCAATCTATTTTTTATATTTCATAATGTTATTCCCAATCTAATTAAAATCTATATTCCCAAATATGCAGTTCAGATAAAAAATTGGCCAGTTTCCATGTAGAGTAACCAGATGTCTCAATTTTATAGGGATGATCCTGATATTTGGGGCTTTGTCTTGTATAGGCGCCTATTATCCCCCATCCCCATCCTGATTTTTCACACTTGCTATCTGGTCACCCTATTTTCATGATGTTTTGGTGTAAAATAACTAACTGTATTTAAAATGGGAAATAGATTGAAAATCTTCCAAGGTAGATGAGACTTACCTGCATTAGTAAGGTTTGCAGGATCAGGCCCTATATCATACTATACCATGAGATCATCTGGGTTTCATAGTGTTCTTACTTGTGCTGTTAACTCTACGATACTGCATTGTATTTGTAGAAAAAATACAGAAAAAGATTATATTTAAATGCTTTCAAATCAACCGATGATAAACTGTACTTGGAAGTTATATTTGGTATTTCTTTTGTTTATGAAATAAGTTTAATCATATTTAATATCTCTTTGTATATTTCAGAACAGTCCTTTTTGCAGTTCCAACTGACTGGACTAGAAATGAAGATATTAAAATCTATTTTAAGCTTTAGAATCTATCAATTAATTTTTAAAAATTATAATGAAAAAACACTGTCACCGATGAGTCAGACACACCTTCTCTCCTTTATTTTCTCTCTGTGTGGTAGTAAATACAGAGGTGTTATCTTTTTGGCATTATAAGAACTCCAGGCAAGAAATACAGTACAACGGAATAGCACTTTCATTTAAGGATGGGAGCAAAAAGACAGAGGGAACGATAAAGACAGACAAGAAAAGATGGGCTGGCAATCAGAAGGTGAGGAAAGGAAGTACTGCTATATTTTTGGAGCCAAAAAAAGAAATAGAACAGATTTTAAGACACTTACAACAGTCTAAAACTTCAGAAACAACACAGAACCCAGCAATCATAATGGTAGATGTGAAGCATTGATTTTGCAGGATGAGAGATAGCATAGCCATCTCACAAACATAATTTTGGATAGTTATCTTATTGTGAGCGCTTTTTCTCTTTGTTTTTTTATAAGCTAGCTCTAAAAGATTTAAAGATCCAATTTCCAGAATTGGGATTTAATTCATCTTTCCGTGATTGCTCTGAACTCCTGTTAATATTAATTATATAATACTTATTGTAGTATTTCAGTTGCTTGTAATACTGATAATATTGGAGAGCACCACACATATGAAAGCCCAAATCCATGGATTAAATACCAGGTTTTGCTCTCAGTATTTCCATGGTGATTCTTTCCCCATCTGAGGCCAAAGTGACTACTTAGGCCCAATGGGTGAATCAACTTTTAGAGGCCTCGATGTGTGACTGCTGCAGGGTGAGAAAAGAAGATCCACACAGTGGTAGTTCCAGTAGCCCTGCTTCTCTCCTACCTGTATGCACTGCTACACAGGGAACCCCATGGATCTGGACTTTGCATAAGAAGTGTGCAACCAGCTGCATAATTCCCCAGACCATCCCCCTTTGTGCAGTATAGTCACACAAGCGCCTCTGCCATTGTTCAAGGAGGAATAGGCTGGCTGTTCTCTTGCCAGCAATACAAAACGATTTGCCTCCCTTTAGAGCAAAATCTATTCTAATGGACAGCCTTTTACTGGTGTAGAGCACTGTGTCCATTATAAAATTGGACTGCATTGCCGATGTAAAGTAAGGTGATGTATTGGAAACACAGGCTGAGAAATAGAAACTGCAGATTGTATATGAGAAACCTGGGAAACTTCCCAGATTATGTATCTGTGCTTTTTTTTTTAATAATGTCACTGGAGAAGAGGCTGAACCAGAAGCTGGTTGTTTTGTTTAGGGCAGGTCAGGCTGGGAGGACATTTCATTAGAAAATCCATAACAAAGCAAAGCAGCATTTTCCTTCTTTTTCTCGTTCTCCTCTTGTGCGTCTGAACTCTCTTTTCTTTCACTGAGTGGCACTGGTGTTGCATGCTGATGAAACAATGATACCTGAGCCAACCCTGGGCTGTCATCTTCTTATAAATTAGGTTCCAAGTATCTGACCCAGTTCCTTTTGAAGTAATTGTCCATTACTTTTCCTTTTCTAGCTACAGGCAAGTTTGATACCAATAACAAGAAGGATTTTTGAATGTGATTATTGGCTGTCCTCTAGTAATTATTAGAGTAGAACAGCAAAAGCCTCTGATGCTATCTGGCATATTTTCTTAGTCTTTGGGCCAGATTCTCAGTCTGTGTAAACAGATGTAGTTCAACCGAAGCCAATGAGACTATGTGAATTTATTCCAGCTGAGGAGCTAGTCATATATTTTTTCCCCTTGATAATCAACATGTTACTTTTTCTCATACCTTCTTTCAATCTGCATGAATTTTCCTCCTGTTTCCTTCTTTGATGAACCATTGCTAAGTAGAATAACCAGTATAAAAGATTCTTCTCAAATATATGTATAGTTAGTTTGGATGCAGTGTATGTGTATGTGTATATATATACACACACATATTGCATCCAAACTAACTATACTAGGAGAATGTCAGAGTTGCAGCCAGCACTCAAAAGTTAAGTAATGTCATAATTAAGGTTGCTCAGAACCCAAAAATTAGGAAACACACAATTAGTGTCCACTTTTGTGAAAAATTTAGTTTGTGACTTATCCAGCTTCACATAGAAACTCTGTGTCAGAGGCAGAGATGGAATTCAGTTCTCCAGGATGGCATTTATCTTCTTTAACTGAGACGATCTTTCCTCTTCTTGTAATCTCCTGCATCTCTCTGCACACACCTCCCAACTTCTGCTCCAAATGAGCAGGGGATCCTTCAGACAACAGCCCAATTCACTAAACAATTCTGATTCATTCTCAGAGCACCATGCATCCAGTGTACTGAAAGAGAGAGAGACCCTATGGAAAATATAATATATGCGCATATGAGTAAAAATAGTTCTGGTAGGCATGTGCTGTAGAAGTCTAGGCCCATCTACTCCTGTTCCTTTCCTCCAAGTCTGACCTCTTCCCCCTCCTTGGCAATTGTCTCAGCCCTCCCCTCCTCCTGCCTCAATCTCCCTCTATCAATCTGCTTCCTTCCTGTTTATTAAGCATGGGGTGACACTGAGAACACAACACAATCTCCTTTGCTCTTGATTCTAATGATGGCACACAGTCAGTTGTTCTGTGGGGATCACATGTGCTTAGTCTAGTCAGGAGATAGAAGGTGTGAGGGAATGGAGCATGTTTGGTGTAGATGGAACCTTCTGAGAATTTAGCTCTAACAATTCTCCACTGAACATGTGGAAATTGTGATATTTCAGAGGTGAAAATTGGGCAGATTTCCATGGGGACAGCAAAAGGCAAGCTTTGACACTCTCCAAAGTGGAGCAGCACTAGAGCTTTTCAATGAAATGGCTTACAAATTTTATCATAGGCGAAACAGCATCTTTTTTGCCTAATTTTGTTCTAAAAAATTTCTGTTATTTGCTGAAACATTCCTAGACATTTCCTCCTGGAGCGTACATCCAGCATTGAGAATGTCATTGTGAACTGTTAATTGTGGGTGGTGGTCTATGCAAATGAATACAGTCTTATAATGGAAAGTAGTACACAACGTTAACTGTAGTTGTCACTACCAGAGCTATCTGTAATTATATCAGGAAAAACTGCTTCAGTTGAGATTGCATATGTGTTTCAATTTCAACTCCCTGATTTTTGTAATTATAGCTTTCCAAAACTTTTAACTATTGAGTTGAAATTTTTAAGGTCTTGTTTCTGCCTCAAAGGGAATTATTTTTCCATTTTCTCTTAGTCAAAAACAGTTCCATCATGTTTTAGTAAAAGGAGAACTGGATGGGGGAGGGGAGGGAAGAAGAGGGAAATATTCTATAGCATATATCAGTTTGAAACAATTGCAACATTGAAGGCCAAGGATAGAAAACAGAAGTTTGGCATGGACAGAGTCCCCATTTGAGGAAAAGTGTCTTGAGTCTTCTGGTGAAAATTTATTTTAATACAACCATGTAATAGACCTTTAAATATTACACTTTGCTTAAGCACTATAGAAATTGATTTTTTTTAATGTTTCCTAGAAAAATGTAGGAAAGGGTTGCCTGGTCAAGAAATAGGAAACGGAGACAGAGTACAACAGCCCTGAATGGCATGTTGATGTTCTTACATAGACTAACGTATTCCAAAAGAGCTAGTGATGCAAGAAGCAGCCTTAATAATCTTTGTTCACTCTGGGCCAGACTGAGTTACTCTTATTCATATTGATGCAGTCTAAGTCTTACTCCACAAGTGGTCTCATTAACTTCAGTAGCACAACTGGAGTAAAGTGATACTATTACTCCATGTTAAATATCAGAATCTGTCTCTGAATGTGTGTGAGAGTGAGATACAGACCAGAGTACTGCTACTAGTCATTTAAATCATAGGTGCAAGACAGCTGTGTTGGGCATTATGGGTATTGATGGAATTGCGGGGGCCTGGAAAAACCCTCTGCATGCCTAACTGGGGACTTTCAAGATTGGACCAGAGAGGCCGGTGAATTCCTGGCCTCTGCATTCTTGTTTGACTTTCCCTTTGCTTGCAACCACATCTACCTCTCCTACAGCCAGTGATGGGTATACAGCTCAATGGTACATAAAATCCCCTGGAAAATAGATGGTTAATATCTTCCTCACCTTTCATGTTATATGGGAGAGAAACATAATGCCTAAAATATAAAAGGCTGAATCCAATGCCCACTGAAGTTAGCAGGAGAATATCTATTGACTATAAGCGAAACTGGATTGTGCTCATAGAGATAGTGTGTATTATTGGGCTTATAGCTATATATTGATTGATTGATTGTGAACTCAATCTTAGATCAGATTGTTATGAGCTCAGTACAATAATCAATTTGTACTCAGTGAAGCACCACAATTACCTTTAATTTGGAATCCAGAGTTTGTTGATTGAGTTTCCCAAAGTGAGAGTTTGTTTAATGGAACCTAACGAATTTCTTCGGAGAATTATTTTGTTATTAATTATTAGCCTGAATTAAATGGGGTGCCTGAGTGCTCCAGAAAAAGAAGAGAAAAATCAAAAGCTGCATATAGAGGAGGAAAGAGAGATCTCCAGGTGTAATTGAAGTTAATGTACATACATCACATCAGAATCATGTTGTTTAATGTTTCTTATTTAAAAAGCTTTAGTTTAATTTTAAATATACATGGGGAGAAAAATGCAAGGCATGTACCTATTATCACAAAGAAATGCCAAGCATGATATTTCAATTATTTTTTAAGTTTAACCCACTTGCTTCCCACCCATACTGATTGTTTCACTATAGTTTCTTTATCTCTCACCACCATTTAAAGTACAGTATAGGCAACATAAAGGTAGAATTAATGCCCTTGTTCTGTTTTCTTCTCTGAAAATAAATTCTAACCCCATGAACTTTGTCCACACATACAGTATTTCTTTATGACAGTGTCATTTGGTGTGCTAGGAGGTGGAATGCTAGTAAGAACAAATGAGATTATGTTAGTGTTAGTACTCATTGAGCTCTGTCAGTCTTTCATTAACACAGAAGGAAGCACTGCATTACAGCCAGGACTTAACTTTCCTATTAGAAATTATAACATTAAATGGCACTTATGACACTGAAATTACTTCATAACTAAGAAGAAACTATATAGCATTTTTATGTACTACAGTTACATCCCTAATTAAAAATATATTAGTTAGAAGTACTGAGAATTTACTAAAGACTCACGCCACACTACAAAATGATCAGTTAAGTATATTAGCTTACTAGTCATTTCTGTGAGGAATGGACTTTCGTAATGACCATTTGCACTAATCATGGCTACAGCATTTGCAGATTTTGATTCATGTTGCTGGAAAATATCTGTTTGTGGCCTCAAATCTCATCTAGCTCATGTTTCCCTGTGCTGTGCTTGCCTGAATCATCAATGTCAAGGAAAATGTACTTTTGGTATCCAAGAACAACAGGCCTATGATTTAGTAAATTTCAGATAAGCTCTATTTGAAATAATAACAATAAGGAATAGCAAACTACTAGTACAGGAATGAGCCAATTCTGTCAGGTTAAATATATGTCATTTGAAACAACTTGTGGGTAAAGCTCTTTTAATGATTAAGGGAAGAGGGGCAGGGAGCAGCCTCTGCAGAGCAGTTACTCCTCTCCCTCTTTGTGTATGTGGGCGAGGAGTGGTAATGAATGCAAAAGCATTTTCTAGGTGAACCTATTGCCCCTTCTTTTGAGAGTTTGGCCTATACAACTGCAATGTCTGCATATATATCTTTTTTCTGCAATGTTTTTTAAACATTAACCTGTCCCTGCCTCCTTCCTTTTTCTTTTCTCTCCCTGTCTTTATACAGACATTATGTGGCATACTTAAATACAGGAATGTTGTCTTCTTCTTTGGCATGGTAAGAGACATGATTAGCAATGTTCCAATAACTCAATCCATATTAGTGAGCCCGTGAGCAGCTTTGGAAGTGACTTGATGTAAGTCTAAGATGCCACCAGCAAATATTTGAACCAGGCATTTATTTACAATGTGATCCATAGTTTGTGACTGGTGTCTACAATCATATTGTTTGTTGTCACTCATCTTCCAGAGGTGTACGAGATGACAGCATGTGCCTGGGATGGTCTAAAATGGTTCAATTTGGACCATCGTTTCTGGGATAGGTTGAAGTCTGGAAGTTCTTTTTGGGGGCTGGCAATCAGGTATTATTTTGGGAGATTATCTGAGAATTCTTTCCAGTAAGCCTCAGGATTGATTGTGAATGTATTAAGAACTTTAGCCCAATCTTAAAAAGGTTTATGAGATTTCAGGTGTGTCTATAAGGTTTTGGAGGCTCTCATGAACTGGTAAATTCAAGCTGGTCATGATTTTGATTGTATTCACAAACTGTATGTGTGTCTGTCCAGATTTTGGGTGGTGGTATATGGGCCAAAGTGGGAAACATTTGAACCAGCATTGGTTTTAATGCCCAAATTATGATTGTGATCACGTCCAGAGATTTGGTATGTGAATATCCTGTGCAAACTCATGTGTGATATTCAGTGGTCGAATATACTAGTGCTAGACTTGCTGTTCGAAGTGTGTGTGTGCATCTTCACCTATGCTAGGGCCCCAAATTCATTAAAACAAAGTAAGTTAAATTTTAAGCACATGCATAAATCCAGTTGATTTTAGTGGCTTAAAGTTAAGCACATGATTAAATGCTGTCTTGAATAGAGATGTTTTTCTGAATCAAGGCTCTCAAATCAATCCCATCCTGGTTTTTTTTCAGTTTCCAGATTTCAGATAGGATTATATATGTGTTTAAAGCTAAACGCATGCTTAAGTGCTTTACTGAATTGGGGTCTTGTGCACTAGAATGATGTTCTTTGTCTCCTCTCCGTCCCCACTGAATAAGTTTTATTGACAAAGACAATCCTTAAATTCTGTTTCTTAGTCTTCTATATTTTTTCCAATTCTCGTATATATTAACAAATAACAATTTTGGAACCACTGCAGTTATAATGAGATTTAATGGACCGGGAACTCTCTGTGCAGTGACTTTACACTATGCAACTCAGAGTAATATAACATGGAATAGAACAAAGAGAGTTTACAAAATATTCCACCATGATGGTCCTGGTAAGACCTCGAACTAAGTAAGATGCTTGCTTTTTAGGATGTGGGGTCTTTCCTGTCTTTTTCCACTGGACTGCAACTCAGCTATACATAGGAATTTAGTCTGTGCATATGTTAGGACTGGTGCTGGAATTAAAATAAAAATCCACATCAACATGAAGAATGTCAGAAACCATCCCTTTAAGTCCATAAATTCTTAAATAAGCAGTGTACGTGGAGCCATAGGTCCATCAATGGCTATTAGTCAGGATGGACAGGAATGGTGTTCCTAGCTTCTGTTTGCCAGAAGCTGGGAATGAGCGACAGGGTATGGATCACTTGATGATTACCTCTTCTGTACACTCCCTCTGGGGCATCTGGCATTGGCCACTGTTGGAAGACAGAAGACTGGGCAGGATGGAACTTTGGTCTGACCCAGTGTGGCCATTCTTATGTTCATATGTACTCTGACAAATATTTGAAAGTTATCCTTCCATCCAAAATATATGTTGCTGTTGAACTGGCACATTCTTGAATAATAAAGGCAAATTCTATCATTGCACTTTAAGGATTATACTGACATATGGAAGTCAGTATTGCTGGATTGTCCAGAGTACAGTTTGACAGGATAGTCTTGTAAAGTGTAACCAATTAAACGTTGCACTAGAACATATTACATCTAATCGGATTAGATTATGATTACATTGCATGGTGTTATGGCAGCTGTTGAATACCATATGACATTTTTCCCGCTCCTATATATGTCATTCATTTCTGCTGAGATGACATTATTTCACAATTATTGTATCAAACTTGGTTATAACTCATATGTGAAATCAAAAGTAAAAGTGTTACATGAAAACTTATACTTTGTCTTACTATCTTCTAACTTTGAAAGTCAAATGAGTTATATGGAAGAGACTCATGTAATGTAGCCTGAGGATGGATTAAATGTGCAATAAAGGACTCTTTCTGAAGGTATTAAGAACAAATTCAGTAACATATTGGCAGCTACTTCTAGACTTTTATTATTATTGCAGTAGTGCCTATGGACCTCAAACAGGTCCAAAATATGACCCCATTGTACTACATACAGTACAAATAAGTAACATAGGCAATTCGTACAACTGAAAACTCATCATCTAGTATTTAGACAACATGCAGTGGATGAATAAACAGACATTTGGAACTACAAGAAGAAAAGTTGAGAGCAGAGATCAGAGAGAGCACTGTCTAACCAAAGCAAGATTTTTTTTGTTTTCTTGTTATAAACATCAAGGCTGGCATTTGAGTAAGGTGATGGTCTGAGCAGGTGTGAAACTCTAAACTAACAATGTTTTTACAAAAGAGACAATGGGAAGGCTGCAACCAGGGGTGAGGCTGGAGAAACATGTGGCTACAGAAAAACACATCACAGTCATTTGTCCAAAAGTGCATTGGTTATGTGTTCCAGTTCAATTTGTGCTGTTATCTTAATAAGTAGTACATATCTTTCCCCCCAAAAAGCTATGAAAAGGAACTTAAGGGGAGAGTGAGTGATGGACAGAACATTATATGTAGAAACATTTCTAAAAGCTTTCTGTCTCTCTTGTTTTCGAATGGCATGACATAGCATTGCTCTAGGCAGATATTGACTGCCTGTAGGATGTATGGCCAGCTAGCACATTTACTTCAGACTGTAGTCTGTACGAGCCAGAGATGCTGGCAGAATGACTCTTCTGCAAGACAGGTACCCGACACTCTTCCACTTAGGCTACCCACCATTGTAAGCTTCCATGAGAGAAAGCAATTACCTTCTAATGTTCAGTGACTCTAGTGACCTGTATATCATTTTCTCATCATTTTTATTATTTTTTCTGCTTCTATTCAGGATAGCAAAAAGATCAGTTATACCTTTGTACTATTCAGTCTCATATTTTCAGTCAGTATTAAAGAATACTGAAAGGCACATTTACTATCCATTCAGATAATCCACTGAAGCAGGTTTTGAACTACCTGCACAGATCAAATGAAAAATAAAACAAATGCTTTTTAATGCTTTTCTTCCTTCAGTTTACCTCCCATAGTAGAAGAGAGGGACTTATTAATGAAAGGACTCCAACAGGACAAAACTAAGCCCTAGTCCACAGTACAAATGTATGTTGGTACAGTAACTCCTCACTTAAAGTCGTCCCAGTTAATGTTGTTTCGTTGTTAGGTTGTTGATCAATAAGGGAACATGTTCGTTTAAAGTTGTGCAATGCACCATTATAACGTTGTATGGCAGCCACCTGCTTTGTCCACTGCTTGCAGGAAGAGCAGCCCATTGCAGCTAGCTGGTGGGGGCTTGTAACCAGGGTGGACTGGCAGCCCGTCTATCAGCTCCCTCCTCCCCTAAGTTCCCTGTGCAGCAGTTGCCTGCAGTTCAGCTGTGTCCCTCCCTCCACTGGCATGTGCTACTCCTGCCCTCTGCTTTGGAGCTGCTCCCTGAGACTCCTGTTTGCTCTGCCAGCGGGGAGGGAAGGAAGAGGGTTGCTAATATCAGTGTGTCCCCCTCCCTCCTGCTCCTGCACCCCGCTTACCCCATCTTCCAGAGAGCAGGGCTCAGGACGGAGGGAGCTTGTAGCAGCTGCGGTCTCAGCAAGCTAATCTAATTAACAAGGCGGTGTGCTTAAGGGAAATGCACATATCTCCCTCCATTCCTGCTGCCTTGCAGAGTGAGAGAGTTAACCCTTGAGGGCTCAGCCAATTGCTAGTTTATCATTTAGCCGTAAGGGAAATATCCCACCCTCTCACTCCTCCACCTCAACTAAGCTTCACAATCATCATCACCATGTACCAGTATTAAATTGTTTGTTTAAAACTTTGTGTGTGTGTGTGTGTGTATGTATGTATGTATATATAATAATATAGTCTTTTGTCTGGTGAAAAAAATTTCCCTGGAACCAAACCCCCTCATTTACATTAATTCTTATGGGAAAATTGGATTTGCTTAACATCTTTTTGCTTAAAGTCACATTTTTCAGGAACATAACTGTAACATTAAGTGAGGAGTTACTGTATAACTACACCGCTCAGGGTGTGGAAAATCTACACCCTTGAGCAATGCAGTTATACTGACCTAACTCTTGGTGTAGACAGCACTATATCAACAGGAGGGTTTCTCCCGTTGACATAACTACTGTGTTTAGGGGAAATGGCATACCTTCACTGACAGGAGAAACTGTCCTCTCAGTGTAAGAATCGTCTTCACCAAGTGCTGCAGTGCTGTAACTATAGACAAGCCCTAAGTCTCATAAAGGCTTCATTTTAACGTCCATGAATTAACTTAAAACTTAAAATCTGTTCTTTTACTAATTATGGACCATACTCTCTGGTGCAGAGTGGCTGTTTTGCACTAAATCAGCCCCTAAAGCTTAATTAAATCAAAATTAAACAACCAAAATTAATTTAACTACATTAAAATTTTAATTCAATCAAAATTAAGCAAGCAAAATAAGTGTTTAATTTCACAATGTTACTCCAAAACAAAAATTTTCATTGTGAATTTTCTAGTCAGAAAATTGAAACATTTCATTGAAACAGACATTTCCTATAAAAATTTCAGTTTAACAAAATTTCAATTTAAAAAAACCACATTTTCTGACAGGTATATTTTTCAGTCAATATTTTTTGACCTGCTTTAGCTTTGAGTCAGTAACAAAAGCCCAGATCCTTAAAAGTATTCAAGCACCTACCTGCCACAAGAGCAGGTTTTGTCTCTATGGAGAAGTAATTTAAAAAAAAAAAAAAAAGATGATTTTCCTAAATAAACATGCTGCATTTTTTCTGATTTTTATTGCCAAATTATGCTATTTGTTATTCAAATGTCCACTGTCTTATTGGTGGAAATATTTGCTATTGGTCTATGAAATGGTTTGGGGGAACTATCTGTATAATTTATTAATTCTGAATGTATCTTTACCAAGCTGCAAAGAATGGCTATGCAAAGTTTTTCAAATGAATAACTATGATTCTATGATATTTCCCCTAAAATGCATTTTTGGTTGACCCAAAATTATTTGCAAATTTGACCTGATTAGTTTAAACAGGGAAGGAGGTTTTCCAGGGCCCGCTTCAGAAAACATACAGTCACATGGGTCCCCTTATAACTTTTAAACAAGTGGTTAGGGCATTTGCCTGGAATGTGGGACACTCATATTTGAACCCCATTCTAGAACTGTGAACTCATATTTTCCCCTTTCCAGCTGCTCATCCTGACAGGCAGCCTGTTCTAGAGCAGCTTGCTCTTACTCTCTCCTGTTGAAGCTGTTCTACTTTGTCTAACTACATAAGTAGTCATTAAAGTAGCGACTTGATTTCCAATCGCTACCCCCTGCTGGTCTGCTGAGCACCCTAATCACCAGTCTATAGTCTAGCCTGGCCTCAAACTTTCCTGTTGAAGCTGCTCCACATTCTTAAATTTTCACTGAGCCAAACAGAAAAAGAATGAATCTGTAGTCTGGTGATTAAGGAATTCACTTGAGAGGTAGGAGAGGTGGATTCAAATCCTCTTTCTGCCTGACTCAGACAGATTTGAATCCACCGCCTCTACCTCTCTGGTTAGTGCCTTAATCACCAGGCTACGGAGTCATTCTCTCTCTTTGGCTCAATGAATGTTTAAGTACTTATAAAAAGTGGAACAGTTCAAAAGGAGAGATTGAAAACAACCCATCCCAAAATAGCCTGTTACCTGGTGATTAAGATAGGAGGAGGAAGAACTGAGTTTGAGTCCTTGCTTAGGATCTGCATCCAAACTTGGGTGTCCCCCATTCTTCTAAGTGCCCTAAGCTCGATGTTGTAAGGGGCAACACATGCAGTTTTCTGAATGTGTTTTCTGGACTCTTCTGATTTGCTGACAAATTCTGAACATTTTCAGAACTGACTAGAGTATTTGTTCTGATTCTCAGTTTGTTGCCTGAACCAAAATATCAATTATTCAGCCTGCTCTACTGCAAACTCAATTTTAAAGGTGCAGCCTTTTGTCTTCTCTGTTCTCCTTTCAACCTCCACGTTGGACCAATATTCCAATCAGTTCAGTGGCAAAGGATCAACAATAGAAGGTCATTAACTCGTAATGATCCTCTATTGAAAAAGGAAACCCTAGAGAAAAGGCTGTCCTTTACCCAGAGGAACTGGTTTAATAGGGCACAGAGAAATCCCTGCTAGGGGTCAGAGGTCAGTTGTTCAGGCTGACCAGGGAATCACCTGACAGAGGAGACTGGAAGGTTATAAAGGGCCAATGTTGTTCTTTTTGCTCTCTCTACAGCAAATTTTCACCAATTTGTGGATGAGGCAACGAGGAAAAAAACCCAAAAGCTGGATGAGGCAACGAGGAAAAAAAACCAGCCTACTTACCTAACCACAGATGGCGTATCAAGGAAAGAGTAAGCTAGAATCAGGGGAAATGATTGAAAGGCTTTTAATTTTGTGTGGATCTGTGTATTTCTCATGTGACTAAAGAGCAACAGTCTTGTAGAGCTCTGTGCAAAGTGTCTGGGTGTTATATGCTACAACTAACATATGATTTGTAACCAAGAAGGCTCGTGCTTTCAGTGAGATTCTGGCAGAGCTTGGGTTAAGTTATTGGGGGTATATTTCAGGTCAACAATGGAACTGGTGGCCTAACACAGGAGGGCTGAGGGATTCCATTTCTGAAAAGGGGTAGCAGACAGAGTGAGCAAGAGCAAGGTAATAAAGGTAATAGTGCTGAAGCCTGAAGAGACCCAGGGAGCCTCAAAATACCCAGGTATCCAGAGGCTGCTTTCCTTACAGCTATTTGGAAACCTGCCAGCAAGGGTCGTGTGACCTGATCTGTGACAGTCCATATTTCAGGTGGCCAAAATATCTGTTCTGGAATGGTACTTTCCATTATCATTTTTTTTTCTTTACTCTCCTTAACAAAAAAGTCTTCCATTCAGGGACCTGAAATAATATCGGGACTCAAATGTTGAGTCCCAACCCTTAAATAATGAATAATCAACATGATTTGTTTGAACAGGCTGTAGTATGAAATTTGTTTCATAAAGTCTTTAGTTATTATTTTTCTTTAAATAAATATATTAATAGATATTCAGATTGGTTTGCAATAAATGCAGTGGATATTTTATTTGGAACCATTAAGTGAGGGGAAAGATTAAGCCTGATGTAGATAAAGGCCAAATAGTTTTGGAAGATCTCTTCCTTCTCTGCGCCACCCCTCTCCCCTCCCCAATCAGTCTTCAGGAATAAGACACGCAACCCACAAGATATCCCTTCATGGAAACTCATCTTACTGTCTCTTACTGTTTTTCTCTGTGCATCAAAACTCTCTTAGCTCCCATATTGTGCAGTCTCAAGACCAAAACATAAGAAAAGGATATATTATTATGTGATTTTACCGTTGGCACACACTTTGTAACGTGACCTCAGCTAGCATTTAGGCCACCTAGTATCAATTATGAATTTTGGTTTATAAGTCATTAATTAAGAGGTCTGTCTGAACTCTGACAGAACAATTAGGGTGTCTAATTTTGCTACTTCCTGCATAAATTAGTTAATCAAAGAGCTGGTGTTTGTTCTGAGAGGTCTGAAATTTCGATTACTTGAATATACCACTTAGACCAAACTCTGCTTTGAAATGTGAATTACCTGTAATTGACTAGTCAGAAGAATTGAGAAACATAAGATATGTACCACTATCCATTTACAAGCTTTCAAAGCTAAAAGAGTAATTGTTCTGTCCTTCAAACCTAGTGCTTTGAACCTATAGTAATAATTAAAGAATGGCTTTAAAAATGTATGACTATTTATCATATCAATATTACACTTAACCTTCTGCTATCCTCTGCTTGTTGTATTTGAGCTCTCATTGGACCATTCTGTATGTAAGTAGGCAAGAAGGACTCTTGTCCTTTCACCCTTGCCTTTTAAAGAGGGGGAAATCTCTGATTATTATAAGCAAACACTGAACCTGAGACTCTGTATTCTAGATGTGATTATATCAACTCATTTATGTTAAGCATGTGTGTTGAATATAAACATAGGAAAGACTGGCTCACCTTTGTGTTCTTCAAAGCCAGCCAAATTGGTGGTAGAAAGTCATGGTCAAATTCGTCCCTGATGTTTACTTCAGTGATGTTAACCCTCAAATGTATCTGGCCTATGATATTTATCAGTCCTAAAATGGATGATGAGCCAATTTTACAGAAGACATATCATTTGTTTAATTGGACTCTGCCAATTTCTCCTCTGGGTAACAGTCAGGTTCTCTGGGCCTCTGTGCAGAAACATACAAAATATGCAATGACATGCAGATACGGTGCTGAATTTCTAACTGGAGTGAAATGCTCTAGCGTAACTTGTAATATTTACAGAGAAAGTTTATCTACAAATTGGTAGGCTACAACACAAAATGGTCTTTTCCCATCTCTTATGAGGCTGCAGATTAGGCACAAAACCATATTTCAGTAATGTGTTCCAGGTACTTGTTGCAATGAAGATGAGAAGCTGAATGAGGAGGATAGAAGTAAATAATATGATTTTAGTCAGGGTGATATCTATCCAAAATGCACTGGTTTTGCAATTCTTTTTTTCCTGGAAGCTTGGGAGATATTAATTAATTGTTTATTCTTCCCTTAGAAGGGCCATAGCAAAGGAAAATTTAAGAAAATCTAGGCAGGTAGGCAAACATTGGGCAGGATGAAAAATTGCATTCACAATCCCTCCTTATCCAGAAACACACTTTTTGCTGCCATTACCTGTGTTCCTAAATAAAGAGTGCAAGATCAATCCCAAGAGTATAAGCTCTAAACTTTAGGATTTGGGAAATAAGCATTTAACATCGAAATGTTTGGAAGAGATTTTGTTGGTGTGTTGGAATTACCCCGAAATCTGTCTACAGCATGGGTACTAAACTCATTTTACTGAGATGGTACAGTTCCACATTTAATAATAATATGTTCAATCCACAGTGGAACTCCAAATAAAGTAAACGGCTAGTTCACACGAACATCAGGAGCAGAAGTAGTAAATAAACAATCTATAGCTAGGTAAGTTCCTTTGAGTACTTGCTTTGACTGTCCTTAATATGAGGCAGATAAGTCCCAAATATGAAAGTCAGCAAGAGATTGTGGTAAAATAAAGCCAAACGTGACGAGTACAAATGCCACCTCATTGGAATATTGACAAGCCATGGAAAGAGGCTGCAATAAGAATCATTCAAAAAGTGGCTGTGAAGGATTTATCCTACCAACTCTCCAGTGTGAAATCAATAGCATACATATATTTGCATGTGATTGTCGTGCTTCACATTTATTGGACTTGGCTCCAAAAGCGAAACATGTTTTGTTTTTGCTCATGGTAAGTATCCTCTTATTATTGGATTTTAAGCATAATTGAATTCCACGGTTCAAATTTGTTGCAGCAGGTAGAGGTGAAGTTTCAGCAGTTGATTGGTACACTGGTTAGAATGTTTGTGCAATGTGTTTTATGATGGTTAGCCATGCTATGCCTACTCTGACTGAGCTGCTTAATACATGAACAAGGTCCAAAATATTTCTTTGCATTCAGATGTGTTGGATCAAATATAGCAGCCTTCAACTACCTGAAGTGGGGGTTCCAAAAAGGATGGAGCTAGGCTGTTTTCAGTGATACCAGATGACAGAACAAGGAGGAATGGTCTCAAGTTGCAATGGGGGAGATCTAGGGTGGCTATTAGGAAAATCTATTTCACTAGGAGGGTGGTGAAGCACTGGAATGGGTTACCTAGGTAGGTGGTGGAACCTCCATCCTTAGAGGTTTTTAAGGACATTCTCACTGTTACCACACAGCTGTTACTGAGAGATGACAGTTTATTTTTCTCCCTACAATTTAAAATAGCAAATAATGATGTTGTATATGATACCAAATGTTGGCAATCACTGCATCAAGATTCATCATGCACAAGCTTTTTCTAGATTATTCATAAAATTTCCTATTTCCTTACATAAGCAAAAATCCAGACCGAGGGGGGAAAAGTCAGAGTAGTCTTGTACCATTTATTTTGAACACAGGAAATGTCTTTATAATGATGACATTCAAAAATCCTGAAAGAAAAATTCAAATAAAGACAAACAGATACAAGTAGTACAATATGAGCTATACATAATTAAAGGTTTTATTTTTATCTTGGGATGGAATGACAAGTAGTAACTTCTCAAGCTTTCAAATAGTGCAAAAAAATTAAATAAAAATGCAGTCCTTAACTAGTAGGTGGCTTATTCTCATATTTTAAAGTCACTGGGGGTGGGGGGCTAAGAACATTGTTTATTCTTAAAGTTTTCTGACATTTCCCATTATAAGAATCTATTTTTAGTTGCTTAAACTTTGTGAAACTTTAACCATTTGGACAGCAATTTTACACACCAGCCTTCTGCCTCAGTCTAAATTGTATTTGAGAATTTCAGTCAAAATGGTCCAGCTCGGATGACCAGACAGCAAGTGTGAAAAATTGGGATGGGGGAGGGGGGTGTCATAGGAGCCTATATAAGAAAAATACCCCAAAATCCTGATTGTCCCTATAAAATCAGGACATCTGTTCACCCTAGGTCCAGCCCATGTCCAATAATCTGGTTGGAGAAAACTGTTTTTTTGCCCATGGTAAATTCTGGTGATCTTTGTTGGGAGAAGCTCTAGTGCCCCCCATACTTGGAGTAGGGACATGGCAGAGGAGTGCCCTTTGTGTCAGGGATATGTCTTTTCCAGTCCCCGATCTCAAATTTGATCAAGTTATAAGCCTTTGGGTTGGGGGGGGGGATAAATAAGTTTGCAAATGCACAGAGATATCTAGAGTGTCACACCTAAATTGTCTGAAGATTCTGTCTACAGTAGCATGCTCTAGCCTGGGGCTACTGAGAGCACCTGAGCAGGATTTTCCCTGCAATTGCAGCTTTGGGCAGCTCTAGGCTGGGTCTGGTCAAGGCACCAGAATGAGAGCAGGAGCCTGTCTCTCCTGTGTCTGCAGTGACCCCACAGGCAGCATGGAGGTGGAAGCTAGGATCACCAGATGTCCCAATTTTATAGGGACAGTCCAGATTATTAGGTCCTTTTCTTATATAGGGTCCTATTACCCCCCGCCACACACACACACACGCTGCCTCGATTTTTCACACTTGTTGTCTGGTCACCCTAGTGGAAGCTGACAGATTTAAATGCTGAGGGGACAGAAGTCAGACCTGGGGTTGAGAGGGAGTTAGACTGGAAAAGGAGCTTGGGATGGGACTGAGAGGAGACTGATAAGGATCCAGGGGCAGAATTGGGACTGTCTTTGCAAAGAGACTGGGACAAGTAGCCCATGTGGGTGGGTGACACAGATTGAATGAGGAGCCCAGACCGGGAGACTGGGACTAACAGCCAGTGTGTATGGGCAATGTAGGCAGGGGAATGAAGACCCAGTCTGGACAAGGAACTTTGTGGGGTGTGCTGCCTGAGAATGGCTGGACAAGGGACGAGAAGCTTGAGGGGTGGAGTCTGGGATGGTCTAAGTGAGAAAAAATGGGATGGGACAAAGAAATAGGGATGGGAAGAAACAGGGCCGGCTCCAGGCCCCAGTCGCCAAGCACGTGCTTGGGGCGGCATGCCACGGGAGGTGCTCTGCCGGTTGCTGGGAGGGCAGCAGGCGGCTCCGGTGGACCTCCCGCAGGCGTGCTCTGGTGGATGCAGGGACGCCTGCAGGAGGTCCATCGGAGCCGCGGGACCGGCGAGCAGCAGAGCGCCCACCGCGGCGTGCTGCCGTGCTTGGGGCGGTGAAATGGCTAGAGCCGGCCCTGGGAAGAAAGATAGGAATAGAACAGGAGCAGATTGTAAGGGAGAGGGCAGAAGGGGATCAAATTTGGGAAGAGTGGGCAGAAGAATCTGTTCCTACTTCAGCACACTCTCCTCCACTACCTGACAGGGAACCCAATGTTCCTGAATCTCATCATTCATTCCCTTGCTGTCAGCAAATATCTATGACAGCCACTGGAAAAGTGTCCCATTCCCGTCTAGTGCTGGTTCACGCAGAGGATGAGAACTTACTACTGCTATCAATTACTCCATAAATTCAACTGGCAGATGTCCATGTGGGAAATCTAAAAGGTTCAAATGCTGCTGACGACTCATGTTGTTGTTAATATGATACCCTATGATGGCATTTTTTTTTTCAGATTGATTTAAAAAAAAAACTAGGAAATTACATGTGCGCACACACAAATTATGTTAAAAACATTAAGGTTGCAAAGTTAAACACGGAAGCACAGGAAATCCCCCATGTAACCTAATTTACTCTTGGTGTCTGCATGTTATATGATATAGTTAATTACATGATCACATGCTACTTTTTCTATAGAACCCCTGACTCAATATATAAGATGAGCCTACACTGGAAATTAATCAATGTTGTGCAGTAAAGGAGACTTGTCTGAAATAAATAAATGTTTGTGAAGCACTCATGCTATAGCAATAAATTGTATAGAAAAGTCCATAAGGATATTACTATTTGTGTCTTCTGAATAGAGTTTGATTAGCATTTAGTAAATTTATTCTCATAACGTCATGGTGACTACTCACTCAGGGCATGTCCTGCACAGTTCCTATTTCCGTTCATTAGTCAGAAAGGATTTTTTTTGTTCCTTTTTACAAATCAAAACTTAAATACCAACTAAACAACAAACATAGGAGGTGAATTATGGATAAACAAGATATAAAATGAAGCTGGCCAGAGCTGGCTTTTTTCCTTCTCACCAATGGAGGGAGCAGAGAGCTCCATCCTCTAGGTCCTGTGTTCATGGGGCTTACGTATACAATTCACTGCAAAAGCAAAAAAAAGTTTTCTCCCCTACTAGTTCAGATAAAATCTATATCTGTAAATAAGACAGTACAATACAAGGACAAGTTACCATAAAACATATCCTTCAAAACTTTGATGAAGTTAAAACAAGAAAAAAAATCTGGCTAAAGTTAGTTAATAACTAGCTTTAAAAAGTTATTTCTGTCTGCTGGATCAGTAGAAAGCAATGGCTATCACTGAGGGAATCAGTCAACCAATTTGTAGTTTCCTGTGGGCAGCAGCTAGAGTCTGGGGCCCAGATAGCTTAATCAAAAGAAGTCATAGAATGAGAAGACCAGAATTGCACAGACTACAGACAAATTCTTTGGAGCATATGTTCCACGTACAATGTGTGAAAATGAGTTTGGCATGCAACATCTTATTTTCAAGAAAGATGCACTCAGAATCTTAACTATATTTTGAATGTTAGGTGCATTGTAATGTGTGTAAAGTTCAACACATTTTCAGTTATCTCAATGCCTTCTGGCAACAGAGACTGCAGAGTTCCATTGCCCAAGTTAATAATTCTTTTTCACCTTCACTTTTGTACAATGTTATAATTTCTTCATAAACAGAATTACATTAGGGCTATTTAAAATAAACTATCCAAACAAACAGCAAAAAACCAAAGGAAGATACTGTCAAACTATCAGGTTCATGATCCAAGGACCTTTTCAGTAGAAAGATTCCCATCCACTTCAGTGGACAATGGATCAGGCCCTAAATAGACCCCAAATGACCAGACTGACTGCAGTCAGAAACCTAAAGGAAACACCTACCCAAAGATATATCCCTGACTCCAAAAACAAAACTCAGAGGAGGATAGAATGAAGATCATCATCTTCCCATTAGTATGGCCTCTGAACTACTATCTATAGCAGTCTCTCCAAACCATCCTCCTCAGCCTACCAACAGCCGTGGATTTACAAAACTACATATTGACTTCTAACCTGGTGACGATCTGGGAATCAGAGCCTATGTCAAGTGAATTGTGAACAGTTGCTCCAGCAACTTTCCCTATAGAAGCTACCCCACGGACTCACTAAAAAAGCATATTGGCAGACTTCTGACAAAAGTCTGATTAATTTCCCTACATTCAGTTAGTGCTGTTATATCACTCAGCAGCTCTTCTAGTGTAGATTCAGACTTGTTCTTCTCTCATCCTGGATCTCTTCCCTAAATTGCCCAGAAGAATTTCTACTTTCTAGAAAGGGTTCCTCATGATATGCATACCACTTTCTATTCCTTGAAACCCATGTCCAAACTCTGATTAAGATGTTTCCATTTGCTATCATGCATACGGACCACTTAAGTATTCATACTGGGAAATATATCAAATATATCAAAAAATGTCTTTGAACCTTTGCTCAGAAAACCAAGCGGAAGGGAAGATACATTATACATTCTATGTAATTTATCTGATAAAATTGCCTCAATTATTTATTATAGTGTGTGTGTGTGTGTGTGTGTGTGTGTGTGTGTGTGTGTATATATACATACACACACACACACACACACACACACACAGGAATGCTGGATCTGTTCAAGCTGAGTTCAAACATTTGGCAGCAGAATCCAGTTCCAGCTTGGATTTTGTCCACTAACTCCTGGATTTTTTTAGAGAATATCCAATGGCCATCCAACATTGCTTTGATTAAATTTTAAAATGTCCATTAGCTTCAGCATTCCATTTTAAGATATTGTGAAAGCTTTTAGCTTTTGAGTTTGAAGAGAAAATAAAACCCCAGCAGCTCTGTCCTGTCACCTATCTAACCCACTTCCATTCTCAACATTATGACACATTTCTACTGTATTGCCCACTTTGGAAAAAGGAGAACATTTGTGGTGGCATTGTCAAATGTTCTGCAACATGCTCTGCATGCATAGACTGAACTACTGAGATTGTGAGAATTATTCTTGTCAGGGCCATGTTTTTGTCTGTCATGGAATTTTGCAAATTACTTCACTTCTGACAACACACAGCAAGACTTGGAAATTCACAAAAAGTTAGAGACTTTTACTGAATGATAGTTTTTTTACCTCCAAATAATTCTAAAAAACACTGAAAAATTTATCCTGGAAAGAGTTTTCTTTTTCTTTGAGGGACCCAGTTTAGTTACTTTTTTCTTTAATTAATAAAACTATAAATAAATAAAATTAGGGGGTGGGGCCATGCCACCCAGTGCCATGCAGAACAGCTGGTACAGTGGCTTCAAACCATTATTGTCCAAGGCTACAAACACCAGAGGTTAGATCTGGTGGCTGCATGGAGATGGAGAGGAGGATCAGTGGCTTGAAGTGTGGTCAAACAGTGCAAAACTCAGCTCAGATATCCTTTTACTTTGGCTTGGGTTTACGCACATGGTTTCAGAGGCGAGAAAGTTGGGCTTGTAACATAGTTCAAAACCAGTTGAATTTTGCCTGGTTTTGACTTCATTCTTTTTTCTCCCCACCGATCTAATTATTTGTTGATTTTTCTATTCTCCGTTAGAAATTTCGACTTGACTTTAATCACTCTTCTTCTAAAAACAACCAATTCATGTTTACCTGGAAAGATTTAAATTGAGCTTAGCCATACCTACTTGCGAATGGCTCAAAAGGGGAAATTAAATTAAATTAAATACTCGCACGTGCACACAAACAAAATATTGCTTTTCTAAAAAATACTGGTAAAAGGTGTTGGTTGGTAAGTAATAGGTGGTCATTTAGGTGGATTTAAATTGATGTTGCTTTCTGCAGCTTTATCTGTGATCAGCCCTTTTGGCCTCAATACTGCAAATACTTGACACTGCAGTTGATGCATTGGATTTCAATTTAGCAGGTCTAGTGAAGACCCACTAAATCAGTGGCAGAGTGCTCTTCAATACTCCAGCTCTCCGAGAACAGTAAAGTAAGTCAACTGGAGAGCGCCTCCCGCTGACGCAGCACAGTGAAGACACCAGGGTAAATTGACCTAAGGTATGTCGAGTAGCTGGAGTAACTTAGTTTAACTTACCCCAGTAGTGAAGACAAGCAGGGGCGGCTCCAGGCACCAGCACGCCAAGCACATGCCTGGGGCGGCAAGTCACAAGGGGCGCTCTGCCGGTCGCCGCGAGAGTGGCAGGCAGGTTGCCTTCGGCGGCATGCCTGCGGAGGGTCTGCTGGTCCCATGGCTTCAGCGGACCTCCCGCAGGCATGCCGCCGAATCCGCGGGACCAGGGGCCTCCTGCAGGCAAGCCACCGAAGGCAGCCTGCCTGCCGTGCTTGCGGCGGCAAAATACCTAGAGCTACCCCTGCACTTATGCTTAACTTTAAATATGTAGCTTTGCCCATTGACTTCAAGTTAATTATGTGCATAACTCTTTGCAGGATAGGAGCGTGTGGTCAAAGTTTTCCAAAACAGGTACCTAAAGTTAGGCTCCAAAATCTATAGTTAGGCTCTAGAATAAATAGCCTGATTTTCCAAACTGATGAACACACATTCACTTCAGTGGGTCTTGTTAAGTGCTTTAAACTTTTGGAAATCAGGCCACTTTAATAAAAGTCTAATATAGGCTTAAGACCCTAATAAAGCTATTTTTGAAAATTTTGGTTTACATCTATCTATTTTTCTTCTACATAATTCTGAAATATATTCACCTATAGTATTTGCTATATATTTGGTTATAATATTAAGCACAATAAGTCGTTCAGCAGCACTACCTAGTCTATTATTATTTGTTCTCATCTAATTAACACTCATTCATCTATTGTGTTTATTTTAAATTTTCAGAGAGAAATAACACAGATAATTTTTAACACAATGTTTCCTGGTCAGAGAGATATCATAGGTCCTGATCCTGCAAACCTGTCTGCATATGGGCTTTACTCTGATTTCAACGTTATAACTATGAGTAGTAAAGTTAGCAGGATTCGGGCTTACTTTTGTTACTACTAATAAAACAAAAAAGTGTTTTTAATAGTGATGTAAAGTGTATATGATTTAACTTTATGCTCTAGGACTACTTATAGGTTGTGAAGATAAGTACTTACAAAAAGCTTTGCAGAATGAGAGTGGAATCAAGCCCTTAGTGATGATAAATAATTTTATCTATCTGAGCTATTAAAAATGGATATGCATACACAAAGATGTCTAAACTTTTCTACCCAACCCAACTTTTCAAAGCATTCAACTGTTGCACTTTAAGACAGTTACAGCCACTGGCTTGTTAGTTTTACACAGGTATCATATTTGTAACCATTAATATGCAGTCAGGAGATGATTAAATTGAGCTGATATACAATGTGACACTATATAATAAATGAGAATGGAAAATATGAATTTATAACCATAAATCATGTATTAAAATGTATATGACAAGCTCACATTGATGAAGACAACAGAGAAATAACAAATATGGCATATGCCACTTTCGTGATTAAAAAAAGAAAAAAATCTTCTTCTAATGTTATGATTATCTTAGTTCTGTCTTCTATTTAAGATTCGGTTGTTGAGATTGAAACTAATGCTTGCCAAATTGCAAAGGCAGCTATGGTAGAACTAATTAATTTAACATTTAATTCCAGGTTGACAGATAAAAGTCAACACCTTCCCTCCAAGATCTTGAAGTATGGTTTCTTCTCCAGAAAGTTTTTAAATAAAATTAAAACCAAACTGCAGAAATCTTTATTTAACAGAATGAAAGATATAGAGCATTACAAGTTAATATTTCTATATGGGGGTTTGCAGTATAAATGAACAACAACATTTCTATTCAAAAGTATGAGTATAAAACATTTAAATGTTATACATTTGAGCCCCAATCTTGCAAAGACGTATGTATGTGATAAATTTTACTATCCTCTGGGGCTACTTGCTGTTGTCATTAAGGCCAAAGCAGTTTCACTGAAATCAATGGGACTACTCCGTGTGTAAAGTTATCCAGTATTAAGTCTTTGCAGGATTTCTCAGGATTTGGCCCTTAAAATGATATCATTTTCTAGTTTCTCATTCACTCTAGTTTCGCACTCTAGTGAATGTATCAAGCCGTTGGTAGTTTTGAGTATGATAGACTGCAGGAATTGCTCCTTAATTGTATTTTAAACTAGGGCACTTTTAAACCTAAATTAGGTAAAGAAATATAACATATGCTATAAGGAACAATTCTCTACTGGCCTTTATGAATAGACTACATTACCTGCCTTTTTACAGTAACACTGGACCACAATCAAGAGCAGGGCCCTTTTGCACTAGACACTGTCAAAGTCCGACACAATCTTCACCTTGAAGAATTTATCATCTGAGAAAAAAACAGACAATGGGTGGGAGAGGAAATAAGCATAGAGAAGTTAAGTGACTTGTCAAGGTCACAAACACAGAAGCTCAGTTGCAGAGCTGGGAATAGGACACAAGTTTCCGGAATCTCAGTCCATTATTACAGCTAAATAAATAATTCATCTATTTTTTTTCTGTTCACAAACTTTTCATGAGCACATTATGAAAATCGCTGAGTTACTCATTCTAAATTAAGAGGGGTAGCCGTGTTAGTCTGTATCAGCAAAAACAATGAGGAGTCCTTGTGGCAACTAAGAGACTAACAAATTTGGGCATAAGCTTTCATGGGCTAGAACCCACTTCATAACATGCATGGAGTGAAAAATACAGTAAGCAGTATATATATTACAGCACATGAAAAGATGGTAGTTGCCTTACCAAGTGGGGAGTCAGTGCTAATGAGGCCAATTCAATCAAGATGGACATCACCCATTCCCAACAGTTGAGAAGAATATTAAGAGAGGGAAAATTACTTTTTGTAGTGACTCAGCCACACTCGGTCTTTATTCAGGCCTAATTTGACAGTGTCCGGTCTGCAAATGGTGGGGAGGGATAGCTCAGTGGCTTGAGCATTGGCCTCATAAACCCAGGGTTGTGAGTTCAATCCTTGAGGGGGCCACCTAGGGATCTGGGGCAAAAATTGGTCCTGCTAGTGAAGGCAGCAGGCTGGACTCAATGACCTTTCAAGGTCCCTTCCAGTTCTAGGAGATTAGTATATCTCAAATTATTACCTATTACCAAATTAATTCCAGTTCTGCAGTTTCTTGTTGAAGTCTGTTTTTAAAGTATATTTTGTTGAAGAACTGCCACTTTTAAGTCTATCATCGAGTGCCCAGGGGGACTGAAGTGCTCTCCTACTGATTTTTTGAATGTTAGAATTCTTGATGTCTGATTTCTATCCATTTATTCTTTTGCGTAGAGACTGCCCAGTTTGGCCAGTGTACATGGCAGAGGGGCATTGCTGGCACATGATGGCATATCTCACATGCCCATCTTGATTGAATTGGCCTTGTTAGCACTACAAAAAGTAATTTTCCCTCTCTTGATATTCACCCCTTCTTGTCAACTGTTGAGAATAGGCCACTTCCATCTTGACTGAATTGTCCTTGTTAGCGCTGACCCCCAACTTGCTAAGGCAACTCCCATCTTTTCATGTGCTGTTGTGTATCTGTCTACCATATTTTTTCACTCCAAGCATCTGATAAAGTGGGATTTAGCCCATGAAATCTTATGCCCAAGTAAATTTGTAAGTTTCTAAGGTGCCAAAAGGACTCTTCATTGTTTTTTCATTCTAATATTTTTTTGTTAATCTTTTCCCCTTTCTATGAATAGCCCAAACATGTGTGGGTGTGTATAAAACTTATATTCCAAATTTATTTTGCACTATGTTGGCTAGTTTTATAAATCCTCATTGCCTTGTAAACATACCCTTTGCTCACAATAGTATCTTTAAAGATCTGAGTAACTCCGCTCAATTTGAAGTTTGCTGG
Source organism: Gopherus flavomarginatus (assembly GCF_025201925.1). Lineage (NCBI taxonomy): Eukaryota > Metazoa > Chordata > Testudines > Testudinidae > Gopherus > Gopherus flavomarginatus. The sequence continues at coordinate 15,648,974 of NC_066630.1, read as the reverse complement.
ATCAGAACTATAATATTGTTTTCTTTTCCCTAATCACTCAACAAAGCATTATTTAATTGATTTATTTACTTGGTTTTATATTACAGTAATTCTGAACAATTAAATATACAATGTAAAGTTTTGTTCTGTTGAATAGTCAAATTTAAATTTTTGCTTTTTGTGACTATTTTTGCTACCCAAGTCCAGTCTCACAAAGATGAAAAATATTGCTAACACAGTTAAGTAGAAATTTGTATTTAAAATTCAAATGAATATTCATAGTTGTTTCAGCAGATGTTTATGCATTAGAAAGGAATGCACACATGTCCTGGGCTAGCTGAATTAAATTAATTTTATGAGTGCATCAAGACAAAGCTGTGCATAAAACAAATCATTTCAGAAAGGATTTTTTTTCATATTCTTATACTGTCACTGTCCATCTATAGAGCTATCTAATCTGTTTTATATTATGCCCATCACCGTGATATTAGAGTTCCTGTTCCTTTCAGTTGAGAAAAAGTAATTTTGTATACACATAATTAAACCTCGAGGTTTGTTTTGTTCTTAAACAAACAAAAAACTCACAACCTCTTACTCTAATTATCTTTATTAGTCCTCTGGCTCAATGGTATACATGGCATCCTTTTTAAAATAAAAATTGAAGGCCAGATCCTCACTAAGGCTTCACTGATTTGAATAAGGCAATTTTACAACAAATGAGAATCTGATCTAGAATGTTTAAGTTACAGTGCTAGCTGGGTGACAGTCAGCAGTCCCTCAGCAAATACTTTTTTTTTTCATCAGCTTCTTTCAGGATGTGTTAAGAAAGGAACATTTTGTAAAATCTTCTCTTGGGGAGAAAAAAATTGCTCTCCAAGTAGCAAGCTCTAGTTTAGGGTATGCTGAATGGAAAACACGGACAACCCACTAGCAGTTAAATAATAAAAGTGTTGAAAGTTAGCAATTTTCTTTTACTGAGTTTCATTGTAGTTCACTGGAAATACATTTCCAGGACCATCTCCCTGTGAGGTTAGACAAAATGACAACTTATCAGTTTTGTAGGACAACTAACTACAGTTCTGTAGTGATCATTCATTGCAGTGCCAACAAAGAACACACATTCTCTTGTGGTACACGTTAGGCTTGAAGCACAAGAACTGTGGAATCCTTGCGGTAGTATTAGTACATCCTCACCTGATGATGAACAGTGATAAAAACCTAACATGCCGTGACTTTCCTGGGGCTTTGGATTTGAACGAGAAAAAGTTGAAACACAAAAGAATGACAAAGAAGGAAAGAATAATTTAAGAACAGAAAAATGATTTTTTTCCCTTCCATAATACTTACATATAGAATTAGAGTGGGACAAAATATGTCTAATACTCCAGATATACTAGAAAGTCTGCCCATGTCTCAATGTGAAGGAACTATATATATCTTTTAAGTAATCAGAAATGCATTATGGGTTAAATCTCATTCATATGATATTTTTTTCATGATCAGGAAGTCAATTACTTCTGTTTGAAACCCAATAGAATAGTTACTTCATGAGTGATACATCACATAAAAATAAATTGTTGGTTTTTCTAGCTTCAGACTGAAAAATTGAGGCATCCAAAATGCGAGACCACTTCTGAAGATTTTGGCCATGTTTTATAAGTAAAATGATTCCATGTGGTATTATGGAATTATTATGGTTATGATTTTATTTATCATTCAATGTATTATAATCAAAACAATCTATAAGTTTGTCAAGGATAATCTAATGAATCTGGAACAGATACTCTAGGTCCAGTTAAGTCTGCACTTTGTGGTAGCAGAATTGTTTTGAAGGGCAAATCTAGATCCGAAGAAAAGGAGTAGCACCTATGTCTATCAGTCCATTATCTACTAGATTATGCTGTCTGCCATGAATGAAGTTAGCAGATGGCAAGGATGAATGACATTTATTTTTTAAATCTATCCTACTAGCCTAACAATGATCTGATCAAGTTTTAGCAATATACTGCTAACATTAAAACATGAGTGAGCGGGTTGAGTTAACGACCCTGTGGGAGGCTAGTCTTCAACTTGACCTGCTCATTCATGAAAACTACAGACTGCCTTTTCTTCATTAAGACTGTACCTCAGGTTAGTTAACTTGAGTTAAGAACACACTCTTCTCCCCACCAGTGAAGTCAAGGCCTGAGGCAAGATTATGATCTCTTGGGCTAGGGCAGCGGTACCTGGCCTAAGAGTTCTATGAAGAGAGATGCTTCTGTGCTGCTTTCCTCCTACCTCTGTTCAGAGATACAAAACTTAGTCATTTTGCAAATGAACAAATTACACTGCCTTCTGTCCCCAATTTCTCATTCAAACAGAAACCATCTTACAAAGACCCAAATGTTGGTTACTGCTTGGCCAAAGTGGCAAAAATATACTTTCCTCAAAAGAGAAAACATTTTATGGTGATGTTCCTGAAAATATATAATAGGGCACAAGACTACAACAACTCCTTCTGTTGATACTCTGCTGTTTAAAAGCCAAAGATTGAGTTTTATTACAATATGGTATATGATTTGACAATGATGTTGGTAACCAAGAACAGAGGTATTTTATTTCAGGAGCCTCACACCATGCATAAAAGTGATGCTTAATTGCACCAATTGTACTGCAACTATTAGTTAACAACTGCAGCAAAAGAACCATTATAGATTTTATATATAATTGTTAAAGGGATTCATAATAGAGTCATATTATATATAAGTGTGCACTTATTATGCAGAGCACCATTCCATTTTGAACTGTAGGAACATATGCTAGTTCAAAAATATAACAGCAAAACTCTTATAAGAATGCAAATAGCTTTAGAAAAAATTAACACAGCTAGCAGTTAGCTGTTAGTAAAGTAAATAGTTTCAGAATGATTAGTAACACAACATGATGTGTATGACCTAACTGGGAATTTACATGGTTTATTTCAACTTTAAATAAACCATTTGAGTTTCATTTTATTCAGGTCTATAGGTTGTTTTTTTCCCCTTTTTGCTGCAGTGATCCAGTACAGATCAGGAACTATTCTGACAACGTAGTTAAACACGTGCATAAGGCAGAAATGTCCCAAATGGATGAACACGTCAATACAATGGTAAGAATTTTCATTTTCAAAGTCATTATGTTGCTACAACACAATCCTTTATGGTAAGCAAATGTTATTGTCCCCTGAAACCTCCCCTTACTATTGCCTATCTTTGCAAGTCTGTGTATTATCAAACCTGATGTTTTTATACGCCAGAGAAATCCCTTAAATAAAGAGAAAAAGGAAGCCTCCTTCCTATTGTTTTACCAGCTATGTACTGTTCGAGGCTTTATCCCAATACATTTTTGGCTGTACCAACCTGTTGCTGTCTTACTCAGGATATTTTTGAAAAAGAGCTTTTACAACTTTCCTGGAAGCGATTTACATATATATAGATAAAGCTTCCTTTAATGGCTGAATCTCTTAAATCTCTCTGTTCTCTGACAAACACAAGCTGAACTTTCTAACTAGAAGACATCATAACTAACCGTTGTCTTCAAAGGAAAAAAAATACACTCCAAATATTTCTAATAAGCTAACTTAGTTTTAAAGTTAAAAAACATCCAAACCTTTTTTTTTTGGTTAGGAATTTCCCTCCCCCACCCCCCCAAAAAAAGTCTTCAGACCAAATGCTTCTATGAAAAATTGTGATCTAATCAGGAAGTGTAACATTCGCAAGCAATACATCTCCTGATATAGGAACATTTCTGCTCTCTTCAAATTGCTGCTCTCTGATCTACATTAGAATTTGATAACTTTATCACCAGCTGCTACAGACATCAGATACAGATCCCCATCATCTGACCCTTGGAACCCTGACTGAAATTATGAGAACGGGACAAGAAAATGAACTTCTAGGGTCTGATTCATGGTTACATAAAAGCCCTTTTCATATTCTGGAAGTATAGGAAGAATGTAAAAGGTATGTATCTATGCTGATGCAGCTACTACAGTATAACTACAACAATGTACAGAACCCCATGTAGACAGGACCTTATCATAGCCAAATGAAAATGAAGGGTAGGGGAAAGACTGAGAAAAGCTTGGTTGTAAGTTTTCTCCTCCTCAGGTCGATGAGGAAAAAGCCTGAAAGAAGGAATGGACTTTACAGTAGGATCTGACAGGGTGTGGAAAATCAGGCCAGGAAGGATGAACCCACACAGCAGCCCCAGTATCATTGCAGAACAAAAGTCAGTGTTATGCCTCTTTCCAGAGACTCCTGGCTGCCACACAGCCTGGGTACTGTGCTCCTAGGCAGTAGATCTGGACCCCATTCTCTGCTAATATGTTTCCACCTTGCACTGGCTAAGGATCCCAAGCTCCCTTGACTTATTTTGTCTACATCACCACCCCAGCTCTAAACATTCCTAGCTCACTGCAATATTAGACACCCTGTGGTACATAAGGGGTGTAGCTTCTGCATCAGGGTGACTAACAAGAAATTCAAACTGCAATCCTGCCCTAACATTGCCTCAACTGGTTTTGTGGCTTCGTTAGAAGTTCATGAATATGATTTTTGGTGCTAGCTAGAGGAAGGCACTCAAGTATAATATAAAGGCATTCCCTCATTCCTGAGACTGACTCAGTTTCTTCTTCTGTAGCCAGAAGAAACATCTCATCTCCACCTTGGCTCTGAGATCCTTGGCTGACAAAGTTTCAGTCTTACCAGTGTGAAGAATTAAAATAAACCTTTAAAAAAATGCTGTCTTCCATTTATATTTGTAATTAGAAGATTATTTCCCTAGAATAATCATCTTTTTGCTCCTTTCTCATTTTCTCACTGAATCTCTATAAATCATGGTTTACGGTGTTTGTCAGTAAATGTATTGATAGATTTGAGAGTGCTTGGAAGTGAGATGATGTTGTAAACCAAGGAGTTTAGCTTTATTGTAAAATCTTCAAACATGAAGATTTTCAAAACGTAGGAATCAAAAGTTAGAATCCTAAATAAGTGGCTGGATTTTCAAAATTCTGCATACCTAGCAACAACTATTGAAGTAAATGAGTGTTCATAAAATCAGGGCACTTAATTGAAACCCTAAATACTAATTAAGGAGCCTGGAGATTATTTTTTTTTTTTTTTAGAATCTTGGCTTTAGCTAATGGATAACTCTAGTTATTAGATTAGTGGTGAAAATCATAGATGGAAATGTTAGGTTCCATTGGGTTTGTCAGGAATTACACAATAAGTGCTTAACAATGTTGAATTTACTTTCACAGTTTAAAGGTTTTTAACAAAATAATGGAGCACTTTAAAGAGAAGTCTACAAAGTTAATGATATTTTACTTTCCAGATTTAACTTAAAAAATAAATTATTAAATCAGGTTATAAATCTCATTAAAATCTAATATCATTCAGCAAAGCTGCCTGGTGTGTATAATATGGAAAATTGGATTTCACTGTAACATGTCTATGTACAATATTTCAAGTTAATTACAAAAGCTAGTTTTCCCAACATGTAATGCTAGCTTACAAGGGCTGCCCCACGCTGCACCAGAATGTAAGTGTTCCTAAGAGATTAGATTAAATAACTAGTCATCAACACTATTCAAACTAATAAAAGAAACCTCCATTGTACTAAATATTAATTCATGTCTTCCAAAAACACAAGGTGCTAAATCTTCAGAATAGCATTCACTGCACCTGGGAGAGGAGCAAAAGTAGTTTTCTGGAACCAATTCAGGCCCTAGCATAAATCTGAACTGTTTTATGCTTCCTCTCCTCCCCTCCGCACCATGATTCCCCACCAAAGTTTGCTCTAGTGAGGATTACTGGGCACTTTGGCTATGTTCCAGATACGAGCCTTACAAAGGGATGGTGTGGAGCTAGTATGGCTGGTTCTGTGACCGTCAAGGTTTCCACTGGGGAAATATTCAGAACACAGTTACAGCAACTCCTGACGTAGCACAAGGAGGACTTAATGGGGTGGAGGATTTAGCTCAAGAAGTTAGAACCAAATAGCTGTGAAGTTGCTTCTCATTAGATTTTGAAATTGTGAACAAAAGATACAAGGACACTGTCCACAGGGCTCAAATGCATACCAACTGTTAAAGTCAATGGGAGTGCTACACACAAACCCTGATGCAGCTCCATTGAAGACAATGTAATAGCTCTCACTGACAGCAGTGGGGGTTTCATTGGGCCCATGGAGTATTTATAGATTTGTAATGAAATTTAAGGAACAACTTCTAGTATACCTTAAGTCAATTTTCTGCATATAAGTCATGTAGTTAAAAATGTTCTGATGAAACTGTTTTGACATAATATTGGGTTTGACTAAATTAAATATTTTGTAAAAAAAAGTACATACTTGCTCTGAAAAAAAATCATTTTTGGGGGGTCAAAAACCTGAACTCATGAAAACTGAAATGTTTCCAGCTGAAAGACAAATGTTTAAATCCCAAGGTGTCGTTGCAGTACCTCACAGGAATTGTAGTTTGGGTGTCTCATTCTCCTACTTTTTTGTATGGGATAGCTTTCCCAAACCTCTCATGTTAAATCATGGCCATACAATATTTGGGATTTCAATTTTTTTAACTGAAAGCTCAAAATTTACTATGGCAAGTTTCAATGAAAATGAATTTATTTTCATTTTTGTCAAAATTTTCAGTGGAAATGTCTCCTTTTTTCCAACACATTCTAATGTAAACACACTAATTGTTTAGAAGCCAACTTTTAATATTTAAAAAATTGTTTTGCAGCTAACTGCTGTTTGAAAATATAAGAGTAGTACCTGGTCACACTTATTTTTTCATCAAAAGAAGTTGTAGACTAGTGCCCGGTGTTTTATTGTGTATTATAAATGAAAATAGAGCATACAAAAGCTGCGGGGGAAAAAACCCTCTCAGTGTAAAATTGCAAGGTTAATTGATTACAAGGTTACAAGGGACCATTGTGATCATCTAGTCTGTCCTCCTGTAAAATACAGGTCATAGAACTTCCCCAAATTAATTTTTAGAGCATTTTTTTTTGGAAAAAATCTAATTTTGATTTAAAAATTGTCACTGATGAAGAATCCACCATGACCCTTGATAAAATGTTCCTGGAGTTAATCACACTCACTGTTAAAAAAATGTCAGCTTTATTTCCAGTCTGAATTTGTCTAGCTTCAACTTCCAGCCATTGGATCATGTTTCAGATTTCACTGCTAGACTGAAGAGCCCATTATTAAATATTTGCTCCTCATGTAGGTATTTTTAGACTATAATCAAGTCACTCCTTAATCTTCTCTTTGTTAAGCTAAATAGATTGAGTTCTTTGAGTCTATCACTATAAGGTATAAAGAGCATTAATTCCCTCTCCCCATATCTATAGCATCCAAATTGTAAAAATAAAAAAGTTATTTCTATATAATGCTATAGGAACAAGATCACCAAATTAACACACACTTTTTTAAATTTATTTAGCTAAATGAGATCTAAGCCTGAACTAAATCAATATTCCAAAGGATAATTTAATGAAAAGACAACAGAAATTGTATTTTCTTGTTTCTTCAAAATAAATTAATTCACAAGGTGCTTTATCTTGTTTAAAACTTATCTAAACCCAAGAGATACCTCAGAATGTTCTTTAATGTGGAAAAATAAACTCACTGCAGTGCAGAGATAGGCTTAAATAACACTGATAAATCAAATTTAAACATCAATACTTCTTAGTATTCCTTTAACTACGCTCTTCTTACAGCTAATGAAAACCTTCGAGCAGTTCTTAGCGCCCCAGCACTATTGATTACAAAGTACCGTAATCTGCTGCTTGAAAACCGACTTTACACAAATATGTAGAGGTTCATATTTTCCTCTTCCAGAAGAACAATGAAAGTAATAATTGTAAATGACCTAAGGAAACCCTACTGGGATGTTATTTTCACAGCACTCTGTTAAAACAATACAATCTATAATGAAGTTTGCGTAAAGTACTATGAAGTCTGAGTAACAGCAGCTTTTATTTTGTTAACTTGTCTTGTTACAAAAGTGGGGGTATAACAACTGTAATTGTATAAGTGTCATCTTACATCCCAGAAAGCTCCCTTAACAGTGGTTGGAGCTGAAATGCATAACTCTTGACATCATGGTCACAATGTGTGTCTATCCTGACTTCTAAAAGGATTTATATTAATCTACAGGCCTTCTCTTACAGTGTGCACTAAGGAAAAAACTCCTATTGATTTCTGTCTGCCCAGGTAAAGACAACAGGATCAGGCGCTTCTGATCAAATCTTGCTTGCATTGAGGTATGTCTACACTGTGGGATTATTCCAATTTTACATAAAGCGGTTTTGTAAAATAGATTGTATAAAGTTGAGTGCATGCGGCCATACAAAGCACAATAATTCAGTGGTGTGCGTCCATGGTCCGAGGCTAGCATCGATTTCTGGAGCGTTGCACTGTGGGTAGCTATTCCATAGCTATCACATAGCTTGTTAGAGAGATAAAATGAAGGGGAGGCAGCCTCCAACTGCTATTAGTCCAGGCAGGACATTAAGCGGTGTGGGGGAGAGGAGCCCAGCATCCTGCTGCTATGATAGTCCAGGCAGTACAGAATCTTTTCTTTACACATGAAAGGGAGGAGGCTGATGGAGCTCAGCCCCCAATTGCTATGATGAAGACGGTTACCAGCCGTTCTGTATCATCTACTGAGAATGACCGGGAGTCATTCCTATTTTTACCCAGGCACCCCCGGCCGGCCTCACCTGAGGCCAGCCAGGAGCACTCAGCAGATAGCAAGCATATTGTACCATCTGCCACTGGGGAGGGAAGAGGAGCGGATACTGCTCTTTACTGCAGCAGCATCGCGTCTACCAGCAGCATTCAGTAGACATAGGGTGACATTGAAAAAAGTCAAGAAACAATTTTTTTCCCTTTTCTTTCACGGAGGGGGAAGAGGGGGTAAATTGACGAGCTATACCCTAAACCACCCCAGACAATGTGTTTGACTCTACAGGAAGTGGGAGCTCAGCCAAGAATGCAAATGCTTTTCAGAGACTACTGGGGACTGTGGGATAGCTGGAGTCCTCAGTACCCCCCTCCCTCCCTCCATGAGCGTCCATTTGATTCTTTGGCTTTCCATTACGCTTGTCATGCAGCATTGGGCTGTGGACTCTGTATCATAGCCTGGAGATTTTTTTTCAAATGCTTTGGCATTTCGTCTTCTGTAATGGAGCTCTGACAGAACAGATTTGTTTCCCCATACAGCGATCAGATCCAGTATCTCCTGTATGGTCCATGCTGGAGCTTTTTTTGGATTTGGAACTGCATCACCACCCATGCTGATCAGAGCTCCACGCTGGGCAAAGAGGAAATGAAATTCAAAAGTTCACGGGGCTTTTCCTGTCTACCTGGCCAGTGCATCCAAGTTCAAATCGCTTTCCAGATGCACTGTGGGATACCGCCTGGAGGCCAATACCATCGATTTGCGGCCACACTAATCCTAATCCGATATGGTAATACTGATTTTAGCGCTACTCCTCTCATTGGGGAGGAGTACAGAAACCGATTTAAAAAGCCCTTTATATAGATATAAAGGGCCTCATTGTGTGGACGGGTACAGCTTTAAATCAGTTTAATGCTGCTAAAATCGGTTTAAACGCGTAGTGTAGACCAGGCCTTACTTGCAGAAGACTACCTCTGGTAAATCTCAATGAAGAGAATGAGACTGCTTTTGTGAGCAAAGTGAATGGGATTTGGACCTCTGCATGAAGTCTAGAGAGAGTGAGTCTCGAGAAATAAATGTGTTGTAGCGAAGAGGATTAAAAAATGTGTGCTCTCATAGACAAGGCTAGTCAGTAGTTTTATGTGGTATTCATGATGGTCTTTCCTCATGGCCATGTAATGAATATCCAGTGAAGTCACAAATAGTCTTGTGGCACCTTATAGACTAACAGATGTATTGGAGCATAAGCTTTGGTGGGTGAATACCCACTTCGTCAGATGCATGTAATGGAAATTTTCAGAGGCAGGTATAAATATGCAAGCCAGAATCAGTCTGGAGATAATGAGGTTACTTCAATCAGGGAGGATGAGGCCCTCTTCTAGCAGTTGAGGTGTGAACACCAAGGGAGGAGAAACTGCTTTTGTAGTTGGGCTAGCCAATCATAATCTTTGTTTAATCCTGATTTGATGGTGTCTAATTTGCAAATGAACTGAAGCTCAGTAGTTTCTCTTTGAAGTCTGGTCCTGAATTTTTTTTGCTGTAGGATGGCTACCTTCAAATCTGCTATCATGTGGCCAGGAAGGTTGAAGTGTTCTACAGGTTTTTGTATAGTGCCATTCCTAATATTTGACGTGTGTCCATTTATCCTTTTATGTAGGGACTGTCCAGTTTGGCCAATGTACATGGCAGAGGGGCATTGCTGGCACATGATGGCGTATATAACATTGGTGGACGTCCAGGTGAATGAACCTGTGATGTTGTAGCTGATCTGGTTAGGTCCTCTGATGGTGTTTCTGGTGTAGATATGTGGACAGAGTTGGCATCGAGGTTTGTTGCATGGATTGGTTCCTGAGTTAGAGTTGCTATGGTGCAGTGTGTGGTTGCTGGTGAGAATATGCTTAAGGTTGTTGGGTTGTCTGTGGGTGAGGACTAGCCCACCTCCCAAGGTCTGTGAAAGCGAGAGATCATTGTCCAAGATGGGTTGCAGATCACTGATGATGCATTGGAGAGGTTAAGCTGAGGACTGTAGGTGATGGCCAGTGGAGTTCTGTTGGTTTCTTTCTTGGGCTTGTCTTGCAGCAGGAGGTTTCTGGGTACATGTCTGGCTCTGTTGATTTGTTTCCTTATTTCCTCATGCGGTTACCATAGTTTTGAGAATGCTTGGTGAAGATCTTGTAGGTGTTGGTCTCTGTCTGAGGGGTTGGAGCAAATGTGGTTGTACCTCAGTGCTTGGCTGTAGACGATGGATCGTGTAGTGTGTCCGGGATGGAAGCTGGAGGCATGAAGGTAGGCATAGCGGTCGGTGGGTTTTCAGTATAGGGTGGTGTTAATGTGACCGTCACTTATTTGTACTGTGGTGTCTAGGAAGTGGACCTCCCATATAGATTGGTCCAGGCTAAGGTTGATGGTGGGGTGAAAGCTGTTGAAATTGTGGTGGAATTCTTCCAGAGTTTCCTTACCATGGGTCCAGATGATGAAGATGTCATCAGTGTAGCGTAGGTAGAGAAGGAGCATGAGTGGACGAGAGCTGAGGAAGCGTTCTTCCAAGTCAGCCATAAAAATGTTGGCATATTGTGGGGCCATGCGGGTGCCAATAGCAGTACCACTGGTCTAGAGGTATATATTGTCACCAAATTTTTAATAATTGTATGTGCGGATAAAGTCACAGAGCTTAGCAACCAGTTGTGCTGTGGCATCATCAGGTATACTGTTCCTGACAGGTTGTATTCCATCTGTGTGTGGGATGTTTGTGTAGAGAGCCTCCACATCCATGGTGGCTAAGATGGTGTTTTCTGGAAGATCACCAATGCATTGTAGTTTTCTCAGGAAATCAGTGGTGTCACAGAGATAGCTGGGAGTGCTGATGGCGTAGGGTCTGAGTAGAGAGTCCACATATCCAGATAATCCTTCAGTGAGAGTGCCAATTCCAGAGATGATGAGGTGTCCAGGATTTCTAAGTTTGCGGATCCTGGGTAGTAGATAGAATAATCTTGGTCAGGACTCTAAAGGTGTTTGATTTGTTCCTGTGTTAGTGTAGAGAGTGTTCTGAGTAGATGATGCAGTTTCTTAATATATTCCTCAGTGGCATCTGAGGAAAGAGGCCTGTAGAATTTGGTATTAGAGAGTTGTCTGGCAGCCTCCTTTTGGTAATCAGACCTGGTCATGATGACAACCTCCTTTATCAGTCTCTTTGATTATAATGTCAGGGTTGTTTCTGAGGCTGTGGATGGCATTGCATTCTGCACAACTTAGGTTATGAGGCAGGTGATGTTGTTTTTCCACAACTTCTGCCTGTGAACATCGGTGGAAGTATTCTATGTATAGGTCCAGATCATCATTCTATTATAGGTCCAGTGAAGTCACCTCTTTTAATCTAATCAATCATGATATTTAAATATGCATCATGCAAAAGCACTGATGAGTATCCAGAATGCACATTAACAGTAACAGGAGTTACTTAAACACCAGAATCAATGGGAAAGGAAATTCCTGTGTATTTTGATAAAGAGGGCCATAGTCTAGTTTCTGCTACACTGCCGTAACCAGTCAGCTGAGATTCGCCACAGAAAGCGGAAATCCAAAGTGGTGTGCATCTGGCAAATTGCACTATATCATCCCTTAGTCCCCTCAGAATCAGCTGTAAGGGACATCTCAGGGAAGGAACATGGCCAGAGAACTGCACGTGAGAGCCATAGCCAGCTGGTAACAATTGCAGCAGCTCTGGATCTGCTCAAACTAGCCCCTAGCCTGCCCCAGGATCAGGGCTTGTCCTTCAGCTCAGATTCTGCAATTACCAAATTAGGCACGGCCCAAAGATCAAGTGCATACTAATAAAGATGATGTATTTCTGCATTTTTGGAGCCCTCAAAACTCCTGTGACTATCTTCTTCAGGGACACTAGTGTAAGGAACTCTTTCTTACTACCTTAAGAGGGCAGGTAGGTATTCTTGTGTAGCGCAATTCCCAAATGGCATAGAACAAACATAGCAGGTCCCACACCTCCTCTCCCTCATCTTCCATCATAAATGGTGCGGTTGGAATCACCTGGAGTGTCATTACAAACCAACACAAGTTCTAACAGTTATGGGCAACCTGCAGCCTGCACCGCTTCCCGCAACTCCCATTGGCCAGGAATGGTGAACCGCAGCCACTGGGAGCTGTGGGCAGCCGTGCCTGTGGACAATAAACGCTGTCTTGTGGCCTGCCAGTGAATTACCCTGACGGGCTGCATGAGCCCACGGGCTGAAGGTTGCCCACCAGAGTTCTAACCTTGCCAAGTCTGCCCTAACTTGCAGTCAGGATCAAAAGTGCTCCCAGAAGCCTCAGTATGGGGAAGCATTAAAATGGTTAAATGCCATCTTTTCCTTGCCCCTCACAAGCATGCTACGGAGAGCTCCAGCATTCCTGAGGATCTAGGTCACAATTTTTAATGTCCTCTGATTGCATACTAGAAATATTCTGTGTACACTTTGATTTGGATTACTGAGGACTTGTATGTAGACTTAGTTCCACAAAACTTGAGCCTTAAAATGTAAATACAATATACACACTTACAGAAATATGAGACCCAATACAAGAATCATGCTCAAAATGTCCCTGCATAAAACATGAAGTAGGTTTTAGTATTAACTCATAATTATATATAGACCCTGAGCCTACAAACGAATGCTCACATAAGCAACTGTATTCATGGGTCATCCCTATGAGTTCAAAGGACCTATTCACATGCCGAAAGTTACATATATGCATAAGGTTTGTAGCACTGCAAGATTTAGAAATCTAATAACATACTGGTAGTATCCTCAAACTCTCTTTATGTTTGGATTCGTGGTGTTCCAAGCAATGTATAATATATGGACTTAATTCCCGGAGCGCTACATCATTTCTGCAGGTCTCAGAAGAAGAATATTCCTGGTACTGATCTTTTACATTTTTCTGCTGGCCTTGCTTTACATCATTTATTTAAATATCATTATTAATCTGATATAAACATTATTAGAAACAGTGCTTTATTTTTAAGACTCCATGCACTGTCTGGTTAACAGCTTCTATATCTTGAAGTAGTGAGTATCAATATAATCTTTCATGTATTTTAAATTGCATTTGTGACATTGGAAAAAATATGGTTTGGTATAACTTCACAAATTAAACCATTCTTTCTAAATTTGCATAGAAATGTTTGTTTTCCAAGTGATTTTCATAAAAGTTTAATGAAACTCATGCTATTATATTCAACTCTTTTTTTTTTCTCACGTAAAGCAGTCTGACTTTCGGAACATACGGTATGTTTACATTTTAAGTTGCCACAGCCTACCAATTAGTAAACATGCTTAGGAAATTGTCCATTTAAAACAACATTTTTACACTACATACAGTCTTGTAAATCACAGGATGCTGACAACATGAAATGCCAGCTGTGGAACTAGAAACTGATGAAAATGCAGTAATATAATATAAACCATGTCAGCAATATTTGTGAATAGCAGCTGTCACAATTTCATTCAAACTGCTTAGATTATGGTATTTTTAAATTCGGTTCTTTTGTAGTAAATTGGACCCCATCACACACACCCTTTCCCGTATGATAAGCTCTGAATTGTCTGTAGACTTCAAATTAAAAATTATGACTGAAAAGCATGAAATGAATTGTCACAACATTAAAGTAGAAAGGGTAATTATGATGATCATAAAAATATGAATTGCAGCATAATGTCCATGCATACCAATATTCTATATTTTTTAAAAATATCAATATTACCTTTTTCTGCAGTGCATTGTATCATATTTATGTGAAGAAGTGACAGACTAAACCACTATGTTCACATCCTACCCGCTATTGTAATAAATAAGGCAGTCAATTAATCACAGTTAACTCACACAATTAATTCAAAGATTTATTGTGATTCATCATTGTTTTTATTGCACTGTTAAACAATAGACTACCAATTGAAATGTATTAAATATTTTTGATGTTTTTCTACATTTACAAAAGTAAAGTGTACACTGTTCACTTTATAGTATTTTTATTACAAATATTTTTACTGTAAAATATAAACAAAAGAAATAGTATTTTTCAATTCACTTCATACAAATAGTGTAGTGCAATATCTTTATTGTGAAAGTGCAATTTACAAATGTCTTTTCTTTTGTTTCAAAACTGCACCCAAAAACAAAACAATACGAAAATTTAGCGGCTAAAAGTCCACTCAGTCCAACTTCTTGTTCAGCTCATAACTGAAACAAACAACTTTGTTTACATTTATGGGAGATAATGCTGCCCACTTTTTATTTACAATGTCATCAGAAAGTGAGAACAGATGTTCACATGGGACTTTTGTAGTCAGCATTTCAAGGTATTTGCGTGCCAGATATGCTAAACATTCTTATGTTCCTTCATGCTTCGGCCACCATTCCAGAGGACATACTTCCATACTGATGACACTTGTTAAAAAATAATGCTTTAATTAAATTTGTGACCGAACTCCCTGGGGGAGAATTGTATGTCTCCTGGTCTGTTTTACCTGCATTCTGCTGTGTATTTCATGTTATAGCAGTCTCAGATGATGACGCAGCACAAGTTGTTTGTTTTAAGAACACTTTTGCTGCAGATTTGACAAAACGCAAAGAAAGGTTCCAATGTGAGATTTCTAAAGATAGATACAGCACTCGACCCAAGGTTTAAGAATCTGAAGTGCCTTCCAAAATCTTAGAGGGATGAGGTGTGGCGCATGCTTTCAGAAGTCTTAAAAGAGCAAAACTCCAATATGGAAACTTCAGAACCTGAACCGCCAAAAAAGAAAATCAACCTTCCGTTGGTGGCATCTGACTCAGATAATGAAAATGAACGTGCATCGATCTGCACTGCTTTGGATTGTTGTTGAGCAGCACCTGTCATCAGCCTGGCCGCATGTCCTTTGGAATGGTGGTTGAAGCATGAAGGGACGTACGATTCTGTAGTGCATCTGGCATGTTAATATCTTGTAATGTTGGCTACAACAGGGTCATATGAATGCTTGTTCTCACTTTTAGGTGCCATTGTAAACGGGAAGCGGGCAGCATTATTTCTACAAATGTAAACAAACTTGTTTGTCTGAGTGATTGGGTAAACAAGAAATAGGACTGAGTGGACTCGTAGGATTTAAAGTTCTACATTGTTTATTTTTGAATGCAGTTATTTTTGGTACATAATTCTACATTTGTAAGCTCAGCTTTCATGATAAAGAGACTGCACTACAGTACTTGAATTGAAAAATACTATTTATTTTGTTTTTACAGTGCAAATATTTAGAATCAGAAATAAATATAAAGTGAGCACTGTATACTTTGTGTTCGGTTTGTAATTGAAATCAATATATTTGAAAATGTAGAAAACATCCCAAGTGTTTAAATAAATGGTATTCTATTATTTTTAACAGTGTGATTAATCACAATTAATTGTTTTTAATCACTTGACATCCCTAGTAATAATATTTGTATCAGGAAAGCCTTGTGAGGTATCACTTAAAAACTCATCATTTGCTGATCAATAATATCTTGACAAAATGCATTTAGCAGCATTATATGTGAAGTTATAAACATAAGCTGAGATCACGATGAAAAGTATGTTTTCTGTGGATGGCTAAACCAGTTCTTCAGAGACAAAGGGCCAGCTGACGCCTCAGCCAGGTGTAAACAAGGATGCTGGACCATTACCTGCTAGGTAGCCATTCTTTGGCAGGAAACTGGGCAGGGGCAAAAAGTTATATCTTAGCAAAGAAACAGCATGAAGTTCCTTTCCACACAGACTGCCCATTGTCTTGCCCCCAACTGGAAATGCTTCTCAAAGGTGAGTCAGGACTATAAAAAGAAGGGGCGGACACCCTTCTTTCTCTCTCTCTCCCTGCCATTGCATTTTCTGCATGGAAAAGACAAAGCAAGCATTGGGGAGGGGTGCTGACCTAAAGAGTTTTAGAAGTAAGACTGCTGACAGCATATGGTGAGAAAATTTAGCTTTGAATCCAATCTAGTTCGTTAGGTGTCAGTAAGCATTTTATGTCTCTTTTTCTTGTAACCATTTCTGACTTGTATGCCTCATTGCTTGTACTCACTTAAAATCTATTTCTTTGTAGTTAATATATTTGTTTTATTGTTTTATTTAATCCAGTGTGCTTAAATTGAAGTATCAGGATAAGTATTTAAAATGGCATATTAATCCCTTAAGGAAATAATGGACATATTTATATTGTTTTATGCTTTTTTCCAACATACTAGTAAGTGCCTTTGTGTACATAGGGCATTTGGTATGTTTTAAATCTATGAGCCCAATTCTTCCACTGCTGCATTAGTATTATGCCAGGATTACTCCATTGATTCAACAGTTACATCACTGTAAAAAAGTGATGTAATAGAGGGGAGATTCTTGGTACTATTTATTTTTTCCAGTGCTTTTCAACCTGGCTATCTTCTGTAGACTGTTGCTGGTGCAGTGGTAGCTCCAAAAATATATGATACATCAAATGTTCATGATGAAGAAGTTCATCTTGATGTGGTTATCCTTGGCCGCTCATAAGCCAAAAGGAAATATAGGGAGAATTACTCACAGAAGCGGATGGGAAGATGGAGCCCAGTTCAGTTCTTATTTAGGCTAACTGCTCTGATTTCAGTGGGAGTTTTGCTTGTCTGAGCAGTATAGGAGTGAGCGATTATATTCTATACCCATAAAATGTTGACTGTTGCTTAATGAACTACAATACATTGCTGTTAATTGGAATATCATCCTTCAATTTATTTATTATTGTTTTAAAATTTAAAAATAAGTGAGATTTCATTGATCACAGTGAAACATACAAGTACTGGAGAAATGTAGTTTGAAGGAATTTCATCTAATATTTCTCTGAATACAATCCAAGTCTAGTAAAAAGGGAAATGGCCTTTAGCGAAGCTAAATGCAAATTGAGGGGACAATTCAATCTATTTGCGGAGGATATTCAATGTATTGCATGGGGGGGGTTATGTACTTATGCTCTGTGCCCAAAGAGGCCAACTGATCTTTTAACAGGCCATTGAAAGAAGAGGGTTGAACTGCAACTGGTTTAAGACCATGTAAATCTGGTATAATGCCAGTGAAGTCAAATGATTCTGGTTTTACAATGATGTACCTAAAATCAGGTAGCAAATATGTTCACAACATACAAGATTAGTTCAGGAGTGCTTGCATGATGTACGAAAGGTCTATATTTGCCAAATAAGAGTAAAACTCTGACCCTAAACAAATCAGCAACAAAACTCCTATTGACTTCAGTGAAGCCAGGATTTCACCTATAATAGTCGCCAATTACTATTTAACCATTTCTAGAATAAAGACATATATTTGGTGGAAGCATTTGTGTAACCCTATAGACATGAGATATGTTTGTTGTAATCTCAGCCATTGCTAGGACCATTTTATTGACATTGAAGGAGTTCATGTAAAGTTTTGTTCACATAAATATTAAGGGATAGGTGGATCCTTAACTTTGTGTGTTGTTTCAGTGTTACAAAGTGTTAGTAAAGTCATGAAAAAAATGTGTTATGTAATGTAAGGACAGCCCCTAAATCTGGTGATCATTCTTGAGAAAGTATATAAAGATACAGGTTTCTGACCTCTAGAACCCTTTAATGACAATACGTAACTGATTAAAATCACTCTCTTTATTCCAGTCCAACCATCATAGTAAAAAAAAATAATAAAAAGAAACATTACATAAAAAGTCTGTCCAGTATACTATTCAGGATGAGATTTATATTTTGTACACAGATTATAGAAGGTGGATGTGTCCTTTACTTCTCTTCTGTCAGCTTGAAAATTTGAGTTCCTTGCATGAATTTGTCTGTTCTTGCACACACTAGACACTTGATAGTTTGCAGAGACACTTTATAAGTGATATTCAGAGTTAGCCTGATGGGGTAGGCGTATCTCTGATTTTACTAACTGGGATAAAGAAAAATGTTATCATTTATGTTTGCTTGTTTTTTTCAATAACAGAATTTTTAAGAAAAAATTTATAAAAGTTTGACATCCACAACCAAAATTAGTAGAACATCTGAACAAAGTCTAAGGAGAGACTATTGGCTAAGATTTTGAATACAATTATTCAAATAAAAAAAAGTTTAAAAAATATGAGTCACATCCAGAACAACATTCCTCACCCACTCCTTTATTTTTTTTTTCTGGTGCTATGATATTTTTTAAAATAGGGAACAAAACATAGGCATTGGCCACACCAGATCAGTGCAGGTGCCCATAAAGTCATGAGTCTTTCTCTGAGAGTGAACATATCTAGATGCTTTAAGAAAGGTGCAACAAATCCCAGAGACTACCATTATGGAATAACCCGGCGATAAGTAATGTTTTTTCTTAGCACCTACCCTCCCCCTGGTCAGTTAGTGGTGGGCCATGTGAATGCTTCTAACATAAGCTTTTCCATAAACATATTCAGATGAATATTTGTGATATTCACAGTTTCTGCAAATGTTTATAGGAACCTGATGGTACTCATTCATAAAAATGAATTGAAGGTTGTAAACAATGTAGCAGTGTTTTTTTTAATATTAATCTATCTCTATCTGAAACCATATCACAGCCTCTTAATTTCTTTAAGTCTTTCATCTTTCAACCAGTTTGAAAAAAAAACCTGATGATCTGAAAGTGTGCCTAAAGGAGAAAAACAAATATCAACTATTCTATCTACTGAGGCAGGATAGTTTGAAGAGTAGTGAGTACACCCACCCAATCTCATGCCTTTCTGACTGTGCCAGCTCTTCCCAAATCTGTAGGTGTCAGTTTGAGCACTGACAAATTCATAGCTGGCAACCAGACCAGCTCAGTTATATGTTCTCATAGACTCATAGACTTTAAGGCCACAAGGAACCAGCATGTCTTCTAGTCTGACTTCCTGTCCATTCCAGGCCGCAAAACTTCACCCACTCACTCCTTTAATAGACCCATAACTTCTGGCTGAGTTAGTGAGGTCCTCAAATCATGATTTAAAAAATTCATCTCATGCTAATGTTTGTTCAAGATAGATGTTAGACTTCTAAAGGTCTGCTCCGTGTTTTGACTCTATAAAATGCTCATAAGTTGCTGCATGCATTAATCTTACTTGTAATGTCTATATTCTATGCTACAAGGTAAAACATAAGTTTGTTTCACAATTGTAAAAATGCCTGCTCTGAACTTGTGAAGTCTCGCCCATCCAGGAGGACTATCAAAATTAAGTGAACCATCACAGGACAAAAGTTCTGTTAATTGCCCCGTCTACCCATGGAGAAGTGGGGGAAGAAGTCCTCTTCCCATTGGTTTCAATGCTCCAAGAGGGAAATAAAAATAGCTAACATGAAGATTTTTCATCTGCTTGCTGTTTGAATTCTCACAAGGGCTAGAGCTAAGAAACAAACAAACAAAAAATGGAGATCCCTAAGGTCAACCTGGTTAAGTCCTAAAAAGACATTCAATGATGACGGATTACATCTGCCACGTTTTGAATCACAGACTGACGCTCATTTGTGTATATATGCTTGCTTGCTTTAACTTGTAAACAACTCCATTTTTTTCTAGTTAACAAACCTTTAGTTAGTTTATTACAGGATTGGCTTCAGGCGTTATTTTTGGTGTGAGATCTAAAGTACAAATTAAGCTGTGGTAAGTGACTGGCTTTTGGCAATGGAAGCAACCTAAATATTTTGTGATTTTTCATAGAAGTGACCATTTATCACTAAGTCCTTCTTGCCTGCGTGGCAAAATAGAGTGTAGAGCCCAAAGGGACTGTCTCCATGGTAAGTCTGTTACAGAGATCTAGAGGTTCACATTTGTGACTGGGTTCGTGAAATCTAATTTTAGAATATACTACCACTTTGGGGTGTCTGCCCTTCTTTTGACAGTCTGTCCTGAGACTGGCACACTTTAGACAGTTTGACACTGACAACATAAGGAAGATCAATATGACAGAGATGCAAACAAGATGGCATAAAGAGACTCAAAAAAGAGAACAAGGAGAATGCTGAACTGCATAAAGAATTGTCGTGATTTATAACTATGCTCCCAGAAATTGGGATGTGTATGTAGTTGGTTTATAACTCTAGAAGACCATCTATTTGGAGACAGTGTACCATCTTCATTTAAAATTGTTGCATCATCCCTCTTTTCTCTTATGAACAGGAGACAAGCACCATCCGAAGAGCTGAATTTACCCAACAGGTATCCATCATGAATACGTATGTTCTCCACTAAACTCTCCATTACATGTCACTTTAAACTGATGACTTACCACTTCCATTACTTCCTGTATTCGACCCAACTGTGGTTGGTACTAAGGTAAAGAAAGTATCGAAAAAGATTATATATTTTGTTAATTCCAGTTGATCTTAATATTGTGACCACTTCTCTGAGTACTCTCTAATATTAGACTTACATATTTTTGGCTAGAAAATAACATATATAATTTGCTAGTTGCATTTTTAAATGATACATCCCACCCTATCAAACTTTCAGATATTGCCAGCTCTTTTGTCAAATGTGTGAAATAGAAACCTGTGTGTTTTTCTTTCCTTTTCCCTTTTTAATAAACAAGCAAATAAAAACCCTGACTCACTGTAACCACATATTTCACTGCAAATACCCTTCTGGAAAACCAGGCAATTTTTTTATTGAAAAATTTGATGCAAACCAGTTAAATGTGCTCATTTTCTGAAGAAATTTTGTATAGCATGGCCAGGCTTAATAAAAACTGAGGTCCCAACCCTTCAGCTAACTGTCAAGGGGAGAAGTATACTTTATGGAATAGTCTGTACTTCCATCTTCTGTTGTGCCCTTCTACATACCCTGTTAGCTTTCAGAGCTACACATCTGTGCTCACTGCTTCTCATACCTGCATATCCTGGATTTGTTACAACACGAGAAATTTTAAGCCCTCAGGCTGCCAAACTCAGCCTTCCTTATCTTTCCTGCACTCACTGCTTCACCTCTACCGGTTTTTCATGTGCTTCTGTGTCATATTCTATTTTCACACGTCTCCCATTCATGTAAGGAATTGACTCAATGGAGGGATGACTTATGTTCTTGCTGCTATCTAGGTGTTCCACTTAGTTTCCCCACACATCCTTTTTAAGTCTCCACAGTGATACAAGCAGCCGTGGCCAAATCACCACTATTCCCACTACTGAAGAGCTTTCTGGCCAGCCAACTCATTCAGTTGTTCTGCAGCTAGATTTCTGAGCAATGGAGGGATTGGATACTTTTCAGCAAAAAGTACTTTTTCTTTCCACATTGACTATGTTTCTGCATTAGGAACTGATATTCCAAATTGATTTCTGACTCACAAATGGATAAAAGGTAAGTTCAGCTT
Organism: Gopherus flavomarginatus; assembly: GCF_025201925.1. Lineage (NCBI taxonomy): Eukaryota > Metazoa > Chordata > Testudines > Testudinidae > Gopherus > Gopherus flavomarginatus. Next base: position 15,626,927 of record NC_066630.1, on the reverse strand, counting down.
CTGACATTTAGAAATGTGTTCTCAAGTGGATGAAACTGTCAGACCTTTTCTAAGCTGGATAACTCAAATGGATAATACTTGGCTCCTGAGCCCTTCTATTATCTCAAATATACCCCAGTCCTTCAAAAGGAATCCCCAACCTTTAGAAGCCCATTTATTTAAATCCTTTCTAAATTGGTATCCTGACTTTTCCCTTTTAAGAAGTTGGGCAACCCCTGTTCTGTACTCTTTTGTACCAAGTCCTGTTTGGTAAGAAAACAAATATTCTCATTAGGTCTCATTTGGAGAAATATTCCCTATCTGACATGAGTAAACAATTGTATCGGCAGATATATGAATTTCCTGCTAAAAGGATCCTTACCATTCTTTAATGAACATATACTGAGAGAACATATCTTCTTCAATAGAGTTTAGATGATGACTTCATAGTCCTCTGCTGAAAGAAAGACTCTGACAATGGGAAGCACATATTGCAGCCTTCAGATTCTTTCATGTTGCATCCCTATTATTTGGGATAACCTTAGCTTCTATGGTCTCTGTGCAGGGGAGAAAAAAGGGAAAAGAACTATGGAAGGTGACGAGTTAGATGAAAAGAGAGTTTGCATGATCTTTGAGCCCCTTTGTGAGTCTATGCAAGACCTACCTGAGAAGCATCTGCTCAGATGTTCCATATCCCCTCACTACCCTATCCCCAACCCCAATTGTTCTCAAGATCATTCAGGCCTGTTAAAAGCTCCTTTTCACAAAAGTGAAGGCCTCTGTGTGCCTCAGGATTTGCCCCAATGTAATTTATCACTATATAATTGTCCGATGTAAAGTAGAGGGGAAAAAAGAGGGTGGAGAAAATAATTATTGATTTCTTGAGGGGCTAGTCCATCAATTTATATAATTTCCTTCCTAATGTCTCATCAATGGGCTTATCTATTATTCTAGAGAAATTAAATGTAAACTCTTACTTTATTTAATAAAAGCTTAACTTCTTCTAACTTGACTTTTGCTGAAAAAAGTGAGACCTCTGGGGTCTCATGTCATTTTTAATGAGGGCAATTTATTTGTGTCAGATGGTATAAGGAAACTTGTACAGTCAAGTTATATACAAAATGGCCAGCAACTTTTCCAAACCAGGACATGGCCAACCAGAGAATCAGATCCCCAATATCCTACCCCATTTGCCTACACATCCATCCCTGTGGCCATTTTCATGATAATATCAAACCTACCTCCTGTCTCACTCTCCCCAGGAACCTGGGAAAAGTTTGATCCTTCCAGTTTGTTGTGAAGCTCAGCAGATTCAGTCCATTTCAGATTCAAGGAGAATTATTTCTAAAGGTCAGAGAGTCTTATTATGAGGAGACCCTGACAACAGCTTAGAAGAAATGAACTACTATAAAATGTGTGTCAGTATAATTACCCAATATCAAGGGTTGCTTTGTTCAAGAATAGGAGAGATTCCTTTCCAAACCAACTTCATAACATAGCCTCTAAACCCTGTTAAAATACCAGAACATCCATGTCTGCTGAAATATTAATCACCTTTAAAGTGAATTTAATGCTTCTATTATAAATAGAAAAGCTTATTTCAAATAGTGGTCACAAACAATGCAATCAAGGGTCATTTAAAAAAAAATCCTTCTGCTGAGATGTCTGTTACAAAAAGCATTTCATTTTCCCCCAATTCTTAATTAATTGGTCTCATATACCATTATTGTTCAATACTTTTTGAATAGTAAAGTGATCTAAATGCCATTCTAAACACCTGGAAACAGGAACAAAGATGTTTGTTAATTAGGAGAACTTTTAGATAAAGTGGAAGCTAAAGCACAAAAAAAAATGTATTTGTGGCAACTCAAATAAAAAGGGTTTCTTTGCTTTACTTTTCTTTTCTTTTTTCCCTTCAAAAGAGGTAAGCGACAACTGCGGAGATAAGAATGTAAATCTATATGGAATTCAGTCTTGTTGCAGCCTGTCATTCCGACGTGGCTGGCATCTTCAAATCGCTGACAGAAGAAGTGAGGTGACATTAACCTGTCAGTCCTTCCACCCCAGTCTGACTTTTTTGAAGGCCTGAGGCAAACACATGCGACCAGTCACTAAAGGATTTGGTACCATTCCTCCGGTGCAGTAAGTCTGTAGCCCAGCAGCTGTTGTTTAGTGATAGATCAGTGAAGCAAAAAATTATGCTGGTATAAAAAATAGATCTTGAGCCACAGCTCTCATTCTTATGCCTTTGTTCTGCATTAGTAGGAAACCTCTGGGATTCATTTAGCTGTAATCATTTGTTGCTAAGGGGCAGAGCGTCTTTCAGACAGTGATGATAGAGTCACCTTTGAAACAAGTGCAAATGAGTAGAAATCATTTTCCAATCTATCCTCCCAGGATTACATTTGATAAACTGGTGCACATTCCAAGAGCCTATTCTGAATATTGAGAACTGACATACATACTAAATAAGCATTTTTTGCTTATTTTGTTCATATTTTTTCCCTGACATTTTAATTAGTTTACCTTCTGGAGTTTCAACCCTTCGTTCAAGACCCACTGGTAGACGTACAAAACAAAACTAAACTAAGAAACAAACATCAAGAGGCAAATTCTGTCCTCATGGATACCCACTGAAGTAAACACTCACCCACACTTACTTTCTCTCTCTCTTTTAAGTGTCTGATCCAGCCTCCCCAGGAGTCAATAGAGCTCTCCAGTGGCTTTGGATCTGGGTTTAAGTGCACAATTAGGGATAGAATTGTTCCCTAATTCATTGTAATATATTTCTGATTAGTTTAAACTCTTCTTTGTCCTGTTCACAAATTATCCATGAGCAGGTCATGAATTCTCAGAATGTATTAATTATTTGTACATAAAGTTAGTCAATAGTTTGTTAATGAACATGTGGATATTCACCCTGAGTCACTTAACCAGCATATTATATCCCCATATGAATTATCTATATGAAATTGTTCAGCATGTCTATTACACAGCTAATACTAACAATAAATAAAGTTTTTAAGGTGAGCACATTTGGCAGGAAGCTTTCTCAAAAAATATTTAATCATGCAAGAATTAATGATGTTTTTGCTTTCCACGGTCATTGTATTGAACAAATAGAGCAGAATGTTTGCAAATGTGTAAATAGAAGGGTCACTAATGCCAGTGAAGTCAATTGGTGGGTTTTAGTCACTAGATTTGCCCATTTATACATCATAAGGATGTTGGGTTATAGTTGTGGACTTGGATCTGGCATCATATTGCATATCTCTCAATAAAGTCAGTGGAAGTTCTGCCTGAATAAGGTGTATTTTATGTAAAGCAAAAGCCATCATGTGCTAACCAAGCAACCACTACTGAAAATCTAAGACTAAAAAGATAGCACTAGATTTTGTACTTGTAACTAATGTATGCCAGCTTGGACCCAGACTCTCTAGTGTATTAGAGCTTCTTGGTGACAGAAGCACATTGGTGACAGACTATGGTCCTAAAGCCAGCATATGTGGTCCCAGAATTGTTATTCCAGTATACAGACATCCTTCAGTTGCCCACAGTCAGCACACTTTCTCCTATGCCAACCTATCCCTGCTACTGTGATGATGAAATATGTACTTTGAAGTTGTTCTGTTCTAGTCCTATATAAATTCTAGTCTGCATTCTATCCTCCAGGTATGAATAATAGGCTGTACAGTTATATTCATATGCACTTTTTAGCCTGGGTGATATCAGCTCCCCAAGTTGTTCTTTTCCTGCTAACATCACAAATTATTTGCCAAGAGGGTCTAGAGGGGCCATCTATGTGGGCAGGATTGCTACACATGAAAGCACAAGAGCTCCAAAGCATGTTCCTGCTTGTAGTGGAGTGACCACCCGCTACTGCCCTGAAGGGCTTGAAATCAGCCCTGGGAGAGGGCTGAGGCTGCTGCTAGGAAAAGCAGCAAGCCTTGGCTGATTGGGGAACCAGCCACAGATGCGGCCATGCCCCAGTCAGGGCCCAGCTGGCCCTTATAAGAGGGCAGTAGGCCAGGAGCACACAGACACTCCCTCTCTCTAGATGCAGAGAGGGATGGGCCCGGCTGCTAGGAGCTAAGCAGGGTATCGAGACTGGAGCAGGGCTGGGGGAAGGCCAGAGCAGCTGGGGAGCTCCGGCCTAGAAACCCCCCAGGCTGCAGGCCTTGATAAAGGCCAAGGAAAGGGTACTAGGGGTGCAGGCCAGGGTAGGCCAAGGTAGCAGGTCCAACCTCGCCTCTTGCCAGTGATGAGTGACACTTATACTGCAGTCTGCCCCAGGGAACGGGGGCTAGGTGATGACTGGCAGTGGCCATAGGCTGAGACGAGGTGGGGATAGAGGGTGGGGGTTCCCCAGGAAGGGGAGACCCAGATCTGTCAGGTATTGCCAGGGGGCAGCACCCTGGCCTGAAAGGGGCACCAGGGTCCAGGATGGACTCTGGCCCACTAGCAAATGGGACACCGTTACACTGTTCTATTGGCTTTGCCCACTCAATCCCCTACCCAGGAAGACCAGTTGGACAGTCTTTTGGGGACTTTTGCCAGGAGGCAGAATCCAGGAGAACAGCTATCATTCTGGGCTCCTACTGCAGGCTGGGGTTTGCGCTTCAGTGCAATACCAATCAGAATTGGGGCCTAAAAGTTGTGTGTCGTATGAGTATCCTGAAAGACAAAGGATTGCCAAGAAGATGAACATCGATAGTTGTTATATTCCAAAACTATCTACAGGTACAAATAAGGTACATTTTCAAAGGTTGAAAGTGTTAATATTATTAACATACAATGACTGATGGAATAGTCAATATCTATTTTAACCAATGTTAAACATATCTCATGAAGAAAATATCTAGCAGAAATAATCAACATTGGTGTATATTTGTCCTTTGACCTCACTGCTCAGCACCTTTGGGGGGGAAAAAAATCATGTCACTTCTACTTAGATGCCTAAATATGGCTCTAGGAGCCTTAATTTAGGCACTCTGGTCTGACAATTCTAAGCATTTTCTTTTGAAGAGCAGGAGAGAGAATCTGGCCTGTGGACAAAAACTGCATTCATATTTGCTTAGTGATGCCTATGTAAATTATTGCGCCTTCCTTTTCAATCCATAAGCTCTTCATGGGAGGCAGTGTGGTCTAGGGGACAAAGTACTGGACTGGGACTCAGGAGACCCCAGCCTGTTGGGTGACATTAGGTAAGTCACTGCCTTATACCTCAGTTTCCCTATCTGTAAATTGGGCAGAATTATGCTGAACTCCTTTGTAAAAAAAAAAAAAGAAATCTACTAATGAAAAGCCCTGGATAAGGTCTTGGTGATACCGAGGTACAGCACAGCATTAACATTTGCACTCTCTCACTGCTGTCATCATATCTTATTTTCAGGCTGTTTGATGTATGTATCCCTGTAAGAGTCTCTCAGTCCAAGTCTGACAAACAACCTCCTCCTCCTTACTTTTAAGTCTTTTCCTATGTCACTACAACCCTTTCCCCACCCTGACTAGTGATCTTGGCATACCTTCTATTACCCAAATTATTTTCATATGGGTTGTGTGTGTGTATTGGTGTCTCAAGTAATGTTACCACTTCATTTGTTTACCAAATACTGGTGACTTTAACAGAGCAGGGAACTTTTTTAGACTGTTCTTAAATTTGTACATTTAGGGCATTATAGAAATGCTTCCAAGTAATGCTAATCAGCTGTGGTGATAGACAAAGTATTATAAGGTCCAGTGAAATAAGCAAAGAGACAAATAAACTTCTGAGCCACAATGATCAGATTTTCATGCAAAATAGCAATAACTAGTGAAAAAGCTGTGGGGGGGAAGGGGAGAAAATGTTATCAGGAGAATTGTTTCTGCTAAGAAAGCTTACCAATATTTTCCAGTGAGTATCAGTTGGGTTTATTTGCTTTGTTATGTTTGTAACACCAGTTATGCATTGCTAGCTCTTAAATGTAGCTGTACTATTAGATTTACAGATTTTGCACAATTGATATGAGTTAGTATGAGAGAACTGTCTATTAATGTAAGTAATTACTGTACATTAGATTTTAATGTGATAAGGAATAGTTGTTTTAAACATTTTATTTAATCTAAAATGTATCCATTTTCATATTGCTTCTTAGAATTAAATATGTATCCTTAAAATGTGTAATTGTAGTTCTAAATGAATTATTTAAAAGGGCACTTTATTGTTTGACTATAATACTGTAAATAAAAACAAAATGCTAATATGTTGTTTCTTTTAAAATAAGTTATAGTCACTGTTCCTGTTCCTAGGCAATGAAATTGTGGTCAACAAAGCACAGTTTGACACATCCTCCACTGAGAGTTAATCCTGTGTGAAATACAGGAAATGCTGAGTTTATAGTCAGTTTCCTTTGCATTGTTCTGCAGGGAGAGATGCAGGTTAAACACCTTCTACCTCTCTCTGAAGAGCAGATAGGTAGGTAGGAATTCCTTTTCTTTGGTTGGTAGTCTTACCATTCCTCAGTCTACCGCTTCATTTGTTTAGCAAACACTGGTGACATTAAAACCAAGTACTGTACTGCAATGGCTAATATGTTTGGGGTAAGGGAGCAGGGGGATAGAGTCATACTGAAGCTGCTTTTTGTGAAATCAAGACTAGTGAAAAAGTTTAGATCCATTACAATCCATGGCCAGAAAAAGTCCTTGGGACAGATTCTGTGCTGTTCCTCCTGAGATGCACAGTACAGGAAGAAGAAAGGGCAAAGATGGATTTGAACCATCTTTCTGCTGCACTGATTTTAGGCTGTTGTTTGTTTTGAAGGCCAGGAGACTGCTCTAATTTAGGGACAGCCTTCCCATGGCTGCCTATAAGTTGCAGTGCAGAATCTCCATAACATTGAGCAGTTGGTCTGCATCTCCTACCCCTGATCTACCCACTCATATCAAGTCCTCTTACTTTGGCCTATTGGTGCTCAAACATCAGGGGCATGCACCCAATATGGTTGCATCTCCATTACAACCTATATATGCCCTGGAACAGCCAGATAAAAGTGAAAGCTCATATTTCATATCCTGTTAAGGAGGCAGGTTTAAAAAAAATTAAACAATTTCCTCCTCCATGTGCACAGTCAGCCTACAGTCTGGCATCTCTCAAAGGTGAGTGCTTGACTTTGGAACCCTAGTTTTCTTTTAATTTAGGCTCTGTGTGTTTGTGTGTGTAGGGACGGCATGCAGGAACACATCAGCAGGTAGACAGTTTTTCTCAGTCATGCTACTTACATAATTTATACTGATACGCATTAAATGAGCCAGATTCTTAGATGGTGCAAATCCCCATAGCTGCATTGAAATCTTCGGGACTATGCCACTTTGCAGCAGCTAAGAATTTAGCACGCTATATAGATGTTCTATTTCTAAAGGTGTCTCTTTCTTTTCTGCTGAGCACTGATCAGTTGAGTGGAGTGTTATTGAATTACAACAGAACTGGGGGGCAGACAGCTAGACCAAAGCTCACGCTGAGTTACTTCACATTTTAACTCCAGCAGAAATGCCATTATTGACCACTCTGTTTTGTGAGAGAATCTATTATCTTCATGTTTCACTTTCTGCAGTGAGGATGCTATGGCCCACCTACTGTTCCTTTGGCAACTCTGCTGTGCAGAAAAGTGAAACAAAGGTTTGACACTAGAGCTTGCAAAGTGGTCTGAAGGTGAGATTCTCCTACTTTATCTGACTTATGTTCAGATTCAGAAACGATTGTATTTTGTGCTAGAAGTCGATGCTTGATTGTTTTGGAAGTTGTGGTAACCCCCTCTTCAACATCAGTGCAATTTATGGACTTTCTTTGGAGGATTAAGAAAGAATTATGTATATTTTGTATACTAAATTGTTGTTTATATTTCAATATAATACATATTTTGCTCTTTCATAAAGACTTGAATTCCTGACTACAACATGGAGAATACACTGGGACATATCTAGTGCATTCAGGCAAAGGGTGTAGCACACTTATTTTATAATGAGCTGTTCTTGCATGTTAATAACGTTGTGATGGAGGGTGGGTGATAGACACCCTTCATTAGGATACAAGAAGCAGTTAAGCTCTTTTTTTGACGTGAGATAGTTAAAACAGTAGTAGCCCCTGCCCAGAACACAGTCTACGTGCAAGGCTGGTCAGAAGCTGAGCTATGTGACTGGTAGGCTTTCAGTGGGGGTGGAATGCAAAGGCTGTGTATCATGTAGGTGGAAATTTGTGTATCATTTATAGAAGCAGCCATAGAGAAAAGCACTGGTAATGTGGCCCTTATAAAAACAAGCCAGGAGAGAGCTCTAGGTGGGAAGAGTTTGGGCTGGAAAGATGCTTTGAACTGTGACCAAAGAAATTGCCACATGTCTGATTCTCAGTGTGACCAAGGAAGCAAGACTATGTACATTTTTTTTTTGTAAACACACAGAATTGAATCAAAATGTAAACTCACCAGCTGGCATGCCCCCTGGTGACTAAGCATGGCATAGCAAGTTTGCCTTATGGCATTTCTGTTGAAAGCCGCACTGACCCTGTGATAGTTTTGTGACTTGGCCCTCTGGATAGGTCACATATTGTCCCACCCTTCTGGCATAAACCAGTAGTCTAATCCCTGATAGTGTGCCAACTTCATGTTAGACCATCGGTTCAAGCCCAGACTATCTTTACTCCTGGCTTCAGTAGTCCTAACGTCTTGTTGAAGGGTTTCTGCTCCACCTTCCTCAGTCGGCTGAAGGGGATCCCAAAGCCGTCCTCTCCACTGGGTTTGAATAGACAGTCAAGGCCTGATTACACAGACAGCCTAGCCCCCGCCTGGACCACTTCCTACCTTGCTTTGTCTTGGTCCTTTGCCTCAACCTCTTTCTGGGTTCCTGGTGTGCCCATTCCACTCTCTAAACCTCTCCCACCCTTTCACTACTTAGCAATTTCTGTTGTCCAGCTGGTTCTGTGACAGGAGAGTTTTCTCCATTTCCCTTGTGGGGCAAAAGCTGAGCCAGCTGGAGTCTTTATTCTCTCTGCAGGCCCACCACAGAATTCAGATGTACCTTTGTTATGGGAAGCACTGTCTGCCAGCTGGCCCACTCAACTTCCTGACTCCATCTCGACTTTTTCCCTGATTGAGAGGCAGAAATCTGCCCTTCTTCCTGGTCAGGCCCTAACTGAGCTGGGTTCAGACCTTTTTCTAGGTCTGATACTTAGTGCAGGTGTAGTGGGGTGAGGCCAATTGCACCACAGGCTCTCATTCACCCCTTCAAGCCCAGTGTGGACTGGGTATATCCCATCACACAGAGAAATACCTGTCTCCATCACCAATTTCTCCTGCTAATGGAAACAATCTCCGAGATGCTAAGTATTGGCTAACTGCTCAGGTAAAAAAGGTAACAATAATAATAATATTAATTAATAATAAATGATAGTTATATAGTATCTTGCAACCAAAGATCAACATAGAATTTACAATAGTTAAGTCGCACCAGACCCTTGTCAGGTAGGTAGGTTTATACTCCCCAGATGTGAACACACAATGAGACCAGTGCTATAATGTGGTTAAATATGGAGGCCACTACACTATTGAAATAAATAGCCAAGAGGGAGGCCTTCTCCCCCCACTGCAGACTACCCAGGAGGGCTGTTCTAGTGAAGAATTCAACTGGACGCTAATGTCCCCAGGTCCCGAAGATGGGTATATAGGCATTGATCCCCTCCACACCATTCAGCCTGTCCTGGGACTTTGGGTGGGAGGCAGAGTACAAACCCATACCTCAACTTCCTACAGGAGGCAGGTGAGATGAGATGAAAGGAGCTGTTACACAAAGCTAGAGCAATTTCACTGTTTATAAATTTATAAGTTTCCAAGTTTATACTGGTGTAACTGAGGTAAGAATTAGCCCCAATATATAGGTTTAAATAAACCTGGGAAAATAAGACTAAATATCAAAATGTATACACCTTAACTGGAAAACATGGATATTACATGACTTATCATAGTCTATGAAAAATGTTAACTGGTTTGCAAGTGTCTGTTAGACTGTATAGTGGGGGGATTGTGATACTCTAATAGGTATATACAGTTTGCAATAACCATGCAAAGCCTGGAAATAGAAGCTTTTAGGATTCAGACTCAACTCATCAAATGTCATCCTTGACAGTTGGCTAGTTCAGAAACTAATCACTCTGTACACTGGAACCAGACCTGCTCATGTGTTTGTGAGGAGGTCTAAGTAAAGTCAGATAAGTAAAAGCCTTGAAATAAGGTACTATCATAAAGGGGAGTGGGGCAGAGGATGGGGGTGGGGGATTGTGGACCAAATGCTCAGTTGGTGGCAAACAGCATAGCTCCACCAAAGTTAGAGAGATGCCAATTTACACTAGCTAAGGATCTGGCCCAATATTACTGAGGTTTAAAAAACCAAAACCAAAACCAACATGGAAACCACCACTCACTATCCTTTCAGATTAAAAAACAAAAGATAAAAACACTGTTTCTGGACGACTTTATGCATCATTATGAAAAAAGTGGCATAAAAAAGTTTTCACTTTCAAGAACATCTGTAACTTCAGTGGCAAAGGTCTGTGCTTTTGGGATCAGCAGTTCCTGAGTTCTGTTCCCCATAGAGAATATTGGAAATGTTGCTATTGAATTATTATTATTAATAATAACACATTACACACATTCTCATGAACTTTTATTTGGTTAGCAATGAGAAAATTCCACAGTTCTTTAGAATGCTGGGGTTAAAAAACCCACATATACCTGTATTCTCTTGCTAAATATACTTGTGTAACTCATCCTTGTAATTTGTTATGATCATTTTTTTCACAGTGAGAAGCTGTGCAACTCCGTGATGTCCGAGAACAAGTCTGTAGCTATCACAGAGAAATCCCTTTTAACTAACGTCATAGCTATATAAAAGAAGGTCTGAGGAAATGTAGTGAAGTATCCCACATAAATGCCCTCTCAACTTATATCTTATTCTTTATTGTACAGATTTCTGTCTATAACTGAGGGCCTGATTCTTCCACCCTCATCCATGGTGAGTTGTACCTTATCATAAAAGTGGTCCCCAGTTGTATCAATGAGATTACGCAAAGTAGAGTACTAATCCATGTAAAAGTGACAGAATTGGGCCCTCAGTTACTAAGACAACGCCAAACTGCTGCCACACAATTCCTTGTGCTCTAGTGCAGCTGTAACACCCACAGATCCCAGTCATCAGCAGGCGGGATCGAACCTGGGGCTTCGGGAGCTTAGAGCATGAACCTCTACTGCATGAGCAAAAAGCCAACTGGCTGTTAGCTAAGGCTGTAGAGCAGACTCAATTTATCTCTCTCTCTAAATGGTCTCATTGCCACTAGATGGGACAGAACGCCACATCCAGGAGGTGTGTGGGTTACACACTTCCCCTAGCTGAGGAAGTGAGTCCTAAGCTTCAGAGACTTCCCAGCTGAAATCCCAGAGGATCCCCCACTTGTAACACCGACAGACCCCAGTTACCAGTGGGCAGGATTGAATCTGGGGTTTAGTCCATGAACCTCTACCAGACTATAATCTTCTGTGGTGTTAGAGGGCTTTCCCTTCACCCTCTGCCCTGGTTCTTGTCACATAGACAGAAAGCAGAAGACCAGAAGTCTGAAGTGCAAACAATGCAATGTTAATTGGGGTTAGTTTCCAAGCAAGCATATTCCGAAGCCCTTCACACCAGTCGGGCTTATCTCTATATGCCGATAGAGTCTGTTCCCCAGTGTTCCATTCCCAGCTCTGATGCCGCAGAGGATTTACCCCGTGCCTCCCTTCCCAGCTCTGATGCCACAAAGCCTTGGCCTGTGTCCCTGTTCCCCATTGCCCTCTGTTCCTGTTCTCCCTCTTAGCAAACGTTATTCCAATTTCCTTTTCCCTCAGTATTCTCAGCTATACCTTAACTAATCATTTTACTGAAATTTAACTAACCAATCCTAACATATTGTAACATAATTCTCTAACCAATCATATCCCACTACCCTAATTAACTTACACCTAGCAAAACTAATTATACAACAGACAGAAACAATTAGAGAACCAGACAGAGTAACAATAGAAAAGTGGGGGCCATAAAGATAAAACAATACAGAAATGAGGGTTTCACAACCATTAATCAGTGATTTCTTGACAGACAGGATGCTATCAAACTAAATTTTCTTTAACCATATTAAGGTCTGTTTCTTTATCTGGTGGTGATGGGCACTGTCAGGAGAGGAACGTCTTCCTAACAGCCCAATAGCACCTTATTTCAATGTGACTGATTTGGAAGGTGAGGATGTAACCGTATGCTTAGTCAAAGGCCTTAGTCTGAGGCCTTGTTTTTAGACTATCCTAGTGAGAGAGAGCCCATACACAGGTGGACTGTGATTTTGATTCTTTGTTTTTATACCCCTGTAACTAGCTCAGTGATAAAAAATACACCTACGTTCTTCAAGTATAGGCCTTTACAGGCAGGCCTGAATATCTATATTCTAACATGTAGTGGCCTCTTGGACTGCTAGCCTGTGAAGAGGGAGTGAAGGTAGTGGGAACTGGATAAAATATACCATATACTGAGTGAACAGAGGGAGAAGCATGAAGGAGATTACAGTGGGGAAAAAAATAAAAATTAAAAAAAAGGATTCCCCTAGGAGACTCTCCCTGAAGATCCAATATTGCCACCATTACCACTGCTGGCAGGGAGAAAGTCCTACAGAAGTCTGGAAAAGTCATTTGCTATCACAAAGCTAGAGCAAAGGATGAGCAGGGAAGGGCTGTGAGCCTGGAGAATTCAGTAAGTTGTTCACCAAACAACTGAGTTTTTGCAAGTTTATCACAACTCAATTTGTAAGACCTTTTCCCCCTTCAGAATCCAGGTCATCAGATGGTAAGGTTATACATTGATAATTGCTTTAGTTACTTATTTTAGTTTTCTATCATATGCTGGTTTAAATAACATTTAATAAACACTTTATGCTTTTAATAATATGCTCAGATATTCTAGACATTGAAGTACATGAATGAATTTTAAACCAAGGCCCATACTAGCCTCAGCTGAGTGAGCAGATGTTGATATTCTTTCCTCACATCCAATCTAAGAACAGGGGGTAGAGTATCCATGTATATACCCTACATAGCATCAGCTACTTGATAGTCACATTCACAACCTCTGAATGAGGAATGAGCTAATGGATCTGGCTTGTCATAAATCCACTCTACTCTGCTTCCAAACCACCTTTCTTACTATCTCTGGGGTCCTCGCACTATACAATGGAGCCACTCTGCTTCATACAGGGCCTTCCACACCCTTCCTTGATGTACAGGATTTAGTCTATTTATTATCCTAGGCTCATATATGATGTGAGCCACATGTCCAAGCGGCACATTAGAACAATTACATTGCATCTAAAAGGAAAGGAATAGATTTTTAATGAACTATAAGTGTTTTGTTTTATTTTATCCTGCATCTTTGCTGTCAAGAAGTATTGCTACTGACTAGCTGTATGCTAATAAAATAGCTTCACTTTTAGCATTTCCAATAATAAAACGGACAAGCTGTAGTAAAACAAATACATGGAAATCTATAGTGGAATTCAAGCATTTGTTTGGAACATATAACTCCTTTTTATTCCATGAGAACAAGTTTGTTTTCTCTTAGAGGGAATATAATTATGATGAACAACAAGTACATTTAATGCTACTTCAAGCATGAAAAGGCAAAAGCACAGGTTATAACATCTGAATGATTTATACATAATATACTGTGCAGAATTATTAATCCTACAGAACTGCAAGTGTTGATGGTGTTTTACAGACAAATGAAAGTGAAGCCGGTAGCAGTGACTTATCTTTTCACTGTAGAGATGTGATTACTGCCTCAGTTTGCTCTCTTCAGTGGGTTAATTTAGCCCTCTGGCTAAATCAAAACTCCAGCCATTCCCAGGAGATGGAAGTCCATCTTTTTAGGGTGTCACAGCAACAACTCTTGGTGACCTCATAGTCCAGGGAAGCAGAGGGGAAGCTTCCTCCTACCCTCTCCTGGAAGCTCTGGCCCTGGACCCCAAAAAGAAAAACAATGCTTGGTTCAATTCCCCAGGTCCCTTTTCCTCCCCTTGCTAGACGTTCTTCCCACTTCAGGATTACCATACTAGCAGTTCCAAAAACCTTTCCTTTCTAGGCTTTCTTTCTTCATAAACTTCTTCTATGAACACCCATGCCTTAGTACATGTGAAACCCGCAACCTGGTCTCTTCAGGCTTCTCTTCAGTTGGAGCAGAAGGGAGTTCTTGTATACAGTTTCCTTTCTCAGCAGAACTACACCTCCCATCCACCCTGGGGACTATAGTCAATAGATTCCAGAATGTTTGGGTTCTGGATTGTACCAGAGTCCTGGCCATGCTGGGTTTGTAGCTTCCTTAAAGGGCCAGCACATTCTACTACAGAATCCCTTCCCCTAGGAATTTTCAGTCTAAATCCTTAATCCTGCAATGTGTTCTGGGTGGGTGGATCCCTGCAACCATGCAATCTCCTGAACACCCCTGAACTTCATGGGGCTCCATGCTGGCACATGCATAGAGTTTATTGCAGGATCAGGGACATCTAATACATTCTAAACTAGTAATAAGTGAACCAGTTTGGACAAAATAAAATGCCATATATACGAGGTTCAATAAAGTCACATGAATATGTACTTCCTAGTTTTGATGGAATGAGAGAAGTGTTTGTTGTTATATATCTGGCCTAGATAAAACCTGGAAGTATCAATCACCTCTCTCGAAAGGCTGAGCTTGCAAGATGGCAATGTTTTAGGCCGTTTAAAATAAGTTTTAATAAGTGCCTATACTTTTAGATATTTATCCTCTCCGAGCCCCTAGAATCCTTGTTATTTTGCTTAGCTATAAAAAATCTAAGGATGAAGGTTAATAAATTGTAAGGTATTGTGTGCTCCTGAAGAAAAAAAGATACTTGCAGTAAAGAGGATATAGAAGAGTTCTTCGTTCTTTATAACAGGGCTCGTCAACCTTTCAGAAGTGGTGTGCCGAGTCTTCATTTATTCGCTCTAATTTAAATTTTTGCGTGCCGATAATATATTTTAATGTTTTTAGAAGGTCTCTTTCTATAAGTTTTTAATATATAACTCAACTATTGTTGTATGTAAAGTAAATATTTTTAAAATGTTTAAGAAGCTTCATTTAAAATTAAAATGCAAAGCCCCCTGGACTGGTGGCCAGGATGCAGGCAGTGTGAGTGCCACTGAAAATCAGCTCATGTGCCACCTTCGGCACACGTGCCATAGGCTGTCTACCCCTGCTTTATAAGAATGGGTGGGCATAATTAAAACTGGAATATAAACTACAAAACAATGAGAATCTAAAAGGAGATATTTGACAATAAGCCATCTTGATTTTATTGCTCACCTTCAAAGAGCTCTCTTTTTCATTTTAACTACAATTTAACTGTTTTACAAAGGATTACAGGGGAAAAAATAGGAGTTTGGTATAAAAGTCACAGTTTAGTATGAACTCTATGATTTTTTTTCCCTCTTAAAAAATGTGGGCTAGAGATTCAGAAGAGCTCAGCATTCAGCAGCTCCTATTTAGGCATGTAGAGAAAGTGGCCAGATTTTCAGAAGCACTTCAGTGGCTTGCCTCTCTCAAATCAGGGCATACTGTTTTTGTCATTACAAACAAATAACTATCTTATTTTATTTCAATTTTTGAGCTATTGTTTCACCAAGTGGCTAATACCACTTTCGTTTTTGTATGTATCACATAGCTTTTGAAGGCCTAGAGATGAATAAGGCCTTTCATGACACGATCCCTCCTGAATATTAATCATGTCAAAGGTTGTCTTCTGTATAACTTCTACACTGTGTGACTGTGACTAATAAATATTCAGTGGAGTTCCCTTAATCATCAGGCTGCTAGTGCTACTGAAGATTGTGAGTTGGTACCAATCAAGGGAATAACACTCCTGAAGGAACATCCAGTTACGTGGGATAATTATGGTTTCTGGCAGACAATTTTTTTTCTGAAATAACTACATCACAAGTTATCTAAAATATGGGTTGGTTTAAGACTGTTCACTTACACCTTTCACTATTCATATTGTTCAATTAGTCATATAAGTCACATGGTATTGTCTATCCCCTGACTGAATGAGTGTACCTTTTATAAGCAGAAAATGGGCTTACAATTTTAGTGTGTGCATGTACAAGAAATGCCAATATTATGAAAGTATCTTTAAATAGACTTGGAAGGATTAATTTTTTGTCAGAAAACATCTATTTCACCATACACACAGAAACTAACAAAATATTTGCATTGATGATAATCAAAATTTAGAGAGGCAAAGTAAGGAAAATGCTGGTTTAGACCTTATTAGAGCTTGATATGAGGATATTTACTTTGTATATTTTGACATGATATTGACAATTTGTGTTTTAATGGATATGAATATTTAACTTTTTGAATCTCAGCATCTATTACCATTAAGTAACTGTCGGACACCCCTCTAATGTTCTGCAATTATGAACATTTAAATAGATAACGAATAAAAATGGATTAAAAATAAACATTATCCTCCGAAATTATAAAAATAAAAATAGAATTCTGCCAAGCCTAATTTTAGAGTAAATTCCCAGAACACATTTGAAATGTTCTCCTAGCTATCACAGAGAGAGAGAGAGAGAGCTAACTGGAAAGAAGAACCATAAATCTCTCAAGAAAGTTGGTTCTTGCGACTTTTCTATGCATTAGCAGAATCGAGCAGTTTAGAAAGTTCAGGTGCCACAGTCAAGCAATGGAAGCTTCAGTAATCAATCTGAAACAAATTGAAGTTCACTCATCCAAAATCCATGCAAATACTGAAGATTATTTTTACACTTGGTGACTAGCCCAGAGCTGAATACCCTCAAAGGTTAGTACTTTCAGGGGCAAATGAAGGCATTACACTCTTCTCTTCAAGGGAGGCAGTCCACACCTTGTAGATTTGGACCTTATTTAAGTTGTCATTCTTCACATGTGCAGTACAAATTATGGGCCATTCCTGCTTGCATTAAATTAGTGAAAAATCCCCTGGGTATTTGGCAATAGAGTCAACTGGAATCATTTTGCAGCAAAGGCTGGAGAGAGGTGAATATAATGGAACATGAATATGAGGCCAGTTTGTGCACGAAATAAACAGTTCTACAATGCTTTCTAAGAACAATTAGTGTTTAGCAATGGAACCTCATTACAGTGACCTAATATTAAATCTTTGCTAAGAAGCATGGAGAAATTTTCTGTGCAAATTAATGAGTGTTTAGATTAGCTCTGTGTCATTTATCAATGGCTCTCCTGTATGTGTTTGGAACTACCTCAAACATGCTGAATGGAAGAAAGAAAGCAGCTTTCATATCAGATACAGATTTCCAAAACAGGTAGCCAGAAATGTAAAACAGTATACATAAAACTCAGAATATTTAAAATAATCACATCCATATCTTTGAGTGCCACAGAGAAATACATAAAATTTCCTGGTGAATCATTCAAAATACTTAGCAGCAGTTTTTAAATGGCTGTAGTTCATAAAAATGAAATTTGCTAAGAGTAACAACTGTTACATATTTTCTTGTTACGTGTATAAAAATGATTTATTAATACTACCCCTTGTTTTGTATGGCATTTTTATGTTATTCCAAGTGAGATAATGTATCCATGGTCTGTTAATCATATTTGATTTTTTTTATCCTTTGCATTAATGCTCAATTATAATAACATTTTGTTTCACATCTGACTCCTTGCTATCTAATACAGAATCCAAAAAGCACTATTAATAGTGGGTTCAATCAATTTCTAAGTGCATGCATTTCCTCTAGGTACTGATCTAATTGCAATCATAGAAGACATTAAAGGAACATGCTGTAAGAATGGGAAAATTGTGTAAGTTAGAGTGCCAGGGACAATGAATAAACATGTATATGATTCTTCTGAGTGCTTTTGGAATGAAAGTCTATTAATCCACTTACCTATTGAATGACTCAAAACACAAGGAAATAAATGTTCTGATCCAACGTTAGGAGCTTTATGAATGCATATGGGAAGGCTACCACAAATGCAGGAAATCAGGACTCATCATAGTTATTTTTAGTTAAATGTTAGGCTGCAATTTTTAATGAGGGAACTTAAAATAAAAAACAATCTCTAACAGTCACTTAAACAGCTATCTAGTAGTAAAATTATATCTGTTCAAAATGGATCCCTCTCCCTTCAGAGTAATAGACCATCTAGCCCCAAAATGAAAAAGCCATCATATCACTTGCTCAAATGAGATTCATTTCCACCAGCCTAAGTTCCTCAACTAGCCCTTTTTACCCCTGCAATAATTCAGCTACAACAAGGGTTACCTGAAATCTGTGAATGATACTATTGCTCTTCTACAGAGCCTGGTTGGCTAGAGAGCTCATTTGACATGAAAATCCTGCCCCTACTTCCTGGTTCCCCAGCTCTTCTCTCATTGGAGTAAAGGATAGTTATTCCTACAAGGGATTGCGTGGGCTGAAAGAGTGGGTCTGTGCTGCTCTCCAGGCACAAAGCAGGTGAAGAGTCTGAACGCTGGGCTGAGAGACCGTTCCAGGGAGCAACCTGGGTGTGGAGACCACCTGGGACTGCACTGCACATATGGATTGGCCAGAGCCCAAGGTGAAAGAGAGACTTTAATCTAGGACTAAGGACTCGCAAGTACGTGCTGTGAAGACTGTTACTGAAGGAAGCAGTTCCTTTTAGGCATCTGAGATATATTATACACTCCCACTGGGTGACTGTTTGCTGGGATTCTGTACATCGTAGTAAAAGTGTTGTGAGAGATTTGTGCACTGACGTGATTCCTTCATGAATTTTTCCCTCCCCAAAGAGATTGGAACCCTGAAAAAGAGGGGAGCCCCCACCATACAGCATGCAAACAATGATTTATTTGAGGAACCTTAGCCCGACACCAGTGCTCAGTTCCCAGCAAGCAACTCTAAATCAAGAATCAACTCCAGTCAGAAACAATGCAAAGGGCAAACTCTCCTGCTGTGGCACAGATCTCTCTGCCCAGAATCTTGCACAGTCAGAACTAACATTAAGCATATCTTTCTAAGACTGGAACTTGTTCACATGCTAAGAAAGAGAACTTGAAACACTAAGTGTAGCAGCTCTACCCAGTGGCACTAGCTGCTATGAAACAGGCCCGTGAATATCTGTAATCATCTGCATGTTTCAGTCTGTCTCCCAAAATGTGATTTATGTGCTTGACTTTTGGGACAGGATTAGACAGTTTCAACATCTTCACGTACAGAGAGAGACGACACAGTGAGACTGAGTGGCTCTACCTGACCAAACAAGTGAGTGGCATTCTCCTGGATAGGCCCTGATGGATAATCCTTCTGACTAGACCAAAAACTATTTGAGCAGAATGAGTTAAACAGAACCAGGCTGACAGACCCACAGACTCACAGGTAAGGGGGAAAAAGGGAAGAAGAACAGCAGAACATGTTGTGAGTAGCTCTCCGGGTGGGTCATAGGTATAGTTGGGATCGCTAAAGAATGTAAGTTGGTTCTGCTCTATTCCTGTAACTTAAAAGGAAACCCTGTGCACCTTAGCTTATAGTGAATCATACGTTTAATTGAGGATAAATATGCACATAGGCTGTTTGTTGTTTTAAAATCCTCACATTTGTTTGTTTTAAGAAGGCTGTTGGTCAATATTGCTGGTCACAACTTCCCAAAGGGAAGAAATGTGAGTTCCTGTTACCCAGCCTGATGACAAGCAATTGGAATATAAAACAAAACAGTAATTATGCTTTATTTGGATTCAGAAATTGGCGTTCTATGAACTGCAGTCTGTGTCAATTTCTTTTTTCACATTTTCCTAGCTGGTACATGCTGCTAGCATTACAGGCCTTATCCAATGACCCTGAAGTCATTGGAAAGAATGCCATTGATTTGAATAGGTTTTGAATCAGGAACTATTTCATTCTGTTGACCAACAGGTAAGTGCTTCAATTGTATAAACAGGATATTGCATCCCTCATCTTCTTTGTTCTCTAATTATCTGGATTTGCTCTATTAGCTGTGAGTTTCCATCTGAACCATCTTTACTATTAGCATATTGGCATCTACAATAACATTTTTAGGCCCAATTTTCCCAAAGAGTTCTTAATTCTCATTTTTGTGCCCTCATTCAATTGTTGGTCCATATGACAACATAAAAATTTATAGGAACAAAATAGTCTGCTATCTAAATTCTATAATTTGTGCCCAGAATTGATTGAGCCTGTATTATGTGTGCAAAATTGTGGCTCCAAAATTATATGCCAGCTTTGAATATCTGACCTCTGAAGTCATCTACTCCTGTAAGTAATGGTCACACAATATTATTAAGCTCTGTTGCCCTGTTTTCATTTTGATTTTCACTATTATCCACACCAAAATAAATGAAACAGCCCAACAGGCTTTCAAAGCGTGTCCTCATGGTACAGTCTTTATTAGAGTTCCACGCAAAACATGACAGCCAGATTACATGAAAACTACAAGGAGTCCAGTGGCACCTTAAAGACTAACAGATTTATTTGAGCATAAGCTTTCATAGCTGAAAAACCCACTTCTTCAGATGCCTGGAGTGAAAATTACAAATATAAGCATAAATATATAATTGCATATGAAGAGAAGGGAGTTACTTACAGTGGAGAAACAAAGTTGAAGGCCAATTTAGTCAGGGTGGATGTAGTCCACTCCCAATAATGGATGAGGAGGTGTCAATACCAAGAGAGGGAAAACTGATTTTGTAGTGAGCCAGCCATTCCCAGTCCCTATTCAAGCCCAAACTGATGGTGTTCAGTTTGCAAATAAATTGTAGCTCAGCAGTTTTTCTTTGAAGTTTTTTGGTTGAAGTCTGGCTACCTTTAAATCTGTTGTTGAGTGTCCAGGGAGATTGAAGTGTTTTCCTACTGGCTTTTGTATGTTGCCATTCCTGATGTCTGATTTGTGTCCATTTATCCTTTTACATAGAGACTGTCCAGTTTGGCCAATGTATATGGCAGAGAGGCATTGCTAGCACATGAAGATATATGCACATGATGGCATATATCACATTAGTAGATGTGCAAGTGAATGAGTCTCTGATGGTGTGGCTGGTGTGGTTGGATCCTATGATGGTGTCTCTAGAGTAGATATGGGGACGGAGAAGGCAACAGGGTTTATTACAGTAATTGGTTCCTGGGTTAGTGTTTCTGTGGTGTGTAGTTGCTGGTGAGTATTTACTTCATGTTGCGGGGCTGTCTGTAAGCAAGGATTGGCCTCTTTCCCAAGGCTTGTGAGAGTGGGAGATTGTTTTCCAGGATAGGTTGTAGATGGTTGATGATGCACTCCAGAAGTTTTAGCTGGGGGCTGTATGTGATGGCCAGTGGTGTTCTGTTGTTTTCCTTGTTGAGCCTGTCCTGTAGTAGGTGATTTCTGGATACCCATCTTGCTCTGTCAATCTGTTTCCTCACTTCCCCAGGTGGGTATTGTAGTTTTAAGAATGCTTGATAGAGATGATGTAGGTGCTTGTCTCTGTCTGAGGGATTGGAGCAAATGCGGTTGTATCTTAAGGCTTGGCTGTAGACAATGGATCGCGTGATGTGTCCTGGATGGAAGCTAGAGGCTTGTAGGTAAGTATAGCAGTCAATAGGTTTCCAGTATAGGGTGATGTTTCTGTCACCATCACTTATTTACACTGTAGTGTCCAGGAAGTAGATCTCTTATGTGGACTGCTCCAGGCTGAGGTGGATGATGGGGTGGAAATTGTTGAAATCCAGGTGGAATTCTTCAAGGGCCTCCTTTCCATGGGTCCATATCCACAGTTCAACTTTGAACTGGAGTGAAAAGGTTGGGCTCTAGTAAAGAATCAGAGTCTTTTACTCTTAAAAATCACCATTTTGGCTTCAATTTTTATACAGACCTCTGTGCCTTATAGTCCACTGATTTCACTGCCGGGGGAAAAATGCTTTTAAACTATTCTTAATGTTATTTTTCCTGATGCTAGTATTCAATAGTGATGCCTGCCTAAATTGTATCACTTGTGCCTGCAATTCTTTCTGGGTAAAAACCTGCATGTGAAAAGTTAGAGGATGTTTACAAATCTAGTTCTCTTTAAACTTAATTACATGTACCTCAGCTGACTTAAATCAAACTCAAAATTACAATATTTGATGAGGATAAGAACAAATGTGTGTGTCTCCAATTGTGTATTGTTTTGAAAATCTAGTAGATGAACATAGTCGTTCTGCAGCTAAGATGTAATTTTTGTTTATTTGTCTCACCTCAACCATTCCTGGAAAATGAAATCCTGTTCAGACAAGCAACTAACATATATAGGAGGGAAGGATAACTCACTGGTTTGAGCATTGGCCTGCTAAACCCAGGGTTGTGAGCTCAGTCCTTGAGGGGGCCACTTAGGGAACTGGAGCAAAATCAGTACTTGGCCCTGCTAGTGAAGGCAGGGGGCTGGACTCAATGACCTTTCAGGGTCCCTTCCAGTTCTATGAGATAGGTATATCTCCTTATCTAATATTACACCTCTACCTCAATATAACACGATGCAGTATAACACAAATTTGGATATAATGCGGTAAAGCAGCGCTCTGGACGGGCGGGGCTGCATGCTCCGGCAGATCAAAGCAAGTTCGATATACCGTAGTTTCACCTATAACACAGTAAGATTTTTTGGCTCCCGAGAACAGCATAATATCGAGGTAGAGGTGTATATTTATTATTATATGTAATCTGGAGATCTTTCAGCAAATTAAAGAGGTTTCATTTTTACTATGAGCAATAAGTTACTTTTCTCTGTAGCAGAAATAAAGTTAAAATCATACTCTTGGCTTTATTTCTGCTTTAATGTTAGACATGAAGCATACCATCTTTCAAGGTGCCAAATAAAAAGGAAAACTATCCAGTTTTAATCAACATTAATAATGTCCCAGGGTCATTGTTAGTTATTTTTATTGGCAAAATACCATATTGCCATATGATATAATATTACCATCAAAATATTTTTTCTCAGTATTCTGTTTAGAAAATATTATGTTGCATTTTCCAGTGCAACCACCAGCTGGCAGTGGGGTCAAATCTTTCATAATTAACTTGAGCTTCTTACCCTAGGAATGGGACCTCAGCCACCTCATAGTTCTTACCCTCATATTTTCTTTTCTGGTTTGCGTTCACATCACTTCGCCTTTTGGGTGTTCCTTTGTCGTCTTTTGACTAATCCACCTATCCTTGCTCTGAAATTGCCAACTGCTCCACAACTGCACAGCTAGCAAGCATCTGAACCTGCTCAAAAAAAGGTCTCTCTGTTTGGAGGAAATGAATCACCCAGTGACAGCCAGGAACAATTTGTAAGACAAGTACTTGTGACTAAGAGGCTAACTGCAGCTCCAAACATCCTAGTGAAGTGGGTTCAATAACTTGTGGTGGCCCATTCAAGGGATACATTTCCCATTATATCTTACAGGCAAAAATCAACTTTGTCCACAACATCACCTTTCCTGGTTATCTACACCCAATTGAAGTGGCTTCAACCATACTCTGAGTATGCTGAAATACATAGTAAATAATGTGCTTGTAGTAATGTAGACTTAAATATATGCTATTCATATACCCAAAGCCACATATAGCTTACAGAAATATGCATTTCTTTATAAAATTGCACTGCAAGAGAAACAGAGTCTTTGCTGACAAGATAGTTCTGTGTTATGCTTGTCACATTAAGGGAGATTGTAGTGCTCCCACTCTTTATATAAAACATATATGTATAACATGCATGATCTACCTCCATTGTGGGTGATAGTGAGGTGAAGAGGTGGAAAAGGGGTCTGAGAGCAGCTTCCCTTGGACTGTTACTTCTCTCCTGGTGAGAAGAGAGGGTGGATAGGCAGGGGTGCAGAACCGGTAGACCCTTCTCTGAAACCACGAGAGAATCAGGGCTGAAAAGTGACATTGAATCAGAGTTCAGTCTCTGGTCTGCTCCCGGGGCAGTTCAACTATGTGTCCCTTATTCACAGTGTGTGGTAGTGGCAGTGGTACCCATTTTAATTCATACATTGTTATATAACAGGTTTATTTAGTATCATATCCCAATGATACATACTACAGATATTATTACGTTTTATCTATTAGTTGGGACTTGAAACCAGTTATTCTAGTTCCTGGACAAACAAAGAACAAAAAGACAGTCCCTACTCAAAAAGCTGACAATCTAAGTACTGTAGGACCCTGACTCAATGATATGCTTTATCCTTCTGGGCAACATACATTAAACAACCTCTTTGTGTTAAGAGACACTGCCTCAATATATACATTTAAATTAATACAAAATGCAAATATTTTACAGGCTTTTTTTCAAAGTTAGGGAATGAGGTACAGAGGACCACCTCTTTCCTTTGAATGATAAAAAGTACATAACAAAAGCAACGCTGAAAACAGAGTTTCTTGGGGACAAGCTTTGATAAAATGCATGTAAATAGGCTGAAATAAGCTCAAGTACACTTAAAAAGCACCTCACTCAGACACATTTTCAGAACAAACTATTGCTTATGAATCCTAAGTGATTAATATACAAAGGAAGCTAGATAAACACTTTTAATTTTATAATATATCTGTATTATACATCCACCATCACTTTACTTTGTCCTTTCAAACATCATTTACATAAAACTTAGATTATTGTCTTAGAAAAAAATAGGCAAGCAAGCATCTGCACAAAAGCCTTTTATTGCTGGTGTTCATTATTTTAACGCATGATACTGATAATAGGTGAAATGCAATCTCAAATATATCAAATATGTTTAGCTATTTGCACAGTTATCTGCATCTAATTAGAGACCTGAAAATTATTAATATGCAAATTGCAAAGTTTTAATGCATAGCATTACCCTAAAATCTATTTAAAATGTCCAAATGTATCTTTTCAGAATATTGGGCCATATTATCTGTATCACTTTTTTTAAAGAATGTATCAGAATAAAGAAATTGGTTTAAAAATGTTATTTTCCCCTTGGAACAAGAGCTGTGAATCGCATTAGGTTTTCTTCTGGTTTAAGGAGGCCAGACATGACTCTTGTTGGGGACCGTCAACACTGCTTGTTGCGTTGAATCAATACTAGTGATCTAGAATTCCCTTCACACTGCTCCTAGTTTGAGATGAGGGGACTCCAAATAATGGCTGGAATTTGCAACAGGTTTGGTAATAAAATTTGTGATTAAGAAACTGATGGCCCAATTCTGCTCCCATTGAGTCTAATGGAAGCAGGAACTCTATTATCCGTAATAATTTACCAATAACTATCTTTGTGATTATGGAAATTGGGATAAAAGGAACCAAATTTTATGGGTCATGGCTCAACCTGACCAGGAGGAGATTTTCAATCCCATGTATGTTGCATTTAATCAAATAGGTTACCTTTCGTGGATTCTGATCATGTGTCTTCCTCAGTTTCCCTTTCCCATGGTTGATTCATTGTCTTCCTCTGGTGGGCCTCAGGCTCCCAGTATGGCTAGATTACTAAGGTGACCTGGTCCTCTGCCTATGTCACAATGATCCATCTCTTCTAGAATTGACAAACAAGTACAGACACAGTTCACCCCACTGGCTCCAACTTGCC
This sequence comes from Gopherus flavomarginatus, assembly GCF_025201925.1. Lineage (NCBI taxonomy): Eukaryota > Metazoa > Chordata > Testudines > Testudinidae > Gopherus > Gopherus flavomarginatus. Next base: position 15,601,284 of record NC_066630.1, on the reverse strand, counting down.
CTTTTCAGGTGAAATGGAGTCCTTTCCTAGGACACACTGTTCTTTGAAGATCCTTCAGGACTCAGTGCAGGATTCGTTGTACCTAACAGTCCCTTCATCTGTGGGTATCAGCTTGCCTGCTGTTATGGATTTACAAGATCTGTGCTACACTCCCACTTTAAGACAGTTTCCTGGGAGTACCCCTTTAGAGTACCAGACCACAAGGGGTCACACTTATCCACAAGAGTAGGGTACATGGCCTCAATGTCTCGGAGACTGAGCCTTTGGGCCCCAGCATTCCTGTGTCTCACCATAAGGTCTGTACGGTGAGTCCAGCTAAGGTAGGCTGTTGTTCAGAGACTTTTATCCTCTCCAGGGATCAATGCACTTGAGCAAATAGCTGCAGCAACACCAGACAACCTTTCAAGACTGAGTAGGTTCATTAGTCAAATGGAATACAGTGCTGGGAAGTCCATAGGTTTGCATAGAGAAGCAAAGGTAAAAGTTCAGAATGGCCCAAATCAGAGCTCCACAAAAGACAAGCTGCTGTAGGATCCATCTAGGCTCTTTCTTTCTCTCTGTCCCTTTGTCTCTCAGGATATGCCTACACTTAAAATGCTACATGGCACAGCTGCAGCACTGCAAGAGTGCTGCTGCTGTGGTGTGTCAATGTACACACTTACTACAGTGATGGGAGAGGATCTCCCATTGCTATAGGTAATCCACCTCCCTGGGAGGCTATCACTGTACCACTGTCTACACTGGGGATTAGGTGGGCTTAATTATGTCTCTCAAAGGTATAGATTTTTCTGTACCTCTCTGAGATGCAGCTAGGCTGAGGTAACTTCGAAGTTGAGTTGTCCTCAGTCCCAGGTGAGAGCTCCTGTGTTCTGTGTGTCCAGTTCCTCTCACAGCTTCCTGTTACTTCCAATACATTGTTCTTGCACTGCAAAACCATGCTTAGTTCACAGATTCAGTTTGCCTGAGTCTTCCATTGCTAAACTTCACCATTTGGTCATTGGAGTTCTATTGTCTTTCCCAGATAGGTGCTGATTCCAGCCAGCTCTCCATGGTTCATTTATACTACCTCTGACAGCTACCTGACACAAATACCTCATGCCTTCCCTCTGTTCCAGGGGAAGTACTTTAACCCTTCTGTGCCTAGCAGGTAGCAATACCAAAACCCAATGGGCCAACTACCATGCATATAATTAATAAAAATATTACAGACCATTTCCATTATACCTTCCTTCTGGAAGTACAGGTGAGCTGTTGAAGAATTTTCATGCCACCAAGTCCAAGTGGCACTGTATGCAAACCCAGTACATCTCTAATCTAGGTTCTACTTCATGGACCCTGTAGCAAACAAAGAAGGTGCAATTATGCATACTGCTTGCTTTGGCTCCTTGGACCTCTTCTTACCTAAGCCTATCTCTTGGCCTTCCCCAAGTTCTTTCCTGGACTCTGTTTGCTCTTTCTCTAGACTTCTTCCCTGGGACCACTGTGGATGGTTCAGTCCTTCCCACATTGTCTCTCAAGTCGTAGTCTTTGTCAACTTCCCTAAGCTCGTTTTCCTGCCAACATCCCACAATCCTTTCACCTGACCTAGCTGCCAGCTCAGCGTATGAAAGAGGGCACAGAGATGCACATACATACCCCCCACGAATAGTGCCCTGTTACACTGTACAGATGATTAAGTATATTTTAACCTGTAACTTTAAGATTAGAAAACTGCACCTAATTGGGGCTGTAAAAGTAACTGAAATCTTCCATTAGAAGTAGAATGAAGTGGCTCATCTTATGAGGAGAGAGTCTATGAACAAATCACAGCAATCTCCATGCTATGTATTATGCAGTGGCTACTTCTTTCAGACTGGGTGCAGTTGAAGACATTGGACACAAGCATGTACATGGGATATAAGTCAGTGGTCTCCCCTACCATCTGTTGATCAGCTGGTGAAAAGACTGAAGGAGCAGACTATTTGCATAGCTAGACCTACTTTGCTAGGTGATCATCTGCTTTGCCAAAGTGATCAGTTTTGGCTGATTGGGTTAAAATTCACTTACTCCTTGGATGCAAAAGTAATGAAATGTTGTTATCCTTACTGTATGACTAAAGGGTAGCGGAACTATACTTAATATGCCCTAATTGAGGGGTCACCATAAATTTCATCTCACTTGCTAAATAGAGTTATGATGCTAAATCCAAGTGAAAGAAGGTGTTTTTACCTGGTGACGTTGACTCTTTTTAAGGGCCCTTAAATGTTATTTGATCCTCCCCCTACAATGTTTAAAGACAGAGCTGATTACACTCAGTTGTAGGTCCTTGTTTCTGCTCAATAATCACTGGAACTGAAATCACTAGTAAGCTGATCAAGAGAGCTGAGCTATAGATCTGATGTGAGGACAGCACGGCAGTGAAGAACAACACAAAAAAAGAGAAGCAGTGAGATTTCCCCACTATCTGCTGAAATCATTACTGATTCGAGTAGGCCGTGGAACCTCAGAATGTGGCATGACAGCTAAAGGTGTCGGAAGACAGGATAGTGGGCTAGGTGGACCTTTGGTCTGACCCAGTATGGCCGTTCTTATGTTATGTGAGCAGTGGCAAACTGTGACAATGGCAAGCAGCAGCAGAGGTAGAGGCAACAGGCCCAACAACACTTTCTTTCATTTTTTGTCTGCCTCTCTCTTTTCAAGCCACTCTAATCTGCAGTCTGAGTATCTGGTACAGAAAACTCAATATGATATATGCCTGGATAGTTTCTTCTCTCATTTACAAAGTACATCTAAAGTAACCGAGTGGAGGTCAGTTCTGGATTTACAACTAAGTGACAGTACTATCTAAATGCATCTAATATATACTGATAAAAATAACTGTGATGCTTACTTTCAAAATTATGAAAAACACATTTGTCTGGATAGTATATGATAAACAAAGTGAAGTGGCAAAACCACGTTTTTATAGAGGATTTGTCTTTTTGTAGGCTTTCTTGGATTAACCTGTATTATGATGTTCATGTTCAGATCCTACATAATACATGTAGAATGTGATTTGCTTTAGAATTATATCTGTCTTCAATGCTAAAGATATCTGATGAATTATTATCCATTTGAGCATATACCCCTAGTTGGCTGTAATCTTGCTCAGGGCAAAATATTTTTACTTTGAGGACATGAGTGATTTATGGCTTTTGGTCTTGGCATGTGAAATCCATCGTGTGTGTGTGTGTGTGTGTGTGTGTGTTCTAAAGCAAAAATAAACACACAAATCCACAAATCTTTAAAAGATACAATGAAGGCTAAAAGTGGAATCTTTAAAGAATCTGTTGTGAAAAAAATAAGAGCTATGCAGCAAAATGCAAGAATCTGGAATGTCAAAAAAATTCTGATCAGCGTGCAAGATTTCATCCATCTCTTTCAGCTACTTATATGTAGGATGACTTAGGATCAACAAGATTCACAGGCAACTGGCATTTTTAACCACATTTGAGCAGGATTAGCCAATCCAGTGAGAGTAAGAAAAGCATCCAAGGAACCTCTGATGCCATGTCTACACTACAGATATTAGTGTTGCTAGCCCAGAAGGCAGCAACAGCAGGAATTGTTTTGTAGAAATGTCCAGTGTAGCTACAGCCATAGATGAAAAATCTCTTCAGAGGTCTTCCATATTTGACATTACCAACTTTGCCAGCCTACAAGGAAAAAATAATTAAATTAATGGAAAAAACTTACCTTCCCAATATTACATTTAACTATTAATAACTGCCAAAGCAAACAAACTCTAACTAAAGCAGAAATGAATAATTTTTTTCATATTTATTGTTACCCATCTGAATTCACATCCAACTGAATGTTAGCACAGGGTAATATGTTACAGAAACCCACAAAAACATTCTAAAATGGCCTTTCTGAATAATTGAATATGACTTTGTCTTTTTACCAGAATTCTCTGTAAACTCAACATGGCCTCAATGAGAGTTTACCACAATATTATCTACAAAGTATCATTTACCAGTATTTCAGCTAGCCTTACAGTAAGTGATGAACTTCCTACCAGGACAAATATAGCAGGATTTATTAGAATGTAGTTTTTGGGCTCCACGAGTTCTCATCATAAGGAAAATTATAATTCAATAGCCCACAACAGGCTGGACTGAAGTTGGACTTGAAGGATTAACCAATACAGTGGAGAAGTGAGAAACCTGTGGCTACTTCACCCCTCCTCCTCCCACACATGCAGATTACCCAGTTAGTGTATGGAGCAGTCGTGACTGGATTCCTGTGGGCACAATTCTGTTGTGTTTCTTACATGGTCCATGCAAGGAGTGGAAAGATACCATGGGTTTCCCTTCCCTGTTCACTTGTGAAAGGACCAGCCACGATCTGACCTCTTACTATTCATAGAGAATAAGTTACAGATTTCTCATTTTTCTTACGATGTCAATGGGGTTGAGGTGGGGGAGGGGTGTGACTGGTACATGATGGAGGATATCAAGGGATGTAACAGCAGGCATACCCTGTGTGCACACTACTAATGTGGAAAGAATTCCCTATATTCCCCAGGAAGCAGCACCTCCACAACTCACCTACATAGACTTGCATGCAATCTGTGAAATCTAGTCCAAAGGAAAAAATTTTTTTTTCTTCCCTTACAGAAAGGCAAGTTCTCAATGGCAAAAAGCCTTTCAAACTCAAGCAGCACAAGCACCTTTTTATTAATAGATCACATTCTCACACACCTATCAAACAAATTATCTCACAGAAGTACTTTGCACATAGATAGCACCTTCCTTCTCAGGCAGTAAAAGTACTTTAAAATATTAATAAAACAAGGATCATAGCAGTCCTATTTATACAAGCGGCACACTACAGCACAAAAAGGTCACATTAATATCCAAGTCCATACTGCATGCCCAGTGTTAAAACCCAGTCATGTCAATTACCCCCTCCCTAGCCACTAGTCCTTTTCTTTATGGGAAGGACCATCAGGGTTACTTGTGTTATCAAGTCAACATGTGAAAAAACTGTAGGAATCTGGGTCACCTTTGTACCAAAAAATGCTGGCAGCGAAAAAAGCAGTGTTAGGATTAGAAGCATCTTCTCTGGGGCAGGAGGACTTCAGTTTTCTGACTGTTAAAAATACAGTAGTTTATAAATAAACCTACTTATTGCAATATCAAAGGACACATACCTTTACATAGACCTAGTAGCATGAATAGTTCCAATGCTTTAAATGGAGCAAGATACTACTCAGTGTGTGTAGGAGTATCATAATCTGGCTTGGCAGTGAATTGGATTATCACCAGTGAATATTGTTTAACAGTGAATTGGATATTTCTTTTAATTGACTGACTATCTCCATGTTCTTCTGGTGACCTCCAAAATAATAAAAAGAGGGGCAAATGTACTGGACCATAGTTGGACAGCATCCATCCAGGAAATAGTGGTAGAATATTTTAGTACCAGGCAAAGCTTTGACTAAAAATGATCATCACTGGATGGTAAAGGTAAATTAAATTTCTTTCCCACTGAGGGCATATGCCATTAAAATTATTTCCTATCTAGCATTTCCCTGCAAGACTTCAGGGTAAAACTGAAGATGTCTTCATCTGTATTTGAACTCAGGTTCGTTTTCATTCATTGTGGCTTTGAAATGTTTTGTACATTGCAAATATTGATGGCCATGGGAGTATCTGGGGGGTGAAGTTTTTTGAGGGGGGAAAAGGATTGTTCTTTAACTTCAAGGTGCAATTCTGCCTTTAGGAATGTCCCTAATTATATTCTGTTTCCCCCTACATATGGAAAATGCTGACTCCGGAGCATTGCTCTGATCCATATGCCATTTTACAAGGTTGCTCTGGCAGTATGGCTGTGAAAAGGTGTCACCCACTCTGTATGGGCGTGAAAAGTGGAACAAACATGGCTTCTCCCTGCTGTACACAGCTGGTTACTTTTGTAACCATGTCATACTTCAGTGGAAATGCACTTGCATAGGATGGCTACTGTACTTCAAGGGTTGGCTGTTGCAAACAGCTGAAGCCCGATTGCCCTTGTTTGTTTCACTTTCTTCTTGTCGAAGATTCAGCAGAACAAAGAAACAGGCTTTTGCCCATTTCAACAAGTTCTTCCCTGCTGGTATTAACTTTTCTTCCACTCTGCTCAATTTCTATAGGCGAGAATATGCCTCAAATGTGTATATTTTGTGACAAAGGCGGCAAATTAATATTGCTTCAATTCCGAGCTGAATTACCGAGCAATCATGATCAGACTAGAAAGTTGGCATGTTGCCCCTGACTATAAGAACTCAACCTGAAAAAGTAAAAGAGTCTCTCAGACCCATCAGGATTCATTTATGGCAGGAAGGTGGCAACACTGTAATGTCAATCTCCCTCTTTTCTGTCCCTATTCTGAGCTTGCTCCGTGGAGTGAATCTGATTTTGCTGGAGGCAAGATGTCGCCAATGGGAATGAAAGGCTCATTATTAGACAACAGCCCTTTCATGAGTGTCAACATTCTTTGGGAAGTGAACTGTGTTGAGGAAAGAGTGTGAACCACTACAACACCAGCAGGGCTTTCCTTTCTCAAAATGAGCTTCTCTGTAGCTATGCCTTAATCTCTTTTCCCTGCCTCCTTCCCCTACATAAAAGGTGAAGTCTCTCAATTCAAATCTGGTTTTGCTGTGAGGAAATTACTACATTTTTGCTAAGGTACCTGTGTGAAAACCTGCAATTATTTGCCCCCCTAAAGTGGAATTAATCCAATCGCTTTTCACTATGGAAAAAACCATTATGTTCTGTGGATGAAATGGCAACATTTGCAAACTTGGAAATGATTAATTTCACACAACACTCATTGGTAACAGCATGTCATAAATAGGATGAGGATTAGTGTCAATAAAAGTCAGACTGAGAAAGAGAGGTCAAAATCAATGGCATATATATATATATAAAGAGGGAGAGAGGAACATTACTAGACTAGGGCAATTATCTCCTAGCTTACTTGTCTCCCACTTGGAAAGCAATATGCTTAGTTGTTTTATTAACACTAGTATTCTTTTTGGTGGGTTAGCACTGATTTTGATGATTCTTTTTTTTTATACATATGATTTCCACACATTTTCTAACCTCCAAACTCCTGGGCTTCTGAACTTTGATGCTCACTATCACCAGTAACATGCCATGGCTGTAGGCCCAGCTTGGCAAGGCCTTTCCTCTCAAATAGTATTTGAATATTCAGGCTAAAGCAACCCTTTGGAATAATGTCTAAACAGCTTAATATTCATTTAGTGAACATGGGGAAGGAGTAGAATCAGTAATATTTCAGGCATGGTTGAATGAAATCACAGAACTCAGCATCAGAGCTAATTTATATCTCTAACCTGAGAGCTACATTTTCACTTTCTCAACTATATTCAGAGATATGATATGTCTAGGTTACTGGAATTTTAGTTGATACTAAAGGGATCTGAGACAGTTGGTTCTAGGTAGTTGAAAGAGTAATGTGCAAGAGCCAATTTTTGCTATACTGTTATTTGTGTAGGAAATTTGAGATGGTGACAGTTCACAAGAGTAGCTCATTGTGAACCTGAGCTATTTCTGCACTGGCACTTTTCAACAAACATTTTTTCTAGAGGTCAATCAGCTTTAAATCAATTTGTTAAATCTATGCAAACTTTGTATCACTTTCACTATTATGACCAGCACCTTCCTTCCTTCATAATATGGTACAAAACATTTTCTTTTTTAGAGGGGGTATCTTTTTTCCAGTGTGACACTGCAGTTTTATACTATTCAGTGATATTTCCACATTCTCATTAAACTCTCTCTCCCTCCTACTTAGAAAATGAAACTTCAGTTTTCACAGAAGAATTTTTATCATGTTTGTAGCCAACTGTGATCCCAGAGCTTTTCTACAAATGAAAATTAATCTGGAATATGGGAAACTGTGAATTTAAAGCAAATTAACCATTACTGAATTAACTCCTTGTGTGGGCTGCTGCTGGCTATGTAGATGTACCCAATGTGACTTAAGATCCTAAGCCTTTAAACAGGACTTAGGCACCTAAGTCCTTTAGGAGTTCTTAAAAGTTTTAGCCCTTGTCTATACATGGGCAACCAGTGAAGCTGCACCAAATCCCATGTATAGACATGAAAAGGTGTGATTTGCACTGGTTGAGCTTGTACGACTTTCAGTTAGGGGCAAACTCAGTTAGGGTAAATGTCAGCTGACCTTGTCTCCACTTGGAATTTGTATCAGTAAAGGTAACCTAGTTGCCAGCCATAATGGCTGAATCTGGTTTAGACAGGACCAGATTGTAAGTACCTTGAGTTAATGACTTTCTAAAAAAATCTGTAAAGAACCTTGCACGGTTTTGGCACCACAGAAACAATTAGTTTAGAAGTTTTTCTTCTGTGATAAAAGCAAACTGATTTTGCTCTCTGTGTGTGAAAAGTACTTTACTTGCAGTGTAGTGTCTCAGGTTCCAGTGTGCCTCTGTGGCCACGTCCAGACTAGGTATTAAAATCGATTTTAGATACGCAACTTCAGCTACGGGAATAACGTAGCTGAAGTCGAATTTCTAAAATCGAGCTACTCACCAGTCTGGACGGCGCGGCATCGATGTCCGCAGCTCTCCGTGTCGATTCCGGAACTCCGTTCGGATTGATGGAGTTCCGGAATCGATGTAAGCGCGCTCGGGGATCGATACACCACGTCCAGACTAGACGCGATATATCGATCCCCGAGCAATCGATTTTAACCCGCCGATGCAGCGGGTTAGTCTGGACATGGGCTGTGTGTCTGAGGAGGAGAAAGGGTAAATAAACCCTCCAAGATTTAAGTCATATTTATATTTTCATTCCCAGATGAGAGTTTTTATCCCAGTCTTTCAATAGCATCTATGCCTTCGAATAATTATCCCACTAGCATATATGAAACTCTGTGCCCCCTTTTAAATGTGCTTATCTTTGCCTCTGATAGAGAAGAGGGAAACATAACAGAGTGATTGAGAGAGACTGCTGACAGGAGATATGGCAAGAAGAGAAGGACACAATGCAATAGGACAATTTCTAGACTTCTCTCCACTTCCAGAGACCATAATTACCCTACTCACACAGGACTACATTGTGGCATTTATGACACAGCCCTGAGTAGGGAAAAGGCAGAGCACATTGTACCAGGTATAGCATTAGAGACACGGGGCCTCCAAGAGACTAGCTTTCTTGATGCTGCTTCTTGTGCAGAAGGGGGTTCTCAGCCTTCTCCAGCCATGAACATTGAGCAGATGAATCAATAAGTGCACCAGCCTATGTGTCAGTGCACAAAGTGAGTGGCCATGAAGTCAGTTCTTTTCCACCCCATTTATAGTGACCTATAGAGATCCTACCATCAGAAAAAGCAGTTAAAGAGTTGTACAAGGGCTTCCTGCATGGCCCTCTGTCCCTATAATCCAATTCAAGGACATTCATGGTCAGGTCCATGGGAGTTGGGGGGAGAAGGTCATGTAATATATACCTTCCATTGTGTATCCACCTCTCTCAGCTACATTGTCACTACATGGGAGCTAAGAGGTAAGGCTAAAGAAAAGAATGGGGGCAGCTGCTCTACTATATTTGGAAGCAGAGGGCAAAATTTCCGGGCCCCAAATAATCTCTGGCATTGATTAGGTCTAAGGCCTGACTTGATTGCATTCTTGTGTTACAGGGTTCTCTAAGACAGTACAAGGAAGGAATCTGGAATGGTTCTATTCATATTAACTACTTCAGCATTCAAACTAGTTATGAGATGGACTTTAAAAAATCTACTGCCTTTGCCCCTTTTTGTATACATCACATTATTTTGCCCACTGTGATGGCAGATTTGCTTGTAAAACTACTGTTCATAATCTGTGACTCCCTGTGAATGTGATTTTCTACTAATTTATTAGGAGGCAGCCTAGGTGAGGAGGCAGACACAGGAAGCAAATTCAACTCTTCCATTTGATAGAGATCACAGGTCATTTCATCTCTATATATTTAATATTGAACACAGAAATATCATACCAAGAAGCTGTATAAGCCATTCAGTTCATTTAAGACCTAATTTCAATACATTAGTGAAATAGGTGAAAATGTATTCCTCAGAGGAGTTCAGCATACATCACCCTTACTACCTAATATTAAACATTTCTAATTATCTAACTTGCACCTGACAGCTTTTCCATTGCACAGATTAAAAAAGGTACAAATCAGAGTTACAAACTTTCAAAGTTGCTTTTGTACCCTCTTTCTTCCCACCCACCCATGCAAATGTTTGGTTACTAGTTAACCTACAACACGTATGCTGTGCACACAATCTGTGACTGTAGTTAAAACAAGATTCTGCCACCAATTCAACATAGTCATTATCTGGAAGTAAATATAAAATCACTGCTGATAAAATGTGTGGTTGATGCAAAGATTGGCAGAGTGGTGAAGGATCAGAACAGAGCAGTCACACCATGTGATCTGAACTGCTTGGTAAGCTGGGATCATTCAAACAAAGTGCATTTTAATATAGCAAATGCAAAGTTATACAACTGGCAACAAGGAATCCAGGTCTAGGTTTAGTGTGTGGGTGGTGCTGGTGGCCTGTGATATATGGCAAGACAGACTCGATGATCTGCTGGTCTCTTGTTTGCTTAAACCAATGGTGGGCAACCTGCGGCCTATTGGTAATCTGCTAATGGGCCATGAGACAGTTTGTTTACAGCCACCCGCACCTCTCACTGGCCGCAGTTTGCTGTTCCCAAGTTATAATTTCTACACACTGGTTTTAGACAAAACAAAAAACAAGTTTATTAACTACAAAAGATAGATTTTAAGTTATTATAACTGATAGCAAACAGATCAAAGCAGATTACCTTAGTAAATAAACGTAACTGCAAACTGAGCTTAACACACTAGATAGATAGGATATGAATTAGCAAATTCTCACCCTGAATGATAAACAGGTTGGCAGAATCTTAAGGCACAAGCTGTCCTGGCTTTCCCAGATTTTCATACACAGGCTAAAAATCCTTCTAGTCTGGGACCATCACTTCCCACAGTTCTGTCCTGGCCCATCTAGGTGTTTATAGGTGTGGTGTTGTAGGGAGAGCAAGGTATCAGCATGTCATTTCCCCCCTTTTATATCTTCGCACTTGCTGGAAAGCTCTTTTTGCTGTGACCTGAGTCAAGCAGTTCCCATCGTGTAGTGCTACCTCTGAGAGGTTTGTGTTTTACACAGTTCCTGGGGTAATACTTGTGCTTGTGTGTACTTTCTCAATAAGCCATTTACATTGTTTGGCCTTTTACTGTTGCAGCTGAAAGGCTGCTTGTTGGTGTTTTCAACCTCATAACATGTTTCAGTAAAACGTATATAGCTAAACTTCATATCTTCCCATACGATGATAGCACATACAATCCAATGATATTTTACTGTCTAGCAGATCAAGACTTTTAGAATGACCCCTCACAAGGCATACTTTATACAAAGCATATCCTAATTACATGACCGTGGTGAATTTTGGGGTGCCAGGGTGTCACAGATGCTTTCTGAAATATGTTAGCCAAATACAATTTATGTTTTAGTCAAACAAAAGTTACTGGGCTCAATATAGAAGTATCAGGATTAAATGTAATGGCCTGTGTTATACAGGAGATCAGATAAGATGATTTAATCTCTTCTGACCTTAAACACTATGAAAAACTACAGTTACATGTCATATCTTTAATGTTACGATTATGACCATCACACCATCGTGCTATTCTTTGTAACAGAATGTGAAAAAAAAAAAAAAACCTTCGTAAGGGTAACCTACCAGCTACATGAAAGTGCAATTTTTAGAGATGTCCCACATTTGTGTAATTTCTTTGACACACCATTGTGACAATGTGTATGGGACCCTTGTGGCCCCTTGCTGAAGGCTCTGCTACATACTGCCGCAGGAAGGAGCAGTAGAGATGGGCCCTGCAATCCTGCCTAGAGAAGTCTTGTTGAAGAAGCCAATCAGAGCCCAGCAGGTTCAGCTAAATGGAGCTGCAGGTGGTTAGCAGCTCAGTTTCTGGGTGAAACCAGAAGAGTGAGGAAAGGGGTTCCTGCTCTGGCTAAAGGAGTTTGGTGGGCTGTGTTTGCTAAACCTGGAAGCGAAAGGACCTGAGAACTCTAACACTAAGGTAATGGATGGACATAAAGGGGCTGGGTGGGAAGAGACCCACAGGAAATGCAGCAATAACTAACTAAAGGAAACAGTATGTGGCTGCTATTTATAGGATCCCTCGGTTGGAGTGTGGAATAGTGGGTGGAACTTGGGTTGCCCTAGTAGCCACTGGTGAAGGGGCGGGTATAGGGTTCCTTTAGAACCCTGAGCAAAAGGCTGAAGACCTTGGTGAGAGCAGACAGTTTAGTGAACTCTTTGCTACCCTAGAAGGGCTTTACTTTGACTGTGTGACTTGGCTGGATGGCTGAGCTACTGATGACCTGCCTAGTAAGATTGGCAACCTATGGGGAGTGCGAGGAGTGGGACAATACCACGCCCAATTGCTTGGATGCACTTGGGAGGTGAGTGCTCCCAATCACAACTCTCCACTCTTGGTAAGATTAAAGAGACAAGGAGGTTAAAACACTATCATTCAAGACAGCTTACACTTTTCTCCTTTATTTATGCATGCACCCAAACACTTAAACCCTATTTTTGAAAGCATCATAGTTTTATCTTTAAAGAACTCCCCCGCCCCTCCCAAAAAAAAAACTTGCTGTTTTGTGACTGTTGGGTGGGCATCCCTGGATGTTGGCTATGAGGACCATTAATTCTAATGACTCAGACCTAGTAATTCATTCATCTTGTGGTTTGAACTTTTGGTACAGTAATTGGTATAACAGGAACAGGCCAAATCCTCAAGACACTCTGGAGGTACAAAGCCATTTTGAACATCCAGCTGGGGAGTACTCTTCAGTACAGACTACCCAGGTGGCATAAAGCTCAGCCAAGTTGATTTGTGCACCCTCACCCCACTGACATAGATGACATCCTGTGGGTAGGACAGGCATGGACAGAGCATATTGCACTCTGCAGATTCTATACTGACAATTGTCTCTAGAGGGTCAATGCTACCTGTACAAAGTAGAGTACTCCTGATGCTTAGTCAGTCTCAGACTGTTTATAGGGATCAGGGAGAGGATGGAAAGGTGGCAGAAAACTGTTTTCTGGTATGGTTGGAAATAAAATGAAATTTCAGTTTAAAAAAAACAAACCTACAGATGTCTAACTTTCCCTTTAATTTTATGTGAGTGGCTGTATTTGACCTATTATCATAATTAAAAATTGAACATTCTAGTATGAATGCCATCTTCAGAATTACCTACCCTCTATACTTGATCATATGCTGGTTCATTTATAAGTTGACTCCCAAAAGATGGATAAGTAAAAATGGAAAATTTGTATAACCCGTTCATAAGCCAATCCTATAATTTTGGCTCCTGGGCCATCAGGAAAAGCTGCTGGTGGGCCAAGATGGTTTGTTTACCTCAAGTGTCCACAGGCACAGAGGTAAACCTAGGTAAAGAAAGTGTCCTGGTGCGCTGGGACGTTTACCTTAACGGGCCAGGACAGCAACTGGTGGGGAAATATTTTGGTGGGGAGAAGCTGGGAGTCAGGGGAGTAATCCCTGTGACCACTCCTCACATGACCTCCCCTTAGCCCGGAACCCCCACACTCTCCCCATCCCACCCATCCCATCCCTTCCCACCTTATGCAGGGAGGACTAGGGGAGGATGCCTCTGGCCTGGCTGCAGCCTTCTCCGGCAGGCCGGGTGGCGTGGCTGCAGCTGCTTCGGAGGCTGGGGGGAGAGCAGTGTGGCCAGAAGCAGAGAGACTCTGGGCCTATCACTTCCCTTCAGTCTCTGCTGGCTGTGCTGCCTCTCCTTGCTCCCTCTGTAAGAGGGAGGGTCATTTTTCCACCTCTCCCTCTCTATACCTGTTCATAAGCCAACCCCCTTCTCTCAAGCTTCCCTTTACTAAAAAGATTTGGCTTATGAACGAGTATATATATATTATTATTTGTTTATTGTCCTTCCAATGTAAGAGGACTCCATGGTTCCCTACAGAATTTAGTTTTTAATAAACGTGTTTGTTTTTCTCTTCTATTTTTCTCTGCCCAAGTACTTCAGAATTAGAAGAAACAGGGCCTCTAAAGCAGCAATGTAGGACTACCATGACAATTGTCAGACCCAGACAGCTTTTCTTTTAGAATAACAAATTCATTATTTGGCCTGTTTTTGTTTTCCTTTTATCTTTCTTGTACTTTGTTACTATGCATCCAGGGCCAGATCCAGGAGTTTTGCTGCCCCAAGCAGCCCCCCCCGCACCCCAAAAAAACCTGTGATTGCCATCTGCAGCAATTCAGCGGGAGGTCCTTCGCTCTGACCAGGAGTGAGGGAATCCTCCGCCGAATTGCTGCTGAATACCTGAACGTGCTGCCCCTTTCCGGAGTGGCCGCCCCAAGCACCTGCTTGCTAAGCTGGTGCCTGGAGCCAGTCCTGTATGTGTCCAATGACTCATCAGTGCCTTGTTGTTCCACTTAAATGCATATATTTGTAAAGTTCTTGCCATTCAGTAACATTTATTGAGTAGCAAAAAGCTTCCAAAACCAGCAAACATCCAATCTACTTTTGCTGTGTAGTGTGCCTGATTATTTCCCTAAGAGTACATCAGAACATACCTTTTTAATTATATATTTTTTTAAACAGTTGGTCTCTTTTGTGCACATACCACCACTTTTTTTTCATCATAATAATGAACTGTCGCCCACTAATTTAGGTGACACACTGCTTACATGGAGTGTACATGAACACGCACATAGAGGTAGCTGGCACACAGTCAATTTGACTGGTGAACTCGCCTACTGCATTTGGACACTTATGCACTGCAATTGTAAAAAAACTCTACTATAGAACATCTGTGTTGTTAGTGAAAATTCAAATTCAATAACTAGTTATGCATGTAAATTTAACTATTGTTTGGCTTTAAGAACCTCCTCACATCCAGGGATCATTCTGTTAGAACTGTTAATTGCCTTACTATCTATTTCTGAGATATATTTGACTTGCATCCTTTATTAAATAATGGGACCTACACCTTGAAATAGCTCATGTCTGAAGTCCAGTCGTGAGAATAGTGCAGGAAGAGACCAACTCCTGGAGCCCTGCCTCTCAGTTATAATGCATGACCAGAATTGAGTTGAAAGTGCAATCAGTTTTTTTTTCTTAGTCTTCTACTGAAGCCATTTTACATAGTCTTGTTTCATCAGCTTAGTACTCTGGTTTCAGGTTCGTTTATATCCATATTTTAGCACTAAAGTTAGTTTAACATATTCAAAAACCCCCTCTTTCTGATGGCAGCTATGGGTTTTTCTCTGGAATTGTTCCTGTCTCAAGACTGTATTTCATGGGTGAGATCAACAGCTGCCGCAGTTCTGCTTGGCACATTTAGGAGGGGCTCAAAGCTATCTTTGTGCTGCTTCAATCACCAGTGTTGCAAGGGCCTCCTACAAAACACAACAGTCTCAGGGTTGCTGCCAGTTTTCAATGTTCTCCCCCCTTCTCACATTGGTATAGTGGGGACACATCAGCAAAGGTGGGAAAAGGTAGCAGATCCAGCTATGCTGGTCTTAGGCTAACCAGAGAGTATTTGGCTCTAGGTGGGATCTTCAGATTCGTTTTTCATGGATCTTTATCACTGGGGCTTAACAAGGACTGGGATCTGCTCACAAGACTCTCCTTATCTTTGCCTCCTCCCACATACTGCGTAGCAAAAATATGTCTCTCTCTTTAATTTAAACATCTCCCATCACTTCCCCCTTTATCATTATTTCTCATATCCCTTTCCAGTCATCTTTCACTCTCATGTGCTTCTTATCATTCACATCATTTATTTAAGTGGCTTAACGAACATCAATAGTTTTTCATTCAGTTCTTGGAGCTCTGTTTTAGTTACTATGGTGCACTGAAGTACATTCTGCAGCATCTTCCATAATTAGCTTTAGTTTATTTAAAAGTTTTTAAGTGTTTCTATATCACTTATTTCTAAATTAGAAGAAATCATATTTAGCCTTGGAGTTAACTTTTTTGTCGGTATTTCATCCACAAAAGCCTGCACACTATTTTCTCCTCGCTATTCTCCTTTCAGTATAAAGGCAAAGAATCTTTGAGTGCTTTAAGCATTCTTTGTCAATAAGTTACCCTCCTTACATCCACTTAAATACTTTTCTATCCCCTTCCCTGATCTCTTGTTCCTTATGCCTGTACTTGAAACATTTCTTCTTTAATCCTATTGTAGTGCAATCTGTATTTCGCTCACTACCTTGACCTTATCACTTTTCAGACTCAGATTCATTCTGTATTCTTGTGTGCTTCTTTTGCACCCTTACTTTTTTGTTCACATGTTCTTGTTGGTGTACTTATACTTTCTTTAAAGACCTCAGCTGGTGCATTTATCACCATGGGTATTAAACCATCCATTTAATTTGTCCTTTCACCTCTTAAAGTGGGTTATAACAGTGGCTCTTTAATTCAGCATAAATGAAGATGTACTCTGTCCTACAAGCAACCTGCTCTCCTTATACATGCTTCATTGTGAGCATATCTGATAACTTTTGCCAGAAATAACCAACATTATTTCATTATATATCAGTGACTACCTCCTACTTCTAAGGCTTTCATGATGGATTTTTTCCTCATGAAAAATGTGCTAAGAATTTGACTGAAAATTGCTGGTGAAAAATACTGTCAAGTTACTAAAAACAAAGTCAAGTAGCAGATTAACTTTTGGTTGCAAAATTAGCAGAAAGACCACTTTAGGTTCATGAGGATTCTCCCACACTGAAGAATGAGGCTACTGTGGTGGATCTAGAGCTGCCTGTAATAGAGTATTGATAAATTATCTTGACAGCGTGTTAATGTAGTAGGTAGCTGGAACCTGATCAATAGTCTCTTAAGTACTTGAACAGTGTATAAGAGTCAGCTGTTTTGAAATTCTACCTCAAATACCCTGCTGAACTCAGACCAGGTTGGAGCAGCAGATCCAAGCTGTGGAAATGAAAAAAAAAAAAAAGTCTTTGGCTGGGTTTAAAGATCTCTCCGTCTCCCAGTCCTGGGGAGAAGAGACAACCACGCTGCCAGAGATTAGGAATCTGGGGTAAAATAGAAATGTGGCTGAGTACTCTTAGGTTATGCTTTGTTCCTATTATTAAGAACAGTTTCTTAAAAATTATTATTTTGGTCACTGTATTCATTGCTGGTTACAAGCTCCAAAGGAAACAACAGGTATCAAATCTTGTTGGAACTACAACACTTTATACACTGGGTGTTTTAGCCTAGAGCCAGAGAAGAGTGGGAAATTCATGAAATTCTGTCTTGGGAGAAATGAAAACACAGATGAGAAAGGGTCAGAGATGCAACAGCTGGCCCTGTCACCAGGACAGCTACACTTGGAGTACATTCCTCTTTCCTGGATATCTAATTGCTTGACATGGAGATAATATATTGAAGGGCTATTGTAGTTGTGCAGTGGCTCAATCCTAATGCCTTATCTGTTAGGCTAGGTTTGCCTTCTTTGAAAAATGTAACATCAAAAGGGAATTTTTTTTTTTTTTGGCCAATATGTTGGACTGGGATTGAGAAGATGGAGAACATGTAAGTCAACCTACTACAAACTTCTTGTGACAATGTGCAGATGACTTAGTATCCCTGTATCTCAATTCCCCATCTGTGGAATGGGGATAATAATGCTGCTTCTCCCCCACATATCTAACTAGATGGCAAATAGTTCTGGGCAAGGACTATTATATATACAGTTCCCACTACAGTGGGTTTCTGGCTTCCTGATATAAATTGCATTCTACCATAAATGGAGGATAGAGAGCTTTCTAGCAGTTGTATCATGATTTGATGAATAAGAAGGACAATGCTTCATACGTAGAAAGGCTAGAAGCAGCCTCAGCATGGGAGAGAGCAGTGCCATTAAGCTGTTTTTGAATGCAGCTTGTCAAATGCTGAAATTAGTTTTCTAGTTTGAAAGAGCTATATTCAGTTTAGTCGGTTAAGTCTCTTCTGCAGGCATTTTCACCACAGGCATTTGTGCCAGTGTCTGATCCCAAGATCTGGCATGAATAAATATTGAAAGAGTATTATTTGCTACTAATTCACTGTCATTTGTTTAGAAGTCGCCTTCTGAGGGAGGAGAAGCAATATCCTGTTACTCAGGAAATCAAAGGTGGCTAGAAGGGAACAGTTTGTGGAAAAACCCACAGGCTATAAAAATTATTTGTCTAAACTGTTCAGTGGATACGTACTGTGGAAGTAGAGAAAACTGAAAGGGATTCTCCAACAGTACAATTCCACCTGCACAGATCAAGATCAATTTAGAAATAATATGGAAATGGGGAATGAGGGAGAAGAGTAAATTCCCAATTAATTGAACCAGCTCTGATTGCAAATTTGGCTTCCTAAAACTTTCAGTTTATTACAGTGACACTGATTGTGTGAGAGATGTTAATTTTCATATTTCTTCCTCTAATAATAGCTCAGTTATCACAGAACAGTGATGGGCAACCTGCAGCCTGCAGTTCACACACAGCCTGTCAGGGTAATCTGCTGGTGGGCTGCAAGACAGTGTTTACAGTGACTGTCCACAGGCATGGCCTCCTGCAGCTCTCAGTGGCTGCTGTTCACCATACCTGGCCAATGGGAGCTGCAGGCTTCCTGCAGCTCCATGATAAAAGCATGAAATGTTCTGCACCTTTCTGATCATATGTAGCCACTTCACTGTTTTGTACATAACTGCAAAAGGTCAGTCAACTTGTGCCGGGGCTTAAAACTGAAGATGTAAAGAATCATTAGGGAGCAGTGGTTAAATAAAGCAGGGCATCATGTCAGATGTACAACAGCACTGCAGGCTTGGCTGGCTTCTCAGAGCAAAGCTTGTGACATATATTGTCTTTAGGTTTCCAAATGACTTATAGCATCTTTTAAGGTTTTTTGGAAATAGAGACTCCAGGGAAAGAATAATTCAGGCAGGAGACCTAACGGAGGGCAGGGGATAAAGAGGAGACAGAGGGAAGACAAAAATGAAAGCTTAACAAGAGAGGAAGGTTGTTTTTGTTTTTTTGTTTTTTAAGTTTAATTAGGGGAAAGCTCAGGTGCTGGAAAAAAGTTATTTGGTAAAACTGCCTAGAAAGTTGCTATTCACATAATGCACCATACTAGTCAGATGAAATTTATTTTTTTTAACATGTTTCTCATGGGACCATCACTCAGACCCCTCAAGCTACTATTCACTGCTTCTGTAGAGATGCCAACAGAAGCAATAATATTGAGAGTTCCATGAATGATAGAGGGAGAGCATAAAGTGGGGGGTAGGGGAAGCAAAGAGGTAATCAGATACTTGTGGAACAGTGCAATTGCTGTTCCTTTGTAATAGCTCTGCTAATAGTAATCAGTTAATAGGTAGACATGGGATGGGATATTCTATGAAGATTAGTTGTGTGTAGAAAAGATGGAAGTGAAGGGAAAATAAATGAAATTGCAGGCGAACCTTCCCATTTTGCTACCACATGCATATTACTTCATGTAGACAACTTAAGCCAGGAATCTGGCATACCTGTTTTGCAAATGAGATGAAAATAAAAGGATAGTTAATTGTGTATTAAAAGGAAAAGATCTCTCTCAGCCTTTGATCATGAAATTTACCTCCGGTGCTCTATCCTGTACCCACTGATATCAGTGGTAGAACTCCCATTGACTTTGGATGCAGGATCAGCCTCTCTTGACCTTTTTAAGAGTTGATTAATGATCTACTGCAGTGGCTCTGCTATATTGGGTCACATCCATAAACACTTCATGAAGGCCACATGCAAGAAGGAAAATGGTAAGACTCAAAGAGATGAAAGTAGAGAACCAAGAGGAAATACAGCAGCTACAGGACCCATCTCCTCAGACCAAATCAGACTAATTTTATTTAGCCATTATTTGGGGATATAAATGAACTCAAACCTGTTTGAACACCTCTGTGTTGTTCTTCATGTAAGAATGAGTTTCAGCCCCTAGAAGAACCAAAGTCCAATTACTCTTCCTCCCTGTTTCAACTGCAGCAGTAGAAATAGTAGACAGAGGCTTTATCAAGATGTCAAATGGGAGTTTATTTTTGATGTATATCCTTTCAGTGCTATCTGATGCATCTTTGAAACTTTTCACAAACAATAAGACCACTCAGCTTTAAATAAACAACTGTCTCTTTTTCACAAGTCATTTAAAGTTGCATGGTTCCTGTTCTCAAAAGTGTGTGTGTGTGTGTGTGTGTGTGTGTGTGTGTGTGTGTGTGTGTGTTTTTCAAACCAAAGTAGCGTGAATGGGATTTTAGTGTTGACACTGTTTTGTCTGCAATCACCCCTCTTGCTCTACAGTTTAAATTCTGGTTCTTGGCAAAGAGTTAAAGAAAATGGTATTTAAATATACAGAATTCAACCATTCCTTTAAAATTGATAGATTCCAAGGCCAAAAGAGATCACTCTAATCATCTAGTCTGACTTCTAAAGCATAGGTCATAGAAATGTTGCAAATATATCCTAGAGCATATTGTTTTAGTAGGGCTGTCAAGAGATTTAAAAAATTAATTGAATGATTAATTGCACTATTAACAAAAATTGAAAACGATTTAAATATTTTTGGATGTTTTCTGCCTTTTCAAATGTGTTGATTTCAATTACAATACAGAATACAAAGTGTACAGTGCTCGCTGTACATTTTTTATTAAAAATATTTGCACTGTAAAAAAGTGTTTTTCAATTCACCTAATACAAGTAATGTAGTGAAAGTGCAACTTACACATGTAGATTGTTTTATTTTTTGAGGGCAGTTATGTAACAAAAAATCTGTGTAAATTGCACTTTCATGACAAAGATTGCCCTACAGTACTTGTATTTTTCAATTCACCTCATATTATTTTGTTCATTTTTACAGTGCACATATTTGTAATAAAAGCAATATACACTTTCATTTCAATTACAACACAAAATACAACTGTATATGAAAATGTAGAAACATCCAACATTAAAATTTAAATTGGCATTCTATTGTTTAATAGTGCAATTAAAACTGCAATTAATAGCAATTAATTTGAGTTAATTACATGAGTTAACTCTGATTACTCATGATTAAATTTGATTGGATGCTTTTTTAAAAAAGCATCCAATCTTTATTTAAACACTGTCAAGGTTGATCCTTGGTAAGTTGTGCCAGTGAGTAATTACTCACTGTTAAACACCCACATCTTATTTCCAGTCTGAATTTGTTTAGCTTCAGCTTCGAACCGTTGGATCTTGTTATACCATTTTCTGCTAGATTGAAGCGCTTATTATTAAATATTTGTTCCTCATGTAAATATTTATTGTAATGAAATCTCTCCTTAGCTTAACAAAGAGAAAGTTAAATAGGTCGAGCTCCTTGAGTGTCACTATATGGCAGCTTTTGTAATCCTTTAGGCATGCTTATGGCTTTTTCTGAACCCTAATTATCAACATCCTGCTTGACCTCTGGAAGCAGGAACCGGACACTTTGTTCTAGCAGCAGTCGCACCAGTGCCAAGTAAAGGTAAAATCTCTTCTCCTACTCAAGGTTTCCCTGTTTATGCATCCAAGGATAGTATTTGCCCTTTTGGCCACAGTGTTGCACTGGGAACTTTATGTTCAGCTATGCACCAATCTTCTATCCTGTAAATATGCCCTACATTCTTTGCTCCTAGATTTAGCCATATAAAAACACATTGTTTACACAAGCCCAGCTGAGCAAGTGATCCAGATCACTTGCTATCAGTGACCTGTACATTTAATTATGTACTGCTCCCCAAATTTTCTGTGTCATCTGCCAATTTTAAGTGGAAATTTTGTTTTCCAAGTCACTGATAAAAATGTTAAATAATGTAGGGCCAACAGCCAAACCTTGTGGGAACCTAACAGAAACATATTTGTTCAATGACTTCCAGTTTAGTTACATTTTGAGACCTATCAGTTAACAAGCTTTTAATACATTTAATGTTTACCATGATAATTTTATTATTCCAGATTTTAATCAAAATGTCAGAAGTCTATTACATCAGTATTATTGCCTCTACCAACCAAAGTTGTAATAACTATCTTTTTTGAGGATAACTTGAGAGGATCTATTTTCCATAAAGCCACCTAATTAGCATTAGTTAAGATAACCTGACTTTGATTTTTGAGTCCCAAATCAGCCAGGATTGATGTCTGACAGCCTATCATTACACAGGTCATCCCATTTACCCTTTTGAAATATTGACACATTATCTATTTTCCAATCTTCTGGGACTTCCCCAGGGTTCCAAGACTATTGAAAATCAACATTAACAGTCCAGTGAGCAACGCATCCAGCTCTTTTAATACTCTTGGATGCAAGTTATGCAGACCAACTGACCTTAAAATATCCAACTCTTGTAGCTGCTTAAAATACTTTTTCTATTACACCAGTATCTCAGGAGTGTTGTATACGGTTTTTCCCAAATACAGAAAAGAAATGTGGTTAATTCTTCTACATTAAGTCAATCATTTCCATCTAGTAATGGATTGATACCACCGTTAGGATTCTTTTTTCCTAATATACTTTAAAAAAAAACCTCTTTATTCTTAACTCTTTTGTCTCTTTGCTTCCCTTCAACAGTTTTTTATTGATCCTAGTTTTTGATTTATATTCATTACTATTGGCTCCTCATTTTATATATGTATAGAGACCGATCTGCCTTCACTTCCTCTCTACTCCAGGGATATTGTTGGGAGATTATATATATAACATATATATTTTTTAAACCAGTAGGGATGCCTTCCTCACTCAAGGGATTGTAGCTTTTTGGAAATCTGGTAAAGTGTTCTTAAACCATTCGAAATTATCATTCATTATTAAATTCTTTCTCCCAGCTGACTTGGCTCAATGGTTTTCAGATTTGTGAAACTTACACAGAAATTTAAAAGGGCATGTATATGTAATCACTGGCCTAGACTCTCTTCTGTTTGCACATTATAAATGTGACCAAGTTATGATCACTAAGCTACCATTTATTTTTAGTTCTGTGATCCGTTCCTCTTTGTCTGTCGAGACAAGATCTAATATAGTGGATGCAACAATTTCTAAGTTGGGAAACTGTCAACATTGAGATGTACTTGGTTTATTCTTAGTGGAATGAGTAACTGGTATGAATGATGTACAGTGTACAATTGTAGGAAAAGGTGGGCTTTTCAAACATTGTTAGTGATGTATAGGGAAATTCAGTGACCACACAAGGTTTTAAAACAGCTGCATACAAAATGCTTGATATTAAATCTGAAGTTTTGGACTTCCATTTCTTAATTATGCAAATACTGCTTTTCAGTTAATATCCTACAAGGAAAAGATGCTGTGGGGAGAAAGCCCAAGCCTGCAAACTTCTTCCTTTGTTTAATTAGTCACAGTGATGTCCCGTGAAGGCCTGACCCTGCTCATTTTAAAGTCAGTGACCCTAATCACATTCATTTCCGTGGAACAGGAAGGGGGTCATGCTACTTAACCTATGCAAAATCAAAGTGTTCTAGATTAGATGTTTTCGGTATTGTTTTGAGTTAGCATAAGCAGGACCCAATTCCCAGACGAAAAGATGTTATGCTAACATTGCTCTTGATTTTCATTACGATTATTGCTATTTTAGTTTAATCAATGTTTAGTACTTACATAATGCTCTTCGTTTTTCCAAACATTAACTAATAGCCATTAAAAAATGCTGAAAAGTTTCAGATGGCTGCAGGGATTCCCTTAGATGAAAGATTCCAAAATACTAGCTACAATATGGCAATTTAATGTCTCCTAATCAAGCTGCCTGGAATTTTAGTAAGCTAATCAGATTTCTCCCTCAATCCTGCCCATTTGCTCTAATGAAGTTGAAAACTGAATTTATTTTAATATAATGCACACATTAATAAAACATGCTAAGCAATGAGGCAGGACAAATCAGGATCACTTGGGTAGAATTGGGTAGAAAGTAGCAGTATGTGAAGCCTGCTGGTTTTTGTTTGCATTGATTTTGGAGAGGAAGGAATAAGCACAGACATTCATATCATATCATTTAGATGCTCCCCTGGCTTGCTTCAAGCTCTGAAAACTCAGAGCAAAGCTAGGAGAAACTAGTGGGCATTGGTAAGTTTTGTTTGTGTTTTGTCACCTCACTAAGGCCTCTTCCCCTATTTCCACCAACATTCTTCCTGGTTACTTCCAGCTCTAATTGGAAGAAGCCACCTGTCTACTGCATCATGGCAGAATTAATTTCATCTTCTCTAAGCCATCCCTGAGAGATGGGAGTTAAATCATGTCTTGAACATGCATCATCATTTAGACATTGTTATGTATTTATTTCTAAGAAAAATGTGTCTGTATCCCAGATGCACAAGTATCATATCTTGCAGGAATTCTCATGTTAAATACTTTTGTTTTGTTGTTGAACACTGAAGTAAACAGATGCTTTCAGCAAGCATTTTCGTTTTTTGTGTTTTTTTTAATTTTGATGTCAGGTTAGCTACTGCTGCCCTTGGTTAAATATTTTATACACACCTGTATACTTTATCCGTTAGAAATAGTATATATTTTTTTAAGCTGGCTCCTTCTGTGTCTGGAATTACACTGATACTGTGTAGATAAGAGTTTCATTCTAATGAATGAAAGGAATAAATCAGTTTCATGAACTGTAAGGGGATTTTTAAAGGCTTTTTTTCTTTGTAAAAGGCCTCACTTTTTTTTTTTTTTAGTGCAGTATCACAGAAATTATCTACAAGTGTTGTATGAAATAGCAGTGCCTATGCGAGTAAGTTTGAAACTAAGCTCCGGCTTCACAGTTCCTAACTCTAGGTTTATAAGAACAAAAATAGAAATTGAGAAACACACTCACTGTTTTTGCTTGGGGGATAGCTTTTCTGTTAATCCTTTGCTGCAGGCTTTCATTGAGTTGAAATGAGTGACTACTCAAAAATGCACTCACCCCTCTCCCCCTTCAGCCCATTCTCCTCCTAGATTTAGCACCAATTGACTTTGTACCTTTCTAGAGATTAGTGAGCTGGGGAATATCACTACAAAAATGCCAGTTTCAGTTCACGAGAACTTGTGAACACATTTTCCTGGCTCTTCAGCCAAGACTTGAAGCTTGAATAAACTTCATATCAGCAACACAAAACTCAGTTGAACTACAGTGTTAATTTTCGTTATGTTTCAAAGTAAACCCAGATACTAAAATCCAGTGGTGGGGTGGGTAGGAGTGTGTGTGTGTCTTTTTTGGAAAAAGAAGAAATGGGCTCACCTTTAAGCCCAAATTCCAATCTTGCCAAAAAGGCTTATGAAACCTAGTTGAGAGTTTCAAATTCATGATGAAACTTGAAGGTGAGACTTATTTCAGTGAGTACATCTTGCTCTTTATGGCTTTCTATGTCATCATTATTGACTTCACTTTACACTCCCAGTCCAGCATAACGAAGGTGCTGTATCTTTTACTGTAGTAGGTGAATACTCCCTGGACAGCTGGAAGAATGGTTTATGGGATTGCAATGAACAGTTCATAGAGACATTCTAGGCATGTTAGGATCAAGGTAGGAGTCCTGACTAGGAAGTAGGCAGAGAGTGTTGCTGTTTTTGGTCATTAATCAGTTTGGAGGTGTAAGAGTTCATCATGGCGTCTCTCCAAACACATCCCCAGAAATTACTTCTACAACAGAAGTTTCTGGGATTTCCATGAGCATGCAAATCCTAAATCTCATTTAAATATAATGGGCTGTTGACATGTAAACTGATACCTAATGTTAAGAGCCTTTTGAAAACACACCGAGTTCTTCAAGTTTAAAACTAAAAGACCTCCAAGTGACCCACCCACTACTGTTATCCCTACGAAACACAGTACTTTTTTCTCCTCTTGCTGGTATCGGAGCAGCACTTAAACTATTTTCAGAGTTGTGCTGATATTGTTCAATGAGATTAGTGCCTCCAAAAACAATACTTGTTGCAGTTCTGCTGTTCGATTATTCTTTGCACAATATATAGACACAATTGTCTGACACCCTTCTCCCCCATTTTCTCTAGTTATTTATCTGACTACTACCTTCAGAATGCTTTTGACCACAAAAGCTAAAAATAGCTAGATGCATTCCTAGGATAAATCTATTTTTACGTAAAGTGTTCAGAAGTGCAGATCTCCACCCACTCCTAAAAACTTGCTCTACTGATCGAGCAGCAGATCTTCTCCTGAACCTGTGGGCTCTTGTTAAGTTTTTCTATGCTACAATTCATTTAATAGGTTTACAACCAAATGGTTTTTAAAGGAAGCTATGGCCTGGATTCAACATGCATGCGAGGCCTGTGAATGGTTTTGTCTTGATCTCTCACACAGATGTTTCAGGCAATCCTTCCTCCGGCAGCATAGTTCTCACTGTCAGGAATACAAGCACTAGGAGTTTTGATTTTCATTGGACTAGCTTGTTCAGGTGTTTCACCTTTTATCCTAAAACTGAAGCATTAAGGGCTAATTCTTTTCTGATTTATATATCCTGTAATTCCACTAACCTTAAAGCCTTCACCCAACTGCAATGGTATTTCAAAAGGCAGAATTGGACCCAGTGCTGTTTAATTTTAATTGAATTTCATAGCCCAAACTAGTTAATGGTTGCTAACAAGATGCACTTTTGACCACTTGAGTCCCCAAGTTAATAATTAGGATTGAGTAGGGGATATTAAGTTTATTATGGGTTATGATGATTGGTAAGGTGGAAAAGAGACATAACTTGAGAACTGCTGTCACTTTCACGTTTGTTTGAACAGAAATCAGGAACAAAAGGTTTTCTGAGCAGATCTAATAACTAATGACTACCACTTATGATTAATTATGAAGCTGAAGGTTTATATTTTGTTAGGAAAAGTAACTATAACAATTACAAAATACAGGGGTGCAATAGAAAGCCATATTTATTACATCAGAAGGCACTTTAAACTTGTTCAGTGCTTCATATTTTAAGAAAGTACTCAAAGGATGAAAGGAGCCATAGAAAGTGGGAGGTGGGTGAAGGATGCTACTCAGAAAATAGCAAGTCGGAGAAAAGTAACTCTGCACAGAGCTAGGAAAATAGTTAACATACTTCAGTAACATAAGCCTACAACTAAGGGGTGGATGTTGGCGCTTGCCCAGCTGTGGTGTATGCTACCTCTGCAGCTATTGTTGTGATAGGCTCAGTTGTGAATGAGGCACTGGTAACAAGGTACTTAGAGGTCAAATTAAAATAAAGTCCAACTACCAAGAATGAGAACTGCTCTAGGAAGTCTTAATTAAATAAAGTAGAACTACAGTATTTTACTGATTGCTCATCCAGGCTATTAGCCCATGACTGTGTCATCTCAACTGTAGTCATCGTTAATTATCTGAGGTAAGAGGCAATAGGCAATGTTACACAGTGAATTTCCATAGTGAGCAATATTTCTTTTCATTGGGGGAATTGCCTAGATGTGGTATTTTCATAGGACCTGTTTCTGCTCCCTAAAAGGGACTCTCAAATTTCACTGACTTCAGTAGCAGTAAGGATCAGGCTATTCTACGTAAGCAGTACTACTTTTATTTCTAATGAGATGAATCATAAGGGGGGGAAAAACACAAAGTTTCCAAGAGGCCTAATTATAATCAGGTGAGAGCTTGAAAAGGCTCCTAAGGTGATTTCAGTGAAAGTCCATATGAAAAGCCCTAATTAAGAAGAATGATGGCTTTTACTTAAGCCCCCTGAAAAATATAAGATGCTCTATTTAACTACTCCACACCCAGTAGCAAGAATATCCAAAATACCAGTGTATTTTTAAGCAAACAACTCTTTTTTTTTTGGCTACAGCAGTCCATAGACTTATCTGTTTGTCAGGGATGCTGGCAGGCATGAAGCATCATGATGGACAAATTTATGAGAATAAAATTGAATTGGAATCCAATAAAAAGTTTACTGATTGAAGTATTCATGTAATTACAACATTTTCAATAAAATTATAGTGCCAGCATTGTCTGGGTACACGACAAGAAGGACAGGAGATATTTGTCATGGATTTAAATCAGGCCACAACTTTATTATATAGATGCCTGGGATTACCCGGCAGATAAAGTGTACAGTGCAGGCAAATCCATGTTTATTCAAATCACTTTTCCGGGGCTTCCACCAGCCCCCACCCTTTGTTTCTATCCACATCCCCCAGCCAACCCATGGCTTAGACCTTACCATCTGCCACCCAGTAAGAGTGTCAAAGTGAGCTATGAGAATGAGGGGTTGGATCAGAGGAGTCCCCCACCTTCCCCCCCCCGCATTCTTGTGTGTGTGGTTGTTTTGTTTTGTCAAGTACCTCCTTTTTAAGTCCTTTTTATCAGGCCATTTATCTGGTCACTGGTTGCCTTCCCTATGGAGTGCCTGCACTGGACATCCACCTCAAGGAGGCGCCAGCAATTTGCTTGGCTGCCTCCCCCGCAACTCAGCCAGGTTGCTAGACATCTTCAAATGACCTCTTGCCTAGCAGCCCTACTGAGGAGAAAGAACCCATTGTCCTTCAGTGCCACCTAACACACCCAGAGGAAGTGAAGGACGCGCTGCCGAAGACCCGGAGCTTCCACTCTGGGTCTTCGGCAACAAGGACTCCTTCTACTCCGGGTCTTCAATAGCAGTTCGGTGACAGGTCCTTCGCTCCCTCCGGGACTGTCATAAACAGATAGTTAAGAGTTAATGTCTCTTTTACCTGTAAAGGGTTAAGAAGCTCAGTAAACCTGGCTGACACCTGACCAGAGGACCAATAAGGGGACAAGATACTTTCAAACCTTGGTGGAGGGAAGTCTTTGTGTTCTTTGTTTTGGGGGTTGTTCGCCCTTGGGACTAAGAGGGACCAGACATCCATCCAGGTTCTCCAAATCTTTTTGAATCAGTCTCTCATGTTTCAAACTTATAAGTAATAGCCAGGCAAGGTGTGTTAGTCTTATGTATTTTTTTCTCAACTTCTAAATGTTTCTTTTTGCTGGAAAGATTTTACCTCTGTTTGCTGTAACTTTGAACCTAAGGCTAGGGGGGGGTCCCTCTGGTCTACAGGAACCTGATTACCCTGTAAAGCATTTTCCATCCTGATTTTACAGAGATAAAAATTCTTTTCTTTCTTTAATTAAAAGCTTTCTTTTTAAGAACCTGATTTTTTTTTTCCCTTGTGTTAAGGTCCAAGGGGTTTGGATCTGTGTTCACCAGGGAATTGGTGAAGTCCCTCAAGGCAACCCAGGGAGGGGACAAAGTTTTTGGGGAACAGAGTGCCCCAGACACTGGAATTCTGAGTGGTGGCAGTACACCAGAGCTAAGCTAGTAATTAGGCTTAGAAGTGTCCATGCAGGTCCCTACAACTGTACCCTAAAGTTCAGAGTGGGGAAAGAAACCTTGACAAGGACCCACTGCCAAAGTGCCCTGAAGACCCGGAGCGGAAGAACCCCTGACACTGAAGACCCGAGGCCCCGTGAACCTCTGGACGGCCCTGAGTCCCCATGTGCCCAAGGGCTTCATTCCCAACACGGGCTTTGCTACCCTTGCTGGGGGCCAGCCCCTGTCCTGCTACCCAAGCTTGAGCCCATGTTCAGCCTACGCTGTCTCCCTGTGCAGACCCCTCACACCTAGCTGCCTGAAGCTGCTACAGTAAATGCAAATTAGCTTTCACCAGCTGTGTAATACCATCTGTGTCCCCACTGAAGGTGCCACTCCTAGGTGTCTCTGACCAGGCTTCTGGACCTCTAACTTCTGGGCCCAGAATATTCACTATCCCAATAGACTCACTCCTGTCCTCTTACTGAACTTACTGAGGGACTGGTTGAGCATGGTCCCTGAACTCACCATGGATTACCACTCCTTGCCAGGCTGGAAGGCCAGATGCCACCTCTGCCATTCATCCCTGCTCCCCCCTCCCCAACTTCTGTCTGGTTCAGATCAAACTGTCCCCTGGGATCAGTGTTAGTCCCATCCCTCGTGTTCAGTGGAGGAGAACATCCTGGTTCTGGGTGACCTTGTGCCCTTTGGAAGTGCTGTAATGCTGTGGAAAAAACCTCAGAAACAATTTCACTGACCACTTGTTGCACAGCTCTGCTGACTACCCCATTAATCCACACAGCCTGCCCACCTGCATGTGTGGACACTTCCCCTCAGTCATTCCCCTTCCTCAGTTCATGAGGCTGCCTGGGCTACGCCAAGTGTTATTAAAGACACTACCCTGGGCATTAGGAGCCCCCGTACTGGTGAGCACCCTGTGCCCCTGCTGCAATACTGTCTCCCTTGGGTCCCCTTCCAGCCCTAGGGCTCCATTGAGACTGACCTGCATTGCAACTGCTGCCTCTCCTTGTAGCCTTTCCAGCAAAGGTACAGACACCTGAGCTGCAACCTGCTCACAGCCAGAAAAAATTGCAGCCTGATAGCCCATACATATACTTGCAGCACAGCTGGTACATGAAACCTGTTAAATGTCCTTGTCCTCCCCCTCTTTCCAATGAACATTGATTGTTTCAGATGTTGACCAGCTTAGCTTGCCAATTCACTCTCCCAGATTGCAGCTTCTGGCCTGCTTCCAAGTGGAAGTACCGGGGACAGGAGGATGCTAGTTCCCCTTCTTTCTGCTCTCCCCTTCCTGCATGAGCCTGAAAGCCACACTGTCTTGTGACTGCACCAGATGCCGAGCAGCAGCTACACTTGCTATATTACACCCCTTGTGTCCTGCTTGTAATTTGCCTCTGCCTGTCCTTCCTTGCAGCTGGGGTCATGGGGTAGCAGCCCCTTTTTTTTCCCCAAGCTCACCCTTCTCCATGTCCCTGGAGACAGGCTGCTTCACAATCCTGTTTGCTGGCTTCCTCACTGCACAGAACAAAGACTTTCCCCACCCAGGTTTCATACTTTTATGCCCTTTGCACATCACATTCTGGGGTGGAGGAGTCATTGCTGCAAAGCTGACCATGGAGCACCCTTTTTGCAGCAGTTTCTGACCTCCTTCCTCTTCCTCCTCCTCCTCCTCCTCCCCTCCACGATAAAGCAGAGCTGTCCTTCCTGGGTAAGCCTCAGATAAACTGTCCATTAGAATGGTCTATTATGGAATATTTTTTAAACTACTATGACTTTAAAAAAAATAGAAATACGTGACTTAATACAGAATTAATGTAGCTAAGGCACCCATCTTAAAACTCATATAATCTTTTAAATTTATCACTTCAGTAAAGTTTTTCCCCCCTTTTTTTCTGAAGGAACTATAAGGTACACAAGGTATTTTAGCTGCAGGGTGCATATGTGGATAAAGTATTGCCTGCTGAGATCATCTGCCTGCCTTGTAAATTAACTGCAAAAAGAGTCCTGGTCATGTTACAGTATGACATTTATTTTTCTAATCTGTTTAATACCATAGTTTGCACATGATGTGTTTTTGATGTGCTTTTATGTTTCTGATACTAAAAAAAAGACCACAGAGCTGTAGTAGTGATTCTTTTACAGACAATATAATTCATAACAAATTGTATTTTTCAGAAAACATATACATGAAAAACCTAACCTCATGTTCATTCTTTAAAAAAAAAAGTCTGTTGCCCATCTTTCTATTTGTCAGTATAAGGTCTAAGCACCATTTCTGGATGCACATGCAACCAGAATCTCCCATTCTATTTTAAAGACCCAAGATAACTGTAGTCAGAATTTGAATAAGTCATGCACTAGCTTTGGGGGGGAGGGAATCTGTATCATAATTTCATATATTTCAAACTTGTTAATCACTTTAGTTTCTCCTGTATCCCCCAGAACCTAAAAATAGTTAGCTGGCAATCATAGAATTTTACTGTTTCCCTGCAATTTATACAAAAGTGTTTGTAGAAAGATAGGTGGCTTCTTGTACAGTTGCTGCCTGAGCATCTACTCTTTCTTATTTTTCTTATCCCTGTTGAGACCCTAGTTTTCACAGAGCACTCATACTATCCAGTCATATTTCATGCATTTGTACATACTGTGTATTATGCTTCCAGTATTCCCAAGTACTTTTAAACTAATTAAAAGAAAAATAAGCTCTCTAGGCCAAACAGGAAATCCTCACAACTCTTCCCCAGTGATTGGTATGAAGACAGTTTTGCTGTCAGTTGGGTGCAAGGCAGGCAGGTGAAAGTCCATCAGTCCCCTCTTCTGCTCTCCAAAGCGCCATGCTGTCACTCAAACCCTTTCTTCCTTCCTTTTCGCTAAGTTAGACCATCCACCTGAATCTCTTAATCTATCTGTCTTCTCAATCTCCAGCTGCCATTTACGTCAGTTGTGAATGCTCAGCACTTATGCAATTCAGAATTCAAGTGCCTCAAGAAAATGAAGACCACCAATGAAAAGTTTCACTGTGTTAAATGACTTACCTTCCATCCACTAGGAACTCTGTGATGGAGGCAGTGACAGATTCCAAGTGCCTTAACCATGAGCTCATCATCTTCCTGCAGTTCCCTACCTCATTCATTACTCCTCATCCAACTGCTGCAACAAATGAGGAAGGGATCCTGGCAACAGCAGCCTCATTCACTGCACAAGCGAAATTGATTCCCTGACCACTATCCATCCTGCTCACTGAATGAAGCAGGGGTCTTGGTGGAGTGGGAGAAGCATATGGTCATGTGATAGGAGACTTTATCATAATGGATATGCACAAGGGAACTGAATTAAGGCTTCATGAGCAGCCTTAATATTAGCATTTCCTAATTCTCAAGTACTTAACTTTGCACCTTTTTAATGTACACTTTTTGAATGTAACATTGAGCGAATTAAAAGGACAATAGCAATGGGAGGGGGTTAAGTTACATTTTGAAAGAGAATGCACAGAGATGGTGATATGGTAATAAAGGTCACCACCAGGTAGCTATGAGTCCTTCCACCCCCACTTTTCATCTGTCATTACACCTTTCTGTGGGGTATATTTGAAGTTAAATTCAGCCTCTCAAAGTGGAAGTTACACATACTTTATGCATAAGATACACAATTTATTACTTCGACATGGTAAGGGCCAATGTTTCTCACATGGACCAGTCTGATAGGAGTCACTAAACTAAAGTCAGGGGCATTACAGATGCACAACTAGTGTAAAGCTAGAAGTGTGATTCCCAGCTCATATACATCCTTTGTACTAGCTCTCATTGCACTAGCAAGCTAAAGATAGTAGTGTAACTATAGTAGTAGGCGCAGTGGTGGCATGGGCTACCTAGCCCAAATACAACCCCCTGAACCTCATGGATCTGTATTTGGGGCAGCTAGCCCATGCCGCTACTGTGGTTGCACTACTCTCTTTCACATGGTAGCTTGGTGAGAGCTAGTACAAGTATGTGTACGTGAGCTGGAAATCTCTTTCCTAGCTCATAGTGTAGACATGGGTTAAGAGAGAATAAGACCCTGGGTCCATATGAAGATGATGAGACAGAGATCTCATTGCTCATGGTAACAGGTCTTAAATTCTCTTCCATGACTCACTAGGCAGTTTGCTTCCCCTCTGCAGATACCAAGAGCACCTTCACAGTATTTCAGCTAGAAATTTTGCTTCATTAATTTTGCTTGTGGCATTCCTTTGAAATTCAAGAAGGCAGCACGTGGTGACCATGACTCCTGAGAGGGAAAAGCTTTTTCCATTCTGATAAATTAATCCCTCAGGATGAAAGATTCTCAAAGGAAAGTGACTTGACTTAAACAAAATTCACGCTAGAGAAAACAGTTCTCTTGAAGGTTACAGCAGGGGGAAAATTCCCTCACCAATAACTCTAAGCTACGTAAAATTATTCTAAAGGGGAGATTTGCAGCACTGAGTCCTTACCACCAAGAGAGGGGAAATTAATTCAACAGTGGCACCTGTTATAAGTGAAAGTCTTCAGATAACAAATTGTCCAGGTCATACTCTTACCTTCTGGTACGATGGACATTGTATTTTTAAGAAAGGGTTGAGAAGATTTAATGTCATGTAGAAATGAAAGGTGCTTTTGCATTATGGAGACAAAAACTGGGAGTGGGGGCAGGGTGAGTGGAAGAGAGAGACAGTATAGAGGGAGAGAGTTTAAGGCCCAATCCTCAACTGATGTGTCAATAGGGCTGTACTCATTCATGAAAATTGAGAATTTGGCCCTTCAAGTTGATAAGATTGAGGAATTTATATAGGTCTAGTTCAGTACTAGCAATGAATTGATGTTCAGAAACACTGAATGAATTAAATATAGTGATGTGATCTTCTGAAGCACCCAAGTAACTTAAGTACACAAAAGCTAATAAAATTGTGTTTAATGCATGATAGTTGATTTTGCCCCATGTAATACTTGTAAAGCAAGGCACAGCACCTTTGCTATAGCTATGAAGACAGACTCTGTATGAAGAGAATTAGTTTGACTAGATAAATGTTAGATGTAGGAAGAATTTAAAAAACCTGCCTAGGACAAACTCACTTAAAGTGCACGTTAACCAGAGGTGCATGAAGCCTTCCAGGTAAAGCAGAAGTTGTATCTGATCCAAACCCGTTAATAGAAAGACTCACACTGACTTAACTTCAAAGGGCTTTGGATCAGGCTCTTGGCTGAAACTTGTAATTTTTCTGACATAATTATGGTGAGAACTATACTTGCCAGCCATGCCAATTCATGCCGTGTCCAAAAGGGATACCACGAGTTTTCATGGCTTAAGTCAATAGCCATGAGATCAACTATGTATGAAAACACTGAGTGGAGAATTGGAAGGAGAGAGATTGTTTGAATGCAGGAAGAAGCTATTGGGAAAACATAGGACAAAGTAACTGAAGTCAGCTTATACAATATAGAATACATCTTTAATTTATATAATATCAAAGATTGTATGTCTAAGACATCAACAGAAGTGAGAGGAAAAAAGGTTCATGAACAGTAGGCAAAATTCCAAGGCAGAGGAAGGAGAGAATCCTTATTAATTTCATCAATGCTTCATTCCCATAAAATGCTGTGATTACAGTCCTAGCATCAGTGCAGGCATTGTCAGATTCCAACATAGTAACACATGCACCTGTGGCTATAGTGGGGGAAGTATATTTTAATGCAGTTTCTCATTCCAACAATCCACTATCTATCATCACTACTTCTCACCTACCCTCCCACAGCATTGACATGTTAGAGAGACATCTGTTACCTAGGAAGGTATTTTTCATTCGTGGCTTTTTTATGGGATCTTTAATTACATCATATAATTGTATCTCACCTCTGCACTGTCCCCTTTCAAGGGAGTCAGTCAGCATCATGTCTATGCAGAAGCACAGTCTGACCTAGCCTACACTTTGCAAAGCAAAAAGTCAAAGTCACAAAGGAACAGCTCATACTATTGGTGCAACAATGGAAGGGATGAAAGAAATATATTTGAGTACCCAATAATAGCTCAGCTGTTTTATGAATTACAGCTATTAGTTTCTCATGGGAACTGTAAAAGAAAAATGACAGGTAATCAACATAGTCTGGAAAAAAGGGCAAAACTCATGGATTTATTGGGGTGAGGTAGAGAGCCGAATCCTAATTAGTCATGTGGGATGGGGCAGGTTTTTTGAAGGTCTGGGAGTATATTTGTAGATCTATTTTCTAGAAGAGGAAGATGTTTACCATATTCCCCAGCCCATTTCAAATAGATAATGCTGTTTGCACCCAAGGCTTTTGAGTTCAAAGTGGACACTGATTGCACTCCCCGTACAATGTAGCTCTTTCAAGTTGTGCTAGGGGGGAGGGGGTAAGCACTGACTTAGTTTTCAGGTTAGACTGATCTTCAAATGTTCCTGAGAATTCTTTTTTGGTTTGAGGATTTGGCCAGCAAAAACCTGATAGTTAGGGCCATACCAAATTCACGGTCCATTTTGGTCAATTTCACATCATAAGATTTAAAAAACAATAAATGTCATGAGTTCAGCTATTTAAATCTGAAATTTCTTGGTGTTGTGATTGTAGAGGTCCTGACCCAAAAAGGAATTTGGTGTGTGTGTGTGTGTGTATGTGTTTGGGGGGGGCGAGTGTCACAAGATTTTGTAGGGAGGGTTGCGGTACTGCTACCCTTACTTCCCTGGCACAGGCGATGACACTGCCTTCAGACCTGGGAAGCTGGAAAGCAGCGGCTACTGGCCAGGAGCCCAGATTTGAAGAAAGAAGTAAAGGATGTGATGGTATGGTATTGCCACCTTACTTTTGTGCTGCTGACAGAGGACATGGCCTTCAGAGGTGGGCACCCGGCAAACAGCCGCAGCTCTCCAGTATCCCAACTCTGAAAGCACCTCAGAAGTAAGGGTGCCAATACTGTGACCCCCTTAAATAACTTTTTGATGCCCCTGCAACTCCTTTTTGGATCAAGACCCCACACAACTTGAGAAGCACTGGTCTTCCCTGTGAAATCTGTATAATATAGGGTTAAAAGCACAGAAAAGACCAAATTTCATGGGGGAGACCAGATTTCACAGTCCATGACACGTTTTTCATGGCCGTGAATTTGGTAGCATCCTACTTATAGCCTATGCACTAGGTGAGGCTCATTTGGGGATTACGTTCACATGAAACCTCTCTCCATGTGTTCATCATGCTTTGACTATCTTAACCTTCATTCCTTCTCTGTAGTTGAAGACCTTTTCCCAGCAAACCGAGAGCTCTGTGTCGGCTTCCTTGGCTCACTTCCCTGGGTGCTTTGGCTCAAGCTAAGTGCCTTTATCCAATGATCCATGATGGGACACCTACAGAATCCTAACAGTGTTAGCTGCTTTTCTCCTCTCTCCCTCCATTCTGAATGGGACATCCATTGAAAATGCTCCTGTTTTCAGAATGCCACTTTACAAAACAAATCTTGCTATACAAATGTAGAGTGGGGAAAAAACCCAACAATTCCTAGCTCAGAAATTCCATGAGGGATAACAAGAGTCACTGAGCATTTTGGAAAGGAATAAAAGTTTATATAATCTCTCCTCCCTCCCCATTAGAACTACCCAAAGGATGACCATTCCGTATTACAACAACTTTTGAGGGTTCAAAACCTTGTTTTTGTTTCAAGTGTGGAACAAAACCAAAACCTTTGGAATGTTTCCATGCCAACAGAATTGGATCAAAATGTCCTTTCCCACCCCTTCTTGGCTGAAACCTGAGCTTTGGTTCAGGAAAACTTCTGATTCCCATTTTGGCCACTTCAAGGGAGAACGTCAGACTCTCATTTGTGTAGTCTAGCCTTACGGTTGGGACATTGGCCTGGGATGTGGGAGATGTAGGTTGAAGTGACTAGCCCTGGACTCTTGTTCATCATTGTAGTGTCTGGGTGCTTTCAGTAGTGTATTAAGCAACATAACTAACATCTGGGGGGTGCATGTGTGTGTTCTCTCACCCTCTCTCCAAGGAAACAATCTTGTGGACTGTCTTTATAAATACGTACACACGCATTGCTGTGTGTGTTAGAGAAAGCAAAGTCAAAAGATATGCACCTTGCACTTGGAACAGAAAGTAGTGAGAATTGTGATGATCCTTAGCTGCTAGAGTTGTTTTTTACTACATAGTCTCCAGCTGTCCCCAGAGAAAGCTTTATCTCCCAAAGAGATGTGCTGCACTGTTATTGTAGAGAGTTCCATTGTGCCAGAGGAGTGTAATTAACCATGGTCTTAGCTCTGAAGCTTTAGATCTTTTAGCTATCTTGGACCCAGGATATAGGACATTTTTAAGATAAGGAACAGGACCTTGAATTTAATTTAAATTTATGGAATCATAGAAATGTAGGACTGCAAGGGACCTTGATAGGTCATCTAGTCCAGTCTCCTGCACTGAGAAAGGATTAAATATTATCTAGACAAGTGGTAGGCAGCCTGCACACAGCCCATCAGTGTAATCTGCGGCGTGGGCCACAGGGACGTTCTGGCCACTGCTTCCCGCAGCTCCCATTGGCTGGGAACAGCAAACCATGGCCACTGGGAGCTGCTGGCAGCCGTGCCTGAGGAGGATCAATGTAAACAAACTGTCTCATGGCCTGCCAGCAGATTACCCTGACGGTTGTGTGCGGAGTGCAAGTTGCTCACCACTGATCTAGACTAACCCTGATTGGTGTTTGTCTAACTTGTTCTTAAAAACTTTCAGATATAGAGTTTCTAGGTAACTTGTTTTGGTGCTCAACTACCCTTATGACAAACTTGCTAACTATATTGTCCAGCCTAAATTTCCCTTGCTGAACTGTAAACCCATTACTTCTCCTTAATCACTGAGGACAGGAGAAGAACAATTTATCACCGTCCTCTTTATAACAACCTTTTACATAATTGAAGACTGTATTATCTCCCTAAGTCTTCTCTTCTCCAGACTAAACAAACTCAGTGTTTTTTATCTTTCCTCATAGGTCATGTTTTCTAGACCTAGGTCTATAGGAAGCCAGTGTTGAGAGGAGAGGACAGATCTGATGTGCTTACTCTCCCATTTCTCCTTCCCCACCTCATGCAGGACTCCTCCCCTCCCAACTATGTAAGCATCCCTGCAAAGTGAAGTAGCCAATGTAGTCCTCCCTGCACAGAGATCACTTGGGAAGTGATTATGACTTAGAGAGGTACACTGCCCCCAACCTGGGCCAATATCTAAATGGCTCAAATTGCCCCTATGTCTGATATTGTTGAGCAGTGGCTCCAAGATTCTTCCTTTCTGCTCTGTTGTGCCAAAGATTATTGTCCGCAAAATAAAATTCAGTCCTTAACTGCCCTGAGTTTTACTCGCCACAAATATCTGGGCAGTCAGGTTACCCAAGGGTACCAAGCCCTTTGCTTTTACCATCTGCTCTGTTTTCCCTTAGCAAGGTTTTGCCCTTGCATTCCCCTTCATCAAGAGACCTGGATCTGGCTCCAGTTATTGTTGTTATTTTAATTAATCTTGGCTATCCAACCTAAATATCTTTTTCCTATGTCTCAAAACTACCACCGCTTGGCAGAGTTGAATACAATTGGCAGTCAGTGTTCAAGAGAGGCCCAGAACTTGAATAGAAGGGGGTGGAGGTCAGCATGCTGCCCTGGCAGAGATAGTGGCATAGTAGAATAACATACTGGCTCTATTCATTGGTATTAGATGCTCACTTTCAACACTGCCAAATTCGTAGAGTTGAGTAAGAGTGCTAGTCTGAAGGGATAGTAAATGTGTGCTATTCACAATATGCATAGCTGAAGTATCATAAACCCTAGGAAAAGTGTGGTATACCTCCCTTAAATACAGAGACAAAGTTCCTAAGGGCCACATGTGAGCACATGCAGATACATTAAGGATTAAGTTTCATACTGAAAGATTAGGGGTGTTCTCATTTTGAGTGTGATCATATTGATCGTTTCCAGGATGCACAAAAATGAAATAGTAAATCGTGGACTAAATTGTCAAAGGCATTTAAAATGTTTAGAATTGTCTATTTTTTGCAATGCAACTGGAAAATACAAAAAGTGTATGGGGTTTAGTTTTGGTTTTTATTTAGCATTTTCCCTTCCCCATTATTTCAGAGACAAGTAGTGGACATAGGGGAAAACCTGAAAATAAACAAATAGAAAAAAGCTTTAAACTCTGAAGTGTTGAAGATTTGTGAAAAAACTTTAAGCAGGAAAAGAGTTGTTCCTTTCCAAAGGCAGGAGAATGAAAAAGAACTTGTGGAAAATGTTTTCCATTTTTCTAGCAAATAAAACCAGGAGAGCCTCTATATCCTGAGCATCAGAAAGACACAGACAAGTTCTTGGAACTTGATTTTGCTATTTATGTACATCTGAGTCTTAGATATGAAGT
Source organism: Gopherus flavomarginatus (assembly GCF_025201925.1). Taxonomy (NCBI): domain Eukaryota; kingdom Metazoa; phylum Chordata; order Testudines; family Testudinidae; genus Gopherus; species Gopherus flavomarginatus. The sequence goes on along the minus strand of NC_066630.1, from coordinate 15,561,452 downwards.
GACACAGACAAATAATTAGTTAGGCTTGAAACATTAAGTTGGGATTATAGTTGTGAGAGCACAGTGGTTTCTAATATATCTATTAATATATCCAAAGCACCTTAACTGAAACTATCCCAGTTCTTCAAAAAGTTGCTGTGTGTTCAGTATGCTGGTTATGTCAGCAAAACTTTATATCCTCATTGTAGTATTTAGACTATAAAGAGTCCCAGTAGTTAATGTAGAGGGAAGCATTTGCAAACTAGTTTAACTCAGTATGTAATCTTTGATCTTAATGTGACCTAAGAGAAGATATCTACCGAGACCTGTCAAAACTGCAATGTCAGATAAATGGAAATGTTGCAATTTACAGATTTTGCAGATCTACACTTTCCAAACTTGGTACAGAAGATTTCTTAAGTGAGAGAAAAATCCTGCTACAAATTAAAAGGGTTTTTTGTTTTTTTTTTAAATAGGTCACTAAAATGGAAATGTAAAACAGCTGGGAAATTTGTGCTTTTTCTGAACTCATGCCCCGTGGGATGAATTTGACTGCCAACAGTATATTTGTTAATTGCTGCTGTTGTGATCCAAAGAGCTTCTTAGAGATCGACACTTCTATTGAACGTCTAAATTAAATTCCCTCTTCCTGCATGTGCAAAGGCACCTCAAAATGGCTTTTACATGATCCTCATCGTAAATACTTCCATTCACAGGGGCAGTAACAAATATTCTCCTGCCCCTTCTGTCTTTCGCTAACCTTGACACATGAAAAAATATGTACACCTAGTCAAACATTGTTTTATTGCCCAACTTTCTGTGCACTTGCATGTTTTTCAGGGTTCCGATCTACTATTGATAAATTGTCAGTTTAATACTTCCTAATACAAGGCATTTTTTAATAAACTATAGAGTAGCAAGTGGGATGGCAAAGCTTCTTTTCAGAATTCAGTTAACTAATTTACATGAAAGTGTCATAATAGGCTTGTATTTCAGTTGCATGATTTCATTCTTCCCTTTAATATTTAATTGCATAGCAATGTGCTAGTGTAATAGATCTTACTGAGTATTGCTTAATAAATAATGCAGCCCACCATTTATGAACTGCAAACATGAAGTACCAGAACATACTAGACATGTGATTGAGGACTTTTGCCATTAGAGGAGAAAGGTTATTTTGTATGTATTAAACTCACAAGGTTGTGGTAAAATATCCAGAGAGGAGTCCCAGCCAAAACTGCAAATCTGATAATCCCTCAGATTTTGGAGAAATTTTGAGCCAGATTTTGCTGTTTGGCCCATGTATTAAAGTGACACGTTCTTAAAGAGGTATTGAGTACAATTCTACCTTCAGTTTACACTTTTGAAAATGGTATATCTGGGTATTAACAGAACATATTCCAAGAATAAACTTCATTAAGGTGAAACAAAGGCTCAGTGTACATATCAGTAACTAGGGAGCAAGACATCCATTAAAAAGGGCAGAAGTTCAGAATAATTTTTTAGAATCCCAGACATTAACTGTGTTTCTATTCTCTGTACATTATCCAAATGACTTTAAATCTTCCCCTTAGCAATACAGCCTCCCATCTTTTTTTGTGCCTATTTTGTCAGAGGTTATACTAGGATCAAGGACTTTACTGCTTTTCAGTCTCTGGCTAATCAACCCTACAATTTGAGAATCTGTGTCTGTAAAATGTAAGAGTATTGAAAATGGATACTAATGAGATTATTTTTGTTGAGTGGTTTTGAGTTTGTATTGTTATTGGGAGAGGAAACATTTCCTTTCCATGAGATGTCACTGACACCACTCCAACAGGACAGCCATCATAAACCAGGATTGAAAGATCAAAATTTGCTGTGCAAGTGCTTTGGCAACTTTTTCGGCATTCCATTGCCTATTCCTAATTTTTGTAAAAGTGAGAGATCAGTGAGAATTAGTTTGCCTGTCCCATGAAGATTTCGGTGATATCAAAGTTCCTGACCTGATCAGGATAAACGAATCAATGTCAAATGTTTGTGAACCAATAAATAAATAAATAAAACTTAAAAAAAATGGATTGCATCAATTGAAATGTTTCAATTTTGGCCATTTTTTTTAAAGTTTGAACATTATGTAAAACTTAAGCTTTAATAAAACCAACCAAACAAAAAAAAACAAAAAAACTCATGATTTGTAGCCAGAATACCAGAATTTCTTAATTCAAATAAAGTTAAAATAAAATGTTTGGACAACTGCAAAGTTGTCATTAAAAATTTAAGTAATTGAAACTGACCTTTTCCTGGGGATGGTGGTGAGGAGGGGAGATTATTGATGAATCAACATTTTCTAACATTGTTTTATTGAAAAATCCTGATCAGCTTTAGAAAGAGTTTTTAAAATCAGGTGCTTTTTTTCTTTTTAACCAGATGAGACAAACATGGCCCAAACTCTCCATAGTAGTTCACCAGTGTCAAGGAAGTCTGCAGTATGTATCAGAGCAACTGTGGGTACTGACTGTGATGGTTCTCAGGGCACTCGGGACTGATAGTCACCTTGTTACCCTCTGCCTCCAGCAAAAGGGCATCTTTTTTGTGGTATTTGAGTGCTAGGTCCCTGACACTACCTGCCTGTCAGCCAGTCAATCACTATTCTCTCAGTTTTACCAGCCCTGTCTTTGCCTTGCTGGTTAATATGAAGCCCAGTCCCCTTGAAATGTTCCCTTCTAACACTGGCTACTCACAGAAATTCCAGATCCTCTGCACCCAAAAGTGCAGTTCACCAATTTTATCTTAAATTGCCACTCCTGAGTAAGACACCACATTTGTGAACACTTATAATAAAACAAAGGAAGGTTTATTTAAGAAAGAATAGAGGTTCCACTAGAATCAGGAGTGAGTGTTGGAAATAAATGGTTACAATTTAAAACAAGATCATAAAATGCAAACTAGGCCCTATTCTTACTAATAGCTACCTTTCCTGTCTAACAAAGTAGGTTTCCCCCCACAAAGTTCAGTTTTTTGCAGAGATGACTGGCTCAAGGACCAGGATCTAGTTATTCATCAAACACCTTCGCTCAACAAGGCATCTCCTTAGCGAATGGAAGTGGAGTGTTTTTCTCTGCTCTGTGAAATACTGAAGCAGTCTTTTTTTGGTCATTATTCATGGACAGGGCAATCCCCTCTCTGTCACAATGTTCCTTTTTACCTCCTTTTGATTGTTGGCAATTGTTTTTGGTGGCTTTCCACTGACTGTTCTGATATGAGTCAAGAGTAAGCAATTGAACCTTGCACTACATCATCAGGGAAGGGTGACAACTCCCTCCCATTTGAATCACTGAGACATGATTCCCTGCTGACTTTTATTCTAATACGATAAGGCATAGTTTTCAATAGTTACATTATTCCTTAAATCTTATCTGTACACACATTTCATAATGATTATGAATATTGATACATTAGAGGTTTTCAGTAGATACTGCACATGCTACCCTTCACTGATAAATTCTGTGAAAATGATGTATTAGTTGTAGTGAGTTTGTCAGCTCTGAGATAGGAGTTCTTAAAAATAAGAATTAAATTTCTCTTCCGGGGTGGATTCCTTCAGCATCAGTTCTGTTTCCTACAGTCATGAAGAAATAACATGTTCATACCTGACATTGGGAGTTCTACAGCCTAGATATGCCCATTTGTTTTGCTGATGGACTATTTTTATTCCTTTTGTTTGCAGCAGCTTGTTCTTCGGAGTTACGAACCCCAAGAGCTCCTGTGCTCATTTTGGAGCAGCTCAGGGCCATTAATTCTTTCCCTAGCATGTTTAGTGCTTTCAAAATTATTCACACATTGGCCAGAGTTCTTACCCAAGACAATTTTCCCCATAAACTGCAATTAGGGTAGGAACTTGCTGGGCAGTTTCCTACTGCTAATTTCACTTACAAACTGATTCCCCAGCTGTTCTAATGTAACACATGGGATGTCAGTTTTTTGAAAATGCTGTAAATACTGACAGATTTTCATCTGTTGTCTATTTCAGAAAATTATGCTAGGGATGAACTTGATTCACAATGGGTACAACTCCCACTGAAACCTAAAGCTGCATTACATATTTGTGGTAGAGCTATATCTGGGCCCTATAGCTTTCAGCCAGGACATTAACTTAAAAAGAATAAGAATTCTAGACATTTTAATGTTAGACTCAGTTTTACCAGATAGCACTGAAAGGACCCCCTCTGTCTTTGTAGTATTTGGTGTTACAAGCTTTTTCAGACATTCATAACAAGGGCTAGAAACCCCTGTGGCATAATCCAAATTTACTGCAGAAGCATCTTAGTTTAATTGTTAATCCTCAGAGGCCAATTTCTTTTTTTAAAACCAGCAGTGATCTCCTCCTCCATTTCCAAATTGTTGCATTTGGTATAATGATAATTAAAAGTCTGGAAGAGACTCAAAAATAGTGTTTGAGGAAGTCAGATTCCTAAATAGGACATTTTGACTATTCCAGGTAGTACAGCTCAAAACTAGGAGAGGTCTAGGGAGACCTGCAACATCAGAACTCTCTAACAAAAATATACTTAGAGATGAGCTAATACCTATGCAGTACCAAGGCATCTTTAAAAATGCTAAAGAAATTGAAGTTGGAAAAAGACCTCTCAATACAGAAGAATTATAGCCTACATCTTCACAGCACAACTGGCCTGAATTAGCCTAGCATAGGTAGTGTCCCCACTGCAAAGCTGTACCCATGCCAGACCTGTGTGGCTGCATCTATAATAGTGCTATACTAGCCAGGGTGCTGGGCTGGATTTCTAGCAGGATGTCCCACAGTTCTTTGAAGTGCATTAAACTGGGCCATTATGAATTTATTTGCAGTGTATTGTTTGAGAACTTCTGTCCTACCTTTGCTCCTGTAAGTGCTTTTATGGGTGTTACTGATATCCCACAATAGTTTACCAGAAGGCTGGTGTCAGCTTTTGGGCAACTAGCAGCATAGGAGAAGGATTTCTTGGATGGTATCTCTGTTCAAATGCTGTGAAAGTGCAGCAGAAAAGGAGCAGGCAAACTTGGGGTTGAGGCATACAGCCCAGATGAAAGTATGAGATAGGAATGGAGGACTAGCAGCATCCTGGCTTGATTAGCTTGCATTTTTATAACAAAGTAAGTGGGCTCCCAATCCAGATTAAAGGGAAACCAGAGCTCAAGCCTACTCCCTCAGCAGTGCCTGCTAGCCCAAGCTTCAAGTACCATCAAACTCAGGTTAGACACTGTGGATGGAAGCAGGGTTAAGGGCAACATCTTGGCTAACTCTGCAGTGAAGACAACCCCATAGCGGGGAGTTCTCAGATATTATATATGTAATCCTTCTGCCCCTCTGAGGTGGCAGCAACAAGGGCCGGGTTCAGTATCCAGGGGTTCCATTTCAATAACACAATGCAAAACCAGCTCGAGCCCCCACCCAGTGACCTGGGAAAATCTTACACACACCCCTGGGTGCCTCGAAGAGGCAGTACTTCCCCTCTCGCAAGCACAGAGTCTTGGTGTAGCAGAAAAGGTTTAATTATATGAGATAAACAACAAGCCTTAAATTGGAAAAACACCTCAACTAAAGTTCATAGACCGAACCGTGAGCAAAGACCCACCCCAGGAAATTGGGCCATGTCCTTTTCTCTGGGCTCTTGAGTCCAGCAACCCCCCAAATCACCCACAGTCCCAAAAGTCCTACAGTCCAAAAGTCTCTGTCCTGGGTCAGTACAGCCCCAGAGTTCGAGAGTCTATCTGCAGAGTCTCCCCCGCCCCCTGCCAGCCTGGGTAGAAAGGGGCACCTTACATGGTCCAACGCCAACTGCCCTGCCTCTCCGTGGGGTTCTGCTTCCGCCTTCTCCAAGAACTGCTTTGTTCTACCAGCCACTCCATTCCGCTCCTCCAGCCGTCCTCACAAACTGCTCCGCTAGCCGCTCTGCTCCATCAGCTGTCCCGTGATCCGCTCCAGCTGTCCCCGCAAACTGCTCGGCTCTGCTCGCTCCGTGGGCTGCTCCACCCATCTGCTCTGCCAGCTGCTCTGCTCCACCAGCTGTCCCGTGATCCACTCCAGCCATCCCCACAAACTGCTCCACACCAGTCTGCCAGCTGCTTTGTTCTGCAGTATAGCTTCAGGATCCCCCACTAGTTAGCACAGTACTCAGTGCTCTCAGCTCAGTAATTCCAGCTCTTTAGTGATTTCAGCTCATAGTAGGGGAGCCCCAGTGCTAGTGCACCATTAGCCCAAAGTGAGTTCAGCTCAGTAACCTGTATCTAGATTCTTAAGGGAATAAGAAAAATCAACTCTGATATTCCACAGTGGAGAGAGAAGTGGGTGGAACTGGTGCTTCTGGCTCACACAAGGAGCCTGCACCACCCAGCACAGATACCTGTCCTCAGCCTCTCTCAATTCACTGGATTTTGGAACCCATGTCCCTTGTCTGGCAAGTGTCACTTTATTTATGTTGAAACATTTCTGTCATAAAGCAGTCTTGTAGTTCCTCAGTCACATAATCGGGTAACAATAGTTTATTCCTCTTGCCCCAGTAACAAAGAATTTGGGGATCCCAGAGCTGTCAAAATAACCATCCCAGGCTGCCGTGCGCTATGCTAGATGGGGTGAGTGTGCCAATGCAAATACTTAAAATTCCTTTCCACATTCCCCATAATTCGCCACCAGATGTCAGGGTAGGGCTCATCCTGACTCTGCTTACATATAGAATATGTGTTCTGCTAGAAATGGGACACAACGTTATAACCAAGTTACTATAGCTGAGCAAACATTCTCATTTATGTATAATGAAACATTTGACTTTCTTGCTACTATGCAATACCAATGCACTCTTCAAAGTGATTGAAGGAGGTAGCAAGAAGTCACAGCAGTGGTATGCCAAAGGTTAGAGATGGAAAAATGCTGTTGGTCAGTGAGACCTTAGAAGAGTTCTACAAGATTTAATAAAGTTTAATAACATTTCTGTAGAATGTTAATGCTGTCCTGTAGATTTTAGAAGAATTACATCCTTGCTATGGACTTCTATAGGATGACTTCAAAGATCTGCAAAGAGGTCAGCACTTGAGTTCCCCACAGTAGGGTACCAACATCTATTTGTTTCATTCTCTCAAATTCAACAGGAATTTTCCATGGGGGCTGGAAGGGGACGAAAAAATTTGCCAAGAGACATTAGGACTTTAATACTCTGCATGACAAACCCAGGATTTTTTCCTTCTCTGCCTTGTTTCTCTTTTAACCTCAGATACTTTAAGCCCGAGTGTTATGTTTTCCTTTTTTGTTTTTGCTTTAATTTCATTTTCACTTAGTATTTTAAGATTTGTTCAAGACCTGTTTTGAGGCTTGTTCTGTCCATGTGAAATACTAAGATTTGTTCTCCAATACAAGGAAAGAACTTGGGAATGATGCCAGGAGTGTATTATCTGAGCACTCAATCCAAAGCATTGGGCAAGAATGCCCTGTCCCTAGGAGGTTCAACCAAGACACTGGCCATGGTCAGCCAAACACATGGGTAACCACTTGTAACAGAAGGCTACCCACTCTAGATATACAAGGATAGTGATTTAAGAGTTCTCTAGAATATGACTTAAAGACTTTAGAGAAGTAAGAGTACCAAAAAGAGAAATAAAGGCATCTCTCAGGATCTCTTTCTCTTCCCCATCCCCCTAGCAAAGAAAAAAACAAAACTCTATTGGCTATTCATTACTTTCACTGTCATTCCATGTGCCAGAGTATCTTTAAAATTTGGATTACAATCTTGAACAAAACCACCAAGAACTCCAAAAATCAAATAAGTAGGAAAAACAATTCATTTCACTGAGGAAAGTTGTATGAACAAGTAATCCTAATGACATTTTTCCCTTCAACTCATTATCAATATATTGTTTACTGACATGAAAATGGATTACAGCATCTCTGAAATTAAAGATGGATCTGTATACACATTTCCCAAGATGGTCTCTTGTCATACTGCATTTGATCAATCCTCACCCTCTTTTTATTACTATTGATGGAAGAGCAAATTATCCAGAAATAAGTGATCAATAATGGAATCAGCTCCTAGGCTTTGTATATTATCCATTGGCATCTGTTGTTCCATTCCAGGTTGTGAATGGGTATGATTGGATTCTCTTGTTTAGATAGCTTCCACTGCTTAAGTAAATGTATATAGCATACCCAGTGGGAGGTTCTTTACACACTATTATTCTCCAAAACCCACTGTAACTTCACATTAAGTCATATACTTTAGCAAGTCTAATACTGCATCATCTCTGTACTACTCCACTTATTCTGGGTGATTGCTGGTGCGCTGTGTATCTTCTGTTTTTAACCACAGCTCTGAAAATATAATTACAAGCATTCCAGCCCGGTTGCGGAGAGTGGGATGGAGACAGATAGAGCTCTCCCGTCTGTAAAAAAGAATTTAAAAAACTCACTCATCCATCTTGAAGATAGAAATGGTCACATATCATTAATACTGTGATCTTGTGGGTAAACCCTGTGGGGGCAATTTTGAAGAGTGTGACCAAGAGATCTTTGAATGGACAAATCTGTGCTACTGTGTTTTTATTCAGAAAAAAGTGTGCTTGTGCCTCCCTTGCACTGCTTCATAAAGCACAGGCCAATTGCATTTGTGGTATTTCAAGTCCCCTGCGATATATTGTGTTTGGGTAACAGGTATGTTAAATGAGGCTTTTAGAAACTGGAAAGCTGCATTTGTGACCCAAGCACTTGTATGACATTGAGGTTCTGTTTTTAAATAGACCACGGCTTAGTGTAGCCTTTTCTATATTAAATATTTTAGAGGGTAAGCATCTCATTATTCATATTAATCCATTTGTGCTGGAAGTAGGATTTTCCTGGGATGATGATTGTTGGCACAAAAGGAGTTGAGTTCATATTGTTTTGCAGTCCATTTCCAGGCTAAGACTGTATGGTTTGTTATATTAATTTGTTGGGGAGGAGGAGAAGTTGCCCATAGCCAGGCTGTCTCCGCTCATGTGCCTCCCTGAAAAAGGACCCCTCAAATTAAGCATCATGAAAATGATATCCGCTTTACCCCAAGAGGACACTGAGAATCCTCTCCCCCTCACCATTTTTTTCCCAGGGTTCACAAATGCCTAAACTCCCTGTGATCACAGAAAGAGATGCCCCCCTTTCCATGTAGCATTATTCCACTGATAGTATGCACAAGCTAGGGTGGGGGAAAAAAACCAAAACACTACCCAGTGTTTTAAGCTGTGCAAATATCATTACAAGGAAACAGAGCTGAGAGGTACTTGTGAAGACTTCTATTTTTGAAACCGTACTGTTCTTTTAATGTTTTCTAAGTTAATACATATCTACTAATCCTGATGATGATCCATGTAGGTTAGTGGATATGTATCCATATGGTTGAAATATATGTATATTTGAGCCATATGGGTCCACATCAACTCCCCCACATGAATCATCATCAGGATCAGAATCTTTATAACCCCAGCACAGATCTCTGTAACTCGAGATAATTCTGAGGTAGGAAGCCTATGGCACGTGTCCCAAAGGCGGCACGCGAGCTGATTTTCGGTAGCACTCACACTGCCCGGGTCCTGATCACCAGTCTGGGGGGCTCTGCATTTTAATTTAATTTTAAATTAAGCTTCTTAAACATTTTAAAAACCTTGTTTACTTTACATTCAACACTAGTTTAGTTATATAGTATAGACTTATAGAAGGAGACCTTCTAAAAGTGTTAAAATGTATTACTGGCACGCAAAACCTTAAATTAGAGTGAAAAAAAAAAGAAGACTCACCACACCACTTCTGAAAGTTTGCTGACCCTGGAGGTAATTGGATAACTAGGTTGTCATCCTCTGGGCCAGCCACTAGATGGAGCTTCATAGATATTTGCTGACATCAGAGGAATGTCGGGGCTCTGGAATCCTGGGCTGGGTGAGGATCTGACGGGCATATTCTCTAATGATTGCAAACATTTTGGTCCCTATCCCAGTCTTGCCTTCTTCTTCCTGCTCCATATCTTCCCAGTTTTCAGGCCCCGCTCCTTGCCCTTCTCCATACCAAGTCAGGTTGTTTCTCTCCTCCTTTTCCACGCTGCCTGGGAGCCTGCAGCAAGTGTTGAGAATACAGGTGAGAGTCTCTCTGTTCTCAGTTTCTGTGCCTAGCAGCACCACAGTGTCTGCTGGCAACCAGAAGGAGTAATTGCATTGAAAGTCCTGCTCAGCCATGTAACCATGGGCTGGAGCATGCATGGTACAGATGGACTCTGTGGAGAATTTAGTAAACTAAACACACTAAGAAGTCTCTACCAAAAATGTTTTTGAACATGCTCAGAGGGTCATAACTTGGCCAAATTTGAGGGTTTTTTTCCTCACAGGGCTGGCACCAGGGCTATTTACCTGCCAAATTTCAAGTCCCTGCTCCAAAGCATGAATATGCTAGAAAGTCTCAGCAAGGCAACTGTAGAAATTTTCCCCATGGGGAAAATGTATTTTTCTTCAATCTTGTTCTGAAAAATAGCTGGCCAGTGTTTGCTGAAGTTCACCCCTTCTCCACTTCCCCCTTCAAAAAAAAAAAGTCCCAAGGCAGTTAGCATAGAAAGTTTTAACCCAAAGAGTTTGGAAAAGTTATTAACAATTAAAAGCAGGATTTTATAATTTAAAGTTGATAGACAAGCTTAACTTTAGTCTGCCTATAATTAAAACAAGTACATGAGAATGTCAGACATTAATGATGTCTCAGTTCTGTAGTGTTCCTATACTTGTAATTAAGTTCTAGGTCCCAGTCCCATACATTTATCTATGCAAGAGTCATGTAGATAAGAACCCAATTCACAAGGCTCTACCGGTGTGGTTTAGCTATTAGGACCAGGGCCTTAGATTGTATGCTACATAGAGGAGCAACCAGGTGTTAAATATTTGGAAAGAACATAGCATATTTTGGGACCTACTTTAATTCAATCTAGAAATTAGATTGTAAGCTGTTCAGGTAGAGAGACTGTCTGTGTAGCACCTAGGTTTAAGGGCACCTATACAGCTTGTTGCAGCTAATAAGCACTACAAATAGCAAGTTAGCATTTACGGACTTCCTTTTTGCATTTGGATGACAAGCTATTCCATAAATGAATAAATGTTTAGAACAGTCATTATGGGACAAGTCCTGAGGGTCACTCAGCTAGACTTAGAATGAAAGCTGTTTGGGACAGAGACTGTCTGTTTTCATTCTCTGTGTATAGTACCTAGCACAGTAGGGTCCTTGCCCACGACTGGGGTGAGAGGAGTGACAGTAATGCAAGTGGACTCCATTTGAGAGTCTGAGGGAGATTTGTTTTTTTGATGAAAAAGAGTAAGGCATTCCTCAGCATGTGCCTCATGTGTCTTATGAACCAAATTCTGACTTCTTCAGTTTCTGCATTAACTAGCTGAAGCAGTGTAACATGTTTGTGGGAGCCTGCATATGTACTCTTGGAAAGAATATTCTTCTGAGTACTATACAACTACTTCTGACATGCCACTCCACCTATCCCTCTGCCCAGGATGTCATGCCCACTGTATGCCTCCTGACCCTATCCTGGGGCATTGGTTCAGAACTGCCTCACAGGGAAATGTGCCATTAAGTCACAAGCATCATATTCTGTAGCATTGAAGTATTCATTTTATATTTCCCACCCAGGCATGGATCCTTTTAAGTTCTGACAGCATTCCAGCAAAAGGTCTCAGCAGCTGTCATCATAGCACACCATGACCAACAGTGCTGTTTCAGACTTCTATAAATGTAGATGTGTTGTAAAAAATTGGATAGTCTGTTAGTAGCAAAGGGGTTTCTTTATGGCAAAAATCTTGTCATCGTTATGATACATATTTTATTCTTCCAGATGTCAGTGTTAGATTAATTATGCAAGGTCAGTGCTGATTCTTTGTCCAAATTTGTCCTCCTTCCCTTGAAAGACTAATCCTTGGCTGGGTGTGTCAGTATTCAAAATTCTGCAAATAAATGCAGTTGATAAGGTTTTTAACCTAGCTCATGATAGTAGGAATACAATCACAGCCATATATGTGCAATAGGCTTAGTGCCTCCAGCATAAAACACAATTTCTGGCTCATCAAGTTTTATTGATAAAACATAGATGTAGTTATGTTATAAGACTTTTGAATCCAATTTTCCAGAGGGAAAAATGAAATTGGCTTTTTTGCATAATCTTCAATATATTCTTATTGGATAAGTGATTGTTTCAGATATGTTTAAAAGTGCCAGGATTAGAGGATGTCAATTTTCCTCCCCACAGCACATGCAACATCAAGTGTTTCATCGCTACTGTAGATGTCTGAATGTGACATTTCATGGAAACAAACTTCTTTTTTTACATTACATACTAAACTTGGAACTAAAAATCAAGTATTGGGGTTACAAGAGAAATTGCTACCTTCTTCTACAAATAGGAACTCAAAACACCACTACTTCATGAGTAAATGGGCTTTTTAGTTATCTACAATGGGTACATAACACATGGACTAAAACAAATCATGAAACATTTGTAATACACTTGATTAAGTACTTCCTTACAATAGCATTATTACACATCTTTCACAATCCAATTCAGTCATCATATCAGAAGAATATTACAAGTGCTAAATCTACACATGATAAATCGCTTGAAACAAATTTAAAATAAAGTCAAACAACATCTGGAAAGTCATGATATGATGGTGTGGTCAGATGTTGGCTGCGTGTCCATTAATTTAGTGTTCTGTTCCAGCTCTGCACAGATAGCGAAGACAGCAGACCTCAATTAAATTGCCCAATAAATCCACAGACTTGGCCTGCCTCTTGGTCACAACCTGACTTTGCTTCATATCAGCAAAGTTTTGACCACTATAATTCAGGCCTCAGGCCTTATACCAGGCCTCTAATACAAGGGCTTATGTCTCAGCGTCTCTTCCTGCTACAGATGGGTCTAACCAACAGGGTTTCTGCAATAGCAAATTCATGTTTCACTAATCTTAGGATTCTTTGCAAGTGTCAAAGTATTGAATAAAGGAGACTTCCAAAAGCCCTTTGTCAAGATCCCTCCTATAAGGCTAAATAAGTTAAGTAATCAAGGGTGAGAGGCAAAATATTGTCATGGAGCAAAAACTGATTATGACTGGGAACCAAACCTAGGGTTAAATGGCCATTTTTTATCATAGTGAAAGGTTAACAGCAGTTATATGTTTCCTAATGCTAGAAAAGTTACTAGTTTTGGTGGTGGTCCCCACTATGTGATAGAACCAAAGCCAGCGGAAGTAAATTGAAAGATTCTCATTGACTTCAAAGAACTTTACATCAGGTCTTTTAGGCACAACTGTCTTGTGGACTTTTGCAGTCTATGACAATTATCCTATCCCCATGCTACTGGGGGAAGACTTGGCCAACCAGGTGAGGCGGGCCAAGAGAGTGGGAATGGTTACCCGTAGCCAAACCAGGCAAGCTTCCAGACCCATTCCTGTTCCTGAACCGTCCACAGAGGCCCCGTCTGTGTTACCAGAGACCCAGACAGAGGTAGTGGACCCGGATTCCATGCCAACCACTGAAACAGCCACAACACCTCCAGTCCCAGGCCCGGAACTGGAACAGCAACCAGCACCAGCGATTACAACCCCATCTTCAAACTTAACGCCAGTGGGCGCCAGCGAGCCACAACTGGCAGAAGCAACAGACAGCCATACCCAAAAGGCTCAGCCAGAGCCTGAAATACCCTCAGGTGCACCAGCGGAGAGCGGTTCACCAGCAACGGAAACAACCCCATCACCTACATCGCTTCCAGAAGGACCAAGCCCAAGTCCACAGTCTGAGGAAGAACTGGTGACCCCAGCCTCAAGGGAACAGTTCCAGACTGAGCAGGAAGCAGATGAAAGCCTTCAGAAAGCGTGGGCGGCGGCACGAAGCACCCCACCGCCTCTCAGCTCTTTTAATCGATCCCGGTTTGTTATAGACCAAGGACTTTTATACAAGGAAATTCTTTCTGGTGGACACCGGGAAGAATGGCAGCCGCAAAAACAGTTGGTGGTTCCAACTAAGTACCGGGGGAAGCTCTTAAGCTTAGCCCATGATCATCCCAGTGGCCATGCTGGGGTGAACAGAACCAAGGACCGGTTGGGGAAGTCCTTTCACTGGGAGGGGATGGGCAAGGACGTTGCCAAGTATGTCCGGTCTTGTGAGGTATGCCAAAGAGTGGGAAAGCCTCAAGACCAGGTCAAGGCCCCTCTTCAGCCACTCCCCATAATTGAGGTCCCATTTCAGCGAGTAGCTGTGGATATTGTGGGTCCTTTCCCAAAAAAGACGCCCAGAGGAAAGCAGTACGTACTGACTTTAGTGGACTTTGCTACCCGATGGCCAGAAGCAGTAGCTCTAGGCAACACCAGGGCTAACACTGTGTGCCTGGCCTTAACAGACATCTTTGCCAGGGTAGGTTGGCCCTCCGACATCCTTACAGATTCAGGGTCTAATTTCCTGGCAGGGACCATGGAAAAACTGTGGGAAATTTCAGGGAAATTGAGTCTGTACTCACCAGGGAATTGGTGGAAGGAAGAAATCGGGGAGATCTGTGTGTTGGATTTGCTAGCCTGATTTTGCATTCCCTCTGGGGGAATAGAAAAGTACTTTTTGTTTCCAGAACTGGGAACGGAGAGGGGGAGTCACTCTGTTTGGATTCACAGAGCTTGTGTCTGTGTATCTCTCCAGGAGCACCTGGAGGGGGGAAGGGAAAAAGGATTATTTCCCTTGGTTGTAAGACTCAAGGGATTTGGGTCTTGGGGTCCCCAGGGAAGGTTTTTCAGGGGGACCAGAGTGCCCCAAAACACTCTAATTTTTTGGGTGGTGGCAGCAGGTACCAGGTCCCAGCTGGTAACTAAGCTTGAAGGTTTTCATGCTAACCCCCATATTTTGGATGCTAAGGTCCAAATCTGGGACTAAGGTTATGACATGGTGTAGCAGCGGTTGGGATATAGACAGAATCCAGAAGCCAGTAGGAATATTATATTTTTCTTTTCTCTGCTAAGGGCTTTTTAGCAGAGAGAAACAGTTTGGTTTTAAAAGGGAACCAGAGAGAATTTTTTTTTTCTGCTCTCTCTGGCAGTTTGTGGCTTGCATAATAAGCAAGAAGCCATTAAGAAACTGTTAAGGGTCTTTTGTCACACAATAGCCCTCCCATTAGGAGGCAAGTACCAGCACTATATATATGCAAATAAAGTGGTTTTTCTAGTTTACGCTAGAGGAAGAAAAGGAAAAAAGCACTGTTGCTAGGCAGACTCCAGGAGGCAACAGAGCCTGCAGTTCAGAAGATAAACACCGGAGGGCACCCCAACACAAGAAAACAGGAATCATGACTTCTAAGGCAAAAATTGAGGCCGAAGAGCAATTCAAAGAAGCTGAACACAGGCGACAAATGGCGATGAAAGAAAGAGAAGAACAAATCAAACAGGCAGCACACAAAAGAAAACTAGAAGAAGAAGAGGTGGCCTACCGAAGGAAACAAGCAGAAGATGAGTTGGCCCACCGCCGAGAAATGGAAAAACAACAAAAAGAGAATGAAGAGAAGGAAAAACAGAGAAAACATGAACTGGACTTGGCAAAAGCTGGGCTGCCTGTGCCAGCCAACCCTAACAACCCGGCGCCAAATATTGCTCCACAGAACAGGAAATTTCCCACCTACAAGGCAGGTGATGACACCGAGGCCTTCTTGGAAAATTTTGAAAGAGCCTGTCTTGGGTACAACATCCCCGAGGACCAGTACATGGTAGAATTGAGGTCACAGCTCAGTGGACCTTTAGCAGAGGTGGCAGCTGAAATGCCTAAGCAGCAAATGAATGACTATAAACTTTTTCAAACCAAGGCCAGATACAGAATGGGGATAACCCCAGATCATGCCCGTCGGCGCTTCAGAACCCAAAAGTGGAAACCAGAGGTGTCATTTCCCAAACACGCCTACTACATTGCAAAAAACTATGAGGCCTGAATAACAGGAAACAACGTTCAAACCTTGGAAGAACTGCACCTCCTCATACAAATGGAGCAGTTCTTGGATGGTGTTCCTGAAGACATCACACGGTACATACAAGATGAAAAACCCAAAGATCTCGCTGAGGCGGGGGAGATTGGAGCCAAATGGATGGAAGTGGCAGAAAGCAAAAAAGCTACTGTCAAGGGGAACGATTACCCCAAGGGGCACACAGACCATAAACCCTACAACCGAGGACAGCCAAAGACCCCACATACCACCCAAGTAAAGCCACAGACACCCTATTCTTCCACCTCACCAGTCTCCAGTAACTCACCTCGGCCCAGTGACCCATCAGATGGAAGATGCTTTAAGTGTAATGAACTGGGACATATCAAGGCCAACTGTCCAAAGAACACCATGCGAGTGCAATTCATTACACCACCATCACACCAAAGATCCCCAGGCCCGGATGCCTCTCAAATACCCTTGGAGCGAAGGGAAAATTTGAGAGTGGGCGAAAAGAAGGTTACTGCGTGGAAAGACACGGGGGCACAAGTGTCAGCTATCCACCAATCCTTCGTTGACCCCAAATTCATCAACCCAAAGGCCAAAGTTACAATTTACCCCTTCATGTCACAAGCTGTAGACTTGCCTACAGCTCAACTGCCTGTCCAGTACAAAGGCTGGTCAGGAATGTGGACTTTTGCAGTCTATGACAATTATCCTATCCCCATGCTACTGGGGGAAGACTTGGCCAACCAGGTGAGGCGGGCCAAGAGAGTGGGAATGGTTACCCGTAGCCAAACCAGGCAAGCTTCCAGACCCATTCCTGTTCCTGAACCGTCCACAGAGGCCCCGTCTGTGTTACCAGAGACCCAGACAGAGGTAGTGGACCCGGATTCCATGCCAACCACTGAAACAGCCACAACACCTCCAGTCCCAGGCCCGGAACTGGAACAGCAACCAGCACCAGCGATTACAACCCCATCTTCAAACTCAACGCCAGTGGGCGCCAGCAAGCCACAACTGGCAGAAGCAACAGACAGCCATACCCAAAAGGCTCAGCCAGAGCCTGAAATACCCTCAGGTGCACCAGCGGAGAGCGGTTCACCAGCAACGGAAACAACCCCATCACCTACATCGCTTCCAGAAGGACCAAGCCCAAGTCCACAGTCTGAGGAAGAACTGGTGACCCCAGCCTCAAGGGAACAGTTCCAGACTGAGCAGGAAGCAGATGACAGCCTTCAGAAAGCGTGGGCGGCGGCACGAAGCACCCCACCGCCTCTCAGCTCTTCTAATCGATCCCGGTTTGTTATAGACCAAGGACTTTTATACAAGGAAATTCTTTCCGGTGGACACCGGGAAGAATGGCAGCCGCAAAAACAGTTGGTGGTTCCAACTAAGTACCGGGGGAAGCTCTTAAGCTTAGCCCATGATCATCCCAGTGGCCATGCTGGGGTGAACAAAACCAAGGACCGGTTGGGGAAGTCCTTCCACTGGGAGGGGATGGGCAAGGACGTTGCCAAGTATGTCCGGTCTTGTGAGGTATGCCAAAGAGTGGGAAAGCCTCAAGACCAGGTCAAGGCCCCTCTCCAGCCACTCCCCATAATTGAGGTCCCATTTCAGCGAGTAGCTGTGGATATTCTGGGTCCTTTCCCAAAAAAGACGCCCAGAGGAAAGCAGTACGTACTGACTTTAGTGGACTTTGCTACCCGATGGCCAGAAGCAGTAGCTCTAGGCAACACCAGGGCTAACACTGTGTGCCTGGCCTTAACAGACATCTTTGCCAGGGTAGGTTGGCCCTCCGACATCCTTACAGATTCAGGGTCTAATTTCCTGGCAGGGACCATGGAAAAACTGTGGGAAATTTCAGGGAAATTGAGTCTGTACTCACCAGGGAATTGGTGGAAGGAAGAAATCGGGGAGATCTGTGTGTTGGATTTGCTAGCCTGATTTTGCATTCCCTCTGGGGGAATAGAAAAGTACTTTTTGTTTCCAGAACTGGGAACGGAGAGGGGGAGTCACTCTGTTTGGATTCACAGAGCTTGTGTCTGTGTATCTCTCCAGGAGCACCTGGAGGGGGGGAAGGGAAAAAGGATTATTTCCCTTGGTTGTAAGACTCAAGGGATTTGGGTCTTGGGGTCCCCAGGGAAGGTTTTTCAGGGGGACCAGAGTGCCCCAAAACACTCTAATTTTTTGGGTGGTGGCAGCAGGTACCAGGTCCAAGCTGGTAACTAAGCTTGAAGGTTTTCATGCTAACCCCCATATTTTGGACGCTAAGGTCCAAATCTGGGACTAAGGTTATGACAGGTCCCCACTATGTGATAGAACCAAAGCCAGCAGAAGTAAATTGAAAGATTCTCATTGACTTCAAAGAACTTTACATCAGGTCTTTTAGGCACAACTGTCTCTGGAGTTGAGACACTCTAGAAATTGAATGTCCTTCAAGAGTGGACGTAAGGAGTTCACAATGGTATGCAATATCTGAAATTTACTGAGTATTATTATATTTAAAGCATTTTATTGTAAACACTGAGAACCCTAGTTAACCAAGAAAATCTCAAACTGATGCATAATCAGCCTTGTTTACTCAGTTATTTAGGTACATTTTCTACTCTGTGGCATTTTGAAAGACATTGTCATAATATAGTTAGTAAATAGATGCAAGATATTTCCTGCTAGCTTTTGAGAGACAATATTAGTAATACACAACAGTGACTCAAGATATCTTGTTCTCTTAACTAGCCATTAATAACTATTATGTTTAGTTATTCACTGGCAAACAAGTATCAAACAGCTTTTTATGGTAGATGACAGTAACTTCAGCATATTGGAGGAACAGATATGAGTTGTTCTGTTGCATCCCATGGGTGGTACTGAAAGCGCGCTAAGTTAACAGAGGGGAAACATGCAGCTTAGTGATACAAGTGAAGTCATATACAGATTTGTAATGGATTTAGCTTGTGTGATATGCTGTCATTTTGGAAAACATATACTTCTTCTTGCCAAATTTTCCATTTGAATAAACCATTATTTAGTAAGACGATTGGAATAAGAGACACTGTCACTCACTATGGTAATGTAAATGTAGCAGGCTGTAATATATTTTGTAGCAGCCAGATTGCTAAATCTGTAAAAAGGATGAGATTTTTTTAGTGTTTTTGTTTTTTTAGAAATGATCTTAATCTCCCTCCATGCCAGTTTTCTAGATGAACACTGTTGTCCACTGTAAGATATCTTTAGAGTAATAATAAGGAATATACTAATGTGCACATACAGCCCTCCTCCTCACCAGCTCGAGTCCGAAGACCATAAACTGAAATCAGTTGGTGCTGTAGATAATCACCGCTCAGCAGAATAAGATTTTTTTTTAAACAATTTTGGCCATAACCACAGCAGGTGCTTCAGCCTCTTTCCAAGTACTAGATCTATACAAAACTGCCCGAGAAAGATGTGCACCAGCCATCTCACCAATTTTTTGAAAACTCTCAGAACCCTTTGACAACAATCCAGATCCATTTGTTAACTGACGAACACTCCTGCAACAACTCTTTACCATTTGCTCCTTCCCTGCAAGGAGATCTCCTCTTACCCCCCTCCTCCCAAGACATCCTAGAAGTACAACTCCTCTTATTTTGCCCTTTGCAAGTAACCATTTCATAGATGAACCCTACTTTCACACCTCATCAGGAGTACCTGAGCACAGGTCTCCCCACCTGCACTATGCCCCAACAAACTCTTCAGATTAAAGTCTATATCCTACTGCTGCCATACCCTCCTAATTTCATAATGTCTTTCACCTGGAAGTTAATGTTCCAGGGATTTGAAAATAGAACACTACTTGCTTCAGTGTGGTTATAGTATTATAACAGGGCAAAATCTGGCTTAATATATGCATAATAGAATTAAATCAAATCAAATTAAATTAGATACGAGTAATTTTTTCTTAACATTTTTTCTCAGTCAAAATGCTCAAAAGCTACTACAAAATTATAGTCCAAAAGCCAGTTTTCCCCTAATGTAAAGCCATTGGTGTCAACAGCATTACACTAGGCATGAATTTATTTGGTAATTGAATTGTGCAAGTTAAAGCAGGTTAGGCACCTCGTAAGAAAATATTTTGAGTCCCATAAACCACAGGCAGAAAAAGATATTATATGTCTCTAACAATTAGACTATCTAAGTAGACAGTTTGCTTAGTATTTCCTTGATAATATCAAGCAAGACATCTGAGACAAGTATACCAAACTGGAATATTTTATTCAACTCTGTATTAGAGTATGGTTGGTGTGGGCTTTATCAGATTTGTAGAAAGGGTAAATACTTATCTAAAATACACCAACTCATACATTCACAGGGAAAATTCTGTTCTGTATAGCCCAATTGGTTTCAGAATTTGGTTCAATATCTTTAGTAAGAGATTAAATGAGATGCATTTGTCTGGTCAATACATCAAATGCTCACAGAGCAGAAATCAAGGTAGGCTAACCTCCTTAACTCTAACATGTAAAAGCAAAAATGTTTATCAGGTACATAACTAGAATGACTAGGATCAATGTTAACAGTGTTTGTCTCCAAGTGACTTTACAAATGCTAACAGGTTACATTAATTTATTTTCTTCCTTTCTCCCTCACCTCACCTTGACAATCAAAATACAAAAGGAGCTCTTAAAAACGATAAAGTCATTGCGGAGAAACTAAATGGATTCTTTGCTTCAGTCTTCACAGCTGAGGATGTTAGGGAGATTCCCAAACCTAAGCCGGCTTTTGTAGGTGACAAATTTGAGGAACTGTCACAGATTGAAGTGTCACTAGAGGAGGTTTTGGAATTAATTGATAAACTCAACATTAACAAGTCACCGGGATCAGATGGCATTCACCCAAGAGTTCTGAAAGAACTCAAATGTGAAGTTGCGGAACTATTAACTAAGGTTTGTAACCTGTCCTTTAAATCAGCTTCGGTACCCAATGACTGGAAGTTAGCTAATGTAACGCCAATATTTAAAAAGGGCTCTAGAGGTGATCCCGGCAGTTACAGACCGGTAAGTCTAACGTCGGTACATGGCAAATTAGTCTAAACAATAGTTAAGAATAAAATTGTCAGACACATAGAAAAACATAAACTGTTGAGCAATAATCAATATGGTTTCTGTAAAGGGAAATCGTGTCTTACTAATCTATTAGAGTTCTTTGAAGGGGTCAACAAATATGTGGACAAGGGGGATCCAGTGGACATAGTGTACTTAGATTTCCAGAAAGCCTTTGACAAGGTCCCTCATCAAAGGCTCTTACGTAAATTAAGCTGTCATGGGATAAAAGGGAAGGTCCTTTCATGGATTGAGAACTGGTTAAAAGACAGGGAACAAAGGGTAGGAATTAAATGGTAAATTCTCAGAATGGAGAGGAGTAACTAGTGGTGTTCCCCAGGGGTCAGTCCTAGGACCAATCCTATTCAATTTATTCATAAATGATCTGGAGAAAGGGGTAAACAGTGATGTGGCAAAGTTTGCAGATGATACTAAACTACTCAAGATAGTTAAGACCAAAGCAGATTGTGAAGAACTTCAAAGATCCCACAAAACTAAGTGATAGGGCAACAAAATGGCAAATGAAATTTAATGTGGATAAATGTAAAGTAATGCACATTGGAAAAAATAACCCCAACTATACATACAATATGATGGGGGGCTAATTTAGCTACAACGAGTCAGGAAAAAGATCTTGGCGTCATCGTGGATAGTTCTCTGAAGATGTCCATGCAGTGTGCAGAGGCGGTCAAAAAAGCAAACAGGATGTTAGGAATCATTAAAAAGGGGATAGAGAATAAAACAGAGAATATCTTATTGCCCTTATATAAATCCATGGTACTCCCACATCTCGAATACTGTGTACAGATGTGGTCTCCTCACCTCACAAAAGATATTCTAGCACTAGAAAAGGTTCAGAAAAGGGCAACTAAAATGTTTAGGGGTTTGGAGAAGGTCCCATACAAGGAAAGATTAAAGAGGCCAGGCCTCTTCAGCTTGGAAAAGAGGAGACTAAGAGGGGGATATAATAGAGGTATATAAAATCATGAGTGACGTAGAGAAAGTGGATAAGGAAAAGTTATTTACTTATTCCCATAATACAAGAACTAGGGGTCACCAAATGAAATTAATAGGTAGCAGGTTTAAAACAAATAAAAGGAAGTTCTTCTTCACACAGGGCACAGTCAATTTGTGGAACTCCTTACCTGAGGAAGTTGTGAAGGCTGGGACTATAACAATGTTTAAAAGGGAACTGGATAAATTCATGGTGGCTAAGTCCATAAATGGCTATTGGCCAGGAAGAGTAAAGAATGGTGTCCCTAGCGTCTTTTCATCAGAGGATGGAGATGGATGGCAGGAGAGAAATCACTTGGTCATTGCCTGTTAGCTTCACTCCCTCTGGGGCACCTGGCATTGGCCACTGTCAGTAGACAGAAAATGGGCTAGATGGACCTTTGGTCTGACCCGGTACTGCCATTCTTATGTTCTCTTTGAAATGTACCTGTCTTTAAGCTAAGTAATAAATAGAGATGGGCTGAAGTCAAGATACCCACCTATCTAAGATGCTGCTAAATTACTTTTGAATAGTTGGCTATGGCAACCTACCTCTTAACCCAGAAAAGGAAAGATCAAGTGTTGGGTTCATTTGCTATACCTAATATCTATGAAAAAAGTTAGGAGAGAGAGACACTGTTTTCAAGTATTAACTGGAGGCTGGTTTAGAGACAGCTAAAGGCATTAGAGCTCTGAGAACATCCGTCTTCTGGGCACTGAAGTTCTGAGAGTCCATTTCAGATGGCTCTCCTTGCAAAGCCAATATATTAAATATATAAAGTAATTTTTACAATTTTAAAATATTTTGGCAACTTACAATTTTGCAGTTTCTTGTCATTAACGTTGCCTATAAACTATTAGATTTGAGACCTAAAGTGAGGATTCATATGAACTGTCAAAAAAAAAAATTTGAATCCTCCTGCATGTTTTGGGTGGGCACTGATCTCCACGGTCTCCGATTCATAAATATATAGCCATTGGTTTGATTTTTGAACAATGCATTTCTGGTGTGGGGCTTGAATCCAGAATGCTTCTTAAAGCATCATTACCCATTTGAATGGAAGAGTCAGATTTAGGTCAAGATTTAAAATTTGAGCTGTCAGTTTATTAGGTTGGAGCAGCTGGCAGGGGCAGCACTAAGAAATCAGCCCCAGAAGGAGTAAAAAGCAGACATAGATGAAAGCGTAAACGTGATAAGTAAAGGGTGAAACTACAAGTCACAGGAGACAAATATGTTAAACTAAAACATGAAATCAAGACTTGGTTCTTTATAATGAGACAATACCATTGTGGGTACTATTATATTAGTAGCCAGAGAATAGAATCTACTTAAATATCAGGTACTCCTACTGTGAAAAATGTGACCCTAACAGTTGTGAAAATCTCAATTCCTGTAATAAGTCTCTAGTGATTTGAGAGTATGATAAATACAAGAGAGTGGGGTAAAAGAGAGCAGATGAAAGGCTACTATAACAAAGCAAAAAGAATGAGGAGTACTTGTGGCACCTTAGAGACTAACAAATTTATTTGGGCATAAGCTTTTGTGGGCTAAAACTCACTTCATCAGATGCATGCCTTTGAAAATACAGTGGGAAGATGTATATATTCAGAGAACATGAAAAAATGGGGGTTGCCATAACAACTGTAACAACACTAATCAATTAAGGTGGGCTGTTATCAGCAGGAGAAAAAAATTGTAGTGATAATCAGGATGGCCGATTTCAAACAGTTGACAAAAAGGTGTGAGTAACAATAGGGGGAAAATTAGCATGGGGAAATAGTTTTTTGTTTGTATAATGACCCATCCACTCCTAGTCTTTATTCAAGCCTAATTTAATGGTATCCAGTTTGCAAATTAATTCCAGTTCTGCAGTTTCTCATTGGTGTCTGTTTTTGAAGGTTTTTTTTGTTGAATTGCAACTTTTAGGTCTGTAATTGAGTGTCCAGGGAGGTTGAAGTGTTCTCCAACTGGTTTTTTAATGTTATAATTCTTGACGTCTGATTTGTGTCCATTTATTCTTTTATGTAGAGACTGTACAGTTTGGCCAATGTGCATGGCAGAGGTGCATTGCTGGCACATGATGACATATATCACATTGGTAGATGTGCAGGTGAATGAGCCCTTGATGGTGTGGCTGCTGTGATTGGGGCCTGTGATGGTGTTCCTTGAATAGATATGTGGACAAAGTTGGCAAATGCCTCTGTTGCAAGGATAGGTTCCTGGGTTAGTGTTATTGTTGTGTGGTGTGTGGTTGCTGGTGAGTATTTGTTTCGGGTTGGGAGTCTGTCTGTAAGCGAGGACTGGCCTGTCTCCCAAGATCTGTGAGAGTGAGGGATTGTCCTTCAGGATAGGTTGTAGATCCTTGATGTGCTGGAGAGGTTTTAGTTGGGGGCTGAAGGTGACGGCTAATGGTGTTCTGATACTTTCTTTGTTGGGCCTGTCCAGTAGTAGGTGACTTCTGGCTACTCTTCTGGCTCTATCAATCTGTTTCTTCACTTCAGCAGGTGGGTATTGCAGTTTTAAGAATGATAGAGATTTTGTCTCTGTCTGAGAGATTGGAGCAAATGTGGTTGTATCTTAGAGATTTGCTGTAGAAAATGGATCGTGTGATGTGGTCTAGATGAAAGCTGGAGGCATGTAGGTAAGTATAGCGGGCAGTGGGTTTCTGGTATAGGGTGGTGGTTATTAGCACTGTAGTGTCCAGGAAGTGGATCTCTTGTGTGGATTGGCCCAGGCTGAGGTTGATGGTGGGATGGAAATTGTAGAAATCTTGGTGGAATTCCCAAGGGCTTCTTTTCCATGGGTCCAGATGATGATGTCATCAATGTAGCACAAGTAGAGTAGGGGTATTAGGGGACGAGAACTGAGGAAGTGTTGTTCTAAGTCAGCCATAAAAATGTTGGCATACTGTGAGGCCATGCGGGTACCAATAGCAGTGCCGCTGACTTGAAGCTATATATTGTCCCCAAATGTGAAATAGTTGTGGGTGAGGACAAAGTCACAAAGTTCAGCCATCAGGGTTGCTGTGACATTTTGAAGTGAAGACTCATTTTTGTGTCTGATTTCAATCTATGACAAAAATTTTGCTTTTGCCATGATGAAAGTGGCAACATTTCACATCCTGAAAATAGTATGACTCTTTTAAAAAAAAATTGTTTGTGCCAAAATTTGAAGGGTAGAGTACAAAATATTATTGTTTTGAAAACCCGGAAAAGATCTATGCATGGAATGTTTTTGTTTGTTTCATTTTATTTTTCTTTTGTGTGGTTGTTTATGTTTTGTTTGTGTGTGTCAGTGGAGATACTTTTTACATAAGGCAACACATTACAGTAAGTCAATAATAGTACAAAACTGGAAAAGAACTTCTGAGCAATCTCAGCATGGATGATACTCCATGGCAGTTCTAGCTTTGGTAGCAAGATCATTTAAAGGACAGGTCTTTCTTATGTTGCCAAGTTTTCCCCAATCTATTCCAAACAGTAGTGCTCAACAGGGATGGACAAATAATGAAAGAGATTATTCACATGCATTCAGGGACTTCTAAATGGAATTTCACTTTCATCATGATTGTGCCCTTTGTTGTTCACCTTTTGCAAGCATTCATGTGAGAAAAATTTAGTTAATATGAATGTTTGCTGAAAGTATATTCTGAGCTGCAGCCAAGATCCATTTAATAACAGAGTGAATTTTGTTTTGAGCAAAACAAAAAATCATTTTAGGCAGAAGGGGTTGTAGGTTATTAAGTTTAGGTCATGCAGTCAGAAAACAGAAACACCATGTGACTTAGGTGACCACACACACAACTCAAATAATGAACTGCAAATACTGAATATGCTCAGTGAACAGTTTTGGGTTAAGAGCCAGGACTAACTTGTTCTTACTAAAGATTCAAACAATTTCAAAAGCTAACCATGTTTTAAAAAGAAACTATGTATGTTCAGATATAACAAACCAAAGGAGCTACATTTGCTGGATATTTGCCCAACTATAATGGTGAGTTTTCAAACATGTCTTTCAGCAACTCCAGGAAAAGGCATTCCATTAACATATAGTGTGCGACAAATGACTACATCAGTTCCGTCCCTATGCGGGCAGACTATCAGAACCAGCTTCTCCCATCTTTCAGAATAATCTAAAAACTTGTACTATTTTCTGTTGCCTTAATTATATGCCAAGAAAGGGTAGAGCAAAATGATACATAAATATGCCAACAAAAAGAGACAAGTATGCATTATTTGTCCCTTTTACTGTTTATACTGAATCAAGCCTGAATTAGTATTCCTGGCTTGTTGTTGTAGCTTTTGGCTCCTAGACTTCTAAGTGCATTTACTAGTAATCTCCGTGCATGCTGACAGATATGCCACAATACCTTAATCGCCATTGGCTACAAGGCTAATAAAGGTTCGTAACAAAGCAGAATTCCGTAGGGGCTCATTTTTTAAACAGGTAATATCAAGCCCTATGAACTTTTAATGCCCACTCTGTCCTATTTAGATAGTCATGGCTCAGAACTTGTATTAAAAGTAGCAAGGAATGCTTGTTCAGAAGTGTTTGAAAATATTGCAAATTCAATTGTAATATAAGCTTAGTCCAAACTAATCCTATCCTTTACTGATCTTTGCAGAAACAGTTCTTTCATTTAGCAGCTTCGTTTCCCATCTTTCAGCTTTTCTTACTCCCCAGTCCTTCTATTTTATATTATTTAGTCATCAAGAATTTGTTTGATGGGGCTGCTGCCATTTAGGTGTGTAGTCTGATAGGTTTGTTGTGCTCACCCCAGAGCAAATCCTATTTTTCATTCTATTTCCACTGCAGCCTCATTTTCATCTCAACACTGCATTCTTCAGGAGCTAGTCAATACCTTTTTCCTTTGTAAGACAATGAATATGTTTACTTTTTGCTATACCTCTCCAGCTCTGTGTACAGAGCTTTGGAGTTTCTTTTTTCTATTTCTCTGCACATTACACACACACTAAATTCATCCAGAAGCTAAAAATAAATGAAATTGAAAGTCAAGAAGGAAGTGTGTGTGTGTGTGTGATTTCAGTAAGATCTTTCAATAACACTAATAGAATACTAGATTAGAATACAATAGCAGTGTTGTAATTGATGACCCCAGTGCGCAATTGCTAATCACAACCTCAGTCCACTTAAATAGTGAAATATTTTGTATCCTTTGTAAATTAGCTGCAGCATTACTTACATAAGGTCTGATTTGCCTTTTACACTCATATATGGTTCCAACCTTCATTTAAGTCAATAGGAAATGGATCCATATACAGTTGTCTGAGAACAAAATTGGACCTTGAATACTTGAATAAACTGACACAAAATCAAGACTATCTTAGTGTGGCACAAATATCTCGTTCCTATTCATGTTAAATACTGGTGGCCTGATCCCACACTTGTGTAAATTATCATAACTCTATTGAAGTTAATGGAGCTGTGACCATTTACATCTGGATGTGCTTTTATAGTGCTGATAATGATAACACAGTTTTTCTTAGTGCTCAACAAACAAGGCAGATATCAAGCCCAAAACCTCAAAAGGTATTTCAATGTTTAACACCCGTTGAATTCAATGTGAGTTAAGTGTCTAAATACATTTGAGGATCTGGACCCAACTCTATGCCCTGAACTATTCCCACTGTCTTTCACGAGGCTACTTCCTTCTCCCCAGAGTACCGTCCAGCCAATACAGACCTTTGATTTTCTTCCCTCTGACACAAGTAACTTTAAACACTGAAATTAAACTCTTTTTCTTGGGATATAAAGCTACACCAATTCAGAGACATTCCAGATGGCATCTCTCCACAGGCAGCCATGTTTCTGCTGAGTATTTTTCTGGCTGTCTCACTGCTCTGATCTTTCACCTCATCTTCCTATGGCATGCCCCAGAAATGTACTATCTTCCATCACAATAGGTCAAATACTGATCATACTATAAATCTAATACCAACCTGTCTTCATGGTTAGAGATACTCAGACTTTCCAAACTGGTAGAATCATCTGAAATTGCTTTAGAAAAACCAGAGGTAATAGGTAGCTGAGAGGGCAGACATTAAGAAATTAAAAGTAAAAGTAAAAACTTTTAAAAAATATTTAGTTATTTGGGACCCACTGATTCCTGGCACCAGCATGACACCTCATAAGCTTCCAACTGCATTGCTTCTATCTAATATATTTATCTGATTACGCAACAGAAAAAAATGCCATTTGACTTCTGTGACCAATTGCAATCAAGCAATTCATCTCAAATTTCACATATCAAATAGTGACTAGCAGGCCTGAAAATCAATACTATTGAAATAAGTCATCTAGCTATTGAACTTAACAAATCTGAGATCTGTTTGAGGACATTGCTCTAAGAGAAAGAAACTAAATTTTTTGAATAAAGTGTAATTTGAATAACTTATTCAACTTCAATATTAATTGTTTCATTTTTGGTTAAGAGATCATTTAGAATGAGCTCTTCCCTGTGAAGAGAGCCAACACAGGGGTTGCATTCCACTTATTTTGTATTTTGGGGGGTTAACTAGGATTTAAATGGTGCATGAGTTCTGTACTGGTCTTCAGCACTGCATTATAACAAATGAAAAAATAGGACATTTCCATACCTATGTACTATATATTAGTGCAAGTTTGATGGTTCTTAATGATGATTCAAGAGATCCTTCTTGAAAAGGGACAGATACTAAATTGTATCCTTTTTTTTCTTTCTAAGAAGATTATTTTTAAAAAGCATGTTTTCTTCTAATAGCTTTTACATTTTGTCCGTAAAAGAAAATCACATACCGTCAGTCATCCTTTCAGAGAAAGCCTTATGTTTTTGTAAAAATATGCCCAATTTACCATACTGTTTGTACAGTGCTGCCAGTCTTTAAGATTTCATTGTTCATCACAAAGTCAAATCTAATCCTTTCACTGTTCGGTTTCCTCACTATAACTACAATTAATATGTCCTTGATCTCACTCTTATATGTGCCTTCCTTTTTATCAACATTTGGCAGTGCTATACCTTCTGTGTTGCTATAGTTCTTCAACCATTTACAATGAAATATCTTAAGCATATCTAAGTGACAACCTCTATGGATGTAAAAATAGTATTGTTAAGTTTTACTGTAGTGCTTTTCAATATTCTTATCTGGCTTTCATACAATTCTTCTTTACACTAAGATTTCTATAGCTAGTCATTAGCATCAGCATCCTCAGTTGGAAATCCGACTTGACCATTTGTTATGACCATAGTTGTTGTATTATGTGGAGGTCATTATATATTACTGAGGAAAAGCATGTACCATTTAGCAATCAGTCATGTATGGCTTTAATGGCAGAAATCATTTCACTTCCATTTGGTATTAAAAGATATTGAATTTGTTGCCACGGTGGTCCTATAAATAACAGCTCGACGGTCCATTAAATGGTAAACACAAAAATGTCTGAAAGGATATATTTTGATTCTTAAAACATATGTCTTTAATGTACCATTATGATAATTTAGCCCTTACTATTTCTTTGTGAAATTACCTCTGAGGTTTGCACTGGAGATCTGAGGACACGATTTTATTTCATCAGTCCTAGTATTTAGAGTGTTCTTGTTAAGAAAGCTAATGATTCCCCATAGTTGTGTGATACCATTTTCACTATCTGGATGCATTGATTTTTTTTTTTTTTTTGTGTTCAGGATCCTAAAGATATAAAGTCAATGGAGTAAACACTAGCAAAATGTAGAGCTGATATTCCACTTCCATCAGGCCAGAGTTTGTTTCTGTTTCTGGTCTTATGGTTACGGTACTGGTATGGGATTCTGAAGGCCTGATTCTACTATAGATCTTCTGTGTGACATTGGGCAAGTCACTTGCTTTCTGTATGCCTCTGTTATCCATAAAATGGAAATAATAATGCCACATCTCTCCTACCACTTGTCTATTTACACTGTAGGGTCCTGGGAGCAAGGACTGTCTTACTCTTAGTACATTAAAACTAAGGGTATGTCTCCACTACCTGCCGGATCAGCGGGCAGCGATTGATCCAGCAGAGATTGATTTATCGCATCTGTAGCCTGTTACATAGATACTCGTAGGTTTTTTTTTGTTTCTCTAAGCTAATATAGCCAAAAAAAAGCTGATATATAATCAATAATTGTAAAAACAAAATTTAATTGGGATCATTATTCATCCAGATCAAGAAAATTGTTGAATCCCTTGGCTGCTATCTATTACACTGGGATGGCACTAGATGATTTGGTAATATCCTACTTGGATTCCCTATTATGAGATTTACGTCTGTTTTGCTGCATAATATCACCATTATTTACATATGTCCATTCTACATCCAACTAAAACACATTTCATATTTTGTGATAGCTAGTGCTTTTTGCTCTTAGGTCACTGGGAAATTGATGCTCTATCTAAAAATCTCTAGAGTGAGTTACTAAACATTTCATGTGTGTGAACAGGTCACACTTTCTTCCTCTATGTTCTTTTTCTATTTAGTCTCTAGGCCAGAAGGTGTAACCCGTACTCTGCTGGCTGGATAATGTGTGGTCAGACCAGATGGATCTAACTAAATTCAGTTTACCTGTAACTAGACTTCAGTTCACGAAAATGTTAAAATTTGGGGCACAGAGTGTGAAAATGCACTACTCCTACAGCCTCGTGGAGGGACATATTCCTCCCCATCCCCTAAGTTGTTGCCTCTCTGGTGCAATTCTCTTGGCTCACCAATATGTTTAGGCACAGCACATCCATACTACTTGCTATGGTCCCTCTCCTTCAACTGCAGCCCCCATCAAGTCATTCTGAACCTTCTCTCTCTGCTGGTTCACCCTGCCTTTCCTGCCTTCTCTCTTTCCTTCCAGAATGCCCTCTCTTAAGAAAGAAAGACGCTCAGGGCCATATATTTTCATTCAGGATGCAAACACCCAAATTTAAATGTGCATGTTCTATGTGGTTTTTCACACTGTCTGAGGAGGACGTTAATTTGTATAGAGTTGTAGACAAAATCCTGGAACCCTGTCCTGAAGAGGATTTCCTGCCCTGCAGTCCATTGATTAACACTGAGATCCAGCCATCTAGCAGGGTCCTAGAGCCCAGGGTCCAGGCCACGCCCAAATGTCTACATGGCAGGTAAACAGCCCCTTAGTGTGAGCCTGGCTGCAGGTTTTTAACTGCAGTGCAGGTGTACCCTAAGGCTCTAGGACCATACACATGAAATCAACAATAGTAGACATTGCTGTGTTTATTTTTAAATTGTATTGGTTAAGAGAAGTGAGGAGTGCTTAGTCTCTTAAAAACCTGTTTGCAGAAAACATTACCTCGGATCACTCAATTTCTTTAATTTATCCATTTTTCCCCCTTCATTAGGATTTGCTTGAGGACGTCAACACTGGAATCCCAATCTGAATCCATGACTGAGATATAACCCCCACAATTTAATGAACTGCCAGGATCTGCTTCATTACTTCAAACACTGGAGAATAAGAAGAGAACACAAAAGGTAATTATCACATACTTCAGTCCCATTCATTCTCGTTTACTTGCACTTTTAAAAATAAGTATATCATGTGAATTCAGTTCTTGTAGAAGATGTCATATTGACAGCTCTGGTATACAAAAGCCTCTGTTTATTTATAGAGAACAGACTTCTATTTATCCTACAGAACAGGTGTGGTACATTGCAAGCCAACTCCCATTCACCTCTATAGGTCTCCCTCTTCCATGGCAATTGAAGGTATCTCCACACGTGATCATAAGTGAAATCGCAGCATGTGTAGACATATCTGAGCTAACTTGGATCTAGTGAGCTCAAGCTGAGGCAACTCATGTGGTAGCATGGTTAGCTGCTCGAGTACATGCTTTTTGTCCTGAACGTGTGTCAGCTTCACTGCTGTGTTAGTGGAGGTAGCTGTATCAAAGCTAACTTGAGTATGTCCACTTGTGCTACAGTCACACTCCGATTGCAGTGTAGACATACCCTTAGACATGACTTTGGAAATGATGTGTCTCCACTGTCTGTGAGGCTGTTGGGATTTGAGCATGCTAACAAATGATTCACGTACACCTTCATTGGTTCAGCTCTGCAGGGGCTAATGATATTTTTTCAGGGCAGGTCTGTACTGGCCTTGGGGAGTAATAGGAGGAAGACTAGCAGGTCTGCCACACAGTGGATCCACTAGCTAATCTTCTCCTGAAGAGAAGCCTCTCTGGCACAGTGTGGGCAGCTCTAGGGCTGTAGTGGTGTTTGTGAAATGCTGCACTTTGGAGCTTGGGAAAGAGAGTGTCTTTACACACAATTCCAGCTGGTGGGCAGCTCCACTGCTGCAAACACATTCCTCAAGATTAGTAGGGGTGTGGCATGGATTTTGCTCCTAGTGAGTAGAGAGAAGAGCTGGCCAGATGTTCTCCAATGGAATGCTTTTCCCCTTGAGAAAGCTGATTCATCAAAATTGAAATATTCCACAGAGACAGTTCTGATTTAGATGACAGTCCAATGGAAAGCAGGAAGGTTTCTGTCAGAAAGCAGCCTGGTTTTTTTCCTGCTTGCTTGTGCAGCTCATCAGCAGCCTGCCAGGTACACTGATGGGGTGCCAAGGACTTGGAACCCAGGAGGCACCAGCTTCTACATTCCCAGGCTTCTTGGCTCCTCCACACCTTATCTGGCAGGCTGTCATAGAGCTAGTTTCCAGACATACCAGGGCTATTAGTGCTTCCAAAGCTTGCCAAGTGGAATGATAGAGAGCTGGACCCCGGGAGCACTGGCTCCCAAGCTCTCAGTCACATAGTCTCTTGGCAGCCTGTGCTCCCAGGGCCTTCAGGATCCCAGCTCCCTATCATTCTGCCTGGCAAGCTTCAGAAGCACTAGTAGCCTTCGTAAGGGGAATCACAGCCTCCAAGGTGAATTGCAACATTTTTTGTTTTTTTACATTCTGAACTGGAATGAAACCAGATTTCACATGTCTAAATCCTCCACAAAACAGAATTACCTTTCTTCGCGCAGCTTGAGTAGAGACGGTCTTGACCCATGAAGTGTGGACCTGGATCCCAGCTTTCCAGAAACTGCATGTGATTCAGAGGCAGTGGTTTGGTTCTGATCCATCTCCACTAATGAGTTGCAGTTTTGCCAACTTCAGGCATCCAAAAATCAGGAGTCACCCCCCTGCCCTTCCGACACACACACAAATCACGACGTCTTTTTGTTTTGTTTTGTTTTTTTAGATATCAATGTTTTTTCTTTGAGTGATGGTCCCTAGTGTGAATTACACATGCATCTGGAGTGAGAGAATTTGAAAGCAGTGTCTGTTGGTCCACCCTGCACCGTGGCTCCCTCATGGCTCTGTCCAAGGGGCTAAAGAGCAGGGTGGACTGACCGTCTCTCCAGTTCCTTCTCACTGTCACATGGTCTCGGTCGGAACCTTCAGTATTTGCAGCTTAGTCTTTGTCCCATAAAATTTATCGTGTTTGTAAAGAGTTTTAATAGCTTTTAGCTTTAATGCTTAGATTAGTCTTCTGAGGGGACCATCCTCTTTCCCCGTCCTCTGAGTACCAGACTATGCCGTGGACTTGGGCTTTAAACTCAGTGCTTCCTGCAATGCTTCTTGTTCAATAGCAATCACCTGTACTGCCTTGGGGGAGCCCACATTGCAGCAAGATGCAGTATCTGCCTATTGTTCCAAAACTGTATCTGAGAAGGGCAGGAACTTCATCTCCACAAATACCTTATGGAGAAGGCTGCAATGGGACCCAAGCTAGGGAACCTCACACTATTAGTGTAGCTAGGGGGGAGCCCCACTGAGCACAAGTTGAGCCTTGTCTATTTCTTGGTGCCTTTTTACTCACCTGAGGGAGTGATTTTAAAAGAAAAAAAGGAACTATCCACTGCAGCACTTTTATTTAACTCACCCAGTGGTGCTCCAGGTCTTTGGCAGCACTTTAGCGATGGGACCTTCACTCGCTCAGGGTCTTCGGCAGCATTTTGGTGGGACCTTCAGTGCAGCCAGACACCCGGAGCAAGTGAAGGCCCCGCCACAGAAAACCCAGAGTGCCTCCAGGTAAGTAAAAATGCCCCAGCGGGTGGCACCTTTTTTTTTTAATTGCTCCCCCTGTTCTCTCCACTTGCTATGCCACTGTCCCCCACCTCTGTACATTGCCTGATTCAGCAAGGAGTGCACCTCCTGCTGTGAAGTGCAACTCTGGTGCAGGAGAATCAACATCTACAGACTCCACTGTGAGATCTTGTTGGGAAGACAGGAAGCACTCTCGTAAGAAAGAGACTAAGTCTCCCTCTAAATCCACTTCCAAGAGTCAGATTTGACTGTAAGCAAGCCCATCAGCTTGGCCCATGAAGACTTAGTATGTCCTAAGTCCCAGAGGCATGACAAAAAGCACTGGACTCCATCAATACCGGACCGTGGTCTATTGGTGCCATCATTCTCCCAAACCCCAGGATACACCAGCACCAACAGAGTCTGATCACCATCAACTTTGGTCACTGCCCTCCTCATCGGCTCTGGCAGATGGAACAAGTAGAACCTCTCTCATACAGGGAAAATCTGAATCAGTTGCCACTCCACTTTTGCTCTCCAGGATCTGATATCCCCCTGCCACCATCAGGTCCCTCTGTCTCCAGAGAGATAACGCCATGGAAGAAGTCAACTGCTAGAAGTTTTTTCACCTGTCCCACACTCAGAATACAACTCCGTTCCAACCAGTACCACTACTGGAACTGGAATCAGCCTTCTTTTCATCAGGAGATTCTGAACCACCACATGAACTTTTTTCCCCATCCTCCAGTGCCCAAAAGACCTGCACCAGTTTGAGACCAAACTCCACCTCATCTAACCTGGAGCCATTGATAACCTATGACATGGGGGCCTTCCAGGATCACATATTGAGCCCTCCTACTAGCTATCTGAGGGGCCTTGGGACCAGAGTCAATCTAATCTACTAAGGATTCACCCCTTGCCTCTCCTCTAAGACAATGCTCAGATCTGCCCCTGGATCTGACAAAAGAGGAGGATGAACATTATGCGCCAGAGCCAGCAATTCCATTGGAACCAGTGAGACTGTTGTCTTCATCTCTGGATGA
Organism: Gopherus flavomarginatus; assembly: GCF_025201925.1. NCBI lineage: Eukaryota > Metazoa > Chordata > Testudines > Testudinidae > Gopherus > Gopherus flavomarginatus. Next base: position 15,526,329 of record NC_066630.1, on the reverse strand, counting down.
AGTAGTGATTCTTACATCTCCACCCCCACCGATTACTTCAGTTCCAGGACCTTCTTCACAGGGTTGCTGGAGAACTTCAGATCAGGATTCCCAAGGATAGTCCAGAATACCATTGAGGACCTCCCCTTTAATGAATCCCACACTTCAACCAGAAGACTGAATCCCTCCATACCCTGAAGGATTCCAGGCTGCTGGATGCTCTCTGGAGATATATATGCCTGTCCCTAAGAGGAAGCTTCACTGCTCATCATTCAGACCTAAAGGTATGCTCAGCAGTTTTTCCATCACAGGCCCTATGAAATATTGCACAAAAGACAGATGGTTCAAAAGTCCTGCTTCCCCCACCCTCTGCAACAGGTTTTGACTCTCAATTTCAGCCCCTGGCTAGACATTATTTTTGACAGGCACTTGAGAGCCAGGAACACTAAGCCAAACACCACCTTAATTCCGCCCCCCCCCCCCCACACACACACACCATTTGTGGATCATCAAGCAGTTTCTCAACACCTAGAGTGCAATAACAATGGACAAATGGGGGCTGAATGTCATATGCTCTGATTATTTGATAGAGTTTGCATCTCTAGCTCCTCCAAAATGCCCCTCCCATACCCTTTCAGAGACCGCTCTCACAAGAGTATTCTCAAACAAGTGTTGAACTCCTCTTTACAGCTGTGAGGAGCAATGGAACATGTCCCTCCTTGATAACAACGGAGGAGAGGGTTTTACTCTACTTATTCCCCCCAAAAAAGGATGGTTGGAGACCAGTCCTCAACCTCCCATCTCAACTGTTTCATTTGCATGGTCACATTGGCATCTATAATACTATCTTTAAAAAATGGCATGTGATTTATGGCTCTCGACATGAAGGGCACCTATTTTCACATAGACATTTGTCCTGCTCAGAGGCATTTCCTTAGATTTATGATGGGCTCCAACCATTTTCAGCACAGGGTTCTCCCTTTTGGAATAGTGCCCACCCCCAGAGTGTTTACCCAGATTTTCTCAGTAGTAGCAGCTCACATCAGACATGATGGTCTCATTGTCTTCCCATACCTTGACAACTAGTTTCCTGTCACCATGTCCTACCAGAAAGCCTACAGTTCAAATTCTATGATGATATACCACCTGTCCTCACTGGGAGTTGACGAAACATCAAAAAAATCTGTTCTCATTGCCACAGAATCTCTGGACTTAATCAGGGCCACCTTGAATTTTTATCACTGCAAAAGCATAAGCATACCAGACCAAGGACATGTTCCAGACCATAAACAATATCATAGTTCAGATCACAAGCAACTCTTGAGTACTGATCAGCACATGGCTCTCTCCTAGGTCACATGGTCTCATCACCCCATTCACAAGACTCCACCTTCATTGCCTTCAAATGTGGCTGCAGTTGGTATATTCAGCAATCTGCCACTCCATGAACCTCATGGTAACAGTTCTGACCAAGATAGCACTTTCTCTGCTATGGTGGACAAATCCTCATCAGGTATGCCTGGATGTTTCCTTTCTCTCTTCCTATCAGAACAGGACCTTTATTACAGACACATCTCTACTAGGTTGAGGAGCCCACATGAACACCCACACAGTAGACAGAACCTGGATGTCTCAAGAGATCAGGCTGCATGCCAATATCTTGGAGTTGCAAGCAATGCTGAAGGAATGTGAGTACTTTCTCACTCATCATGTACTTATAATGTCAGACATTGACGGTCTTCTACATAAACAAGCAGAGATGAATGAGATCCATTTCCCTGTATGCAAAAGCAGTCAGCCTCTGGAACTAGTGTATCAGCAATCTCATCACTCTATAGGCAGTCTATCTTCTAGGGAAGCAAAATGTACTTGCAGACTCCCTCAGCAAACATTTCACAATTGACCTCAGCTGACAACTCCATGACTTGATAGTCTGCGATATTTTCAATCTGTGATGAACCCCAACCAGAGATCTGTTCACTTCTCAAATAAAGAGGAAATACACCACATGTTGCTCAAGAGGACCCCTAGATTGCCATTCTCCTTCCTTGGTCAAAACACTTCAAGTAAGCCTCCCTGCTGTTACCACTCCTGCCATGAGTTCTATGCAAAATCCAGCAGGACAGAGCACAGGTCATCCTGGAAGAGCATGTCATTCCGACTACCAATCATCCTCCCAGTATTTCCCAAGCTGCTGACCCAGTGGAACAGCACAAGCAAGCATCCTGATCTGCATCTGCTCCATCTTGGTATTTAGATGGACATTGTCCTTAGAATTTTCATGCTCCACAGCCATATGAGACTTCTTTTCTAACAGTAAAATAGAACTCTACTGGAAAATGTTACCTACCTAAATGGAAGTGCCTTTCTTCTTGGGCACATCAGAGGCATTCTCCCAGAAACTGCAGATATTCCTCTCATCTTGGAGTATATCCTCCCTTTGAAGACATCAGGTTTCCCCATTGACTCCTTGTGAGTCCACTTGGTGGCAATCAGTGCATACCATCTACCTTCTCAGGGCTATTCAGTCTTTGCACTTCTACTGACAAATAGATTCTGGAAAGGCCTATTCAGAATCTTCCCTCCTATTCAGAAATCTACTCCCCAGTGGGGTTTGAACATTGTTCTCTCAGTACTCACAAGGCCCCCTTTGAACCTTTTAGCTTTTTTCATGAAAACTGCTTTGCGCTTTTACCTGTGGACAGCAAAACCAATCAGGAAATCCATGAAACTATTAGTCAGTATAGCAGAAAGAATCGGGGGGCATGCCATCTCAACTTAGAATCTTCAAATAGATCTATGGCTGCAGTCTACTCTATCAGTTATCAAACTTTCCCTGCCCTCTCCTTCCCTGGCTCATTCCACCAGAGCACAAGCAAGAACTATATGGCATCATATCAGGAGGTACCCCTCCTTAACATCAGTAAAGCAGCCACATGGGGATCCATTCACACATCTGTGAGACATTATGCCTTGGTGCAGTACTCCTCTGCTGATATTCCCTTTGGGACAGCTGTCCTCCATTCAGCTTATCCTCTACCTCATCCACCTTTCTCTTACTTAAGTACAGCTTGTCAGATACCCACTGTGGAATATAAGAGGGACCATCACTTGAAGAGGAGGTTACTGATCTATGACTGAAAGTGATAGGGACCACGTATTTTGAGGAACTATTCCACTAATTGCCCTCTTTCCCCTCTGCTTTGGATCTTATCTGATGAAAGGTAGTAGGTCTGCCCTGCCCTTTATCTCCTTGGACCGAAGCAAGAAGTGATCCTGAGTGCACACATAGACCAACCAACACTACTTTCACATTCTCTGGCTCTGGGCACATGTTGCACACGTGTAACCCAGAGTGGACTGCAGATAGTGACGGTACGTCTTGAACCTCTAGTTACAGGAAAGTAACTTCCTCTTTTTCTTCTGTTTAAAAAAAAACTTTTGGGGTTCTCTGTATTTGCTTTTTGGCTTCTGAGCCTTAAGGACTCACTCACTTCATGTTTTTCAAACTTTTCCCTACAAACATAAGGACTCAAAAATTACTCTAAAAAATTAAAGCTGAGATTTGCATGCAATCTCTCACCAAATAGCATGAGATTCACACTACTATCTAGACAGCTGGCCACATTGTAGTTAACCGGGGATTTACCCAAGGTTATGCAAGGAATCTGGGGCAGAACCTGTAAAAGATCCAGATCACCTGAGGTCCCATCCTGTGCTTTAGTCTACAATGACTCCTAGGGCCTGAATAAAAACACATCTAAGTAAATGAAAATCTCCTGGTTCTTCCTCCCTGTAGTGACCCCTAGCATCATTAAAAATATTGTGATTAACCAGGCCCTGCTAAGTTCACCTTGAAATTTAACTCTTACAAGAACTTCTTTCTGTTCAACAGGGTGAAATACTGTTTTTAAGCAATTATGTAATAAACTTTATTAGGATTAAGGGTAAATGTCATAAAGTCCTGGCTGGTATCAATGAAACTACTGCATATCATCAGTTTAAATATAAGCTTTCAAGAAAATGAATGATCTACTTATCAAGCCACGGTGAAAAGCCACCAACAGCAGAAAATAAGAGCCTGGGCATGCACATAAAAGAAGTGGAAATAGAGCCCTACAATGCTTTTCTTTCTGCTGTTACTCCTGCTGCATACCATACCAAAGAGATCCCCAAAGAATTCTCTGACAAGTCTATCCATTCATTGATCTGTTCTACCTCCTGGTAGTGAGAGTAATCAGTCACTAACAGGATGGGTTTTGTCAGTCTGTTAGCAGTGCAGGGTCTCAGAGTCAGTGTGTCCTGCAGATAAGCTTAAAAAGGCAGGAAAAAAACACAGCAGTAATCCTGTCAGCCTGTCAGATACCCAGCTCTCACTCAAAACAGCAAAAACCAAGATGGTCAAAGCTGACTGACCCAAAAACTCTTTCCTGAAATTGTTTTGTAAGTAGCCTGACAGTTATGGGCAAAATCTGCTTTAACGGAAGAAAACCAATTCAGAAGGGAGAACAATGCAGGAAGAAAATTATCATGTGAGGAGTTTATGTATGAACCTGCCACATTCTTTCTTCTTATAATTATCAGTGTGGGTGGGAGAAGCACATGAAGATTTCATTCAAATTAAGATAAAAGGACAGCAGTAGTAAAAATAGGGCACTGAAAGACCCCCAGGTTGCCAGTCAATTTTCAGTAGTAACCTTAATGAAGGTTATTATGGATTCTGTGCCTCATCTAAGATTTTACTTTCAGATCTTATGCAAGGCTTTCACTTTCACCTTTTTTTACTAGTGAGCCTTTTTTTGTGCTGATAAATGTCGCAGACAAATTATTATTCAGGTTTATCACATGTTTAAATAGCATCTGTGGTTGAATCTCATAAAACATTTATTAAGAAATGTAAAGTATACAGCACCTAAAATATTTTTGGCATGACATTATTTAAAAGCAAAAATATTTTTGTGTGACCTGCTGCCCAAGTTTTCAGTAAATTGTTTATGACTTTGTTTTTCCTTCTATAGGAAGGAAATAATCCTACTGTTAGGAATTTAAACTGGTATTTGATCTTTTATGATCTCTTCAGGATCCTATTACATTGGACATGTATTAAACATCGCATTGTACTAACTCCATCCTCATTACAAAAAGATGCTCCAATAAAAAAAAGGTTGTAATCTGGGCAGCAGTGTAATAAAGTCTATTAACATCATCCACAGGTGGAACTCATGTGGTCTTAAAGTGTTTTGTACTATGTTACATACTTGCCAAAGCAAATGCAGGATTGGACCCTATATGAAAATATGAATCAGTTAACATACCATTGAAATGCAGTCAGTTGTAGGATGACAAGTATTTAAGGGTTTGATTCTATACCTAATGAAGTCTAAGATCAAATGGTGCAGGATCACCCTGTATAACCGCAAGGTTCAAACCTTGGAAAAAGTCCTAATCTTACATCCAATGTGCTGTGTACAAACTTTTTTCCTTATTTATGCAAGTGATCTCAGATGATAATCGGGGTGAAAAGATTGCAGGATGAGGTTTCAGATTAGGAGAAGGCAGGAGGTAAAGAACAGTGCTGTACCTAATTGAAACTTCAAAAAAAATCAGTAGCTGATTAAAAGATAGGAACAAATGGTTAGTTTTCAGAATGGAGAAAGGTAAATAATGGTATACCCCCGGGGTCTGTACTAGGACCAATACTGTTCAACATATTCATAATGATCTGGAAAAAGAGGTAAACAGCGAAGTGGCAAAATTTGCAAATGATACAAAACTACTCAAGAAAGTTAAATCCAAAGCAGACTGCAAAGAGTTACAAAGGGATCTCACAAAACTGGCTGAATGGGCAACAAAATGGCAGATGAAATTCAATATTGATAAATGCAAAGTCATGAGCATGAGAAAACATAATCCCAATTATACATATAAAATGATGGAGTCTAAATTAGCTGTTACCACTCACAAAATAGATCTTGAAGTCATTGTGGATAGTTCTCTGCAACCATCCACTCAGTGTGCAGCAGCAGTTAAAAAAGCGAACAGAATGTTGGGAATCATTAAGAAAGGGATAGAAAATAAGACAGAAAATATCATATTGTCTTTATATAAATCCATGGTATGCCCACATCTTGAATATCACGTGCAGATCTGCTCAACCCATCTCAAAAAAAAAAGAAAAATATATTGGAAAAGGTACAGAGAAGGGCAACAAATTTTTTTAAGTGTATGGAAAAACTTCCATATGAGGAGAGATTAATAAGAATGAGATTCTTTAGCTTGGAAAAGAGACCACTAAGGGGGGATGTGATAGAAGTGTATAAAATCATGATGGGTTTGGAGAAAGTACATAAGGAAGTATTATTTACTCCTTCTCATAACACAAGAACTAGGAGTCACCAAAGGAAATTAATTGGCAGCAGGTTTAAGACAAGCAAAAGGAAGTATTTCTTCACACAACATAGAGTCAACCTGTGGAACTCTTTTACCAGAGGATGTTGTGAAGGCCAAGACTATAACAAGGTTCAAAAAAGAAGGGCAAGAGTGCAAAACCATGCTCCGAAGTATCCCTGTCCTTTGTTTGCCAGAAGCTGGGAATGGGCCACAGGTCATGGATCACTTGGTGATTACCCGTTCTGTTCATTCCCTCTGGGTCACCTGGCATTGGCTGCTGCTGGAAGACAGGATACTGGGCTAGACAAACCATTGGTATGGCCCAATATGGCTGTTCTTATGTTGTTAAGAAAATGTAGGTATGACAATTGTAGTAATTGGATCTAGTACAGACTGCAAGAAAATCTTGCTTATTTATCGTATACTGTAGGTGTAAAATATAATTGATACTTTTTTTTTCTCCTTTGTCCATCTTCCCATACATTGTGTAGCAAGCATTTTCCAAGCAGCATGGGCCAGTGTGGCTACTGAGAGTCAAAGGACATGGGTTCTATTCCTGGCAAGTTATTCACTTCTCCATATCAGTTTCCTTGTCTGTAAAAGGGGGATAATGATAATGACTTTTTTTTAAAAGTGCTTCGAGAATGAGGGAAATTCTATAGAAGAGCTAAGTATTAGTGTTATTTTTAATATCTCGCATATGAAACAGAGCTCACCAAACCATATAATGAACACAAGTATTCTGGCATAGCGTAAGTATTGATATGCAGTGCAACACAAAATACATAGTTTACAATCATGAATAAAGAGGTCTTGTAGATGCTCCAGCATGGACTAACTGGGACCTTCAGGTGTATCAACAGAAATAATGTTACAGAACTTGAATTACAGGAGCCATTTTCTCCTTGCTATTTATATGCAGTGTAATCCCTGTGACAAACCACAAAGGTAGGTATACACATATTCAAGGCCAGTGTACGCAACTTAATGGAAAACACATACATATGTGCCTCTTGTGGAGGCATAGAAAGAAGCATTCTCCCAGATAAGCCATTCTTCCCCTACCACCAAACCTTCTCTCTGACAAACTGCTGGGAAAGTGAAGGAGCCTACACTGTGACTTGAAGACCAGCAGACTAAGGCTCTGTTAGACAAGCCAAGGGAGTTAGTTAGAGTCAAGAATCCTCCATTTAGAATGTCTTGACAAGAGCTCACCAATTATTAAATCTAAGATGTGTGAGCATGAGTACCCTGCTGACCTTAACAGGGCATGTATAGGGAGGTAAAACATATAGGTCATTACACATCAAAGTCAATACCTTGAATGACATCCAGAAGTGAATAGCCAGGTACTGCAGTTCCAGGAGAACTGTTATTTTTATTTCCCTTTTAGTTACTAACTCCAAATAGGCAGCCACATTCTGCACTAGCAATAAATATCAGTGTTCCTCAAGCGTGCCCCCAAATGATCACAGTTGTAGATAGTTCTGGAAACTAACAGTGCCCTATCAGTCTGGCACTTTTTACTGCTTTAATGTGGCTGTAGAAAACATTTTCAAAATATAGCCTGTTTGTGCATAAAAAACCATTTGTGAATGTGATTGTTGAGTATTGTCACTCATAAACGCAAACAATATAATTTTCACATGCAAAGGCCATTTACTCATGTAGGTGGAGTGCAAGTTGCGGGGGGGCAAATTGAGGGCAAATGATGACTGGTTGATATTACATTTATAATCCTGTCATTCAGTTTGCATTGTACTGGTGTTAATACACTCTCTGTTAGGTATAAATGTTGGGATATTTACTGACAATTACTAACGGTGTTTGATTGGACCAGAGCAGAGGTCTAGTATTTACATAATGTGCTATCAGGCAAGGGATCCTCATTTAGGATTCAAGCCTGATGCCATGGAAATGGAGGTTTGGGGCGGAGTGTGCAGTGAGTTATTATGGAAGGACAGCACTCTACACCTCCTTTTATTAATGTCTCTCTGACTGTGGATTGACATTGCTGGGATCTTCTGGGAAATGTGTACTCTGCTGAAAGTAAGGTCAACTCCACATAAGGTAGACATGGTATGTGAAATAAAAGGGAAATATGTTGGGAGTGAAGGACCCTTGGGGTTTCAGGAAGGGCTTTGAGTAATCTGCAGGGTCAAACAAAGCAAAAATCATCAAATCAGTACAGTTTGAATGTAGCTTTTGCCCAGCGTCTGATGCTATTTATTATTCCATTCCAAAAGTTTTTATCTTTTTTTTTTAAAAATCTTCAGCAGTGGTCTAAGCTGCCCATTTGCTAAAAGCTGCCCATATTTATCTACCTCTGTTTACTGTGATTAATAGCAATTCTTGAAATGATGTAGTTGATATATAACCTCTCTCATAAACACACACACTGTTTCTGAACTTAAACACTTATTAAAAACCAAAAGGCTATAATTGAATACTGCAGAATATAGGTTGTGAGGAAAAGGTATTTAGATATTTTAGAAAAGCTCATGAAAAGATGTATTTTTATTTTGCTTTTTATAAAATAATTCAAGCATACTTTCATTTGTTTTCCCTTTCTTTCTAGTAGCACACACTGTAGCAAGTGCAACCCCACAGTTAGAAGCGAAGAGAGACATTGTGTGACTCCAGTGCCATTCTAGAACAAGAATAATAGAATGAAAACTTAGAATTCCGTTTTCTCATAATAACAAACATCCACTTATCTCACTACAATAAGCTTATGAATTCTTTGCTGCACATGTGGAAGGTACATGACTCTGGAGAGCATTCAATCTAAAGCTGTCTACTTTCCACTTATTAAATTTAGAAATAAACTCTGTGTAAAGTTTTCAGTTTCAACTGAGAAATTATTCTTCACTTCCTTCTTTTTTTGCCTCTGCATATAAAGAGTATTGATATTACAGGTGCAGATGGCCTCTGTGTTCCATCAGAGGTGGTTGTAGTTCTGGCATGGTATGATATTCCCCTTACACAGAAAATCTTAAGATGGAAGGCACTATTGATTAGATTTAGAGCTGGAACTTTGTGCCTCATCTCTGAATGCGTTTGCTAAGGGGTGTTGATAATGTTGTTCATTCCAGGTTAGCACATTAGCTCTTTCAGCCCCACATTCGAGCAATGGTGAAACAGAAGCATAGTTACATAGAACTTCCTTCTGCCAGCCTTCTGTAATGAGATTTGCCCTTTTCTTCCCACAATGAGGGCCATAAACAAGAAAAAATTGTTGCCTACTATAGATTGGGAGTTACATTACAGTAACTTGTTCATCAGAATTAGAGTAGTTGGAGACTACTATATTATTGCAGTGTCAAGTAACACTGCTAACCAGCTATCAGCATTTCCATTATAAACTCAATTTTCCAGGTGTCTATAACTCTCTGGGAAAGATGCGCTCAGGGATGACATTTAGCATAGAAAGACTCAGCAAGGGAGTGATTTTTTTTTTAACAAGAGTTAAGCAAATAAAAGAAATAACATCTTCAGTTTCATGGTGGTGGGTTGTTTTTCCACTTTGTTTTTCTTCGGGTCATTGCACTTCTCCAACCTGGCATGGCTGTCTTGTTTAACATAAAGGATATTTTGCAATTAATAAAGAATTTTGAAATGCTCATGCTGATGAGTCACATCTGAAGTATACAAGCATAAAGCTACTGAACATGCACGATTGCTGGAATTCTACTACAGGTTCACTAGAGCTACACTGCCAGGGGCTCCCATGTGGTTAGAGCAGCTCCTTGGGACCATGTGGAAGCTCTGCAGAAAAGCTAATAAATCTTGGGTCTGTTTTATCTTTTTGTCTAATTTCTATGGAGCCAGAGAGAGATTTTCCCCCAGCCCTTATGGCTTGTTTTTCCCCCATTTTTCCCCCAGCCCTTATGGCTTGTTTTCTTGGCCCTCCCTAACTTCTACTAATTCAAAAGAGGCTGGAAATTTTCATTTGAACTTCAAAGTGACTTTCAATTTGACCATATTTATGACCTCTTTGAGTTGGTTTCTATGCATATTTGAGAACTCAGAATTTACTAGCATGGATGCTCATGAGAAGCAAATGTTAATGTTTAATATTCCCCAAAAGGCAATTTCAAATTAAACTATATCTTCAAATATAATTTGTAATTCCCACTGAAGAAATTCATGGACAATTATGAACAAAGGAATTTAAGAATATGGGGCCCTGAAAAAGAGGTGAACATTTGCCTATTGAATTATTTGTTGTGAGTTTTTTCATCAGCCCTAGTAATTGCCTGACATTTCTTTTAGATATTTACTTTCTATCCTGTAGTTTAATAGCTGCTGCCTTCCATTCTAGTGGAGGCTGCATTTCAGTGGTGAGTGAAATGGTCCTTGTATATAAGCCTCACCCTCTCTAAGTGCTGTTGTGAGACTTGGTAAAATTTATTTTTGTAAAGCATTCAAAAATGCTTACATAAAAGGCACTCTGAACATATGCATAATATTTGTATTATGTTTCTGCATCCTTTATGCATGCACACAAACTCCATAAAGAAGAAAGGAAAGAAACAGAGTGATTGCATCACCAGCAACCATCTAATCACTTACTACTGCTGCAAAAGCACTTCTGTTCCCTTATGACTTTGTGTATTGGCTCTCTCAGGCTGTCTCACTGGTACTTCTAATGCTACTGGTTGAGTCAGCACTGGGGCTTAATCTCTCTGATGTCAACTGCTGTAGCTCCTCCTAAGTCCACCTAAGAAGTATTTTATATTTGTGCCACCAGACTCTGCTTCAATTAAGGACTTCAAGCAGAGGACACTGGTGACTCCCTTCCTCAAAGGACTGCAGGGTACCAGAGGAGAGGGCTTAGACATTTCCCTTGGAGCACTCTCCTTTTCTTGGACAGCCTGGTCAATAGTTGTGTCGCTGATGCCTGGTTTTCCAAACACACCTCTCCTCTAAAGGCAGCAACTTGGTTGGAGTGATCTGTTGAGTTGATTGGCCATTTCTGTCATCCTGCAGAAGGACCACTGGTATACATGCTGTATCCTTCCACTGCAGCAGATGGATTTTTTTTTTTTTTGCATTTTAGATTTATTCCAATTTATTTTCAATATAAAATAAGGAGAAAATATATACTTGCATCTCAAAATAGAAGGCAACAGCATAAATAGAGATTGTTAGCTAACATTGGTGATTTTGTTCTATACGTTACTGTGTCTTGGCAAGAGTATTGCTTGCCACATATCCCCTCCCCAAGGAGTAAGGGGATATAAGGCATGTCCCTACTTCTCTGTATTGGTGGCCCAGATAGCCAGACACAGTGAAGTTGGGGAAACAGGTATCTCCTGTCTACTACTTCCCTTCCACCTCTACACCACCCCCACATTGGCTGGGAGTGGGCAGGCAGAGGCATGGAATGGGCAGAGCCAAGATTCTGCCCCCCAGTCCATCAAGCAGCAGAGCTGAAACAACATGGAGAGGAAAGTAATGTGTTCCTGAAAGACGGTTTACTGTTTCTTGGAGCAAGTAGGGAACCAGAGAACTAGGAGTCTCAGTCACAAAATGTTTCCTTCTGCAGGAACACAATGACACACTACCCTCTATTCAGTGGCCAGATTTCATGGTTATAATCCATGAAAAAGAGTCCCTTCTCTCTCACCAAACACTGTCATTTATGAGTCTAACGTAGTGCTGATCACTTGCATATTGAGTGAGTCAGTGAGTGGAATTTACCATTCAAACATCAGCTTCAACCTCCAATCAAAATCTGAATGAGATTTCTCCCACCCACAAGAATGCAGTTTTTGCTAGTGTAGAAAAACCTTGCAAAAGTTCAAATTTAAAAAAAAAATCCATCCTTTTTATCAAATCCAAATCAGTGGTAAATGATGCTGCTTATTTTGAGCTATGTAGTTTTGAGCTGTGCATCTAATTCATTCATCTAGTTCATTGACACATGAATAATCATCAGTTTAGGGAGATAAAATCTCCTCTATTGGGCAAGGTGAACAATCCTGGGCCATATGATCTATAGTAAAATTGGGCAGACAGGTTATTTAAACATCTCAGGTATTCATGAACACGTGCTTTCAAGGGTAAGCATATCTATAAAGAAAAAAAATAACCTCTGCTTTGAATTATAATAGCAATCTATTCTCAGTTTATGAACAGGTTTATGGCTATAAGAATACATTTAAATGCTTACTCAGTCTCAGATTCTGGGTTGAGACCCCATGTTTTTATGTTGAGAGATTGAGAAACTGCCAGAACAAAGGACTGAAATGAGTTTTGTTTTCCTATTTCTGAGACTCATGAATGAGGTGATGTTATCAGCAGAGATAATAACACCTTTAAATGGCTTGGAATATATTCAGTTCACAAAATCATATGGGAAGATTGACGGCATCTTAAACAGCTGCAGTCAGTGAGGATGTGGCTGGAGTATTGACAGGAGTGATTTTTTGAGTAACGAAGAAGGTTAAGTGATTAAGTTTCCTGAAGCCTACATTGCCTGCTGTGTGCGCTTACAGTATATTGCCACCCTTCTGTGTCACTGAAGAGCTTCACTTCTTTTCATAAGCAGGATCGATAGGATTAGAGGATTTGCACTCAAAGCTTGTCTGTGGCTTCTTGTTAAGCATGGAGCGTGCTTTATAGCTATCTTTACTGGCTTTTTGCACCATTCCACGTATTAATCACCTAAGAATCTCCATACTGATTTTTGGCTATTTTTTCTATAGATACTTTTAATAAATAAATTAATAATATATTTTTAAAATTACACTAAAATTGTCACAAACAGAAGCCAAAAGTTAGGCTCCGGAATCTAAATAAAGTAGCCAGATTTTCAAAACTGCTAAGCACCCTTTGATTTGAATGAAAGCTGCAGTGTGTCTAGCACTCTTGTAAATGTAGTGGGGTTGTGTGCGCATGACTATACAGAATAATTCGTATTGTGTTTCCTTTACAGTTGGTGTACATGGGAGTTGTATTTAAGCATAATGCCATTACATGGAAATGTTTGGATCACCTTATCACCTATTAATTTAAGGAATATGTAGATTGAAGTCCCATGCAAACAAGTTTTCTAGCTTCTTTGCTTTCTGTTGGCATTTAAGTTCCACTTAAGATGCATTTGTTAAAAAATCTCTCTCCCCTATTGCAAATAGAAACATGTATAATAACTTTAAAGCTACTCAACCAAAACTCCTGCAAACTTTGATCAACTTTCAGGGCTTGTCTGCACTACAAAGTTAAGTCGACTTACTTTATGCTGACGTACATAATTAAATCACTGTTTCATCACTATGCTCCTTGTGTTGGTTGAGCAGATCCATTCTAGTAGCTCTTACATTGATACAGAGAGCAGTGCTCTGTGGGTAGCTATCCCATTGTGCAACTTGCCATCCTCTACTGCACAGTGTTTTGGAAATGATTTGCAATGCCTTATAGGGACAAGTTCAGGGTGCCATGATGCAGCTTTCTCCATCTCATCATTCTATAGGCATCCTAGTATTTTTTGCGCCACTTTTCAACAGCCTCTGTAGCCTGTGTGCTTGCCACCTTTGTCAGAAAACATGGATCCTGAAGTGTTCTCTGTTAATGTGCTGAATGCTATTAACACCACATGCCTGATCCTGCAGTATTTCCTGAGCTGTGACTCTGATGACGATGACTTGGTGTCTTCCTTGCTGTGTGCCATGGAAAGAAACAATTCAAGATTACTGTTGGCATTCACGGAACATCTGCACATGGTGGACCATCGGCTCTGGGTTCGAGAAACAAGAACTGACTGGTGGGATTGCATCATTATGCAGGTATGTGATGACGAGCAATGGTTGTAGAGCTCTCCCTTGGGCTGCTGTGCCTTGGGTGCTGCTGGAGAGTATAGTTGGGTCCTGGAATGCAGTCTTCTATGGGCTGCAGGGGGAGGTGAGCACAGATGTGCTCATCCTGAAGTTCCATCAGAGACTGCAGCATGTCTGTTTGCTCCCTCAGCGGCACTGTCACCTCTTGCTGCCAGTATTTCCGATTGATTTCTGCCCTCTACTCACAATCTGAAGCATCAGAGGCTTGCAGGACCTCTTGGAACACATCTTCCTTAGTCCTCTTATTTCTCCTTCTTATCTGGCTGAGCCACTCTGCTGATGTGCTTGAAGAAACCCTCAAGGCTGCATCTGCAACTGCTAAAGAAACAATGGACAGAGCTACTATTGTAATTGCACTTACATCCCTTGATTCAAACAAGGTACAAGCACAACTTTCTCACTTGCCTTGGGAGTCATAGAGCATGGTGGCAGCCTCAGCTATGGTGTATATGGCCCAATGGGAAGGAAATGAGTTGGGATAATGTGGAGGGGTAGCACTGGGGTATCAGTACAAGTGCATAAGGGCAGGGCCGACTTTATGCCGATTACCCCGAGTTGGGCCCCGCACCTAAGAGGGCCCCATGCCCAGACAGACTGCGGCAAGCCCATGGCCCCGCTCCCCCGGCCAGAGCACCAAGTGGAGTGCTGCAAGCCCGTGGCCCCGCTACCTCAGCCGGAGCACAAAAATTCCCGTGGCCCTGCTACCCCAGCTGGAGCCCAGCAACCCTGCAACCTGCTTCCCCAGTGGAGCCTGGCAAGTCCCACAGTCCCGCTCCCCCGTCCGGAGCATGGGAAGCCTCGCTGTCCCCTTGCTCCAGTTGGAGAGCGGACAGACAACCTTAAACACGCGGCCCCTCTCCCTGGACCAGAGCACGGCAAGGCCTCAGCCCCACTCCCCCAGCTGGAGCATGGCAATCCGAAGTGCGGCCAAAGACTCGAAGTGCCTCCCGGCAAGTACAAGCTCCACGAATTGGGCCCTGCAGTTGCTAAAGCCAGCCCTGCATAAGGGTATTGTGCTGAATACTGGCACCATTTTACACAGGTCACCCATAGTGATTGTAGCTGATATCTCACTTCTGAGTGGAACCGAGGCTGCAGGACAGCAGCTTCTACATGCATCTGGCTGCAGACTGGGTCCATATGCTGCTAGCCTGGGTGCTGCAATGGTGCTGGCTGAAGTAATTGCTGAGTGGCAAGGCAAAGTGTCCTACTGCAGGGAAGAAACAAGGCAGCCCTTCCAAGAAACCTTCAGCCGAGGCTTGCAGATTACCTCCAGGAAAGTTCTCTAGATATCTATGGAGGATTCATGGGATATTCCACTGTGCATAATCAAACTATTCTGCAGGGCCCCCTCTGCCGAGATGTACAAGGGAATGAGAAGCAGAGGGCAACTGTACCTGTATTAGTTATTTCCCTAACTCTTCTAGCCTGATTAAAAAAGTAGAACATGAGCAGTATTGATCAAGCTGAGCGTTACCAGAAGTTCCCTCTGCTGTATCAGGCTTGGCAGAGCTGTACTCCTGGGAGTGGTCAGACTGCTCAGGAGTCCAAAAGAAGTCCTGGCTTATCACACCACTGGATCTCCCTGTCGCCTGCCCCTCATTCTCAGGTTCATTCCAGTAACCTGTGACTCCAGCCTCCCTCCTCCCCCTCACACCCCGAAGTATCCACTATGGCTCTTGGTGGTAGAAGTGGGGTTGCCACTGAGGATGGCATGTAGCTCCTTGTAGACGCCTGCAGCTCTGCACCAGAGCAACTGTTGGCCTCCCTCACCTTCTGGAACACCTGCTACAATGCCTTGATTTTTATGTGGCCATCTGGAAAAAGTAGATGTTTGATCTGAAGGGACAGGTGTAGAAACAGAGGCTATTGGGAAGGAGAGATGAAAAGGGCAGGGGCTGGCACAGAAGGGGTCTTAGGTAGAACTAACATAACCAGGGACACTCAGGTGATAGAGCCTTGGGGGGAACTTGTGGGAGAGGGTGTCTAGGAGAGGCAGAAGGAAGAAGGATGAAGATGGAACATTAGAAGGGGATCTCCCCAGGGAGGAGAGCTGAGTAACTTTGGGTAGTGATCGCTTGGGGCTTTCAGAGAGTAAAGGAGTGGTGAAAATTAGGGGCTTGTGAAGAAATGGAAAGAGGAGAAGTGGGGTAGGGAGATGAGATTTGGGAAGGGGGTATTTGGGAGAGGGAAGTGCTTGTGGGAGTGGGAAAAGAGAATGTGGGGTGGTGGGGGAGGGAGGAGGAAGATTAAAAGGCAGTGGCATAGACAAGAACTTACTTTGCTGGAGGCCTCTGGCTAGTTAGACCTCCTGAAGCACTGTGGAAATTTGTTTCCACCTAACTCTGTAGGCAAAAGTACTTAACTCCCAACAATCAAACCTTACAGTATAGGAAGATACCTGCATAGGGTCACCGTCCTAGAGCACAATTCCTGGCATGAGGTGGCCCTGTATGTGCCCCCCACCCTCTGTTTCTCCTTCTCAGAGCTCCTCAGGAACAGTTCTCCAACACAGACTGGAATATGTGATGGATTAATTTATTAATACAGACCTCATATCACAAAATAACGGTCAATACCATCACTCAAAAGGTTCTGGCTTTGCTGCTTTCTTTGACTCTAGATTCTTCCTCTGTCTCAAGATTCCTTCAGACTATAGGGCTCTTGGGCTTGCTCCTAGAGTCTCCTACTAGAATTCAAAAGCTCAAAAGAAACAATAACACAAACAATATCCACTCATCCTTGGCTTAACAAGTGTCTCACAGCTCTCCTGTGCTTTTCCCAGCTTCCTGCCCCTCATATAGGACAGTGTCCATAGGGCCACTGTCCTGGGCCTTCTTCTTGTGCCAGAGTCCTCCCTCAGGCAGTGAGAGCCCCACATCTACACTCTACCTCTTTCTTGATTGATTGATTGATTCACCGACTCTCCTTCTCTCTGAGACCCATGTGTCTTCTCCTAAGCCCACCTGAAAGTAAGTTGATCAGTCACAGTTGCACTGGCTTCTTCCCTCTTAAAGGACCAATGCCACCTTGTGAGAATACCCTTGTGCACTGGTTTTTGAGGTAATACTTTGGCCTGATGGAACACATACAATTATGGTATTTTGCAGTATTTACATTTTCCACCTTCCCATGTTGATTCAAAACAGATTTTCAATGAAGATGGAAATACAGATGCAAGACTGTATAGCAAATGTAGAACAGCCACTATTTTAAAAGATAAATGGTGGATGTGTTTTGTGCAGAAGTGTGGACAACCATTAATTGTCTCTAGCACCCTATCTTGAACCTCTAACATAGTTTCAAATAAAATGTAGTGAACAAGAACCCCTTCACACAACAATAGTGCTTCAGAGCATTGACATTACTGAATGGGACTCAATGTCATGTTTACCCTTCAACTTATCTTATAGCAAACTCTTAACAAAAATACTTCCTTGTTTTCCCCTGCCGAAGGGAGGCACTTTTATTGACCAAATGATAATCATGGGTAAATAAGGGATGCAGACATCTCATTCTCAGATTGTGCAAGAGGAACATCATTAGCATTGTCACTGTACCTTCTGTCGCTATACGTCATGCTCTGTCATTGACAAATCTCATACTTCATTGAATAAAAGTCAAGATATTAAGCTCTCTGGCATATCCTGAGATGGTTTCAAGGTGTAATATGTTCTCTTTTTGTTTATTTTTACTTTAGCAATTGGGATCATGAAACATGTCAGCTTCCACCTCAGAAAACTACTATGGACCCAATTCAAAGTCAATTGAAGATAATGGATAATATTTATTTCAGTTTTGAGTGTCATTTGTGAACATTTCCTGCTAAAAGAAAGTCAGCATGCTAGAATGATTTTTTTTCCTACAAAAGGATAAAAAGAATTAAAAACAACCAAGTGACCACTTATATTAGTTCAAAGAGAAGTAAGAGAATTACTCCATTTCTAGAAAAAAGCTAAAATGCTGCAAAATCTTAAGACAGAGAAAAAAAAGAGGGAAAGAAACTTCAAAGAAAAATAGAGCTAAATTCCTCAATTAATGGCCAAAACTGTTTCTCCCTGCTGAGAGAAGAAGAATGGGTTGCTTAGATGGAAGTGATGTGCGTATGAAAATTTCCTATCTCTGTCTGCTGGTAGGTCATATTACACAACTCCCGTAGGTCCTAATCCTGCAAAGCACTTAGGCATCAGACTCATTTTCAGAACTAAATCAAATATTTTTTTTCTAATTTTTTTTTTATTTTGCAGCCCCAACTGAAAAAAAAAAACACTTAGGCACCCAGTTCTAATTATAATATATTTATGGCAGCATGTAGGATGTTTTTGAGATGGGGTGAATTTCCAATAAGTGGCAACAGCCAGAAAAATAAGTCTTGAAGAAGTAGGAAGAGATAAAAGAGGGCCTTGTATTCTTTTGAGGATGAAAGTAGAAAAAAACAGACAGGAAAAAAAGAAGAATTAGGAACAGGTCCAAGAAGGATCAGCGAGTAGAGTTGTACAAAGAGCTAAACTGTAAAAAAAACTTGAGTGATCTGAGCTTCTGCCTTGGCGTTATAAATTAGAACTGAGTATCGGCCTCAGACGAGTACATAGAGGAGAGTCCCAGTTATCCCATAGGGCATGCAGGTGCCCCAAGAGACAGAGATCAGAATGGACAAGCAAAACTGGGACAGTTCGAAAATAAGAAATTCACATAGGTGTGGAGGATTATAGGAATGTATGCAATGACTGGAAGAGCAACTGGGCCCTATCCAGACTCATCTCATCAAATCAGCAGAACATGGAGTGGAGGAGGCTGCATCTGGAGGACAGAGAAAATTTACACCTGGAGAGAGAGAAATTCTCAGACTGGAATCAAGAGAGAGAAGACCGAGTCCAGCACCTCTGGCACAGGGAGGCAGAGTGAGAATGGAAGCGTCAGCATGAACTGGACCTCACATAACTAAGGAGCTAGGGACCTGGTGACTCAGTAAGCAGAAAGTATAGATACTAATTGGTTGTCCTAGTTGAAGGAGAGAGGTATTGATGCCTATCTTATCACCTTTCAGAAGGCTTGTGACTTGAATTTGGTTTGCCTTCTGGATTGCCTATAGACGCACAAAGCCTTACATCTGAGAGGGTACACTGAGAGATCTAAGAAGGGACAGAAGACTGGGTATGGATCACTCCATAAATTGCCCTGTTCTGTTCACTGTCTCTGAAGCATCATGCAC
This sequence comes from Gopherus flavomarginatus, assembly GCF_025201925.1. Lineage (NCBI taxonomy): Eukaryota > Metazoa > Chordata > Testudines > Testudinidae > Gopherus > Gopherus flavomarginatus. The sequence continues at coordinate 15,506,907 of NC_066630.1, read as the reverse complement.
TGGTCAATGTCGGAAGACAGGATACTGGGCAAGATGGACCATTGGTCTGACCCATTCTTATGTTCTTAACTGTAACATGCATAATGGTGGAATGATTGCAACAAAAAGCTAATAATAAAAAGGCTTTTTTCTTGCCTATATTATATTGTTTTCAGAAAGATTTTACAGAAAAGGGCTAGAAAAAGATGCTGTACCACAGTATATTTGCTGTGGAGCATTTTATTAGATGGCTAATTAGATGAACTGCTAGGTCAGCTCAGGGTAAAATGTGTCAGAACTCATCTGAGTATTTGTTTAAGAATAAGCCTATTCTTTTATTAGAATGGAATAGAAAATGACTCCAAATGCAAGAAGTGCTATCTCTCACAGTGGAAATCAAGCTAAAAAAACCCGTCCTTATCATTATTGCTTTTGCTTGCAGATTTAAGGGTCAGATGTTAAATACCATAATATTGTCCAAATAGGAGACAGCTACATAATAACATTTTTGGGAGCCCAGGAGCAAAAGGATCCTGCCTAGGACAGTTTTGTTGAAACTTAAAATATCTGCTGTAGTTAAATATTTGCTATTAGAAAACAGACAGGCTGCAATGGCTGAAATTGCAATAAAAATGGACATCGGTGCTAGCTCAGTGGAAACAAACATACTGGAAAAATTGAGCAAGAAAAAAAATCTTGGCTATATAGGTTCCCAGATATTTTCTGAAGGAAGCATTAAGAGGTGTTAAGTCATCTTCTGAAGTACTAAACTTTATCTGATGTTCAGTGTCTAGCATACTGGAGTGGCTTCATTACTGGAATTATTTAACTGAAAAATAGTCAATAGTCAAAGGGAGTCCAAGAAACTGTGGTCTAAATTTGTATCACACAAGAGAGATTTAGTTTAGATATTAGGACAAACCTAAGGATAATTAATCACTGGAACAGGTTACTAAGATTGGTTGCCGAATTCCCATTATTGGAGGATTTTGAGATAGGCAAACACCTGTCAGGGATGATCTAGGTATACTTGGTCTGGCCTTGGCTTAGGGGGATGGACTAGGTGACCTTAGAGGTCACTTCCAGCTCTACAGTTCTATGATTTGAGGCCCACAATGATCATCTTTGGAACACTGTGTTGTCATTATTCTGTCTGATAATGACACAAGCAAAAAGGCGTAGAGAATACTAGAGTAATCTGCAAAAAATAAACAAACAACTTGAATAGTGCCTGGGTACAGCATGAAGCATCCTCAGCACATGACTTATGGCAGCACACAAAGCCAAAGTAGCTCAGGCTATGAATAGGTATATGGGTTTCCCAGTAAAGCTACCCAATGTTATAGGGGCCAGACTTTGCTCTTATTTACACTGGTTAATGAAACTAATGGGATTGCTCTTTTGTAATTGACATCCAAATTGAGCCCTAGGTTTTCATTACAACAAACTTCACTAGTGAAACATGAACAAAGCGTGGAAATGTTCCTGAGAAATTTTGTTCCTGAAGTGCAGACTGATTGGAAAAAACAAAGAAACAAAACTTGACAGTTGTTCCATTCCTTATTAGGAAGCCCTTGTCCCTCTACTTGGTCTTACTGCACTGCCCTCGGGGTCTAATAGTGACACACAGTTAATTTCTCTCTCTGTCAACGGATGAGTGTGCTTACCTTAGCTTGTCTTCTTAAGTGGTGTCTATTATTTAATTACAGCCTACAATATCCTTGTTTGGGGCCTATTCTGCGAGCTAGTGAAATCTACTCGACTGGAAGTAGAACTAGGAGCCAGGAACTCCTGGTTCCAAACTCTTGGTCTGACACAGACTTGCTGCGTGGCCATGGGCAAGTCTCTCAACATCCCGATGTCCTGCTGCCCTCACATCTAAAATAAGAAACATGCTAATTAGTTTATATTTTCCAAGCACTGTTGAAATATTAAGTAGAACGTACTTTAAGTGTTAAGTTTAACTATACTGTATTTGGAATAACTTCCAAGAGAAAGGTATGTAAGAACAACTCCTGGGTACCAAATGTGTGAAATCTTTCCCCTGTTATGAAAACTGCTATAAACACCATTTAAAAACTTCTAAGGGCACCGTCAATAGTGTTTCTCTATTTTCTCCTCATACTTACCTGAGTGTTGAGGAAGTCAATGGTACTAATCTATTGTCCTGTCCTGCTGCTGATACTCTATACTTTTCTTTCCAGGAAACTTTTAGTGAGGAGCGTATCACTTTAAAGAATCAAGAGCACATAGCAAATAGCGCACAAAGTATAGTAGAAATGAATTGGCATTGGCAGGGGAGCACCTAGTGATCTCAACATTAAAAATGAGCTTCAAGAGGGGAAAAACACTAATTACAAAGGGTGCATTTTTAATTTGAATGTTTTAATTAACTGGCTTCTTTGATGAGGAAGGACAGAGAAAGTAATTGAGGGCTATGCAGAAGAAGCAGGACAGGGAGAGAAGGATGATGCTAAGGGAAACCATGGATTTCAAATCTGATTCTGGTATTCTCATTATATCCCTGCTGCTTTCACAAGAAGACACTGTAAAGTTTTGCTTCTTTCAATTCCAAACCCATTGGCTTCGTTTTTCTTTCTTAATTTCTTTCACTCTTCAGAACTGAACACTACAAGTCTGCTTTGGAACTCACTAACACCAGATTTACATCAGTGTAACTTCACTGACTTCTGTAGAGTTCTGCGGCCTGGTCCTACTCCCACTAAGTTAGACTCCTGTGGTGCAGAATCCTGGTGAGTACTGATGTAACTGAGGGCAGAAGCAGACAATTTGCGGTGACTGGATTTCCCTGGGCTGTTCTACTGGGAATGACTGGGAGTCTCTTTTACATGAAACAATAGTAAACCTTAACATTCACACTGCTTTTCATCTGAAAAGCACTTCATGAGTGTTGGGCAGGCCTTTCCCTTGCACAATTTCCATTGATATCAAAGGGCGGGGGGCAATCCCATATATGGAATACTATTAACTAATTAAGTTTCTGGCTATAGAAAGAAGTTAGGACAAGCATCTCTACTGTCCAGACCTTGCACCATGTCTTGCGCAGTGAGCTCCATTGAAGTCAATAGGCTGCACATGGGCAAAATAAGTTGCCTGCCAACATCACTTTGCAGAACTAGTCCCTACAGGAGAGGGGTTTGTTTTGTTTATGTTATAGTAACATGCAGCTCACAGCTGGAAAATGATAGATTTCTATTTCCTTCATTTTAGAGATGACAAAATTCACAAGCTGGTTAGATATTACCTCCCAAACTCTCTCTTTTCAAAGCAATCTCAAATTTGACTTGTGCAGCTTTGGCTGGATTTTTAAAACAAACTGGGTGGGGGGGAGACCTTAGTGTTGGTGTTTCCCATATGCAGAATTGGAGTTGCTGGGGTAAAAAATGTGCATAGTGATAAAAATGGTTTGAATGGTCCTAAAGGGAAGTGTGCATTGTTTTAAAGTCCTTTGGTTTTTAAGTGAGTGGATTTGTTTGGGTAATTCTGAGTGAATGTTTTTCTGTAAGCATCAGGGACTATTCAGTTTAATTGGGTTACAGCTGGTGCTGATGCTGCATTTTTCCTTAATATTTTTGGAGGTTGCAATGAGAGGGGACAGTGCACTCAGCACTGTTTTGACTTTCTTTACTTTGTTTTATTCCATTTACATTTTATTCCCTTTTCATTTTTTTTTAAATTTACCATCAACAGTAACAGGAATGGCTGAACCCTGCAAGCACTAGAGACTGAATGGATTCCTGCTACAATAGCTCTGAACTGCTTTTTTCTCCCTTTCCTCACTTTCTAACTGAAATCTCTGCTTTCTCTCCTTTTTTGGTCCATGTTCGTGTTGTTTAACCTTTTCAAGGCACCAAAAATCCTAAAGTGAAGCCCATTTTGACGCAGGCATCCTTTACAAAGCTTTAATAATTTTGATGGCCACATTTCAAGCTTGAGTGCCTAAAGTTAGATTGGTCCTTGAGTCATTATTGCTTTGATTGCTGACTTACTGGACTTTAAATCAATCGTAATTAAAAGCCCAGCATTGTACAGTCAGAGAAAGTTGGAAATGGAAAGGAGCTGCTAGTATTATCCACTATAATCTATCCCCCATCACAGCAGGATTCGTCTTTACCTCTGAGGACAGCAGTAGTCTGGGAGCTGGTTAAGAGCGCCATTTAAAAGCCACTTTATACAGCTGTCAGAAGTCCTCTGTAAATGAGCCCCTCACAAACATGTTGGGGAGTGACAGATGAAGCAGTAAAGAGAAAGCCAGGAGCATTTGAATGATCAGCACACTGCTGAGACTGAAATGGTTGGTAGGATTCCTTCTTTCCAGGCCACCTTCATAAAGACTAGGCAAGTGATGCTATCAGAAACATCAAGTAGAGTCCAGAACCTCCAATTTTACCCTTTGGGGTAGTTGACACTTGAGGCAGTATCTCAGAAACAAGTTGCTGTCACTTGAAGATTTAGATCATATCAGAATAGAAGTAGAAATCCAGATGCAAAATCTAGGTCATTAGGGATTTGCTAGCATGGACCTCCTATGCTTGTGCAGATCACACTGAAATCAATGGGAGTCTGTATAGCCACAGGGATCCATGATAGAGGATCCCAGTGCAAGACTGAGGTCCTTGTCTTTGGATAGACAAAACTTCAAGATCAGATAGGATCTATCTGTCTCTAGGAAGCCACAAAAGAGTAAAACAAATTATCGGATGCCACATAGAAAACAAGGAAAATACCAATGGGTTGGAAAGATGTACATCTGTATTTTACAAAGCAATATGTCAGAGTGGAAAAATTTGTCAAAGCTATGATAGGGAAACCCTTGGAACATATAATTTGACTATGGATAGTCAGGATACATTTACAAAAGAGCAAAATTTACATCATTGGATTTTATTTAATTAATTAATTGTCAGAAAGAGCTGACTGGGAAAGTTGAAGATGCAGTTTACCAGGACATTTAAGAAATCTTTATCTATATGTCTTTTGTGAACTTCCACTGAGTATATATTATATATAATCTACCTCTATCTGAACATACAAAGACTAATCAGCAAGACCACTAAGTGTCACAAAAGATGAGCTACTCAAATGGATGTAGGACTTGATTGGAAGTCGATGACAGAAGCCAAATATGAATGACAAGAGTTCAGGATGGAGATATGCATTGCTGGAGTGCAGCAATGATCAGGTTTCAGACTTGTTTTCAGATTTATTGGCTGATTGCCTTTATAAATAATTTGGAAAAAGAAATGTAGTAAGGGGAAGAAATGTGCTGAGGAGATAAAGTTGGGGAGTGTTGATCATTACAAAGGGCTGTATAACAACAAACTAGTGGAACTAAATGAGCTCATGTCAGAGGTATATCAGTTAGCCATGAATGAACCGCAGAAGGTTTGCAGGTTCAGTTCATATACACCCCTGAAAGTTCAGATGATTGTTCAAACCTTAACCAAATTCTTGGCTTTGCAAAACTAGGCTAGAAATCTTACAAGTATCAATTTTTCTCCTAGGATTCCATTTATTTATTACACTTCTTGTTCCAGGGTAGGCTGTATGTGCCACAAAGATAGCTAGTTACACTGATACATAAACTAGAAAAGAGCTGCTTCTTTAAGTATTCTGTTGATTGAGGACTAGGGGTATGGCTACACTTACAGTTGTACTGCGCTGGGAGTTACAGCTGTCTTCGTACAGCTGTGTAGGGAAAACGCTGCAGTGTGTCCCAGCATTCAGGTGGCTGCAATGTGCTTTTCAAAAGAGGGAGGTGAGGGGGAACATGGAGGAGAGAGAGTGAGTGGATTTTTGGATCTGTCAGCTCCCTGCCTTGCAAGTTCTAAGGACTGGAACATACACATCACCAACCTGCAATCAATTTAAAAGTTTCGAGCCCTTCCCCCACCCCTCTCTTATTCACTAAATGCAAATTATGCACTCCTAAATAGCCTTCAGACCACATAAGCAGCTGATCAACATGGACTTCCCCCTCCCCCTCTACCGTGTGACTTCTCTCTTCAAGCAAACAGCTGTGAACCTTCCAAAGCAATTCCCCTGTCTGCCTCCGCTCGCTCGCTCCAGCAAACAGGAGCTGTGTTTGTTTTTTAGATAAGCAGCTCAGGGGAGCTCGGAGTTCAGCCATTCATCCGGTTTGTTGTGAGCAGGCATTCTGGGATACCTCCTTTTACCCTGGAGGCCAATAACAGCCCTTTTGGTGGCCACACTTGATGAGCAGCGCTGCATCACCAGCGCTGCAATCGTTAAACCCCAAGCAGACCAGGTGTACAGCCAGCGCTGCAGCCAGGGAGTTGCAGTGCTGGATGTGCCCTGTAGGTGTGGACAGTTACTAAGTTGCAGCACTGTAAACCAACCACCAGCGCTGCAACTCTCCAGTGTAGCCAAGCCCTAGGAAGGGTTTGAAAAGGTGCAACTCATAAACTATGACCCTCTGGCTATAGTCTCCACACTTCAAAGCCTATTTAACAGAGATATATGATGAATCATTTGCTATTCACATTGGAGTATAAGTAACAAAACAGAATTTCAGAAAGGAAAATGGGATCTCAGTATACTTTTACCTTATTGTCAGTGTCTAATTAGTTTGTTAATGGTTATATGGAAAAAAATAATATGACTTATAGAATTAGAGTTAATTGAGAAATGTTAATTTAAATTAATGTTATCAAGCAAAGAAATGTGGCTCATTTATTCCCAAGGCACAAATAAGAAACCAAATTAAAATACTGTTAAAATGTAGAGGCCAAATCCTCCTATACTTAGGGCCTGAATTTGTGATGGATCCTGTGAGTGCCTCAGTGAAGTGTTCAGAACCTCACAGTAAAAGCCTTTCAATCCCTATGTACCATAGACTTGCTTCTGCTCCCATTGAAATAAGTAGGAGTAGGATCATGCCACGTTACACAAATCAACAAGTTGACAGTGTTATTGTAGGAACTAAATAAAGAGAAATATAAAAGTAAGGGTGTGGGTGCGGGGAGAGGGAAAGCTATTGAGGGGGAAAATACCAATCAGAGGTTTTTTGTTTCAATTCACCCTCCTATTTATAACTAAGATACAGGAAAATTGTATAAGCAGGAAACTGAAAACTCCAGATCTGCTCTGTTCCAAAATAGCATAGTAAATAAATTCATTTGTTGGTATAAAGATCAGCATTCAACTCGGAGATTTCATTGATTTAATGCTAAAGGTTTGTTTTTGTTGACTCTTTCTTCCTTATAAAATGTTTCTCCTATTCCTTTTATAAAACTTTCTTCTAATTATTTGCATAGTTGTATGTCATCATCAAGCATTGCAGATAAATGTTCTCCCCAGTGCCTCAGAGCACACAAGCATGATTATAATTCTCACTAATCGTCAATCCTGTACAAAAGTATTCAAGTCCGTTTTTTAGTAACTCCTAATTTAAATGCTTTAGAAAGTGATTACTGATTGGTTATTGTTTTTGTCCCATTTGTAACAACAGATTTCTAGTCTCTGGCTCTTATTAGTGTAACCTACTTTCTGATAAAATCCACCTCTCTTGCATACTGTTGGAAGATGCTATTCCTATAATATACCAACACATCCTTAGGGACACAAAAACAAGTCACTAACTTCATTAATGATAATGTTGTCCTGTGTCTCCAGGAACAACAGTGTAGCACCAACTGTTCAGCCTTTCCACTGCAGTACTATCTTTCAGAGATTGCACTCATAGGAATCATAAGTTAATTTATGACTATGTTTATGATGATTAGGCATCAGTATGGATATGAAAATATCTCTGAGCTTCTCATGAGCAGATTCCTTCAGTTTCTCCTGCTCTCACTGAACATAATGGAAATGTTCCCATTAACTTCACCGGAAGAAGGATAGTGGATGTTTTGTTCTTAATCTGTTGGGTCTAATTCAAATCTGACCACCATGCAGATCCTTTTCCTTGTCACTTACAATTTGTGCAAGACACCCTGGCATCGTTTTAAATTAAGTGCTTTGTACACATCATGATATTCATTTTCTGTGGATATCTTGATAACAAGTCTCATGTTTTACTCTACTAACACTTTAAAAATACCCTGCTTATGTCAGTGCAAACTACAATAAAACAAGATAGATAAAGGTTGCAATATTTTTCTTTTTGGTCTGCTTGGCTATTATATTAATGGTTTCTAAAGCAGAAGATTTTAGGAGGTGTGCGTCAGGCTTAATGGTACCATTGCCAATACCATTACATAGTCCTGGACAAAAAAATACATTTTCAGAAAAGAAAAAACTCACATCAAGGTGAATACAGAAGTGTTCTACTCCATTAGAGCTGTGCTTGGGGTCCTATGTTTTTTCCTCTGCCTGTAATAGCTGACGCATAGCTAACATTTAAGCAGAGTAGGGAGCTGCATACCAGACTCCCATCACTGCTTTAGGTCTTAGTGGTACCAAAAACTCAAACAGAAAGAATAAACAATCCTGAACTCAGGTATTGAGTAAATTAGGCAGAAGAGTCAGGTAAGATCTGCTTTCCCGTCAAAAGTATCTTGTTTTAAAATGTTGCCAGCTTTCTTCCTAGTGATTTTATTGGAATAACTCATATGGCACTGCCTATGTCCTACTTACATTTTCATTTCACAGCTATCATTTTTTCCATCTTCCATAGAGATATCCTGAAAAATGCTGAGTATCTCCCACGTAGAACTGAGCATTCCTAGTACTTCACAGGATCAGGCCTTGAAATCCTCAAATACTAAGACCAAGGTCTCTAAGGTTGCTTGTACCATTCTTAGAGATCATAAATTTTCCACTTTTGAAAAAGATTTATGTCCATAGATGCAGGGCTTACTTGGAAACACCTAGATGCTTATTATACAGTATTCAAAGTAGGTTTTGCTTCTATTAGACACTTGTATATTGGATTTTAAAGCATAATTCTGTTTTTTTGTGGGAGATGAGAAGAACTGCTGTAATATAATAAGTAAAGAAGCTCACAGTGTCTTATATCTCTTCATTTTATATTTGGAATGTTTTTGGTGCAACACAAACAGGAGTTTCCCTCCCCAAGTAAAATTATATTGTTAGACATAATATGGAAAGTCATAAGAAGAAGCATGACACCTGCAAATATGATGGGATTAGGGTGACCAGAAAGCAAGGGTGAAAAATTGGGACGGGGTGGAGGGTAATAGGCACTTATATAAGAAAAAGCCCCAAATATCAGGACTGTCCCTCTAAAATCAGGACATCTGGTCACCCTAGATGGGATATGCAACATACAGGTGTAAGGTAGCCCTTCAGAAACAAAGTCCTTTGCTATTACTTCTCACAACATCTGTAAAAAAACCGACGGTTTCTGTTTTTTAAATGAATTGCTGTAGTCAAACATTTGCAACACATCTATGTTTCAGGGCTGCCATAAAAACTGACTGATAGAAATAAATCACCAATATAACCTTTTACTGAGATGATTAACGGGATTGGCATGTCTCATTAAATACATACATATCATTATTTTTTATTAGATGGAGGGGATTTTCATGAAAAAGATAAATAACATATTGCAGATGCTGATATGAAGCATGAGGAACTCTACTGTATCTATGAGCAACACAGAAATGCTGGTACATATGGTAATTAGTGCTATATAAAACTTTTAATTTCAGTGGAGAGCAGTGTATATGCACTTGAGGCTGCACAGTTGGGTATCCTGCTGGTTTCCTACTCTTTTACTCTGCTAGAGAAGGTGAAGCATTAAAAATCTTAATGGTATTTTTCCTTATTTCTTCCCAAAGCAGACACTGACAGCTTTCTGCAGCTGACAGCTGTTATGGAGGGGGAAAACACATGCCAGTTACTCCATGTTAATGGATCCCTATGCCTGTGTGGATCCCTATGCCTGTGTAGAGCCCTGTTGAAGATAATGGGACTCCAGGGGGCATAGAGATGTGCCCACATAGAGTAATTTGCATGGTTTGTAAAATTCCCTCCCCACGGATGTTTTGTGCCCAAAGTGCTAGGCAATGACTATACATTAAGAGCTAAACCAAAAGACCCAATGCCCAGAAGCATATTACTGGGATAGATGCTAGATATCTTTCTCTAGTAAGTTAAATGACAAGTGACTCACTGTTGTCTTGATTAAAGGAAAGTGTGACTGAGTGCTGGAAGCTAGCACCTTTTGGGAATCCGGGGACGGGTGGGCACAAGCCCGCCTACAGCTAAAGGCTCCTCCCCCCTGCCTAAAGGAAGGATCTACCAGACCCATTTTCCAAGTAATTCCAGGGGACAACTAATGATAAAACAGGAATGGGCATGAGAATCACAGGGTCATAAACAGGGAGCCAGAGAGGGACACTGAGCAGAGAACCTGCAGCCACTGCTCCTCAAAGGTGTTTAGGGATCCAGCGGACATGGACCAGAGGAACTCTGCCCAGATAAGTGATCTGAGGAATAGGGCCCACATCCTCCTCCTGGTACAGTGGATGGCCACCTTGGCCAGCGCCTGAAGGAGGTTGATGAGGAGGTCTTGGGACTTCATGGGACCATGGATAGGATGTTCATATTGTTGACTACGGATTGCTCTCGCCCCTCGCTCCACCGATATGGCCACCAGGTGCCCGTTATCTACCGGGTAATGAGCGTTGGGGTAGGGCGGAGGTTCGATCACTGGATGCCCTTGGGGGGGGGGGTGACAAGTGCCCGAGGGTAGCGACGGGGATAACGCAAGCAATCAGTCGTAGTGTTAAAACTTGAGGGTTTATTAATGAGTCACAGATAAGGATAAGGGGCAACACAATTAGTTACAACTTGGGCTTACAATATAATACCAGAACAAATAATACAAATACTACAATTACTAATAGAAGCTGGCCCTGGTACTTTTCTAGGTCCCAGTAATTATGCAGGTTGTTCCAGGGGTTAGTAAAAGTGATATTGGTGCTATTAGTAACCATAAATGCAGCAACTAGTCTCACTAAACACAAATTGTGAGGCTCAACTGGTCCCCCTTGCTTTCAAGGTTTCCTGGTCAACGGGTTTCCCCTAGCAGGAGCCTTGGGGCGGCTGGAATCAGTCTTTGCCTCTTATCTATTAGCACAGTTATACTTAACAGCTAATTCTACTTACACATACAAACCACAAAAGTTTCATTACGGCCGGCAAGCGGTTAGGCTTCAGGAAACGCGTGAGCCGAGAGAGATCTTCAGGTTGATCAGGCCTGGGTACGGTTCGACGGGAATTCGAGTTCTCTCCGCCCGTCCCCCGGAGGGGGCCGGCAATATATAGCGAATTTTTCGTCATAATTTAGGATAAGCCAATAAGCCAATTGCGGGGTCGCGAGTGGCTCATGCCCATACAAGGCAATTGGGCCCCAGTATCCTTACCCAGGAAGCAACCGTCGTTGGGGAACTTCGTCCCTCCAGGCCGGCCGACCACAAGATCGCTCTTTCCTGTTACAAGTTCTGCTTTCTGAGCAGCTACGTGACCAGTGGCAGTTCTGGGGGCTGGGGGAAAAATCCGTTGGGGGGTGGAGGCCGGAGCACCCGTTGTCTGGCCCTGGGGCCCCAACTTGGGGGTCTAACACATATATCACAAGGTGTGGGGACAAGTGTGGCCATAACCTAAGGAGAAGGTTCTGGAGGAGCTGGAAAAAGGGCTGTCAGCTGACGCACTTGATGTTAATGTGTCCCAGGATATCCCTCTCTCTGCAGAAGGGGCAAGTGTAAGGGATGGGAGTGAATCATTCCAGGCACATGCCCATGCTCACAGCTCCCTGAAGGAGCTGCCAACTAATGTCCCTGGTTGGTTGTGGGACCAAGGTGGAATACAGCATGGCCCACTGGAGTTCCTTACCCTTGGCAGCTGGTAAGAGGTCCTGCCACTTGGTGTTGGGGCAGTATACAAGGGTGAGGAAGTGAAAAGTGTGGAGCATGAGTGCGTACATTTACAGCAGCCCAATGGAATTACTCCCAACAGTGCGTTGTATGAAGAAATACTTCCTTTTCTTCTGGCAAACAGACTCTAAGAACACCATTCCAGGCCATCCTGGCTAACAGCCATTGATGGACCAATCATCCATGAATGTATCTAGTTCTTTTTTGAAGCCTGTTATGGTCTTGGCCTTCACAAAATCCTCTGACAAGGAGTTCCACAGGTTGACTGTGTGTTGTATGAAGAAATTCTTCCTTTTGTTTGTTTTAAACCTGATGCCTATTAATTTAGTATGGTGACCCCTAGTTTTTGTGTTATGAGAAGTAATAAACAACATTTCTTTATCTACTTTCTCTACACAAGTCATGATTTTATAGACCTCAGTCATATCTCCCCTTCTCTTTTCCAAGCTGAAAAGTCCCAGTCTTATTAATCTCTCCTTATATGGAAGCCATTCCATACCCCTAATCCTTTTTGTTGCCCTTTTCTGAACCTTTTCCAAGTCCAATATTTATTTTTTGAGATGGGATGACTACATCTGCACACAATATTCAAGATGTGGGCGTACCCTTGTTTTATATAGAGGCAACATGATATTTCCTGTCCTATTATCTATCTCTTTCTTAATTATACCCAACATTCTGTTCGCTTTTTTGACTGCTGCTGTACATTGAATGGATTTTTTTCAAAGAACTATCCACAATGACTCCAAGATCTCTTTCTTGAGTGGTAACAGCAACCATCATTATATATGTATAGTTGGGATTATGCTTTCCAATGTGCATTACTTTGCATTTATGAACATTACATTTCATCAGTTTCTGAGTTGTTCACAAATTCTTCCTTTTGATTAATTCCTGTTCATTATTATTGGATGTTAGTATAAATCACATGTTTTTATTTATGTTCCCTCACTGGAAGAATGAAAAGTGTGAAACAAAAACTAGTTAATCCAGTGAGAAATTTTGGATGAATAATCTGTCATGGTTCAGGGCTAGCTGCTCTTCCGACCCCTCTCAATCTTTCCAAGTGTGCCTGTTAAAGTGTTAGGCCTTTTTCCCACAGTTATCCTCCTACTTTTTAGAGTGAGCCACAGCGCCATGGCTTACCTTGATTACTCACTAGGCCCAATGGAGTTGGCTACTGGCAAGACTTGCCTTTAGAAACTGTAACCAGTGGTGAATAGAGACTACAAAACAGACTTTCCTAAACAAAATACTGTTCTGTCTAACAATAGGAACGAAGAATAACCAGAAAGAATGGTTTTTACCGCAGTCAGAGGTCTACACTCATATCTATCTAACCTAAAGTTTAGGTCGGCTAGCTTAAGCCAGATATCCTGCCTCCAGGAACTAGAGTTCTCAGAACTCTGAGTCTCTCTCACCTGTTCTGCAGGGGCTGCCTTTTTACCAATCCAAAAGATTTTGTTTCAGCATCCTGCCAAGAGCCCCACCTCCATCTGGTATCCTAAACTAGTTAGTTGAACTCAGCATAGACTGAAATGAAACTTCACAGCAAATAAACATAAATTGTCTCTTTAAGTACCAGTAAATGGACCATTTGAAGCTTTTCTCCCCTTTCCTGATTTTCCATGATGATAGCTCCTGCTAGAATTAACCCTTTGTAATCATATATAAAACATAGTAACAATCAAACCTATGGACATAATAGCCATAAAATATATAGGCACTTCACATACATAACTATTCAGTCAGGAGACTGTGAGCATTTGCAGTAATAAACCAGGAATTGTCCAGGTATTCATACTGGCCAGCAGTACAAACCCACAGATCATAGCAATCCAAGGCCCTAATCCAAAACCCACTGAAGTTAAGGAAAATCTTTGCATGGTGGCCTTTGTTTTTGGGAAAGTATTCACAAATCTCTATATTTATTTATTATTCAATCAGCTCTGCTTTCTGAATTGTGACTGGTCCTTGGCCACTGCTGTGGTAGATAAGCGTAACAGAAGATTCTTCCTTGTGTGTCTGTTCTCTGTTGTAATTTCCAGATAAGGAGTTATTCCAATGCTATCTGTCTTTCGGCAAGGTAAGCCATTAACTTGTGAGAGACAATTTGGTTTTGTGCCTTGTTGAAATGGTCCTGATTTTCCACTCAAAGATTTGTGTGTCTTTGAGAAAGTAGCCTCTGTGGAATATAGCAACATAATATTGTTGAAGCAATTTGTTCTTATTTGTTAAATCTTTAAACCAACAGGGGATTGTTTATAATATCTGGCAATTGTTATTATCATAGAATATCAGAGTTGGAAGGGACAACAGGAGATCATCTAGTCCAACCCCCTTCTCAAAGCAGGACCAATCCCCCAGCAGATTTTTATCCTGGTTCCCTAAATGGCCCCCTCAAGGATTGAGCTCCTAACCCTGGGTTTAGCAAGCCAATGCGCAAACCACTGAGCTATCCCTCCCCTCATAGTTACATTATGGTTGTAAATATTCTATGTCAAGCGGCATTTTGTTAATCTGTTTTTTAAAATGTTACCGTAGACACTGAAACTGTATTGTGGCTTTACCAGTCATTGTTTTATTCTGCAGAAGGGCACCATATCAGCAATAATGGCTGAAGGCATTCTACCTGCAGATGACAAAGGTAGCCATAATGCCTCCTAGATTCTCAAATGGGATTCTAAGCAGGAGCAGAAACTGCTACAGCCTTTCAGTGTATGGCATCTGTTTCCTCTAGCATTGGCTCCAGACCTCAGACCAGTGCAGATTCCAGAAGTAAGATGGTGGAGGGGGGGTAATAGGCACCTATCCATGGATTCATTGTCATGCTCTGTTTGGAGTGGCCAGTGCTGCTACCAGTTTTATTACTCCTTGCATCTTGCTCTCAATTAGTGTTGAGTACTAGGAATGCCTGCTCAGGTGCATAATAGAAGAGGAGAAAGGGCTGCCAGTGTGATCTTCTCTATGCATATCTACACATGGGCAGCCAGAGAATCACCTGGGCTGGAGACCCAGGGCTGATAGCCTGGCCCCAGTGAAGTCAATGGCAAAACTATCCTTCAGTTCAATGAGGCTACGATTTCACCACAGAAATGTAAATGTGCTAAGCTGGTGTTGATTAATTTCACTTGCTTGTTTCATGCTTTTTGCTTCATTAAACAATAATGTAACACATTCTGGAGTAGGAGGTGAGTTACCACAAAGTGCTAACTCCTCTCATAACGCAAGGAAAGTCAGAGGTGCTGTTCAAGTGTATAAAAAGAGAGCTGTGAAAACTAGTCACAGTTTTCAGAAATGCTCTGGAAGCAATATGCAGAATGCCTTTGATAGTCCATCCATGCTTTTCAAGCCAACCTGGGCATGGATAGAGGGACAGGACAGAGGTTTTAAATTTGAAATAGTTTCTGACTGTTAACCATAAGCAGTTCTCCCAGTTCTGCTCTATGTTTTTACCAGAGAATGTATCCAGATGGTATGTTTAGCCTTTAAACATTGATTTCAGTATTGCAACCCAACAAATGGGTGCTAAATATTGCTGCAGTTTATTTGACTCCAGTGTAAGAGAGGTTGTTATTGATATCTGGTAACACAAAATATCAGGTATTAACTCTTGTTTTGCATCTGTCTGCCTAAATTCCACCTGCACTTTCAGTTGGATATGTTACATTTAAAATAATACTACAAATAAAAAATCAATCGTGTATTGTTACTGTGAATTATTTCAGTAAGGTTCTAATTCAAATGAAGATGCATTTTAGTGGTGTATTGAGTAAAAATCATGCTTCAAAGTATATTTGAAAAGCTAATTATTAATTTTATAGGTAAGTATAAAGAATAGAAAACTTTCCATTTGAATTTGTTTCACTTTATGAAATTGTGTATTTAAATAGCATATAGGTCAGCATGTCATGTACTTTTTTTTTCTTCTCAGTATTTAGCAGCTTAGTATTTGTGTACCAATCAAAAACCAGAGATAGTGAAATTGCATGAATTCCCTTTATAACATATGCTGTACAGCTTGTGAAAGATTCTTCAATTCCTTTCCCAAAGAATATCCATTCTGAAGATTTATCTGCCAACAACAACTCATTTTTCTTATTTCGTTCACAGCAAGTAGAACACTGCTGGTTACTATCATTGCTATGTTCAACATAATTAGCAGCAATGGAACTCAAACCACAAGCTCTCTAAAGAAGCAGCAGAAGTTATATAATACGTTATCTCCTATGTGAGTGTCAGATCTGACTTTTTTTTTTTCTCCAGGTTGGAAGGACACTAGGCACCCCAAACAGTTGTAGTTCTATAAAGGGATTTTCAGACAGTTTAGATGCAAAATCACTTGCATTTGTGCTTAATTTCTACTTTAGATCACTGTTTCACATGCAGATGTTAACTACTTTTATGCATGCAGTTACTTGGTATTAACATGTTATGGTAAGTGCATATGCAAGTTATATATGTAAAATCCATACCTCTTGCATATGCAATTGCATAACCTGTGTGTAAGAAAATATTGCCCCACAAACAATAACACATAATCTATGTTTGAATTAATCTGTTACCTTAGAAGCTAATTTAAGGCCAGGTTCTCAGCTGGTGTCAGCTACTAGAGCTCCATGTAATTAGTAAAGCTTTGCCAATTTGCACCAACTGGGGTTTAGTTGCTTTGTGGGAGCCCAAACTGGTACTGGAGGAACCTACAGTCACACTGGGTATTTCTCTAATTCAAGCATCTTCCAAACTGTGAGTGTCACTGTGCTGACAGTGAGTATTTTTAAGTCCTCTGCTGAAAGTAATACTACTGGAAGGATATTTTAGAGATAGCAGTAGAATGTCATTATATACAGAAGCAACAGCTTCTTCAGTGAGGGGAAAGCTGGCAGTCCTTTATTGTTAATATTCTAGTGGGAAATCTAGATATGTGGTGATGGGGGTGAATTTTTGAAGTTGGGGGCCAGTCATGTTGGAAAAATGCAGATAATCCCTAATTAATTTGTATCAATGCCATTCATTAATTTTCTAGTATGGTACATACTGACACAGATGCAGTAAACTGTGAATGGGATCTGTGTTATAAATGGCAGTAAATGATTTTTATAAGTTCCCAATTTTCTTTCTGTAGGAAAAAAAATGGAATGCTAAAGATAACTGTTTAGTCATTGAGCTATAAGTGATCTCCTCCTCTTGCTATTTTTTCTTTATATTTGTAATGAAAAAATATATTTGTTTAGATGCCCAAAGGAAACTGTAAGCAAAATTTCAGAAACAAATAGCTCAAGTTTTGGTAAAAATTCTATTAGCTTATCACCCAGAATGGTAGAGCCTGCCAGAGAACGTTATAATTTATGTTTCCACTTAGTGTTTGTGTTTAGAACCAAACTGACTTTCCTAGTAATTTGTTGAGACTAAAATGATCTCCATTTGAATGTTTAATTAGCTCCCCTTAATTCTGTCTAATAATGCTGTTCTACATAAAACATTTGCCTGGCTTCTTCCCCCTGCCCCCGCACCCTGCAACGTTTCTCATCAGTGTCCTTAATTGCCTAATGACATCACTAGTTCTTGCTGTTGTAGACTTTCACACTTTCCTGTATGCAGCATGGCTCATAAAGCCTAATGAGAATAAGTTCATTAAATTAATCCCAATAATTAACAAACTTGCTGCCTGCTTCTCAGATGTCTAATTTGTGACACAATCTTGGCAACCAGTTTTGCATCGAAAAAGCCTCTTTAAGAGAAGAGGAAGATTCATCTTCATTAGAATTTCGTCAAATTCATAATTCATTGCCGATATCTATTAACAAAGTTGACCAAAGAGGACAGAGTTCATGAAAGCAATTTTTCTTTCCATATAACTGTCTCTAAAACATATCTGGGATTCAGAAAGCCTGCGGAGGTTTGAGCTTAACTCCTTTTAAGCCTGCGGGCGTGATGTATACACTTCATTGAGGAGCACATATATGGACTTGAGGGCCCAATTCCTGTTCAGGGAGGAATTGCCGGTTTTTCTAAATGCACTGTACATTCTGAAAATCGTCATAAAAGTTGAATTGGTCTTGTGTTATGGTCCTAGGAGCTCTGACACTTAATATTTTAATAACTGATGTCAATCTAGAAAAGAAGTTGGAAGATTTCTAAAAAGAAAGAATAAGAGGAGAATTGTAATACTAGTGCTCCCTGCTTCCCAGCGGTTAGCTCCATTGGGCAAAATTCTGAACTTGCATGCAATATTTTTCTACCAGTATAATTTCATTGACTTCAATGGAATTATTATTAATATCAGTGTAACTGAGTGCAGAATCAGGGCCTTTTTTCAAATTATTGTTGAGGAAGAACTATTCCTCCAACTGTACTTCTTAAAAAGAATTGATCATCTTTTTCAAAACAAAACAAAAACCTTACTCCCTCTCCCCTCCCCGCATCCCCAAGAGTGCAATTCAAAAATTAAGCTCAAGTTCCTGAAATGGTCCAATGTTTCCACTGTTTTTAATTGGAACTCATAGACTTTAAGATCAGAAGGGACCATTATGATCATCTAGTCTGACCTCCTGCACGATGCAGGCCACAGAATCTCACCCACCCACTCCTGTATCAACCCCCTAACATACGTCTGAGCTATTGAAGTCCTCAAATTGTGGTTTAAAGACTTCAAGGTACAGAGAATTCTCCAGCAGTGACCCGTGCCCCATGCTGCAGAGGAAGGCGAAAACCCCTGTAACCAAGAAGGGTCATCCTGCCATGAGAGAGTCTATTATGGTATTTCTCCTTTGTCTAGGATGTGTCAGAACTCAGAAATGCCTGTTTGCAGATTTGGGAAATTCTGATATGCATTGGTTAAGCATCCAAACTTCACACTGCTTATCTGAACTCAATCCAAATTCAAAACCTTTACAATTATTCCTATCACTGTTACTAAGGACAACAGCAAAGAGCGTGGCTGATACTCTATTATTATTTATTAATAGACTCCCCTACTAATTATAATGTATGTGCTTATTTAACCCACACACCTCCTGGGTGAGGTGCTCTGTCCCCCTTTAGTGGCATCAAGACCACTTAGAGATTGAGTCTGAGTCTGCTACAGCCTTAGCTAAGCACCATGAGTCTTTTAGCTCATACAGCAGAGGCTCATGCATTTAGATTCAGAGGTCCCAGATTCAATCCTGCCTTCTGTTACACTTAGATTGCAGTAGCACTTGTAGGTTACAATTAGGAGTGGGGCCCCATTTTGCCAGGTATTGTACAAACATTTGAAAACAATCTGTATCTTGAAGAGCAGGATAAAATCAAATATTTATCTACATGAAAAATGACACTTTTTAAAGAACTACTACTAGATGAAGTGCCAAGTAAACTCATTGGTCCCTCAAGTCAATTGACGATGACTGACTTTGTAGGCATGTTGGTAGAGCTGGGTCTCATAGATGAGTTCAGAAAGGTGTTCTATGCAGTAGGGACAGCATGGTAGAAGACACAGAGCTGCTGGTATGAGAAGCTGACCATGGCAGAACGTGATAAAATGGGAGATTGGAGTAAGCAAGTGGTGGAGGGTGCAGAGCTGTAAAGGGCCTTTGAGATGATAATAAGCAACTTGAACTTGATATGGTAACATAGATAGTTCTTTGGGGGATTCAAACAATACCTGGTGATGCAATGAGAATAGCTTGTATGGGCAAGTGGACCTTATAAATCTGTATATTGTAAGCTGATCCCTTAAGTAACTTTTCTCTGTTAAGATATAGATTTCAGAAGAAAAGCTGTTTGATAGCCCAGTTCCAAACTAGGTAGTTTATTGTAATTGCTTTGTTTGCAAAAAGGATACAGTGTCTTTTTTTCCAAAATGTCAGAGGTGAAAGTTGTGGTGATTACTTTTATCATAAGTCAGAATTCATTTTTATTTTGCTGATGGATGAGTGTTTGACTGGCTTTGAGGTACTCAGAGTTTTTCTATTTTGTATGGATTTCACATAAAAATTTCCATAAACTGGTAACGTCTTTTAAAGATGTTTGGTCCAGTAAATACCATGCAGCTTCCTCAAAAGTGGCCTTGTATCTAGATTTTTGAAACTTTTTGGGGATCCCAGAACAGCTGTCTGTGCTATGCAAAATATGTATATATATATATTGCTGACTTAAGTGGGGCTTTTCCAAGATGATGCTTGTTAATGATGACCTATTTCAAACTTTATTGGACTGAGTTTAGTAGCTCAGAGGTTGGCCTTGTATCTGCTTTGTCCAAAGACCTTCAAGAAGACTAGCTCTTAGTCTCTCAATACTCCTATGAAGTTGGGCAGTGCTATTATCCCCATTTTACAGATGGGAACTTAGGCACAGAGAGGTTAAGGGACCTGCCAAGGTCACACAGGAAGTGTGGTAAAGCAGGGAAATAAATCCTGATTTCCCAAGTCCCAACTTAGTATCATAGCCTCTGCCCTCTCCTTCCTCTTTTTAAAAAATGGAAGTGAATGAAACAGGGTAATCAAATGCACCTGGCAAAAATGAAATAGTAGTTTGAAAAATATTTGACAATTGTTTCAACTGTTCGTGCTATAGCAGTGCAAATTGCACATGAATGGTCACAAAGATTAGTGCTATTATACACTGACATTATGTCTGCAGCACTAGCTATGTCATTTTTTCAACTTTGAGACTTTATCAGCAACATAAGTTCAAAAATCATCAGATCAAAGACACACTAGTCCATCTTACAGATGGTCAGTTTCTGAAATGGAGAAAAAATGAGGGAAGAAATTGCTTCTATGTGGGTGCAGTGGCTAAGAACAAAAAGCTATTGAAGAGACATACAAGCAGTAGTTAATCAGGTAGAGCTCTGAACAAAAAGTATGGCTCTTAACGTCCTTGAACTATTGGGAGTTTGAAATAAGGATTAAAAAAAAGTCTTTGAGTTTCCTGAGCTTGTTCTGGATCTGTGGAAAACATAAAACTGAGGGTAATTGGAGGGAGGACTCAGTGGACAAGAGGACAAAGTACTTGTAGAAGAGACTAGCCAAGCCTTCTTTAATTAATAGAAGATTTACTTCCAACTTGGATGGTAATTGTATTATAAATAGGCATGGATAAACAGGTTAGACTAAAACATTGGCTGCCAAAAACTTCAGCCCAAACAGAACTTTTTTCAAGCTTTGAAAAAGTGCAGAGAGTTTGTTTTCCTAGGTTCGTTATTGCACAGGTCTGTATTTCAGGAGAGACTGGAACTTGAAGTACCAAAACTAAACTTCCAAATGTTCTGAGGGTAGCCCATGGCAACTAATAATCCAAAGATATTATAAACTATCTGCACTTCTTATAAAAGTCAAATGAGAAAACATCCTACAAGACAATGGCAATGACAATGTTTCTGGAAATATATTGTTTACAACCCTGCTTGAGTGAGTTTGAGCCTAATTACCGAGAAAAGGAATAAAAAGAGATGGTGATACTTCTAGGAAGAAACAGGTAGCTATGGATCAGTATATTGGGATTTGGATTCCTATTTTACTTCTAGAAGATGCTGTTTCCATGAATCCCTAATATAACATGCATATAAGTAGGGTACTTTGGATGCATCCACAGTTAAATAGCGGAAGTGGATATTTGAATATCACAGAAGCTTGAGATAGAAGAGGCAAATTTCATCATCCAGTGTAGCTCCCTATTGCATTTTCTACTGTTTTGTCCAGTCTAGGAAAGAAAATCTGGCAATAAAATCTGGCAGTAAAGAAATTAAACAATTAAGTAAAAATGTTACTGGTACCTCGTGACAAGATTCAAGTACTGCAGAGTGACAGAGACCAGATGATGTGTCAAAGCCAGAGGATCATAGTGGGTATAGGAGGGGTTCAGGGGAAACTAAAATAGGGAAAGAATGGTGACCAATAATAGTAGAGTGGTGGTAGAATGAGGCATTATGACTGTGTGAGCCCTTCTGTAGCTAATTTGCTGTCTCCTTCCCCTCCCCCCATGCTTAGGGAACACAAGGAACCACATAAGGGCTACAATATGTAGTTAGCGGCTCCCTTCTCCATAACATTTCTGTGAATCTTTCCTCCTTGCTTCTCTTATGTACCCATGCTGAGACAGCTTTTACTTAGACCTATATAAACAAGCTTAGTAATAGTATGTGGATTAAAGGCTGTATTATGCTACATGCAAAGGAGCACAGCCAACTTTTGCACCTGCTTACGTTGTCCACTATTCTATAATTTTAGTCAAGGACCAGATTCTCCCTTTGAATAGTACCCCATTCTGCAAATGGTACCCCACTCCTCCCTCCTTCCCTCACGGCTGGGGTCAGGTGGCCCCGATCCGAGATTGGGGACGGAGCCCCTCCTGCTCTTTGTGGGCATGGCCTGGGCCAGGGCTAAGTTGAAGTCACTGCTCTGTGCTCCTACCCCATGGCTTGAGCTGGGGCTGTCTGTTTCCTGCTCTCCTCCCATGGCTGCGGCAGGGTCTGGAGCCAGAGCCGTGTACCCCTCCAGTGGAGAGGCTGGGGCTGTCAGTACCTCCAATGGGGATCCAGCTGTTATTCCTTTCCCTTTCTGTCCCTCACCCCTGTTTTTTAATAGTAAAAGTCTCAAGTCATAACTCACATGACTCTTACTAAAAATAACTGTGATAAAATCTTAACCTTGTTTATGGATAATTCAAGATCTGCAGTGCAGCTTGTGGATCCCTTGCTTATGCTTGTATTGTTGCCCTCTCCAAATTCCAAGCAGCATAGTAATATGGATCCTTCTGGTCTGGGATTTTTATTACCTTCCCTCAGTGTTCATACTGTGAGTGTTTGTGTACATCCCTTCTTCAAGGATGTTGGGGAAGCAACCAAAAAAGTCTTTGGTGCACTGACATTCCACAATTGTCTGATGCCCTTCTATTTTTGTGCAGGAGATGACACTTCTTGTGGTAAATTAGTATTTCACACTTGGTAAAGCATCTCTTCTGATTGGGGGAGATTTCTAGTTTCATAGCAAATATTTTTATAGTTACAAAGAAAACACTTAAACATTAGCTTATAACATGAGATACAGATATTATAAGTGAGATTAATGCATGCAGCAACCCAAAAGCATTTCATAAACTCCAAACACTAAACACATTTCTCTAACTCTAATCTCTATTTTAACAACACTAACTCACGGATGAGCCAGATTGGTTTCCAGCTCTGCATTTGTCAGTGTTCAGTGAGGCCTAGGTGCCTTGGCATGAGCTGGCACCTAGTCTGCCAGCATCACAATTGCAATTTAAGGGGCTTCTAGAATGCTACATGTGTGGCAGAGAGGTATATTTAAGATAAAAATAAATTAGATTTTGACAGGCTAAAGCTAACAATTTTGCATTTAAAAGTATTAAGTTTATTTTAGTAATTCCATCTGCTCTGAAAGCTAAAATCTTTTTTCTTAGTATCACAGTGAATTCGTTATATTACTAAAACCAGACAGCTAATGTCAATACAATATGTGCATAAAGGTTTAGTAGAATTATTTATTAGCAGTATTACCATAGTGCCATAGTGCCTAGGCGCTGCTATCAAGAACCAGGACCCCATTGTGCTAGGTGCTGAAAATAAAGAAGTCAGTGTCCCAAAGATCTTACAATCTAAATATGAAACGAGAGAGAGAGAAGCATGAAGGGGGAATACAAGGAAACTATAAGACAATACTAGTCAGCATGACAGGCTGTGGTCTCAGAATACCAGCAGCCTAACCACGGTCAAGTTTTTGTAAGCAGAGGAGAGTTTGAAGGAGGATAAAAGGGTGCTCCTCCCAAGTGGGAGGAGCCACATGGGAGAAAGCATGAAAGTGCTTCTTTGAAAATTTAAGAAGTAGGTACTGGAGGCTGGCATTATGAGCTGATGGAAGGCAGAAGTAATTCTGGTAATGAGTGAGAGTTGATAGGTAGGGTGGTGTTAGGCCACGAAGGGCCTTGAAAATGAAACCTAGCTACTTGTGTTTGATGCAGTAGAAAGTGGGGGAACCAGTGGAGGGTTTCAAAGAGAGGGATGATATGATCAAAGCAATGGGCTAGGAAAATGGAGATTAAGATCTTTCCTTTTGACTTCCAATAAAGACTAATAAAACAGTATTACATTATAAAGTGCCACTGTTCTTTCAATAAATTGGCCAGAAAAATCAAAGTATGTTCCCCCCACTGACTCTTTTCCAATACTAATAGTTAAAATCACTTAGCTATTCAGACCTTCCAAATGATCTATAGGTATACTAAATATACAGGAGAACTACAGTATAAATTGTTCAGTAGGGATTTCTTTGTGCTGAACAAATTATTAAAATGGAATATTTTTCTCTTGTCATATGCTGCAGTTCTGTAGTCAAGGGAACAGCACATTTCATATTTTAAAGAGAAAAACACTATTGATTTAAAATTACAGATATACTTTATCCTTCATCTGAAATAAACATACATGTAATATGCCTCAAATAACACTGTCATAAATCTGTACTGTTGCTGCATTTTCTAGAAACTGCAGAACAATGCTAAGCATAGCTCTATGGCTGTGAGTTGTTTTATGAACGTTACCCAAAGATATACTCTAGCGAAGATCAGTCATTAACAACTACCCTAATTCACAATCCATTATGTCATATTTTGCAACTAAATTATCACACAAACACCAAAAAGTGTGTTTTCTTGAGAGGATGGCAGATATCCCAATTTCTCATTACTAGAGTCATAGTAATGATGCCCATAGGCACCCTCACAAATAACTACAGGCATGTAGTATAATTTGCACAGGTGTCTAAGGCTCAGATTCTCAAAGATGCATAACTCCCATTGAGGATCTGGGCCTAAATCCCTTTTTCAAAACTTAGGAATCTAAGTCCCATTGATTTTTAGTTTTCATAGAATCATAGAATATCAGGATTGGAAGGGACCTCAGGAGGTCCTCTAGTCCAACCCCCTGCTCAAAGCAGGGCCAATTCCCAACTAAATCATTTAAATGCATAAATCACTGTTGAAAAGGGGATTTAGGTGCTTTTGAAAAATGTACTGAGCATCTTTCATCATGTGTGTGGTGGGTACTGGTAAATTGGCATCATTTCCTAATGATACCAGCATAGCTGGAAAGAATGGCTACAAGTTTGGAGGACAATCTGCATTGCCTAGAATATTTTGCTATATTAGGATGGAGTTATGAAATACTCACCTTCGTACCCTAATATAACAGATTTTGCTGAGCTTATCTTTGAGATTCCTTTTCCAGTACTGGGCAAGTCTGCTGTTTGAGACAGCATTGGTTTTGGAAGTAGTTTTCCTTTGTGTTGAGCTCTTGTGCCTTTTGAATATTTCACTTCTGACCAGACTTTTTACTTCCTAAGAAGTGCCCTGACACCCTCTACAGCAGCCAAAATCCTTGCACCCCAACCTTCTGCCAAACCATGATGCCTTCCTTGAACTATGTGGGTTTTAGAAGTCTATTTGGAGACCTACATGGCTTTGACACAGGATGCTACTGCAAGACTATAGGTTTGTCGTGTACTCTGGAGTCCTACAGTACATACCAAACCAGAAAAATATTGTTCACAGCAATTCACTGTCTTCCCTGATTCCTTAAAGGAAGGAAGTAAACATTTTAAATACAGCTAAAACATCTCCCACCCTTCATATAGGCTTTATTATCTCCAGTGGACGCTCTCTAGTGTTTGAAAATGCATTAATATTAATTAAATATTCATTCATTACTCACAGGACTTGTCTACATGGCAATCTAATGTGATCTAGATTCGCACCCTGACTTACTGCACACTAACTTGTCTTGTAGACAAGTCCTTAGCTCTTGGGCACACAAAAATAACATGGTTGACAATCAAAGTAGGTGGACCATAAGACCATTTTGTGGTTTTGCCAATAGCATGGGACATATATTGAGCAGAGTCTTTGAATTACTCTCATATTTTTGCATTTCTCAACAAAAACAGATGGAAAACAAAGAACAAATGGATGTGAAGAGAAACTGACAAGAGCCTAGATTTCTCCTGATTTGAGATATGTTGTTCGGGTTCTTTTTATGCTGCTTTACAGTTGAAAGATGATCTGTGTTCTTAATCTTTCATCCCTTTTGAATGTTAGAACACAATCACCATTTTAAGCAGTCATAAATGGGCCGTTTAAAAATAGACAAACCTTTCATTTCATACCTGGAAAAAGAGAACAGTGCAATACAAGCTAGTCAATTTGCAAGAGTTGCAAATGGATCCACCTGCCAAAACAAATTTGATCATAAAATGAAGGCAATCCAGGGAGATAACAAAAACATAAAGGAAAAAGTGAGAAACTGTCAAGTACGCCAGCCTTGTTTGTTTGTTTAAGTTTCTGATCTGGTGATGCTAGGAAGAAGAAAAGTTTATGGAGAAATCTCCATGCAATACAATCCCATTCCCATTGACTTCAATGGAACTTTTCCCATTGAGTTTGAAGGGGAAATACCCTCATAGAAGTGCTATTTTCTCTCTTCACTCTTAGTAAATATTGGCAGCTTCTATATTTCTTGTGGGTTGCCCATTCAGGAAACGGTTGGGAGTTTACATGCTTTTCCAAACCCGTCTAAGGGGCCTGGTTCAGAAGGGTTTGGAATCTCTTGAATACCTTTCTGCAGCTCTGGATATGGGACTAAGAAGAATTTCCCTTGTGAATGTCTTGAAATGGCAATGCCCATTTGATATACTGACTTTTGCCTTACTACCTTGATATGGTGAAATATATTTTTTTCCTCTGTCCCTCGTTGTCCCTCTGGTGCTTGTGTATATTCCCCTCCCGCTTTCAAACAAAATACCAACTATCAAAATGTACTTAGAAGCTGTTGTATCCCCTACCCTCTTTTTAAAGAAAATACATATACTGGTCTTAATATGTGACAGATTAAGGTATGCAAAGGAATTATTTAATGTCAGTGTTATATCATAAGCAAGGCCAAACTAAATGAAGCAAAAAAGATAGGCATCATGGACAGGTATTGGGTTAATGTCTGGTTTTTTCACTCTTCCAATGTTTACTTCCAGAAAGATAAATGCTTCACTGCAGTGTTTAGTGTCCTTTCCCTGGGACTAAACGGTTTATGGAAAAACATGGAGTAGTTCTTATGTTTTTTCTCATTGCAAGTAAATTTATGGATGATGAATAATGATTCCCTGAATTCACTATATCACAGTGCCATATCTTCTGTAAAAAACTTCATCGTTAGCCTTTTTTCTTTCTTTCTTTCTTTCTTTTTTTTTTAGGTGCATTTGGGAAATTATAAGTTTTATAGCATCAACAACTAGTATGAAAAAATGCTTATGTGGGTTTTTTGTAGAACATCATTCCAAAGTTAGCTTTCCTATACTTTAAAACGTTAGCAGTTTGGTGTTTATCACTGATTAATTTTTATCTTAAAACATGCTCCAGAAGGTAGTAGCTATAACAATCTCTTTATTAAGGAATTTAAAAAATATGTACTATATACATTATGTCCCATCACTCTAGGCCAGTGTTTACCAAACTTGGGGCACTGCTTGTGTAGGGAAAGCCCCGCCGGGCCAGGCAAGTTTGTTTACCTGCCACGTCTGCAGGTCCAACCGATCACTGCTCCCAGTGACTGTGGTTTGCTGCTCCAGGCCAATGGGGGCTGCAGGAAGTGGCACGGGCCGAGGGATGCACTGCTCTGGGTCTCCTGGGGTATACTAAGCTTCTAGAGTCTCAGCAGGCTGCAGCACTGGTTCCTTCCTCGTAGGTTTGCCAGTTTTGGTTGGATGTATTCCTGGGGGTTTTATCACATGATATAATCTTTCATCAAAGATGAATTTTTAATTCCTGGAGACTCGAGAACAATTCTGGATGGTTGGCAACCCTACTCCCTTGGTCTCTCTGGCACATTTCTTGGGCACTGACTCTGTTTCCCCTTCTTCCAAATGGGGCTCCTCAGTCCACCTGTCCTAGGCCCTAAGAACAATGCTGACCTGAGAGATACCATTACTTAAATAAACCCCCTCTCCCAGAACTCCAACCCAGAAGTATAATGCTGTTGATTTCAGAGTAACCCTCTCGGGTAAGCAGCAGCTGTGAAGTGGTCAACACATGGACACTTTGCACAGACTAACACTTTTGTATTTAATCATGCAAAACACAGGGGAGTACAGACAAAACAACAAAAACTAAGCACGGGTCCTCGCCTCAGTGTGCTCACAACTCCAGAGCATTCATTTCCTAGATTCCAAGGCCAGAAGGGATGTTTGGGCTAGGGTCCACATCCCATGGGTCGTCCAGTGTTCTTGGGGACATCTGGGTTCAAGGAAGTAGGCAGGGTCCCCTTGCACCATAAGAATTCTACTTGCTGGATGAACCTAACCCGGCTTCTGTGACCTTGTTCATGCTTTTGCTTCCTGTCTGGTTCTGTTCCTGTGGGTTACCTTGTTTAAACTCCTGCTGGTCACCTGGGTACCTTTGTACTCTCCTCCTGTTAACTCTATTGCTTTTCCTTCAGAGAAATCAGCTGAACTGCTTCTTTTTTCTAAAGTTGCAGTTGGTTTTTTTCATAACATTTGTGAGGTTTAAGCACCATAATTAACTTTACATATTTCCCCTTTTATCTGTGTGGGGTGTACATGCTACAGGCCCTATCCTCACTGTTGTATCTAAATACATATAGGCACTCATTATAAAATAGTTTATCATAATACAATTACACAATATCAATCAGAATTCAGAAGTTATACACCCATAACTCACTTATCACAGCCAGTTCCTCCATCTCTCCCTTCATCAGCCCTAGCTCAGAAAGTATATCAACAGCAGAAAGGAACTTTTCTCCTGTAGGGAAAGGAGTAGCTAGAATGCTATCTCCAGCTGACCTATGATCCCTTAGGGGCCAAAGACAGATGGTCCAAGTTAGAGCAGACCCTAAGTTCACTTAATTTGTGCTTGGGTGGAGGCAGGGGCAGGAAATCAGGGAGTCCTAGCAGACTTCTTGAGAGCCTCACAGTAGAAGTGAGGCACTGAAAGTTACCTGGCTCATAGAATATTGCCATCTATAAAAGTGGTGTAGCAAAGTGCACACCTGACTCACTGTGGAAGAGCTAATAACCTGCTGTTTAGATATACAGATATTTATGAGAAACCTGTATATAACCTGACATAAGATAAAGTTGGTTGGGTGGTCATTGTGCAGATGTGCAGTGAGTGTCAAAGGAGCGGTTGGTCTTTTTCCTCCCCTCTCCAGGCAACAGAGTAGCTATGGAATCATTCCTGGATTTACTTCGTTCCAGGTGCTGGAGTTATAGGCTCTATAACCCCTATGCAGCTACTGTGTGCATGCGCACACAGTGACAAGACTATGGATTCCCTACCTCTCCCCGGATTGCCAGTATCTATGCACTCTGTGCAGGGTTTGCTTATCTTCTGAGTGGCTGCCTGGAATCCTGTCCTTCCCTTATACAGTGGAACACCACCAGTTCTCCTGTCAAGTGAGCCTTTCTGGCTGCTGTCTGACTGCGTACCAAAAGGGTTATGCTAATGACACACTATACTATGATACAGGAAGAGACAAATTTTGAGATTAGAATATAGGCATTAGTAGGTGAAGTCTCTATGGTGTGTTATGTTATTTCATTTTAAATGCAACTTGCCTACTTTGTGATGATTTTTATCACTCCTCTTGAATACAATATTCTCAGAGGATTAATCTTTCCTCCTACACTGTTGATGTTGGAATGTGCTGCTCTATTTGATGATCAACAATGGTGTTCTCCAGAAGGTGTTTTAAGGTAGTAGTGCTCAAAGGAAACCGATCTAGTAACAGCAGCAAACTAGTATGTTTATATACTTCAGGAATACATATATTTGTGCAGGATAAAAGCACCACTACCGAATTTTTGTTCAACATGCTTACCCACACAAAATATCACAGTGACTTCA
Organism: Gopherus flavomarginatus; assembly: GCF_025201925.1. Classification (NCBI taxonomy): domain Eukaryota; kingdom Metazoa; phylum Chordata; order Testudines; family Testudinidae; genus Gopherus; species Gopherus flavomarginatus. The sequence goes on along the minus strand of NC_066630.1, from coordinate 15,477,130 downwards.
TCTTTATTTTGCTGCAGCTGTTTATGAAATAGGCAGCTCGAAAGTCATCTATTCAAAATGGATTTCTACAGTGATTTTTTTGTGCCTTTGCACGTAATCAAAGTAGATCTATAATTATTCTGGTGTAATAAGTACTGACCATCAAATACCTTTTTATCCCCCATGCACGCTGGTGAGTGGATGTGTGGAACCGGTACACTTACTGTAATATTTAGAGATAAAGTACTTTATATATAATTTCCAACATTCAAAGGCAAAAGTATGTTAACTGGAAAACTATTTTTTTATATATCTACACAAATACACATTATATTCTAATATATATAATAGTGTGTGTATATTAAAAAAAAATTGGTTTTCCAGTTAACATATTTGTGCATTTGAATGTTGGGAATATACAAGCATTGGAGAACACTTTATAATACACGTTTACAGTTAATCCATACCCTTGGTAGAGGTAGCAAATGCAGGGAGAATTAGCAGAGCAGTTACAAGTATATTCCCTACAACAAGGATTTTGCCATTTTTTAGCAGGATTCCTCATGCATAAATCAAGAACAAAAAGTAAGAACAAAAGGTAGGGATGCTTCATTACTCTAGTTGTACAGCAGTGTAACTCCACTGAACTCAATTAGTTTCACTAGCTAAAAAACTGCAACAAATCTGACTCAAAGTATGTCCCCACCCCAACTTGCCTATTGCTGGCAACTGTACGGGGAGATTTTGGCAAACCAGTAAAATGCCTGAAATCACTATGGCTTATTGTTAAAGTGGCCTAGTCAGCAGTCTCAGCTTGACCAAGGCAGGAGGGGAGGGGGCTTGTGGTGCCATAAAAGGGCAGCATGATCCCACGTCCTTCCTGATAAGGCTTGTGTTGAAGTTGCTGATACATGCATTTTAAAAGAGCAGGATGTGCCCCAGGAATGTATATTGGGGTCTCAAGGCTGCAAACTCTGGAAAAACCCATAGCTGGTTAATCAATAATCAGAAGGAACCTCTTGCTTGACTATTGAAACTGCTTACTTAACAAGTTTTCTTTAAGGGACATGTCATTCTATTAATAATGTATAAATAAGGGGGGAAAGTTTGAGATAGTTTGACTCATTTGGGACTCTTTTTGAACTCTCCCTCTGGATACATCTTGCGGTCCCCACCGGCAAACGGAAGATTTGGCCACTGGAAGCCTGCCGCTGTGTCACTTGAGAGCCACACTCAGCTTTGGTAATTATCCAAGGGTTGGGGGTGTTTTACTAACTTGTTGCAGATGTGTGTAAGTGCTTGAGACTAAAGTTTAGCTCAAAGTGAAAGCGCTCTTGTGTTGTCCTGTTTGTGCCAGCCATCTATCGATCAAATGGCCGTATCTCCCCTGATTTATTTCCTGACACCACCTCGCACAGAGTAAAAGTTACCAAGAGCTTTGGGTTGAAAGAACCCTGGGTAACAGCAACCACTTGCTTTTGATTAATTACAATTATCTCACCAATAGTGTGCTAGGCATTTTACAGATAAGAATGAAATGAACACAGGATCTCTGACCCAGAAAGCTTACAATTTAATTGTACTAAATAAATGTTTGGAACCACGAACTTTCATATGGACTAGTTAAGGAATATCAGATGTGTGATTAGATTCAGGTTGCCTTCACTGCAAAAAGGGTGAGAGCCTAATGAAGATGAGGCATAGATACTTTTTAGAATGATGTAACTAGTTAAGGTCAACTTTTTACACACACCCCCTTCCCCATCGCGGTTGACCTCACCTATCTACACTGAGTTAAAAACTACAGAGCCTTGAATCTAGTATGATTTTACATCAACTTAGCTACCTCAGTGTAAAAAACACACCTTATTGCAATAAAATGTCTCTTCTGTGGAACAGAGGAAACCACATTGTTGAAATCAAATAAGATTAATCAAACTTGAAGTCTTAAAATAGGTTAAATGATTATAGGTAAAATTGTCTTGGCTCATGATGATGATGATTGTTTGAAAGTTTATTCTTTGGAGATAATATCATGTCTCTGAAATGGGCCACAAAACCAATTTACTTGCACATAGCAGGCTAAGTATTGCTAAGCTTAAAGAACAGAACAGTAAAATAGAAAAGGAAATTACATTAAAGATTGTATGGGGATTATTTTCATAATACTGCCATACACACAACTAGTGATAACTAAAGAGAGAGACAGTTCCCAAATCAAACTAGAGATAACAAAGCCTGTATAAATATTAGAGTTAAAGAATGGTTTAAAAGCAGATATGTAATTGTTGCTCTGAATTACTTAGTATGCATTTAAGAAAAAGTTTATGCAGCCAAGGAAAGATTCTATTAATTTAGTTTAAAACAAAGACTTTTTGCAGAGGGTAAAATACATAGAGAGCCAGAGCAAGGATTTTGTTTGCTAAAAGGGCAAAAGATGCACCAGAGAATGGATATAGTCCAGAAAGGGAATTGGCCTGGAACTGACATAACTTAATAAAGAAATTTGAAAGAAAATATTTCATTTGAAAAGATTGAAAGTGTTGTTAGGATTTCAGAAAGTAAGCATGCTGCTGAGACAGTATCTAAGTGGATTGTGAAATATTTAAGCATTTGAAATGTGTTGCTCATATGGGAATTCATTTGAAATTGTTGTTAGCTTTTTATTATACAGTATGTTCATGGATGTTTGACTGTAAGGTTGCTTATTAATGAAGGACAAATGAAACCTATGCTTAAATGTTATGCCATACTGCCTTGAGCTGTCGTCATATCAGATTTTATAAGATAAGTAGGGGCAGGCTTGGTCAGTCCTTGGTTTGAAAACCACAAAAGCAGCAGGAAGTGGTGTTGGTGACACAGCAGATGGCACTGTACCAGTGCCCCAGGATAGTGTTAATGGATATTAAGCTGTCTTTTGAATGAGATGTAAAACTGAGGTCCTGAACCTTGGTGGCCTTTCAAGATCCCATAATACTTTTACAATGGATTGGAGGGCTAGACTTGGTATCCTGGCCAATTCCTAATCTGAGTAATTACATTGTGCATAGCTCAAGTGCCCTGCAGTTTTTACTGGCTATGGTATACTACTTCTAACCTGAATTATTGTGTAGTTTTACACAGCTGCTGTGTTTCATTTCTTGATGTCAGCTGGAGTTTTATTTTAATCATGATTGAAGCCATAGTGTGTAAAATGCTTTGGTTAGACGAATGCAGTTGTAATCATAATCACAGACATGGACTGACACCAGGTCAGCTGCATAAAGCAGGTAAGATTCTCAAGGCTGTTGTGTAATGAGGTAAGGAGTCGGTTGCAAGAGAGTTGAAACAACACACTACAGTGAGGTAGGCAATCTGTGCTGAATCCACACTGACTGTCTAATTGTGCAATATGTTTCTGCAGTGTTCAGCCCAGGGGATATTTTGTAGCCTTCTAGTGTTAAGCAGTAAGGAAAAAGGCTTTCTTGCATGTGTCCTCAATATTTTGAAAGCAAACGTCTGCCAAGTTAATATCAATAGAGATGAAGCAGAATGATCATAAAAATGCTTAGGCTGTGGTTCAGGAAAGGAAGTTTGGTGCAATGATGCCCAAGTCTCTTATTTTTGTGCGGGTGTTTATGATGACTGAAGTGAATGATTCGTAAGTGGCAGTTACCAAAGGAAGGAATTTTTTAGTTACACTATGAATCCTTTAAAGGAAGAAGAAAAATACAGACCATCACTGGTTTTCTTCATCCATAAAGCTAAAGGGAGTATCAAGTAAGGAAATGTAAGTTAGCAGTGCAGTCCTAAGTTATGCTCTAAAACACTGCCACACTGTGGTACTTTAGAAGATATAACACAAGCTGTTAACTCACCTAAGTATTAAAACCATTGAGTAGAATAAACGGAGCCACTTGCATTTTATACTGTAGTGGGAAAGGTTTGCTTGAGGCTGATAGTCTGCTGATACTCCTATAGATTTTTTGCTCCTCCTTCCAATGCATTATCCCCTTTATTGGCTCCATCACTCAGTGGTTTTAAGCTCTTAATAATGAGCAGTTTCTCCTTCTGAATTCAACAGGGGGAAGGATCACTAGGATGACTATACAAATTCATTCATTTTGCTTTCATCCTAATTCTCAAAATTCTTCAAAACTAGAAAGCATCATCAAACCCTTTATTATTTTACTGAGGGTTCAGACTACATTTATTTAGACTAATAACAATGTCTGTTAGCCAGTTCCCTAGTCCCATATTTTAAAAAATAACAAACCTGAAAGCCCTATAATGGATTTCCATTGAGGAACCTCTGAAGCTCTAAAAACAAACTCCTCCCCAATAACCACTCCCCCAACTTCTGCTAATCCCTTCCCTGAGTGTTTGCAAAATGTACACACCTTAAGAGCAAACCACCTATCATGGTATAAATCCCCACTCTGAACCTTAGCGTCCAAAAGATGGGGTACCAGCATGAATTCCTCTAAGCTCAATTACCAGCTTAGTACTTGTAGCACTGCCACCAACCAGGAATTCCAGTGCCTGGTACACTCTGGTCCCCCCAAAACCTTGTCGGGGACCCCCAAGACCCAGTCCCTCTGGATCTTAACACAAGGGAAGTAAACCCTTTCCCTCACCGTTGCGTCTCCCAGGCTTCCCCTCCCTGGATTACCCTGGAAGATTACTTTGATTCAAACTCCTTGAATCTTAAAACAGAGAGGAAAATCCACCTTCCCCCCTCCTTCTCTCTCCCCCTCCCGACTCTCCCTGAGAGAGAAAGTAATCCTAACACAGAGAAATTAGCCTCTCTCTCCCCCTTCCCTCCTTTCTCCCCACCAATTCCCTGGTGAATCCAGACCTCGTCCCCTGGGGTCTCACACCAGAATAAAAAACCAATCAGGTTCTTAACAAGAAAAGCTTTTAATTAAAGAAAGAAAAAAACAGTAAAAATTATCTTTGTAAATTTAAAATGGAATAGGTATAGGGTCTTTCAGCTATAGACACTGGGAATACCCTCCCAGCCTAAGTACAAATTAAAAGCCAAATACACATTTGCAAATAAAGAAAACAACCATAAGCCTAACTCGCCTTATCTACCTAGTACTCACTATTCTGAAACTCATAAGAGCCTGTATCGGAGAGATTGGAGAGAAACCTGGTTGCACATCTGGTCCCTCTCAGAACCCAGAGAGAACAACAACCAAAAACTAACAGCACACACAAAAACTTCCCTCCCTCAAGATTTGGAAGTATCCTGTCCCCTGATTGGTCCTCTGGTCAGGTAACAGCCAGGCTCACTGATCTTGTTAACCCTTTACCAGCAAAAGAGATATGAAGTACTTCTGTTCTATTAACTCTTACTTATCTGTTTATGACACCACCAAACAAACTTTTTAAAATAGTCTCCACCAACAGGCTTTAGTCAAAAACAATCCCAGCAAGAAAGGGAATTCCAAAGCATGTTCTTCAGTTCTCCCTTTAATACATGTGGGGGCTGTTTTCTTGAGCACGTCCACTTATCTTAACTGCCATGTTGTAGCCCCAGAGGTTAGGTTGGGAGGGGGAATGGGGAGAGGGACTAGGCAACTAGAACTCAAGCCATTGAGGGTATGTCTCCACTGCATCTGGGAGGGAGCCAGATTCACACTGTCAGGGCTCAAGTTAGCACAACAAAAATAGTGTGGAAATTGCAGAGCTGGTGGAGGCTCAGGCTAAACACTCTAGCTCAGAACAGCCTGATCCCCTGAGACCTACTTGAGCAGCTAGTCTGAGCCTCTACCAGTGCAGCAACATCCACACTGCTATTTTTAGCATGCTGGCTTGAGCCTTGCTGGCATGAGTGTTTACCTAGGCTGGGAAGCTTGCTTCCAGTTGCAGTGTAGATATACCCTTAGGTTTATATGTATCTTAAAACCAACTCCCTAATCTGAACTTGGAAGTCAGTGCAGGTCATTGCTCTTTGTTATGGCTACTTTGCACTTTCAGATAAGACCCTGTTAGTTTTCCAATTACTAGAATAATTAAATAAATAAATAAGAAGCTCCATAGCCCACAGACTTCTCTACACAAGTGCTCAGTACCACTAAACAACCTACTGGAGCTGTGTGATGCACTACTTTGTTGAGAGTTACCTGAGAAATGCCAGCTATGCCCAGTCTGGTATAGACCCATTGAAAAGCATTTGGACTACTTCCTCTTTTTGTGTTAAATCGGTATGTTATTATGTTTCACTTTGTACACAGATAAAGAAGCAAAAAGGATAAAGTAACTTGGTTAAGGTCACTTAGGCTAGGCTTTGGGGGTGAGAGGGGGAGCAGTTTTAACTTGGGTTAGCTAATCCAGGTTATAATAGCAGTGAGGACAGTTTTTTAACTGGACTATCTACTTGAGTTCAACCCAAAGTTCCCCTATGCGATTTCACTCGAATGCTACCCAAGTTAAAAGTGGGTTCTAGCCCACGAAAGTTTATGCCCAAATAAATTTGTTAGGGTACGTCTTCACTACCAGCTGTATCGGCGGGTAGCAATAGATTTCTCGGGGATGGATATATCGCGTCTCATCTAGACGTGATATATCGATCCCCGAACACGCTCCTGTTGACTCCGGAACTCCACCAACGTGAACGGCGGTAGTGGAGTCGACAGGGAGAGTCGTGGACATCGATCCCACGCCATGAGGACGGTAGGTAACTCGATCTAAGATACTTTGACTTCAGCTACATTATTCACATAGCTGAAGTTGTGTTTCTTAGATAGATCCTCCCCCCCCCCCCCCCCAGTGTAGATCAGCCCTAAGTCTCTAAGGTGCCACAGGGACTCCTTGTTGTTTTTAGTGATACAGACTAACACAACTACCACTCTGAAACAGTGTCTTCACTGCTATTTTAATGCAAGTTAGCTAACCTGTGTTAAGATCACGCCTTAAGAGAACCTATTAGCCCTAACACCCACTTCCCTGCTATTAATTTAGCACTGAATAAAACTACTGAACAATCCCTTCTCTCAATATCCATTTGTAATATCGACATTTACACTCAGAAGGGTTAATTTGAATAGGGTTGCAAATTCTGCAGAAATTGAAGTGTCTCTAAGACTAATGACACTTTTTGAATATGCAGCCATATAGCTACACCAAGCACAAATTAAGCAAGTCTGACTGTAATTAAGAAAACAGCAGTCTTTTCCTGCTTTAATTATTTTTCTGTGTATTATGACAACATATTGTTAATATTTTGCTACTAACAAAAAGAGTGCATGGATTGTTTGATATTCTTAGTGTTTAGTGTTCACCATAGATAACATTAATAAGGTCAGCACACCTGAGGTAGGATTAGCCATCTCTCAGATTCCGCTCCCCCAACCCTCTATAGCACATGCCCAGGGCTGGTGCAACCCGTTAGGTAACCTAGGTGGTCACCTAGGGCGCTAACATTTGGGGGGTGTTGACCGAGGCGGCCGGATCTTCGGCTGTCCCAGTCATCATCGGTATTTCGGGGCGGGACCTTCTGCCGCCTAGGGCAGCAAAAAAGCTGGTGGTGCTCCTGCATATGCTTCAAGTGTGGCTCCACAGGTCCTTGTGTTGATACCTCTGGGCTTTCCTTTGCCAGATGGTTAGGCTGCTAGTGTGAGATCTGTGTCTGTCTCCCCCGCTCCACTCCTTTGGTATATCTTTAATTCTGAGGAGTTTGTTAAATTTGAGTACAGCATGTATAATTTCTTCATTAAATCAATGGGCAAGGTCATTATATGTTAAAAGGAGGAAATAACTCGTTCACACATGTTATCTTCACAAAAATATGAGCTGCACATTTCAGCACTGACCTTTCAATATCATTCAGAATTATAGTCTGCTACCATATCTCTTTCTGAAGATACTCTATTGCAAGACAGACTTTTAGGGGCAAAATATAAACTACAGCTATTGTTTTAAAGCTATTTCATTGTGTTTTATTTGAGACTATGATTTTCTGTCTATAATAAAGTGTTAAATATAGATATTAATGTGCGTAACATTTTATTTTCTTAAAATGTATTGACCATATGTATATAAAATAGTTGTTCATTGGAATAAAACCTGCTATTAACTTTAATGCATATGCAGTTCACTCCATAAATACAGGCCTCAATATGCTTTTCAGTACAAAATGGAAGTGCTCACATCTTTAATGTACTATAGAAAAGACATTAATATAGATTTATAATTAGAAAATGAATTGGTCTGATAGTAGCAGGAAGAGATTTCTGCAGGATAGAATTCAAAGCACATTGATACAAAGATGCTGTAAGGATACAGAATACTGATTGGATAAGCACCGTAACATTCAGATACTTGTAAGAATAGTCAAATAGACTTGTTAGATTAGTTGGACTCTGGATAAGAAACTTAACCGGTTCAGTTTTCCCATCTGTAAAATATGGATGAGTGTGCAACCATTTCATTAAAGCAGTGGTTGAGAAACTTGTTCTGCCGCTTGTGCAGGGAAAGCCCCTGGTGGGCCGGGCCGGTTTTTTACCTGCCACTTCCGCAGGTTTGGCCGATAGTGGCTCCTAGTGGCCGCGGTTCACTGCTCCAGGCCCATGGGAGCTGCTGGAAGCAGTGTGGGCCGAGGGACATACTGGCTGCCACTTCCAGCAGCTTCCATTGGCCTGGAGCAGCGAACCACAGCCACTAGGAGCCATGATCGGCCAAACCTGCAGATGTGGCAGGTAAACAAACCGGCCCGGCCCGCCAGGGGCTTTCCCTACACAAGTTTCACAACCACTGCATTAAAGTGCTTTGAATGCCAAAGATGAAAGGTATGATTCACAGAACTTTTCCATAGGGTCACTTAGCAGTATAATAAGAATGCGGTAAAAGTGTCTGAGTTTGAGAGTGGGTTCATCCCCTAACTCTTGGTATAAAAAAGAGGTTCTATAATGTATCATATTCACCATTGTCATTGCTCCATTGTGTCAGGGTGTGATGCTGCAGGGGGTCCTTCTCTCCAGTATCTCCTGCTAGCCATGTACTTCTCACTGTGTCTTCCGGGGTTTAGCTCTCTGGTCAAGTCACATAAAGTTCAGTTGCCTTCTGGGGTAACAAGAAGATCAATTGAAAATTCAGTAGAAACATCCAAATAATAAGAGCCTTTCGTTCCTATCTTGGGTTATTATCATCCTTTGGGGTCAGTCTTCAGCCTCACCCCAGTTTCAATAATTCTTGCATTGGGCTTACATGTCCCTTCTTCTGAGGCATGGTAAAGCCCACTCTTTGGTTGGATTTCCTGGCCCAGGGACCCTGTATTAAGCAGCTAGGTCTGCTTCTTAGACATATTGCTGTTTCCTTGGGCTACTTCCTACCTCTAAGTCCCCCTATGCTGCTTCCTCATACCTTGCATTTTAACGCAGCCTCCCTTTGGTTCTCAGGCCTCTGGCTTTTCCCTATTCTGCTGAACTAAGATTTCTTCTATCCTTCTCCGGCTCCACTGACGTGTTTTTACTGGCCTTACCTCAGGACCTCTTCCACAGGAGCCTGACCTTCTCCTGCAAAGTTCTTCCTTTGTTACTTCTTGTCTTTGCAGGTTTCCCCTCATTGCCTCCCTTCCTTAGGGACTCTGGCAGCTTCCCTTAGGGATCTTCCTGAAACTTGTTGGCCCTAGCTTAGAGCTTCCCCCACCCCCATGCTTCACCCTGTGGATGCTGCTCCCTGTAACTGAGTCCTGTCTTGTCTGCAGTCTCTCCCTCTAGACTGAATTGCCAGCTCTATTTAATGAGTCCTTCCTCATTTCCTGAAGCTGGGGTGCCTAGTTATCATTAAATTGTCATATCACCATCAGATGGGGGCTTGCTGGGATGTCATAAAGTTGAGCCTGCTTTTCCTTAAAGGACCAGCCAACCTATGGCAGGCAATTAAAGTTCAGAGAAGACAAAAACTTCTGCTTAAAAAAGGATATTGGGTAAAAGTGTTTTTTTCCCTGCAAAGGTCAAAACAATTTGAAAGAAATTTGCCTATTCAAATAAGGCAAGGTACTTATAATGTTTTAAAAAAGGAAATGAAATCTTCATTGTAGCAGGCTTATTCATGTAAAACAGATTAAAATATGCATTCATAATATGTAAATATAGAATCAATTAACATGGAGTAATTTTACAGTACAAATGATTGTAATCTGCCAGTGTCTTCTGGGACGACTTTGAAAATGAAATGTTTCTTCTCCACAGTCAGAGCCCAGTTAACAAAAATCAATAAATAGTAAACACAGAGTTGTCTCTGGCCGAATGAGCAATGTCTGATTAGGAGGACAGTTTAATAATTTTAATAGATGAGCCGAATTTACAAGGGAAAGATGAGTTCAAGGGTCCAAAGAGCTTTGTAGGTGTTACAGGAACAATCCATGCAGATAATTATCTAAACAGCAAACAGTAAAACTTGAGGCAATTCAAGACTGGAACTATTGGGACTGATTGTCTGCTGCCTTGCACCATATGCAGTTGTTTACACTTGTATAAAGTAGGTGTAAAATATTCTCTCTCATCTGGTGGCATTTTCCTCTAACTTTGAATTTGCTCAGTTTCTGTGATCACTCTTCCCCAGAGGTTTCCCCAGAGAAGCACAGCTGGAATGTGACCCACTGATGGAGGATATGATGAGAAAGTGCTGATTCAGCAAGAGGAATAGGCATCTTGCCCCTCACAACACCCCCCAGTCAGTGACTGTTACTTTTGGAGCTTCTGTAGCTGGCTGTAGGCCTCTTAAAGGAGGCAAAGTTCTAAGTGCCTTGCACCATTGCAACACTATTCTGGTTGGATTTCCTACTGTCGGGGGCATTGCACCACACCCTGTGTAGGTCAGGTCACCTATCGGTCCCACACGAGCAAAGTATTTAAGCACGTGATTCACTTTAAGCTTGTGAATAGTCCCATTGACAAAGTTTCTGAAGAATGGGAACAATTATCCTTTATTTCCACTTCATAGCTAAATTATTCTACACAATGTCCTACTGTATGTTGGAATGAAGGAAGCAATGAAATAGGCATTTAAGTGCCAAGATCAGTACCTACACAGAGGATCTGGAGATCTTACTGAGGTGTCCATTTTTGAAATTTGGACCTTTGAGCATATAAATAACCCAGACAGTTGACCCTCTTCTGCACACAGTTCATGCTCACACACATCTTTATGTTCAAAGGTGAAATGAAACTTAGAGCTGATGATGATCCCTGAAATATTCATCAGTAGATCTTTAATTGCATTAATTCAAGTTGCAAATATCTAACATGTTTCTGACAGACGAAAGAGCCTGGTTCAACTAAGTATGAAACTATCCAAATTAAGTAGATTGTCTGAGGGTTTCGTGCATTTGCTGTCTTCAGCATTTGAAAGCCATTTCTCCTGAAAGTCGGACTATTTAAAATTCAAGCACTATGCAACTGAGAAACTCCAAAAAGAGGTAATGAACCATAAATTATTGCTGTTAGATATTTAATACCCAATCAGTATGTGCTCTCTCATGCATATCCCACTGGCATTGCATTCATTCTGACAGTGTGGTACTGGTTCAATTACTTTGCTCATTTACAATAAAAGATTAATGAAAAGAGGTATATTTTAGTTCACAGAGATTAATTGCATCCCTTACTTTCCCTACACTAGAAATATTCAGCACATAATCCTGATAGCTTTTTCATCAACAAGTACATGGAAAATTAATAGACTTTCTTCTGTGGGAATCCTCAGCGGGTTTGCAGATACAAACACCCAGGGAAAAGCCAACTAAAAGTTGGCTTTCTGAAAGAAAGGAATTAATTTACCTTTTTTTTTCTCCCCTTCATTCACTCTGATGATACTTTGAATTAGCCAACATAAAAATGCATGTACGTATCTGAAACCTACACACTTCTTGTCTAGTATGTGCAAAACTAATCCACGTAGTGTATTCCCTTCTGAGGTGCAATTGAAGGCAGATAGTCACAGTGAGGACTGATAGCTCAAGCATTTCAAAAGACATTTTAAAAGGCAATAATACAACATCTTTTCCACTTGCAAAGTATATGCCAAGATTACTAGTAAACTTCTACATTTTTTAATCCTGCTATGAATTTTGTTATTTATTTAAATCAGGAAGACTCAAGTTCCAATGTGGTTAAAGGATAAACAGCTACTGGTTTTTGTTTTTTATATTGCCTTATTTATAAAGAGTTATGTCTATTTTAAGAGAGTAAACTGACCTGAGGATAAAGGCAATAAAAGGCGCCCTAGCAAATCACATTAAGCAACAAGAACAGGATTATAACAGACTCAAGTATTACAGAGGCTCTCAAGATGCAGAAATTGGCTTCAGCTCTTGACTACTCCACATTTACAGCTGAGTGTTCTGTTCAGCCCACTGAAAGCATAGAGAACATTTCCTAGACTGGTTAGGAGTAAAATATATCTCTGATATTAACAAACCTCAAAAGATCTGGAGTTTGGGTTTGGCTTGGATTAGCATCCAGAAGTTCAGATGCTTTGCTGAGAACTCACTACAACTATCTGGACCTCTACAAAATCAGGGCAGAAATCTCATAAGAACAGCCTTTCTTGCAATATTTCAGCATTTCTGGTCTGGTCCCTACTGAAAACCCTTAGTGAAAAAAGAAATTTAATCTGAACTTTTTTGACCTTATAAAAGTTCAGTTTGGACATAAAAGTAGATGAAGGCTTTGGCTGTGTATCTGGGAGATGTGCTTTTCATATCTGGACCTGTTTGCCTTTGCATGGTCATATGGTTATATCTCCCAGAACTACCTTTGAAAATACATTCCTACTATACATTTCCAAATCCACTATAAAAACATAACAGCAATCATAGAAAGTCCACATACAACTGAACCTGAAAATGTTATCTAACTTAGGAAAATCCCCAACTTTTTTTTTTATCTGAACTATTTTTGCATCTCATTAAGGTCCTGATCCTTCATCATTTCTGTCAATGTGAGCTTTGCCAATGAGTTTTAATGAGTGTAGATTCAGGTGCTAAGTAACTCAAAGCTAGATTGTACATTTAGAATCTGCTCAGAATGAGGGTTTTTATGGACCAGTATTGTGCCTTCGGGAAGTAGAATGATTCTTGGTGTTCCAAGTTGTACAGTAGATGCATATCTGCTATTATGTCTCATACAGAGTATCATACTCTGCTAACCAGTGCAAACTTAGGACAGTGCCAGGACCCTGCCTTGTCCCCGCCCCTTTGAGGTGTTGTGTATGTGGTGGGCAGTATTCTCAGTTCGCACGGGAACACTGGAATGGGAATTATGTATGACCTTTACATAGGCTAGAAAGGGTCTTGACACCCTTCCTGCTAATTGCGCACATACAGGATCAGGCATAGTAACATGTAGGAGTTTTTTAGCATTAAATTTGAAAATAGCAGTGTAAGTATATGAACCATATATTTGCCCTATCCCTCTCTGAATGTTGCTGCAGATTAAAAGTTTAAAAGTCAAGATCCTACTCCTGCTCTTTAGAATTATACCACTTTAATTCTGGACTATTTCTAGTGGCTACTGTGGAGTTAGTCTAAAAATACTGCAGAATTACATTGGTATAATTCTGGCACAAGACAGCAGAATTTGGTCCAATATGCTTAAACACATTACTTAATGTGCAATGCTTTTCAAACTATCTACTGATGCAAATATACATAGTCTTTTTTTCCTGACTCAGTTGTGTTTGGGACCTTTTGAATGTGATTTCTCTGAGAGAAATTGGTTTTCCTGGCAGTCACTTGGGAAAATTTTCTAGATGTTCACTGAATATTTCTGAAGGAGCTACTATGTTTATTTCCTGGTATTTACATTTTATTTCTTTACAAAACTGTAAATTAAACATAATTTCTACATGTAATTTTCTACATGCATTACTCCCATCCAAAAACTTGAAATTTATATACTGGTCTAAGGCACTGGTTCTCAACCAGGGGTCCGGGGCCCCCTAGCGGGCATCGAGCAAGTTTCAAGAGGGCCACCAAGCAGAACCAGCATTAGACAGGGCAGAAAGCCGAAGCCCCACCACATGAGCTGAAGCCCGTGTCTCTGAGCCCTGCCACTAGGGGCTGAAGCCAAAGCCTGAGCAACTTAACTTCAAGGTGGCCCCTGTGGTGTGGGGCCCTGGGCAATTGCCCTGTTTGCTACCTCCTAATGCCAGCCCTGGGTTTTATATGCAGAAAACTAGTTTTTGCAGCACAGGTGGGCCATAGAGCTTTTATAGCATGTTGTGCAGGGGCTCAGAAAGAAAAAGGTTGAGAGTGCTTACCTAAGGTACTATGCTACCTGCCTGTGCTATGTTTCTTATATGCAGAATGTTTCTTTGAACACAGAGTGAATCTATGTTAAATTTCTAATCTTTCTTCTGATGGTTTTTTATTTTAGTAATATACTTAAAAGCTGACTAAAATTACATTCAAAAGAACTTGATCTAACTTGCTTCATGTATAAATTATATCACTTGAAAAGAAAAGAGTTGGGTTTGGGGACATATTATATCTTCAGTTAATAAGACTCCTAATTATGGAAAATTCCTGCAGAATTGAATAAAAAATTACTTTTCTTTAGGGACCGTTGTATGTAATTTTAACATAAAATTGTATACCTGCTATAGAATTCTCTAGGATATTTTAAGAAAAAAAACCTATAGAAAGAATATCATTCGTTATTCAATTCTATAGGTATCACAGGTCTGGCTGCATCACTGTAATGGACAGTCACTACTAATTGGACCAACCTTTAGATCCTATGTGCGTCCAACCCTGTTGGGCCCGGTTAGAGTTCAGACACTCATTAGCTCTTGCCATCTAGGGTATGTTCCCAGGTGCAGACTCTCCTGTTTGAAATTGTTCCTTGAGACATGGAACTCCACAATCCAAATGCTCTAAGCCCCCAAACCAATGCTGAGACGTCCTGAGCCTCCACAAGTGCTTATGCACGCTCCTCTAGAATTCTTCAGTGTAGGTGCTCTGACTTATAATTTAACTCTCTGGGGACACAGGACAGGTAAAGTTAGGAACCCAGATGTTGCTAAGGAGCTTCTTAAATGCACACACTTTACTTGTAGACAGCACAGGAGAGTTACAGGTCTATAGAAAACAATCATTACCTGCCTCAATCTCTCCTCTGAGTCCTCTCCGCTCCTGAGAGTTCTTGGCTTTGGTTGGTATCCTTGGGGGGAAGACAAAGTCCCCCTGGTCCTGTTTCAGCTTTCCAGAATAGTCTGTTCTTGCTACAGGTGGATATTCTAATCTATACTGATTGTTAGTCATATATGATATTTCACAAAACCTAAAGGAATTGACACATTTCCCAAATAGTCACAATAGGTATGTCAAGTAATTTGTTCATATTTTTTAGTATTACATTCCACAGGTCTTTTCCAGAAGGATAATCCAAATATTTATTTAAAGATCCATCTGTTGAAATGCTGTGGATGAATAAGTGTTTAGTGTATAACTTACTTCTGCAGTGCATTCAGTGAGAAGCCTTGGTGTCGTTGCATTAGCATTGTCAAGTAACATCAGTCTTCAAAGTAGGATTTGTTGCAAAGGGTTATTTATTTTAAGTATTGACTTTCAGGTGTGTCCTTAAGTACACACATGTTCAGAGCTTCATCTGGCCACAGCCTATATTGAGAACCCATTATATTATGTAATGTGATGTTCATCACACAAAAGGAAATTTAAAAAAATGATATAAACTTATAGAACATTCTTGATTAAGTCTCTTATAGCTGTAATTACATTTATCGAGGTCTCTTGACTGCTTCCCCTGCACACTGATCCATCTCTGATGGGAATAATTCTAAAGTTACAGATTTTTGACCATCTTCAAACAGCTGCTTTAAAAACAATCCCCAAAACAATCAACTATAAAATGATTTGTCTTCAACCACTCAATTACACTGTCCAGGGCCTTGGATGGATACATTTTCTGAAGTGCTCATTGAATGAGTTGGGGCATCTGCGTCCCCAGCAATTTCTCTCTCCCCACTGCAATCAGAGTCAATATGACAGGCTCAAGAAGGAGAGTAAAGAGTAATCCCTCTTATTCCCCTGTTTGTCTGAGTAAGAGCTGTGATGATTTAACCCACAAGATCAATGGGATTCTTTCCTTTCACTTCAGTGAGCTTTAGAGTAGGCCATCATGCATGACTACACCTTAAAGAGGTATACATAGCATCATCTTGTTAATTAAAAATCAGTCTATATTGATGCTGATCCCTTAGCTCAGCAAAGAAACAAAAGCAAAAAAAAAAACAGGAGGAGGGGCCAAATGATGATGAACCTTGAAAATATAGTAAGTTGAAAGTGAAACTTCTTAAATCAAATAAGCAAAAAGGAATATGGATTAAGAAAGACACTTTGATCTGTTGAGTGCTCTTAGTGATCTACAGTGTTGACCTGGAATGTACATAGTCTTTGATACAAAGAGATTTCATACTTGTTTAATCCTTTTCATTTTCTCGCGGGAGAAAATCACCCTGCTTTGGCAATGCAATCAAATGTGGATCCTTCTTATCTTTAAGGAGTTAAGCTGAAATCATTCATCCTAGTCACTCTACTTATCTACGAAGCCTTGTTGAAGATCAGTGTTTGAAACAACCTTATTTATTAATGTAATAATTTAAGAGTGCACAACTTTATGAATGGGTGCTTGCCACAAGTAAAGAGCAGAAATAACTATGACAGTGAATTATTAAGAGCCATCCTTAGATATGACTATTCAAGTGTTCTCAGAAGGATCTCCCCTTAACAACCTTCTATCTTCTCTGTAGGCAAGATGGGGAAGGGACGAGGAAGATCCTGAAGATTTCTATGCTGAAAATATTCTACTGCCCCTTTGATTCAGAGACACTTTATTGTTGTTCCCTCACACTGGTAACTCTCAGCTCCATTGCAACATCAGAGCTATCTGAGCCAAGATGGGGTGCATCTATGAGTTTAAAAGTTGTCAATTCTCAAGTTATTTATGCATTTAGAGCTTAGTAGAGAAACTGAAGTAATATCTGACAATGATCTGGTTTACTGAAGTGGCCAAAAGCCATTGGACCTGATTTTCCATTGCCTTAAACACCTGTAGGTATTTATACATTGACAACATGAATATTAACTACTGTCAGTGACTGGAGTTATCTGATTTAGTAGCATTCTACATAGAGTGACCAGATCACAACTGTGGGAAAAAATGGGATGTGGGGTGGGGGGAAATAAGTGCCTGTATAAGAAAAGGTCCCCAAAAATGGGACTGTCCCTTTAAAAACAGAACATCTGCTCACCCTAATCTACCCACTTAGCACTTAACTTCATACAGATATGAATGACTATAAAAGGTCAAGTAGTGGAAAATGATGCCCATTAAGATTTCTGCAACTGGGGCAACTTTTACATTAGACTATATTTAAAGCCTAAGCCCTAGTGTAATAAATGCATTGACATATTTTAATGCTATTTAGTTTCAGGAAGTTTGTGTCATCAGTTACCCAATGAGAAGACCATTGCCCACTTTCCCAAAAGATCTATCTTGTAGAAGTTAACACAAAATGAAATCCTGATGTTTGTTGCAGACTTGAAATCTAGATGTTTGAGATCAGTTTTACATAAATAACTGAATATATGGGGTTTCATCCAAAATACCTCACAATGTCTGTGGCTTGATGGATAAACCGCTAGACTGCATCTCAGGAACGTGGGTCTGTCCCCTGCTCTTTCACTAACCCACTGTGTGTGACCTAGGGCAGTTCCACGTTTGTTTCCATTACTACCCTTTATTATTATATTAATAAATAAGGTTGTTTCAAACACTGATCTTCAATAAGGCTTAGTTTATAAGTAGAGTTACTAAAATGTAAACTCTTTGGAGGAGAGACTGACTCCCACTCTGTGCTCATACTATGATGTCTAGAACAATGGGAATGTTTAGGTGTTATTGTGATATTAATAAAAACGACCTCCTTTCCTGGATATTTACTAAGATCTTCAGAGTTATGCAGGATGTTTAGCCACACATCTTCCATCAATTTTAATGCAATAAATATATTCAATCAATCAATCAATAATGGAAGATGTATGCAATAAATCACCTGTACTACTTTTCTTTAAAACTCTCTTAAACATTACCTTTAAATGGTGACATTTAGAGTACTTTGCATGTTGCCATTGGTCACTGAAGGTTTCTGAAAAATGCAATGCCATTTCTGGCATTAGTGCTCAAAAAGTGGGACTTGGAGATATGGGAAAATAAATTGTTCAGAAAAATCAATTCAACTCTCATCATTTCCAGAGGCCTGGAATTGCCTCTTTTGGACATACATCCATATTTCCACACCCAACAGAGAAGCTTCTATCTGTATCAATAACTTATTCTCTGTTTTTTAAAAGGGGTTAAAATTGAAAAGATGATTTTTTTCTTTAACTGAACTGACAGATGATCTCATGTATCAAAGGTGCTACTGGCAAAATAATCTCTACTGAAATGAGGGTATTCCAGCATGTTTTGTACATTTACCTGTTAGTGGCAGAGTTGTAGAAAACATCATTTGAAAAGTTTACTCAAAGGTGAAAAATAAAACATCTGTTCAGGAACATTAGCAGTGTTTGGGAGATGAGCTACATCACTAAAATGAACATCACCAAACAAATTTATATGGGTAATTATCTTTAAAACTACAATAAGAGGAGAGGGAAAAGAAAATTAAGGACCAATCATTTACACTTAGAGTTGCAAGTCGTTATATACCCAGGAATCTATCAGACTGTGTGAACAACAGTTTAAGAACTTTCATCTGAACTCCCTTGGGAATAGTAACACTTGAATTTATAAGCAGCTAGACTGGTTCAGTATCCTGCTCTGATCAAGTGAATCTTTTTTCTTATGTCATCTTTAATACATGTTTGACATTGTGGGATTGTGTTTGGACAATATTGTTTGGCGGGAAAATACAATAAAATGTGACATACTTTTCAAAGCCAGTTTTAGAAACACATTTTGGATTAGAAAAGGACAGAAACGGAAGTGGGTAGTCTATTTCCTGAGTGGTTTCATTATGCATTCAGCAGAAAGCTGTGCATTTTAAAGGACACCAACATAAATTGGTGACTTGTTAGCTTTAGACGCTGATTATTAATGAGCAAGGATAAACCTTCAGCATACTCTATTACAGATACTTGCTGGAAGATTTATGACTAGTCTTATAATTGTCTCAGGTGTAAGGGCCAAATGACTTATTCAAATTTTTCCTTTAATATTAAAGATGTGTGCAACAAAATGAGTTGCTGGTAAACATTGAATAAATGCTATTTTTTCCTGAATTTACAGCCTCCTACACAAAGTGACTCACAATACTAAAGAAATTCACCAGATCTTGAGTCTGATTTCTCATTTCTTTAGACTATTTATACATATGCAACTATTAACTTCATTGTACCATAACATGTAGGCCCTCAGCCACTACAGGTGAGGGCTGAGGGAAAAGCTAGATCAGAAAAGGAAAAACAGGTTGTCTTGAACCAGATCAGTCTAGGAGGATTAAGCTAAAATTTAATTACAGCCAGTTTGATCTATGTTGTTGTGTTCATCAGCCTCCTGTATGTATACAGCAGTCTGAATGAAAACATTCCAAGGTACTCTGCACAACAAAAAACTCACCCTAAGACTAACAGGATCACTCTCTTCTCAGCTGGTGTAAATCAGCATAGCTCCAAAAGTCAGTGGTGACATGCCAGTTTACAACAGCTAACAAGCTGGTGCACAGTGCTTAAGTGCTTGTCTATTATTTTTAAGCCTGGCACTCATGAACATCACTTTGTGCCATTAGCTTATTGGCACAAATAATTACAGGATATCTTCCTTTGCAGGAAACCGTTTCTCTTGATACAAAAAAACATCAAAAGGATTGAATTTGTCCTCAGAGCAAGTGCTTCCTATACCCTCAGGCCTGTGCCAATCACCTATGCCATCTACCTTGGGATGACTCTGGGCTGTGCTACTACAGAACCTGTGCCATCACCTTCTCATTAATCAAACTTGTGGCAAAGGCAGTACATAACCCACCCTGAATGGTGCCTTCTGATTCTGCTCTTTGACATTCCAGATCCTACAATTAATGTAGTTATGGGAACGCTGGATATGGTGGGAGAATGGAGAGATAACTGTGCAGCTAATGAGTCTCTGATTGCATTTCTGCCAGGGAACCCAGCATTTCAGAAGCAGACTGTCAGACTAAAGGTGACGAATACGTGTGGGTGAATGTCTCTCTATGCTCCCAGGTGGAGGGAGAGGAATGGGAAAGGATGGGCAGATGTTTGCCTGCACTGGGAGGGCGTGGGGAAGGAGAGTTAGTGTCTGGAGCCAGGGGCCTGCAGTGGAGGAAACATGCATGTAATTGTAACTATGGACATGATTCGATGTGCACTGGAGTAAGTGAGACTGGGCTGTATCCCAGCACACTGCTAGTCTGCCCCTACCAGCCTCGAAAAGCAAGGTTATTACCCAAGAGTAGAAAACTATTTTTTTCAGCCTTCCTTTCAAACACACTACATTTTACTAAAATCAAAGCTAAGCACTTTAAATTGTAATTCACAACATTTTTAATGATGTTCTAAAACTTCATATTATTTCTTCCTTTTTTTTTTCCTTCTGGATTTTCTCTCCATCTCTTTCCCCCACTGTTTATTATAACTTTTTCACACTCTTAACATTTTCATTTCCACATCAACTGTAAATATGCTTTAAGGCCTAGCCCTTGTCTCTGCCACCTCAGGTATCATCCCGTTTCCTTCCTTCCCATCAAACCTCCATTCCTTAACCCTGTCCCCACCTAGTTATGAGAGAGGCTTGAGCAAGTTTGGAAGGCTCTCCTCTCCAATTTTTCAGCTTCCTCTCCCTTCTCTATAGCAGAGCTGGCCCCTAGTGCTGCCTTCTATCCCTTTAAATGACTCCCATTACAGCAAGAGAGGATGGGACTTGCCAGAATATAGTGCATCCCCCCCCCCATTGCCTTGTTGTGCTGGTTGTAGGATATTGAAATAAGTGTAACTAGGGTCTCTCTTTTGACATCTAGTGATGAGCTGTGAGGGGAAAGACTTCAGAGCAAACTGTATATGCATAGAAACACCTACTCTGCCTGTATGACTAGCAGACAGCCCTGTCTTATAAAAAGGATAATTTTAACCCAAATGAGCCAAACTTTAACTTTACTGTTTAATGTAGGATTAATGGAATGTTGGTCTTATTGCATGAGTAAAAGGCAGTGGAGGGGGGTATGGATCAGTGGTCCCATGCACTCCCCGTCAGTACGCAGCCCAAACTAGAGAAGTTAATGATCCTACTGGGATACCAAATTTGATGATGAATCTTGGTCTCATGCCACTTGAGGCGTGTTGTCCCTTTGCTAAGAAGGAAGCAGCAGAACTGTACTTAGCATGCCCTAACTTAAGGAGTCACCCTAACTGTAACCTCAGCCTCCAAGCAGGGGGTAGTAATGCCAAATCCAAGTAAAGCTCAGGGGGGTTGGGAACAGATGTTTCTACTTGGCTGTGGACTCTATTTAAAGAATCTTAGTAACCATTTGAGCCCTCCCCCTCTAGTGTTTTTAAAAATGGCACTGATCAGACTCAGTGTAGAGGTTTTTGTTTCTGCACAGTGATTAATAAAGCTGAAATCACAGATAAGCTGATCTAAGGGGACTGAACCTTAGACCTTGCATGGAGACAATACTGTGATGGCAAAGCATCAGCAGAAGACTTTTCCCACTACCCAGTGAAATCACCAAGGAGCTGAAATTACTAAGTGTGGAATAACAGAATATAGCATCACAGCTAGAGGCAGCAGTTGCAGAGACACTGACAAATGACAGCAGCAGTGAGCAAAGGTAAAAGCTTCCCATCAGGGCAGAAGGTGAATGCACTCTGGGACGTTGCTGATCTGAGACAACAAACCATGGGTGCAGTGGAGGGAAAAGGGGAGTGACACATAGAGATGTTAATCAGTTGGATTTTCACATCAGAAGCTGGGAAACTGAGGTAAAAGGCACTGTCCAAGAGACTGTGGGGTAGGTATTCACTTATGGTTTCCATGCTTTTAATAATCATTGTTGTGTTTTCCCACATTAATGCTGAGCTCCATTTCCCTTGTATTAAAAATTCTCTTTTGTGATACCAGATTCAGTGCTTGCAAGTGGGGAAGTATTACTTCTTAGAGGAGCCTAGGGTTGATGGTTAGTTTCCCCAGATTATAAAGGTGGGGTTCAAGCCCGTTTTGTTTTGTGATGTTAAAGATAGCCCTGTTGCCCATTTGGTAGAAGGGTTACAGAAGGAGGTAACTTCCGGTAAAGGCCAGTGCTATGTACCGGTAAAAACCTGCACTGACTCATACCCAGCCCAGCGCTTTAATGTCCCTACCCCTTTTGCCTCTCCTGCCGGTGGCCCTGCTGATAGGATCTGTACAGGCAGGGCTGCGACGGCGGGAGGGGGAGAAAGGGTCAGGAACGGTAAAGCGCTGCTTCGGCAGCACTTTAAAAGACGCTCCTTTGCTGCAACTGCGCTTTAACGTCGCTGCCCCTTCCCCCTGTCGGCGGCCCTGCTGGTAGGGTCTACCGGCAGGGCCGCCGACAGGGGAGGATGCAGCAACTGTTAAAGCGCTGCCACAGCAAAAGACTCTGCAGCGCTTTAACGTTCCTGCCGCTTTTGCCCCCCACCCCTCCTGGCCACTGACATGTGGGGAGGGGGGCAAAGGGAGCAGCTCCCTGGGGCCAGCGATTTAAAAGGGCCTGGGGCTCTGGATGCCACTACGGCAGCAGCGGGAGCCCCTGGTGGCATGTGCCAGGTGGCCTGGAAGGGCTGGCTGGGGGCATGCTGACCCCTAGTCCCGCCCCTTCTGCCCGAGGCCCCACCCCTTCCGCGGTAAGTGTCCTCAGTTACTTTCACCCCTGAACAGAATGACTCTGCCATCCCTGAAGAGAGGGGAAGCTCCCAGACAGGTGCTGCAGTGGGAAAGAGGGGAGGGGCTTGGGAATAAGCAAAGAAGCCAGGAGCCAAAGAGCTAGGCTAGGATCGTGTATCTGGAATGGGTGGCGTGCTCTGCAGACAAAAAGTGCCTGTAGGACACAGCAGCTTGATTCAAGCCATGAAAGTAGCAAAACAATTCTGCTACAGCTAATGATGTTATTGACAAAGTTCCCATATTTATTTCTGAATGAGAGTTGGTGTGCATACAGCTGAGATGGCCAACAGGTACATTTATAATCCTTGAACCTGCCAATTTTGTCCTCTTCCAAGCACCGGAGAGATTTGTGTTCTCTGGATTGCTCTCTCCCTCCCCACACCTTGCAATCTGAATCTCTCTATAGGGTCCTCCATTCAGAGTAGAAAATAATAATAAAAAAGAGAGCGAGAGAACTGAACAATTTCACAAGAAATTTATTGCAGATAGCAATTTAGTAGACTCATTATCACAGTATGAGGAAAAGATAGTAGAATCATAAGCAAACCAATACCATAGGAATATCAAAAATATATATTCCGTGTTTGAAGCCATAGTATCATATTTTCATGCAAAAATTAATAAAGTTTTGAACTCATTTCACTTTAATAGAATATATTAAATACTAAATTATAAATATTAATTATCATTTAACTATTGGAAAGGCAATGAATCTACCACTCTCATGAGGGAAAGAGTTCAAGCTGAAAGGCAATTCATATATTCCTGGTCTCAGCTGAGAATGGTATGACAAAGGTAGGGGAAAAAGTCAACGGGTAACAAGAAACTATAAAATCTTGTTGGCATTGGTTTCAGGCAAGTCAAATAACGGTGAGGGGAGGAGGGGAGAAACACTTTTGACATTTATGTACTGCTGAGCTGGTTGGATCTGAGGCAATACTAGTATTTCAGGGTTGCTGAACACACAACAGAGGTCAAGAGCAGACAGATGCTGGAAAGTACACAATTTCAGCATGCTCCATGCCATGCTCTTTTTTCTTATGATCATGTGTTTTTCATTCATGCTGTTTTCAAATGAATTCTCATCCTTCCTCTCTCCCACAAAACTTCACTCTGGAATGCAGCTCCCTGTAGGAATAAAATTGAGGCAACTAGTCCCAAAGTCAGTAAAATCTTCATTTTGTGGGGAAAGCTTCTGACTAGCTCTAAAAAACAGTAATGCTTCAGTCAGACCCTGCATTTAGATGTGTGCATTTCTCCCTGGTATAGCTCAGCCTTCATCATGATGCAGTGTGAGAGATCCATGCCATAGCGTTCATACAGTTTGCATGCAGAGATGGTATTCTGGGCTTTGGAGTGGAGCTGGAGCACAGAGCAGCTCCGGAACAATGGAGCTGCAGGTTTTTGCCTGGAGCTGGAGCGGAGCCGGATCACAGCTCCAAAGCTCTGATGATATTCATGCAATAAATTTCAGAGCCATGAGATAAATTGCATACATCATCCAACTTTAGCAGGCAGAGTGAAGTTTAGGCTGTCAATGCATCTCCCTGGGACTTATTGTAAAATTTTAGTCGTAATGTAGCTTCAAACAGCCACCACATGTCAACCTGCCACAAATATATTTCTTCCTACTTGTTTCCGCCACGATCCCTGCCGATCCTCTAACACAGTGAAAGAGTGAAAGCATTCAGTCCTGCCCTAGTGGAATATTTAAGGTCTGATATGCAAATCTTTTCAATCTAGACACAGGAGAGTTTTCCTTTGTGGTATCTCTAGTTGATGGGGACCTTAAGCTAGGATTCTACAGATATGAGTTTTATTCCTGGTTCAGCCACTGATTTGTCCATGTGACCTATGATAAATCACTTCACCTGTTAGTGCTTCCGTTTTCCCTTCTACATTTTGTTTGTCTTGTCAGCTCTGTAAGCTCTTCAGGGTGGAGATTGTCTTGCTATGTGTGTGGACAGAACCTAGCTCAATGAGATTGAGACCTCAGTTGGGGTCTGTAGATGTCATTGTATTGGAAAGGCGAGATTGAGCTTTCCAATGGCAAACACAGAATTTGCTTCCAGCTTTGAAAATTTTTAAACTACCAGACTTGAAAAGATGCCATTTTTTTGTATAGAAAATTAATTTAGGTCCGTTTGAGAAGTATTTAAAATATAGTCCTCATAACTATTCTCATCCTTTGAATCCTGCATAATTGGACTCAAGGTAACCAGAAATGCAGGTCATCCTCATAGCAAAAACACAGACGCAAGATTTTTGTCAGTGCTGGTGGTATTGGGAACTGGTAGGCCAATATGAGCCCCACAGCTTGCCAAGTCTTTCTGGAGTGCACAGATAACCAGAGGATGAGTTGCCTCCTTGCCTGTCACTTGCATGTTAAGCAGGAGTCTTTTCTCAGCTCGTGTGATATTTATACCACTGTCAGCATATCAGATTCAGAGTTTGCTGGACTTTGTGGCTACATTCCAGACTTGAACTTCTCCATTCTTTATTCGCTATAGGTGTGAGTCTACCTAACCCAAAATACAGCTAGTGTTGTGGGGCATGCTTGTCCTGTAGTACCCTCTACTGAGTTCATATGGAGCTGCATGTAGTCCCTGCCTCAGTTTCCTTTTCTCAGTAATTCAGTTTCAAGCACTCCTGACATTTGATTTGCTCATACCCTTATTAGGACTTGTTTAGTACAAAATCTCCTACAAAAGGGGACACAACAAAAAAGTCCCAAATAAATAAAAGGTACTTCTGGCTTTCAGAATGCTGCTTCTTGCTGGGACCCCTTTCCTCTCTCCCTGTATCTTCTCAGATCTTGTGTATCAGACCACCCAAAATGTTTAAAAGCGCCACGCCAGGTGACGAGGACTGACCAGTAAGCCGTACTGCCTCATCACCGTCAGCAATTGCTTGCTGGCTCTGCTTCTTTGTGTCTGATATTCCCAGGAGACTCAGTGCTTTCTCATTGTTTTCTACACAGAAAAATGCTTTCGATAAAGCTCAGGTTCCTTTTGTTCTTCATCTTTTCCTTTCTCTATTTACTTAAGTACAATTGGTCTTGATTTACAAAGTCAGCACAGTATTTCCCCGTTTAGTAGTTCATTTTCTTCAACCATAGCAATATAAGGAATATATTTCCTTTTTCCAATTGCACCTCAGCTAGCTTATTTCCCCCTGTAACTTAACATTGGCACGAGGTGTCCTCCCTGTGATTCCAATCTGTTTTAGTGTCTTTGCTCCCGCCTATTTAAAGAAAATTTACTGTCTTTCCCTGGGGGTCCTATCTAACAAGCAGAGACAATAATCCTCCTGAACATTAGGTTTCTGACTTGCTATACAATAACTGGGCAAGCACATTATTACTTTCCTAAGCCCTTTCTCTCTTGTCACTTATCCAGACTAATAGCACAGAAACATGGACATTTACTACCTCCTAAGGAGGGACCACCTACTTATCTAATTTTAGGCTTCTAGTGAACAATGAGTTTTTAAATGGTCATTGATCATTCAGGGCTTTTACCTCTGGTGCTTTTAAAAGCTATATCCATGCAGCTGTTTTCTTAAACTTTCTCTCTCACTGTTTTTTGTCTATTCGTATCCCTCAGGTCTCACACAGAGACTACGAGGAGGAGGATAACAGACAGGTTAGCAAGAATAAGACATACATCAGTGTATGTGTGAGAGAGAGAAATCAAGTATTACACTGGAGTAACTTACATGTAGCAAGGTAGATGAAATGAAGAGCGTCATTCAGTTAAATATATGGAAAACATGGAAAGGGGTAGGTTTCCTGCCTCTGCCCAGGTCACTGCCCCCGCAGCTCCCATTGGCAGAGGCAGGCAGCAGAGCTGCCTGCCTATGCCTCCGCCTAGAAGCTGAGTGAGGGAGATGTCACTGCTTCTGGGGAACCCCCTAGGTAAGCACCACTCAGAGCCCGCCTCACCCTGTCCCATGCCCCAGTCCCCTGTCCTGTCTGACACCCAAACTCTGCTTCTGGGGTGGGGGGCAGGAGTGTGGAGCCAGATAGTGAGCCTGACGCCTCTGCCAGCCACCCTTGCCCCCACGCCCGCAGAAGTGGGGGTTGTGCTGCCAGCCCCGCCTTCCCCAGCACCAGTGGGGGTCCCTCCCCCTCAGCCCCCACGCCGCCCTCTCCCAGTACCCACAGGGTCACCGGGCAGCCACCCAAGTTTTAGTCAATGGTATTTTTAATAAAAGTCATAGGCCGTGAATTTTTGTCTACGGCCTGTGATCTGTTCATAACTTTTATTAAAAACGTCCATGACTAAAACATAGCCTTTCCCATGCATAGGGAACTTGGAGCTGCGGTTAGGGTTCCTATGGGAAGTGTGCCCAGCCCTAGGGTTAGGGTTCCTGTGGAGAGGGAACTTTGGTCTAGGGTTTGGGTTCCTATGGGAGAGGGGTCTTGGCGCTAGCATTAGGGTTCCTATGCAGAGGGGATTTGGGGCTCAGGTTAGGGTTCCTATGGGGAGGGGACTTCAAGCTAGGATAAGGGTTCCCATGAGGAGGAGATTTTGGGCGTGGGTCAGGTTACCTATGTGTAGGGATTTGGGGCTAGGGGTAGGGTTCCTCTGGGAAGAGTGCCATGCCCTAGGGTTAGGATTCCAATGGGGGATGAGTCTTAGGTCTAGGGCTAGGGTTCGTATGGGTAGGTTACTTGGGGCTAGGGCTAGGGTTCATATGGGGAGGTTACTTGGGGCTCAGGTTAGGGTTCCTATGTGTAGGGGACTTGGCGATAGCATTAGGGTACCTATTGATAGGGGATTTGGGGCTAGTGTTAGAGTTCCTATGGAAAGGGTCCCCCATGCTAGGTTTTGGGTTCTTATTGGTAAGAGACTTGGGCTATGGTTTGGGTTCTTATGGGGACGTTATTTGGGGATAGGGTGAAGGGACTTGGGGCCAGATTTAGGGTTCCTGTGGGGAGGGGACTTGGGGCTAGGGTTAGGATTCCTGTGCAGAGGAGACTTGGGGCTAGCATTAGGGCTCCTATGAGGAGGGGAGTATGGGCTAGCATTAGGGTTCTTATGGGGAGGGGACTTGGGGCTAGGATTTGGGTTCATATGCTGACAGGACTTGGGGATAGGGTTAGGGTACCTATGGGGACGGGACTTAGAGCTAGATTTAGGGTTCCTTTGGGGAGGGGACTTCAGCCTAGGATTAGGATTCCCATGAGGAAGGGAATTGGGGTGCAGGTTAGGGTACCTATGGGTAGGGGATTTGGGGCTAGGGTTAGGGTTCCTCTGGGGAGAGATCTTGGGTCTAGGGCTAGAGTTCATATGTGGTGGTTACTTGGGGCTAGGGTTAGGGTTCCCATGGGAAGGATGCCCCACCCTAAAGTGAGTGTTCCTATGGGAGTGGTCTTGGGGTTCGGGTTTGTATGGGGATGTGACTTGGTCTAGAGTTAGGGTTCCTATGATGATGGGACTTGGGTCTAGGGTTAGGGTTCCTGTAGGGATGGGATTTGGCGCTAGGATTAGAGTTTCTATGGGTAGTGGACTTAGGGCTAGGGGCGGAGAATCTAATTAGGGTTAAGGTTCCTATCAGAGGGTGCCCCGCTCTAGGTATACCATTCCAATGCCGAGTGGACTTGGGGTTAAGGTTCCTATAGGGACAGGACTTGAGACTATAGTTGGTGTTCCTTTGGGGAGGGGACTTTGGTCTAGGGTTAGTATTCCTGTGGGAAGGGCGACCTGCCCTACAGTTAGGGTTCCTCTGCGGGAGGTGTCTTGGGTCTAGGGCTAGGGTTTATATGAGGAGGGGACTAGTAGCCAGTGTAAATGTTCCTATGCAGAGAGCAACCCACCCCAGTGGTAGGGTTCCTATGGATAGGGCACTTGGAGCTAGGGTAGGGTTCCTATGGTAGGGCTCCCCATCCCAAGGTTAGGTTACCTATGAGTAAGGCTCCCAGGCCTAGGTTTAGGGATTGGATTTCATTACTTACCACAATACCTTCTCTTTCATAAATAGGACTGCTAATATCAATTTCCATCTCTGCTGTCAACACATTGTGTGACTCAGCAAAGGTCTCAGTGGCTGTTTACTTGTCTCTGAAATAGTCCCCACAGTATTTCAGAGGTGGTCTAAAGTTTATTAATGTTTTAAAAATTCTGTTATATCTCTGAATGAAAAGCAGTGGGGAAGTCCTAATTATTAATATAAATACACTATTTGTAATAATCCACCATATTAATAGATACTGTTTCTAGAGTCAAAGAACACAGTAGTTTCCACGTAGACACATCCCTCTTAATCTCCCAAAGATTGTGATGGTTCATTTCTGTGAGTTATATTACATTACAGGGAAAAATGCCATTTCAAACAATTCTGATGAGGTTCCAATTCAGTTTTGAATCAGGCTTGTCCTTGATTTAGCTTGTGTTTTACTTTATACCCTTACAGTTTTCAAAACTAAAGGAAAGTATAGAAAACAATATCTGGGAATATGAAACTGAAGCCTAAAAATTTCTATGGGATAGTTAAGATTGGACTGCAACCAGTCCTTGTTCTGAATATTCCTAAAATGTAGCACAACATTTGAACACTCCGAGAGCTCTGGAAGACACTGAGCTTTGAAAACCTTACAAATCTACTTCTTCTGTTGGGATAATGTGACTCTACTTACCCTTTATCTTGGAACGATTGTTTAAGGGTTCAGATTGGCCCACACTGTTTCTGTCAGCCAGACAATTCTGTGTTCTCAGAGATATTGTGGCAAATTGATTTTTTTTTTAAACCAAACAGCGTTTCATGTCAATGGTCCTAGCACTTCTAAGCTTTCTTGAAATTTTCTGAAACTTACAAAGGTTTATTTCACTCTACTGTGGTTTTTAAATATGTTAAATGAGGTTTAAGAGCTGTAACAAATGTTCAACCTAATGTCATTGGGAGGTTCTGGAAATCCAGTTTTGGTCATTGTTTTGTGCCAAGTGTTTATTATAGTCTACTAAGAGCGAAGAAACTAGCCCAAAGTCTGTTCCGAATGGAAGGGGATATGGAATACTGATTTTGGCTGCGAAATAATGACTGTTCATTATTCTACAATTGACTTTATAAATTGAAACAAAATTACTTTCTCTACTAACAAAATTCAAAGATTAAATTGGGCTGAAGTTTTTAAAAAAAGGCATTGTTTGTGCTACAAAACCAGAAAAATACTGTGTAATTTGTATCGCAATGTTCCACATGTATCTGGGCCCCATTCCTTCAGCTTTTATGCATGTGAAGTAAATGGGGACTATTTGTTCAAGTAAGAACTGCATGATCTAGCCCTTTATTATGATAAACACATAATAGACTTTTATTTGTGGAAGAATTTTAAAAAATAGTAATGTTGGGGACAACTTACTGTTGTCGACACGTGAAAAATAAGCATCTGATGTTAATCATATTTCTATATTATGATGACTTCAACAGTCATTTACTAACTTTAATTAAAATGATTGTCAGCTAATTTTTGGGCAATAACCCTCCAATTATAGAGAGCATCTGCTACATTAATAGCCCTGGAGACTGCCTGTTTGCTTTAAAGAGTAGGTGCATGTACAATTAAACTTTTGCTATGTTTCACTGTGTTCTCAATAGGAACGGTGACCATTATGCATTACATGGCTTACAAAGCTGTGATAATGAAGCAATTTTGTGCTGAAAACCTGTACATCAAGGAAGCATTAAAGCTCATTAACTTCATTAACTGAGTGCATCTTTCTCAACAAAACCTTTGAGAAAAATTGC
The DNA here is from genome assembly GCF_025201925.1 of Gopherus flavomarginatus. Lineage (NCBI taxonomy): Eukaryota > Metazoa > Chordata > Testudines > Testudinidae > Gopherus > Gopherus flavomarginatus. Next base: position 15,446,477 of record NC_066630.1, on the reverse strand, counting down.
ATCATAGTGGGAGGATATAATAGTACAAAAGCATGGAGCAATTTGTTTAATAACTGTGACTCCATAGCAAGTAAACATTTTCACACAATTAGTCTAATAGTTTGCTAAGACAGGATTTTATTTTCAAAGTTTAGCATCTTCATTTTGCATAATTCTTCTTAACAACATTCAGTGGTGATATGTTATGTTCCCTTATCATTGGGGGCTGACCCAAAATCTCTCAAGCTGTCTATCCATTTAACAGAATCGTAGGACTGGAAGGGACCTCAAGAGGTCTTTAAGTCCATTCCCCTTTCCTTCATTGCAGGACTAAGTAATATCCCTCACAGTAATATGCCTCACTGGTGTTTGTCTACTCTGCTCTTAAAAATCTTCAAAAAACCCAGAGATTCCACAACCTCCCTAAGCAATTTATTCTAGTGCCTAACCACCCTGACAGAAAATTTTTCCTAATATCTAATCTAACACGCCCATGCTGCAATTTACACCCTTTTATTCTTGTCCTATCCTCAGAGGTTAAAGAGAACAATGTTTTTGTCCCTCCAACTTGTAACAAGCTTTAATGTACTTGAAAACTATTATCATGTCCATCCCCCCTTTGATTCTTCTCTTCTCCAATTTTTCCAATGTTCCCTCATAGGCCATGTTTTCTAGACCTTTAATCATTTCTGTTGCTCTTCTCTGGACTTTCTCCAATTTGTCCACTTCTTTCCTGAATTGTGGTGCCCAGAAGTGGACACAATACTCCAGTTGAGATCTAATCAGTGCGGAGTAGAGAAGAAGGATTACTACTTTTGTCTTGCTTACAACATTCCTGCTAAAATATCATAGAATGATGTTTGCTTTTTTTTGAAACAGTGTTATGCTGATGACTGATAATTAGTTTGTGACCACCAGATCACTGTCTGCAGTACTCCTTCCTAGTCAGGCATTTCCCATTTTCTGTGTGTGTAACTGATTGTTCCCTCCTAAGTCAAGTACCCTGCATTTGTTCTTATTGAATTTCATACTATTTACTTCAGATCCTTTCTCTAGTTTGTCCAGATCATTTTGAATTTTAATCCTATCCTCTAAAGTGTTTGCAACCCCTGCCCCCCCAGCTTATTGTCTACAAACAAGATAGAATAAGTATGTCTAGTTATCTCAAACCCATGTGATGGGGTGTGGAAAGTAGCACATAGTTTAGCAGCGCTGGGCAGGCCATGAAAGCTGGGCTTCAGTTTCATAGGGTTTTCCTGGGAAACAAGGGGTGCACTTTCAAGGTGAAGCAGCAAACACATAGGCTTTAATCAGCAAAGCATGCTGGATGTGGACCTACAATCTATTAAGGAGCAGGTGCAAGTTGTGGAGCAAATCTTATTCAATTTACTTATTCAAAACTCCTATTACGGGCTAGATTATGCCACCCTTATTCACATTGAATAGCAGCTTACCACTCAGTCCCATTAAGGTAAGACAGGACCATTCAGTATGTGGCCTACCTGCAGGGCCGGTGCAACCATTTAGGCGAACTAGGAGGTTGCCTAGGGCGCCAATATTTGAGGGCGCCAAAAAGCGGCCCCCCCCCAAATTTTTAAATGGTTGCAGCCGCTGCTGCTGGAGAGGTAATCTGAGCTGCCCGCGGCAGCAGCTGCCTGCAGCCCAGCAGCCCAGGGCGCCCCCGGGGTCAGCACGCTGCCACGGCAGCCCAGCAGCCCAGGGCGCCCCCGGGGTAAGCACGCAGCCGCGGCAGCCCGGCGTGCCCCCGGGGTCAGGGTGCCGGTGCGGCAGCCCGGCAGCCCAGGGCGCCCCCGGGCTCAGCGCGCATCTGCTGCAGCCCGGCAGCCCAGGGCGCCCCCGGGGTCAGCGCGCAGCCGCGACAGCCCGGCGCGCCCCCGGGGTCAGGGAGCCGCTGCTGCAGCCCGGCAGCCCAGGGCGCCCCCGGGCTCAGCGCGCTGCTGCAGCAGCCCGGGGCGCCCCTGGGTCAGGGAGCCGTCACGGCAGCCCGGCAGCCCAGGGTGCCCCTGGGGTCAGGGCGCCGCCGCGGCAGCCCAGAGGTTCGGGCTAACGGCGGCTGCGCTGACCCAGGGGAATCCCTGAGCTGCAGACAGAGGCTCAGAATCCCTCTCCCTCCCAGAGCAGGGGCTCCAGCCTCTGCAATTTTTCTCATTGCTGGCGGGGGCGCCGGCGGCTGGGCAGAGCTGCGCAGCTCTGCTTAGGGCACGTGGCAGGGGCCCTGTGACAGCGGCGCAACACCAGGGCTTCGCTTCTGGAGGAAAGCGGCGGCTGCCCCCTGGCTCAGCCTCCACGTCAGCCCCAGCGAGAGGCACGGAGAAGAAAAGGGCCTCAGCAGTGGTCTGGTGGAGCGGAGGAAGGAAGAGGACCCCAACGCTCATGCATTGGGCAAGGTAAGCAAGTGCCTCCCCGCAGGTCGGCCTCAGGTGCCTGAGCTCCTGCCCCCTTGGTCCTTGGCTGGTCCCTGCTCCTGCTCCTGCTCCCTTTGTGCCTGGACGGCTGGAGAGAACAGCAGCCTGCAGAACTGAGCTGCCCTAGTGCCCCCAGGCACCCCCCGACCCCATCCCCCCCACAGCCCTGACCCCCAGCTCCGAGCCCAGTCCCTCTGAGCTGGAAACCCAATGACCCCATCCCCCCAACAGCCCTGACCCCCAGCTCTGAGCCCAGCCCCTCTGAACTGGACACCCTCCTGACCCTATCTCCCCACATCCCTGAGCCCAGCCCCTGTGAGCTGGGCACCCCTGAACCCAGAGCCCAGCTCCCCACCCAGCCGTGGGCAACAACAGCACCACCCCCAGGCAACGACAGCCCATTGGTACCAACTATCACAATCACCCAACAACTGCCCATTATGTAATTGCAAATGTATACATACCATTACAGCTTTTAATGTTTTTAAATAATGTATTTAGTTTATTTTCAAATTATTACAAATTAATTTTTGAATGTATTTCACTAGTTATTTTTTACATTTCCAAATACATGTTACTATAGTATTGCAAATGTTTTATGGAAGAGGCCCCCGATTTTGCTTTGCCCAAGGCCCCCTGAATCCTCTGGGCGGCCCTGTCTGAGTTTTAAACCCCGCTGCTGTGTTTTGCCTGCAACAGGCAGGCCTAAGGCTGTGAGTGACCCCCATAGCAGCTGCCTGAAGAAATGCTTGGGGGAATCATGCAGAAGGAGCATGATATTTGTTTGAGTTCTCTCCTCATGGAGGCTGTGCTCCACTTGGTGCAGGACAGCAGTCTCAGCAGGACTCTAGGCCCAGCACCTTGCCTCAGTTTGTAGATTTGTAGTGCACCCATCACCGGGCTCAGTCTGGCACCGCTACCCCTCACCAGTGCCCAAGAAGCAGTCAAAAAAGTTGGATGGGCTGGTTAGGTTAGTTGTCATGCTGTTGCTTGGCCAGTGTAGAGACCACTGAATGCATAGTATTCCTCTATGATGTTCTGTCCTGAGCAAAATTGGCATGTTATGAGGTAGTGCCTGTGAGGGACAGGTGTCTGTTTATGTATCCAGCCATCATGTCTTAGGTCTTCTTGGGGGGGAGCTTTTCCATCCTGCTTTCATTGGTGACATCTGTGATGCTCTGGTAGACATCTATGAAGACAATACTCTGACAGGATCATCTGGCAATACATCACGAGTTGATGCAAAGGCTCTTACAAAAGCCATTTCTAGTTTCAAGTTTCTCGTTTCTCTTGTTTTGTGGTATGACATATTGTTTGAGATCAACATAACTAGCAAACAACTTCAGGCAAAAGAATTTGATATATGTGATGCCATTAATCAACTTGGAGAAACCAAGAAGTTTCTTGTGGGCCGCATAAGTGACGCAGCCTTTGAGAAAACATTGGTAGATGCAGGTGAACTTGCGGAGGAGTTGGATGTACTGGCACTTTTTGAACCAGATCCAATCCGTATTAGAAAGAAGAGGAAGCAGTTCACATATGAAGCAGATGACGAACCTATTTATGATCCGAAAGAAAAATTCAAAGTGAACTTTTACTTTGCAGTCATTGACACAGCAATACATTCGGTTGAAGAAAGATTCACATAGATGCAGCAAATTAGTTCAGTATTTGGCTTCATATATGATGTTTACAGTTTGCAAAATAAAACACCAAAGCAAATTATGGAACATTGCTTGAATCTGGAGAAAGCTTTGCAACATGGTCAATCCAAAGATATTGATGCCTTTGACTTGTGCAGTGAATTGCAAGCTATTGCAAGACGAGTCCAAAGGAGTTCATCACCGCAAGATGTATTGAACTTCATATGGGAAAATAAGCTGACAGATAGTGTCCCTAACACAGTTATTGCTCTTCGCATCCTCTTGACTCTCCCAGTTTCTGTGGCCAGTGGTGAGCGAAGCTTCTTGAAGCTCAAGTTGATAAAAACATATATGCGAACATCAATGTTGCAACAAAGACTTGTTGGGCTATCTACCTTGTCAATAGAACATGACATTGCTCACAGCATTGACTTGGAGGAACTTGTTTCTAAATTTGTTAAACTTAAAGCGCGGAAACATAAATTCTAAATTATAACATGTTACTCTGTGACTGTGTATTGTGTATAATGTATGTGATTTTTGGGGGGAGGGGGAGCGCAAGATGGAAATTTTGCCTAGGGTGCAAAATATCCTTGCACCGGCCCTGCCTACCTGTGTTTCACACTCTCACTGACCCCCTTGGTGTGGCAGCACCAGGGGCCACTCTCACAAAAACTTTCTGTTAGGCTCCTAGGGGATCTGCCATATGCTCTGTTTGGGTAGGCTATCTCTTCCTCTCCTCCCAACTTCATTGACTACTGCTTTCTGTCTTAAGGCAACCTAAGATGTGCCTGGAAGACTCAATCCACACCTCCAATAGTAATGTTGAGGGTGGGCCCCTTCCAATAATACTCCATCAGAACTGTGATGGGATTGCAGCAGTGAGGGTCCCCCAGAGTCTTTTGCTGGGATGGTGTTGGTGAGGCCCCCATCCCCCAGAGTCAAGATTAACAGGACATTTCCCACCTCTTGGAGTTATAGGTTTAGTCTGTCTGCATACTCCGGCAGACATCAGTAACACTCAGGTCATTTTTTTTCAAGCTTTTCTTTGACACCACAAGGAGAAGAAACTTTTTTTTTTCTTTTTGAACAGAGGATGAGATTGTGGTCTAATCATGTGAGTCCAAGGAGCTGGAGTTTTAAGCAGAAACCTATAGCACCTATGCTTTAATATATGTCTGAGTCCCATTGAAATGAGTAGGTTTCTGGAGGAGATAAGATACTGCCTCTAATGAGGAAAGGTGACCAACCTAGCCCCATATGGTATGACAGCACCAGCCAGTCAAACATTTCTATCCAACACTTTTCTAATATAAAGTTGGTAGCACTTACTGCTGTTTTCACATACTGTAGGTAGTAAGATTACACACACACACACACACACACACACACACACACACACACACACACACACACACACACACACACACACACGCCACGCAGTGTGCCAGTGCACCATGTTAGTAATCATGTTTTCCTGTACTTAGTTTTACTCATCTTTAATGCAAGGGAGGTTTGTTTAAGCCTTGTTTACCTCTCATTTGGAGGATATAAAAACAGCTACATGCTACTAATATTTATTGTGAAGTGTTTCTGCAGTTCTTCTATTAATATTTGCATTTTATCCATACACCCGAGTAATAAAAGCTGTTAAGGTCATGGTGGATTAGTAGAATTTAATGTAATTTGATATTTTGTAATGATTGTGTAGTGTAAAGTATTTGTGCTTTGCATGTAGTCTAAGAATTACACACACACACACACCCCAATATAGATTGAGATATTAAACAAAAATGCAATGAAATAGTGAATATAATAACCCCATTACTTTTCCTAATTCCCAATTTTGTATATGAAGGTTAAAATTTGTCATACTGTGAATAACTCAGCTAATATTTATCCCTATCCTAAAGCCTTTACTCATGTTGAATAGTACCCTGCTTTGAGTAGTCCCATTTCTTTGATTAATTTAAACAGATTTAAAGGCACATACTTCCTGCGAGGCATTGTAGCTAGGCTGTGATACTTCCTGCTGTTCATTCTGTCTACTTATGAGGGTATTGACAGTTCTGATAGTTCATGCAGCATATTTCCATGTGTGTCAATAACAACCTTATATAGCTCTAGTATCTTTGTGGAGCTGTTATTCATATTAGACAGGAGAAATTACAGGGGATAATCCAAGAGGTCATTTGGATTTTCTACATTCTTGTGGCATTAAGGAATTTGGGTGTACTCAAGAAGGATGAAATATTTGCCTGTAATAAAAAAAAAAGGGGGGGGGACCTCAGGAAAAGGAATCTTCCCCTAAAATAGTGGGCCAGTTATTCCTCTATAAAAGGCAACTATAGAAGTCACCACTAGTGACTTTTCTGCACTGAGGAGCAAATCTGAACTAGGGCTAGTCATTGTAAGATGGCAAATTTGCAATGTAGAATTACTCCCAACCCTTGCACTCTGTGAGTAATGACGGGTATCCAACTAAGAGCATTCATTCCGTGCACAATCATGATAGTTCATGGAAAGGATAAACAACTTGACATCAGAAACAACGTGCCATGTAAAAGCCAATCATCCTGTTCAGTGGGGAAAGGCACAAAGGGAAATTAGAAATTATAGCTGGTAGTGATGACTGGGAAGCATACAGTTTCCTTCCTTAACTGCTTCTACATAGTATCTGAATACTTAATCTCAATACTGTCTGCTGAATAAGAAAAATGTCTACTCTTCATTATCTTCTTTTGCTTGAATTGCGCTGTTTACCATCCTTTGATTTCTTCTTCAAGCCAAAGCTGGTTGATGATTTGCCTGCTGTCGCTCAACCTGTAGCATCTTCCCTGATTTACAGCCAAGAGACTTCCTCAACCAGAAAGCAATTTTCGTTAATTAGTAGCACAATGCTTCAAAGATGAGTTTTTCAGTCTTTTAATTTTGCAAAGTTTATTTTATTTTAACGCCCTTGCAAGCTGCTCTCAATAAAGTTTATTAATGTTAATAGTAGTCAAGTCATTTACAATTACTGTGATACTGTGTTGGTTAAGACAAGATGACAAAAGAAGACCCAGCTTAGGTACTAGTTGTCCTATTCTTACTACTAGCAGTTTTTATTAAGGTACCAGTAACTTATTTTGAGGGCATTTTTGAGACATTTCTGAGTAATAGTTCAGATATTTATAGGAAGGTATTCTGAAAGGACTTTTGGGACACTGGCAGTTTACTATATCATTGCCACCAATTGGAATTACAAACTGTGGCTCCCCTATGCATATATTTTATCTGCTTTAACCTCTCAATAACTGTCATTTCCTTTTATTAGCTAATAAAACTTTATTTAGTTTACTATAGATTTGGGTGCCAGCATTGTCTTTACTGTAAGCTCCAGAGCAGGGCTCAGCAACCTTTGGCATGTGGCCCACCAGGGTAAGCCCCTGGGTGGGCCAGGCCGGGCCAGTTTTTTTACCTGCTGCGTTCACAGGTTCAGCTGATTGCGGCTTCCACTGGCCACGGTTCGCCGCTCCAGGCCAATGGGGGCTGTGGGAAGTGGCGTGGGCCAAGGGATGTGCTGGCCACCGCTTCCCACAGCCCCCATTGGCCTTGAGCAGTGAACCATGGCCAGTGGAAGCCGCAATCAGCTGAACCTGTGGACTTAGCAGGTAAACAAACTGGCTTGGCCAGACCCGGCTCAGCCCACCAGGGGGCTTACCCTGGCAGGCCGTGGGCCAAAGGTTGCTGACCCCTGCACTAGAGTACCAAATGATATGAAGTAAATGACTGGTCTCTGGGGACTGGAAGCAACCTAAATGTGATGTGATTTTTGGTGTAAGTAACCATTTTATCACAAAGTCCAGTTTATCTTGGCAAGATAGACTGAAGAGTCTACAGTGACTGTCTGTGATTTCATGGTAAGACTGGTATAGTGATTTAGTAGCTCACATTTGTTGCTGGTTTGGTGAAATCTAATTACAGAATACACCACTAGTTTGGGGGTGTTTGCGCTGTTTCCTGGAAGTCTGCCCTGAGGTAGGCATTCACAGTTGTGAGCCAGCATGACAGATACTAGTAATCCTATCCTTACCACTAACAGCTTTTATTCAGGTACTTTATTTTGAGGGTATTTTTGAGACATTTCTGGGTAATAGCTCAGATGTTTATAGAGATTAGCAGGTAATGAAATCACTGTGGGCAAGGTCTTCTGAGACAGGTTATCCCCCTGTACCCTGACAATGTACTGTGTTGACTTTCCATGGAGCTATGCCAATTTATACTAGTTGAAGTTCTGAACTCCAATTTCCAAATGTGCTCCCACTGAGAGCAGTTACTTTTGCAAATGATTAAAGATGGACCTTAACGTTCAGATTTGTTTTGCATATGCACCCTACCTGACAGATTGAGCTTGTAATTTGAGCCCATTTCCTCAAAGGACATTTTCCGTGGGGGCAGTAAACTGGCATTTCCACTGCTGAAATATCATTTCCAGAACTCTTGTTTCTGAGTAGGATGATACTTTCTGGTCCTTAGGACATACTGTGATGGATAATAAAATTACTTCTATAGGCACTAAGGGGCTCTGGGCTACAGCTGGGTGAATAACTGATGTTTCAATTCACTGACAGTTCTGAAACATAATAAACTCAATTGTTTTATTGGAACCAAACCCAAAAATTCAGAAAAATTTCTGGTAAATCGAAAAACTGACCAAAAAGTCCTTTATTTTCCAGGTGATTTTTAACATAAAAGCAAAGAAAATTAAGGGCTAGATTCACAAAATGGCCAGAGAGGGAGGTGATGCTGCCCAACCTCTAACTCGGATGCTCACATGGGAAAACTGAGTTCAATTTCCCCGTCATTCTGATGTGGAGCAGCAGCATGAACTCAGGTCTCTCATGTAAGTGCCATAACTCTGGGTCTATAGAATCATTCTCATTTTCTCTCTTTGGCCCAATGAGTTTTGAAGTGCTTTTGGAAATTCCCCTAGAAATTTATCTGCATATTAGGTACTGAAACACCTTTAAAAATCCAGCTACAGTCTTTAATTACATGGTCATATATTATTTTTTTCTATAGGACTTTTAATGTTGGACTTTTTAATGCAGGTTTAGATTTTCAAAGCAAACTTTAAAACAACAATAAAAATTCTGGCATATGGAATCATATTGGTACCCATGTGGTTCATCAGCAGAACTGGAACTTGTAGGCCCAGAGCATAAACCTCTGCTACTTGACCCAATGAAGTAACTTATACCAGTTATACCATCTATGTGGACCAGCATTAGAGGGGGATGCAACACACACTTTTTGCTGATGTATGTTTCACAGAAATTTGAGGACAGTGGAGGAATGCTGAGACTCAAGAATTGTAAGATCCTGAACAGATTCTGGAGAGGATTGTGCATTAGAGGCCAAAGACCGTTCAGCCTCTGTTCCCCCACACAAGGCCGTCACTAGGAGGGTGTGGGGTCTGGGGTGGAAGCGCTGTCATTTCTGGGACCGACCTTGCCTAGGGCAGGTAAGGGAGGCTGGAGGAGGCAGTGCCTCCCCAAACATCCAAGCGTGGCCCTGCCAACACTCAGCCCCCCAGAACCCCTCTTCGGTGGTGACATTGGGATCCAGGGGGCTGGGTCCACATTACCCACCTTCCCAGGGCTGGGGAAGCCATGGCAGCGCCACACGCTCTCCCTTCCAGCACTCCATGACTGGGAAGGCTGCAACGGCACCCCCACGTGCCACCCTCCTGGCACGCTCTCCCTTGGGTGGAAGGGGCAGGCCTGGGGGTAGTCTCCCCCAGCCAGCGGTTCCCCCACCTCTCATGTGTTGCCGGCCAATTGCACCAGTCCACAGGGCCCCCCAAAGTGCTGGACATGGAGCAGTCATCCCAATTCGCCATCCCCTAGGGATGGCTCTGTCCCCCCCAAACCTGATCCCTTCTGTCCTATCCCCTCCCATCTGTTCTAGTCTTGTCTCCGGTCCCCCATCCTAGATTCTCATCTCAGTCCTATCTGAGTCTCCACCTTTCTTGCCCAGCCAGTCTGTCTTCCACCCTCAGGTTCCTCATCTGATCTCAGAATCCCCTCCCACTATGCTCAGTTCCATCCTCCTCCACACAGTTTCTTATCTGATCTATCTCCCTCTTCACTCTCCCTCCCTGCTTACTGGCTCCTTGTCCAATCTGAGTCTTATTCTCCCAGGAGCTCCCAATATTAGTCTGTCCCCGCCAGACTACTTGTCCCAAACTTCTTCTCCTACATCCCTCAACCCAAGTCCAGATTTTGTCTCTTTTACATTTTTCAGGAGGTGTTCTCCTTCATGCTGCTGGGGAGTACTAAGAACACAGGAGAGACAGTCTCCCTAGCTCTCAGTTATGGTGCATGGCGCAACAGAAGTCCACAGCCACCATGAAAAGCAACTTCAGGAAAAGTCCTGCTCATCTCCTGAAACCCTAGGATGGAGCATGCTGAGTGAGTCTGTGCATGCGTACTCTGGACAGCACAGAGGAGCTGTGAGGGGCTGGAGCATGCTCAGTGCATATAGACCCTTCAGAGAACTTAGCTGCCAAATGCTACATCTATACTGAGCATGTGAAAACTGCAATTTTTGATGCTTATAACTTGGCCAAATTTGGCTCATCCCTGACACCAAGGTGACTCCTTTTCCTTTCCTGCCAGATTTCAAGTTCCTCCTCCAAAGCATTGAGCAACTCTAGTGTCTCCATGAACTGTCTCTATGCATTTTTTTAATGTGGTCAAAACACATGTTCCCTCATTCTCGTTCTCAGAAACAGCTGCACCATTTTTGGTGAAACTTTAACTTGAACTGTAGCCTGAGACAGACCTCCAGCATACCAAATTTTATCCCAGATAGTTAGTCTGGCAAAGTGACTAGCAATTGGAAACATGATGCTATAAAGGGAAATGCTGGGAAATCTGATCTATAGGAGGCACAATCAGCCCCATCTACAATTATATTATTTTTGGTAAAATGTTGATATTAAAATAGCATGTAATTTCAGGCTGTCTTGCTGATGTTTGCTTTTAATTAGTTCATGTCTCCAGTGAACCACTACAGATTAGGTCATAGACTTAACCTTTCCAGGGTCATCTATTCAAGCCAATGAGTAATTTTACCACATCAGACTCTCATTTTGTTTTTGTTTTTGTTTGGCTGGTTTTTGGTTTATGTTGTTCAAGAATGTTAACTGACTCTTTAGACACTGGATTATTGCTGCAGCTTTCCATACGGATGGATTACATATGTGGAGACAAAGTCCACTTGTTAAATTGCTACATTTCATGATGAATAAAATGTTCCCTTCACCTCTGAATAACTCATATGTCCTTTACCCAATTATCCTTTTCCCCAAAATTATTCTGCCATCACTGGGAAACACTTGATTTTAGCCATGGAGTGGGATAGAACAACAAACTTTTAATATCGTGACATTGGTATGTAAGGAAAAACTATTTAAGGTAAATTTTGTGGGGATTTTTTGGCTCCGGTTGTTCCATGTACATTTGGACAATTATATCTCCTGGCTTTACAGGTTGAAGAATACAAAAAAATATCCCAGTCAATTTAGTAAAAAACTTGATAAAAAATTCCTAATCTGGTTTTTCCTGTAATATATCTGACATATTTAGAATCCATAAGGATGAGGTCTCAACACACATTTGGGATAACCTGCACCACTCCCTTGTAGGCTGGCCACTCATGAGTAATGCGGGATCCCAAATGAGTGCTTCTAAAACCCCATGAAAATATCCTGCATTCCATATATTTGTACGCACAGTGGGGACAGTTGTGTTGATCTTCGGAGGGAAAGTTTTGATTTTTGTAATTATTTCTCACACAGGTCTATAAAAACCTGGAGGCTCCAAACTTTTATTCATCCGAGGAGTCCTTTTTTCACTTTGATAGGGGCTACTTCAGACTCATGTCACAACCTCCATTATTCTTTTTGCTGAGCTTGTGACTCCAGCCATGGGAAGAAGAGCAGGAGCTACTCGTCCACTACTCCCCACTCCAAGTAAGGAGGCAGAGAGGAAGACAGAGAAGGGCAGGAATTAGGAGGAGTCCTGACTGCACTTTCACCATTTGCTGATCAGGCTAGATGGCCAGGAGCATGTGTATGTGTAGGGGAGCTGCTCCATGGTAAGAAGTGAAGTAAATTACTATTCCCCTGGGAGTGAGAGGTAGTAAGTGGGAGCAGGCGAAAAATACTGATTCTGAGTCTCAGTTCATTCAGTGATCTGCTCTTAGAGCAGTGCAGCTATGCAAACCCCCCTTTTAACAGTATAAAGGTTTGTAACACATGTTCTTCACTGCTCAAGAGCAGCTTTATGATAATTCACTATTAACTACCAATATCAGCAATAATTATGCATACAGAAAAAATATTTATTAAATAGTTGTAAGCCGGCTGCTCTGAGGAAACATATTCTTTTTCTTACAATCCAAGAATTGAAATGAACTGAAAAGACTGCATTACAAATACATTATCATTAGATGAATACAGTGTAATTTAGTGTATTTTGTTAAATGTCTTTAGATGTCAAGGCAGTTTAAATTGATAATTTAGTTAATTAACCAAGATTTGTTCATATTGTAGCCATTTGACAACCAATAAGAACTAGTAAACATATTGTGATTTGAAATCTGATCTCTTCAGCGAAGGTTCTCTACAATTAACTTTCTTCTAAATTAACAAAAATAAGGGGAAAAATGAAAAATAAATCAAACCTACTAAAATGTGAATATTAAATATATAGTATGAGTCTTTTCTTATGTGCATTTGAATTTGTTGCTGAGTTAGGAATTGATCCTCCAACCCTCTGTCACCTAAGGCCAGATTGTGAGTCCCTTAGTCACACTGGTAAGCAGTTACTCATGTGAGTAGTGTGTGGGGACTTTGTCTAGCTCCTAAGTAGCCCTGTGGATGATCATGAGACTACTACTGAGAAAAAGTTGGGGGATTGGTGGGGGAATTGGACTTCTTCCTTTATCTTATTTCTGTTCCCTCTTTCATACCTTGAAAGAATTTGTCTCATTTGCCCAGATAAAATATATTAATCTTGCATCTCAAGGCTGGATCTAGCTTCCATTGAAATCAGTGGGAGTTTTGCCATGTAATTCAAATTTTGTAGGGTTTGAACATATGTTTGTATGTTTGTAAAATGCCATTCTGTTAATTGGTGAATAAATTATCCCAAGTCAATGGATATCTCAAAAAATAAGTGGTATTTTCATAGGCCACACTAGGAGATTGAGTTCTATTATTATCCTCTCAGGTAGTATCAGTGAGATTACTCACAGCAATAAACACTATTACTCTCAGCAATAAACATCAAGTATTTGTAGGAGAAGGCCCTAAGGCAGAGACAGCCAAGAAATACTGGATAACAGCTAACATAAAAGAGGGTGCTAGAGATTTCATTGATTAGAAACACAATATTGGAAGGATTCTTGAAAGAAGGGAATTTTAAGAAGATTTGAAAGAAGAGGCAGAAGGGCTATTGGTAGACAAAGAGAAGAAGAGTTTGAAGAGATTTTTAGAGGACATTGACAAAACATCTCTCAGCAGAGTGATATAATTTTTGTTTTCCTTTGTTTTAACCAACTGATTTCATCGATTCCATATAACCTTTCCTTTGCTCTGCAAAAAGTGCAGAAAGATGTGTAAAATCCCTTGTCTTGAAGCATCCTGTGTTGTATGATATATGTTGGCATGGGTACTGCAATAATTATACAAATTTTATAGCTAATCCTCAGTATCAATAATATGTTTGGAGAAAATAGCATTGTACCCTTCACTCCAAGAGAATAATAACAATATTAATGCAGCCCTGACACTTGGCAGCATTGCCTCCCCCTGCCTGTATTCACTTGGAAATCAGAACAGCAAGCACAAAAAACACACATTTCTGGCTGCAGCTCTGCTTCTACAGTGTCAGAGAGAATTTGGCATTTAATGATATGCAAAGTGTTGTTCACATTTGATTGTAGTATACTATATATGCCTTGGAGCATGACTTAAAGTAATTTAACAACTGGAATAACAGGCATTTGGGAAGAAACTAATTTCATACGAAGGCAGATCACAGACACTAGGCTTGTTCATAAAAATGTTACCTTGTTATGCTATACAAAGTTGGATATCAAGCTGGCATGGATCAGAAGGATGTGGGGCAACATCCCTTGGTTGAGACTAGATGAGATCCACTTGACAAAATAGCATAATTAGCTTAAATGTAAATACTGTAACTAATTTGCTTTACAGACCTGTATCTTGTCTTCAGCTTCTGTTGATACAAAGTGTAGATAAAATAATTGGCCTGAGCCTTTTCATAACAATTTAAAACTTTTTAAAGGAAATATTAGTGGATGTGTAAGAGGTCAAGTTAACATCCTTGGGGAATGGAGTGCTCTGTTTATCCATAAGACTAGTCCAGCAAGATCAGTGGAAGCAATGCAGCACCAATTTCCAGAAATCAAGCACTGCATTAGAGTGCCTGTGTAAGTATTGTGTGCTTCTCAAAATGTCCCACCAGTGTGCTTCAACCTGGAGCAGGAGGGAGCCTTACTAAGAGAGTGAACGTGTAATTGTATTGTCTCAGAAAGTATCATAACTAGTATCCTCAAAATGTGTGGATAAATTCAGTTAAGCATCCGGAGTTTGATGCTTATTCCCACGGACTCAGACCAGTGAAGTCTTTAAGATACATCAATCACTAATTAAGATAAAATCTAAAATTTTCTTCAGACTACTCTAGTGATAGTATTTAAATGCTTTTTTTTTCTCTTTCATACCTCACAGTTATGTCACACAAGCTTAGAGGTTTCTGAGCTAAATATATTTTACTAATACAAATTATTTGCACTACTTCAGCAGCTTTCACCCAGGAAATTAAACTGCTTTACCAACCATAATGAAGTAAGGCTCACAAGATACTTGTGAGGGAAGAAAGGGATAGAGAAGGATCATTTTGTCTCACCACTAGGATGGAACGAGGGAGCACCACACGGCAGCATAGCGAAGGAAGTTAAGAAGAATACCATAGCCAGCTAAACAGCAGGTGAATGTAGACAGGCAGGATGTAATTGTCCAAACTGGAATATATTGGAACACTGGCATTAACATCTCTACTCTTTTTTTATGGGATCTTATCCTTAAGGTATAGAACTTGGAGTCAGGAGATCTATTCTCCATTCTACTCCTACAACAGTCTTCCAGAGTGACCTTGAGCAAGTCACTTTACTCCTCTGTAGCTTTTTTCTATTTTTAAAATGTGGCTACAAATTCTTAACTAACTCATGTGAAGTTTAATTCATTCATGTTTGTAAAGTACTTTGAACTCTTCAGATGCTATAGATATACAAACTAATATTATCTTGTGCAGCTAATAGCACACGTTCACCAGCAGATCACCCTTTATAGCACCATGCTGGGAAACAAGTTCAGTATGGACCCAGAGACAAGCCTCTGACCTACTGTTTATATACCCACTTTGCAGGAACTCGGAGAAAGGAACAATATCATGCCTTAGTTGGAGTAGCAAGGAAGGTGGAGAGATGATCTAAAATGTCTTTCGCTTTCGATGCGCGTGTATATCTGGATTTGTTACGCTTTTTCCCCGTAATTGCAGGAAATTATGCAAAGTTAAGGCTGTAGATACTGTCTTTTGTAGAATTCTATGTATTTTATTGCCATACTGATACTACTTTTCATTTTTTTTTCTAAACTGCATGACAATATAGTCTAAAAGATGTGCTAAGATATGTGGATCTTGCATTACGTCGTGAATATAATTTTGGTGCCATTTTTGGTGAATATTAATTGAGTTCTATGGGACAACTATCCTGAAACACAAGAATTCAATGATACAATGAAATTCGTACAGAACAACATGCCCAAGCTCATTTGAGACTACTTTGTCTATTCTCTTCAGTTAAAAATTATATCTGAGGAATGTCTTGGGTGATATTATAGATGAATGCATAGGTGAATTCACACTTAAAAATGGAGTTGCATTTCAGCCCCAGTGACAAATGTCTGATTTGTGCTTTTGGAAATCTTCTTGCACATCTTGAAATCCCACATATTCTTGAGCATTTTAGCAGATTATCTCAGATCAAAAGAATATAAGAAAAAAAAAAGCCCTAAACATCAAAGATGTTTTTTAAGAGTTTACCAATTTCTTCTTGCTTCAGCATTCTAGAATCTGGACACTAGTTTTGAGAATGCTAGGTTGTCTGTCTGCTAAAAAGAATATCTTTTCAGTCACTTAAACATCGGCTGTACTGGTAATTTCTATCTTTGTACATTAAATTAGCTTCTCTGTTTCTTCATCAGAGCGTCTGGATGATAGGCTGCAATAAAAAAATGTATTGAATATAATTATAGTAATTTAGACAAAAAGTGTTATTTCAGTAAAATTAACATTAGGTTAAAAAAATTCCAGTATGATTTTCAATTATAAAAAAGCAATGAAATTCACTAGATGAAAAGTATATCAAAACAAAAGTGTACCAGAGAAATCTTCAAAAGGAAGAAAATGAACAAGTAAGTATTAAACATGTATGGCAGGATTCTGCTCTTACATCTCACGCTGTTCATGATAATTAAACACATGGAGGCATCCATGTAATGTTACTAGTATGCTCTTTCAAAAGGGTTAAATCACTTTGTTGAAGCATGTGGGTGTCGGTGACTGGCCCTGAGAATGAAGTAGTTCCAGCTCCCCTATACCAGAGCAGGTCCCCCACTTTGGTCAATTAAAATGACTGAGCAGCACCTAGGTGCTATAAAGGATCAAAGGTAAGAAGAAGAGCGAACCCAACAAAAGAGAGAGAGAGAGAGAGAGAGAGAGAGAGAGAGATCCACCGAGTCAGAGCAGTCTGAGTCAGGAAGGGCAGCTGAGAGCTGCTAGAGATCAGGAGACTGGAAGAATCCCAGAAGGAAGTAGAATGTGGTTCCTGGAAAAGGCTGAAGGCAGAAGAGCAGCAGATGGGTTTGCTGGTCATGTCCTCAAACCAGAAAGCCAGGATTGGAGGGTGAGAGAGGACTGAAGGCAGGAGGAACAGAGGGAGTTGCCCAGTAGCTTTAACTTGGAAACCTGGAGCCACAGGCGGAAGGCAGGAGAGGAGAGGAGGAGTATACCTGCTGATATATCCAGGACCAGAGAACTGGATCCCGAGGAACCATAAGAGAGAACCAGTGAGTGTCCCAAAGCTGTGCTGGTGAGCCAGGCTGTGGTGAGGGGTGTCAGGACTGCATGTTGTATATTCTACTTGGATTATGTAGGAGAAAATCTGGACTATGGTGTTGGAGCTCATTATGTGCACAGGAGGTTTTCTTTTGTAATAAATTACCCTGCGAAGGGCTATTGGCTCTCAGAAAGACTCTTTGCACTAGTTCTGGGGACTCTGAAGGAGAGAAACTGAGGCAGGCATGCCTGTTATGCCACAGTCTGCAGAGGAAGACACTCCAGGTGGACAGTGCTGTGATAGTGGGGCTTTGCAATGTTGCTAGAATTCCTACATGCCTCACTCAGCATAGTGAGTAGTGTGTGATGTATATGTAAATATTTTCCCCTTAATGCCTACAACTTTTCAAGAAATCGGGTAGCTTCAGAATTTATTTAGTCATTGCTTAGTAATGTTTTAAAAGGCTAGTTAATGTTCAGGTGGTTTATCCCTAAAGGATTAACTAGTGCTTTGGAGTTAAAGGCACTGCTATTCCAGATAAAAGGTGACTACTGCTTTGATCCCTCTGTATTGCTGAGAACCCCCCTAAATATCTTAGTCCACTCTTCTGCTGAGCCCTTTGTCCCATTGCTTCTAACTATTGACTGCTCCACAGGCTGAAGGAGGCAACATAGATGTGTGGCGGGGCAAGGATAGAGACAACAGAATATTCAGAACTGAAAAGTGGGAACATCAGCATTAGAAGATGTTCCAAAAGACTGAGCTCAAAATGGAGAGGGCAAGGAAGGAGGGAGGAGGAAAAACGAGAGTCCCTCTCTCTACTGAGAACCCTGAAAACAAGAATACTCATTGGTCTTGTTCAAAGGGCTAATGGAAACTTAGCTTGGAGGCAGGGCCAGTGCAAGGATGTTTTGCGCCCTAGGTGAAACTTCCACCTTGCACCCTCCCCCACCCGGCACCCCCGCCCTGAGGCACCGCCCACCCCCTGCGGCAGCTCCCCCTGTCCGCCCTGAGGCACCCCCTTGCGGCAGCTCCCCACCTTCCACCCTCTGCCCTGAGGCACCTCCCCCGCCCCAGCTCACCCCTGCTGCATGCACGAGCACCCCGAGCATGCTGTGGCTGCTTCGCTTCTCCCACCTCCCAGGCTTGCGGTGCCTAAGCTGATTGGCGCCCCAGCTCAACCCTGCCCCGCCTCCTCCCCGAGCACGCCGTGGCTGCCTCACTTCTCCCGCCTCCCAGACTTGTGGCGCCAATCAGCTTAGGCGCTGCAAGCCTGGGAGGCGGGAGAAGTGAAGCAGCCAGGGCGTGCTTGGGGAGGAGGTGGGGCGAGGAGTTCCCCTGTGTGCTGCCCCCCCCCTTACTTGCTGCAGGCGGCCCTCCCGCGCTCCCCTGCCCCAGCTGCCTCCGCCTAAATGCCAGCGGCAACTGGGGTGGCCGAAGATCCGGTCGCTGCCGAAGAAAATGGCACCCCCCCAAATGCTGGCGCCCCCCAAATGCTAGCGCCCCCCAAATGCCAATGTCCTAGGCAACTGCCTAGGTCACCTAAATGGTTGCACCGGCCCTGCTTGGAGGGAACTGTGCGTGACCTGTCAGCCTGCTTCTCCTTCTGCTATCTTTCCATTGCCCACCTTTGAGTTTCTGTCCCTTGCAGTCTCCTCAGTGCAGAGTCCCCTCTTCAATTCTCTCTACCACTGGTAATATTTGCCCTTCTCCTCCCTGCCCACTCCCACCCCCCCAGAGTGGTCATCCTGTTCTTCTCCACTCTCTAGGTCTCCTTCTTCCACCTTCTTCTGTCCCCATTCCTGCCCAATGCTTTCAACTCTGAGTTTTCCCTTCTTGCCTATTTGATTTCCCCCTCCTACTGGGTTCCTCTTTATCTGCTGAGCACTGAGCTGCTGCTGGATGTGGTTTCCTGCCTACTGAAGCTGGAAGGTGGAACTGAGTGAATAATGCAAGGAGAAGACAACAGAGAGACTAGCTACTCAGAGGCTGGAGGAGAGAACGAAGGCTCAACTACTTGAGACAGGCATGGCTGGGAGAGAAGCTGAAATCTGACTGTCCAAGATGTTGGAATAGAGGCTATTTGGGTACTGAATGTGCACAAAGGATGGAAACTTCATAAATGATCAGCACTGGCCTAACTGCTCCCATTGAAATTAGTGGTAAACCTCCAAGGATTTTAATGGGAGCAGAGTTAAGCCAACTCTGAGAACTTTTGAAAATCTTACCCATGTTGTCTGATTTTATTTTTTCCCTAAGGTGTGGTAGGAGGATTTACTAACGCATGCTAAAGGGCGATTTCAATTCCTAATTGACGCCATCAGTATTTTCAAATGAGGCACCTTTTTGAAATGTGGAAATAGATTTGAGTTTAATTTCTAATAAAGTAAACATGTGCTAGTTTTCCTATTGTTGCTATGTAGTAGAATATGGTCTTGCCTGGAGTCGATGAGATAGAAAATTGTGGTTAATAATGAAAGCTAAATGAGGAAAGACTTTAATGATGGGATGTCATGTGCCTGACTATAAAATAAATAGCAATTATCACATTTGAGAAACTACTCTGAGTATTTGAATTGCTCTTGACAACTTCATCTATATATCATGCCCTTCTGGATTATGCACTTTCTAGTTCTTAATAAGCAAACAAATGAAACAGAATTCCTTACCTAGAAGATGTTGTTTTCAATACAACGTCAACAAGCACAGATAGCATAAAAGAGCCAGCATAGCAAGCTACAGGGTTATTTTTCATGTACACATTTTGTTAGTTACAAAACAAGATGAGAATTGCATCTTTTTTTTTTCTAATCTTTACATTTCTCCCCACCCTTCACTACCACACGCCATTATAACACACGTCAAAAGAGTTGTTGTCATTTTACAGAGAAGAGAGGGAAATTGTATTACCCCTGTTAGAGTAGTATAATACTTCCTGACATTGAGTCAAAGGGGTAAACATTCCAAGCTTTCCACAGGGTATTGGCATAAAGAAAGCTTGTGTTTGACAGTTCAGAGATCACACTTCAGCCAATAGGGAGGAAACTTTGAAGAAAGTATAAGTTTGTTATGGTTTTTCCTTCTTTTCCAAAATATTTTTCATGTGCGTGCACATGCACACTCTGATATACCGCTGAAAGAATGCCTCAGAAGTATACAATATTACTGGATAGAGCAACTGAATTTATATTGTTCAGATAAATTTTATTCTACAAAATCAGTTATTAAAAAAAATAAATCCTAAAATCTATTTTATCAGTATTGGCCAGGGTTTAGAGCCAGTCAAACAATCCACAATTATTTGTCAAATATTTTCATTGATAAATTTCTTTTTTTTCTTTAAATAAACGTTATTTGTCCAGCTCTCATAGTGACTTTTACATCTCTAAGAACTCTCAGAATGAAACTTGCAGGTGAGTAATGCACGTAACCCACCTCTTCTGAAACAACTTCGGAAGTGCTGAAATCCTAGGGCATATTTGAAAGTGATTCTAAAGCCTCCTCTATACTACAAAGTTAGGTCAATATAAGTCACTGTTAGCCCATTTATGCATGTTTGCACTCAAATTTGTCTCTGGCCAGTGTAAGTATCCTGTTACAGCGACATTCTAAAACCACCTGTGACCATGGTCAAACTATTTTGGTTGGCTCATTGCAAGTGTAGACAATGCCTGACCTATGTTGTCCTTAATAGTCCTCCAGCCACTGTGCCACAAAACCCCATTTCCAACAGTGACCACTCTGCTCACATTTTTAAAACTCTACTGACCAGAGGTTACAGAGACTGGAAGCCCGTCTCTCCCCCACCCCCTTTTAAAATCTGGTGTGGTTTTGAAATGCCCTTTCCTGGTTGCCCACTTTGGCAAGCATACCTGGCAGCTCATCTTTGTTATTTATGTCCAACCAACCAGGGTTCCATGCACACACAGCAATTCGAGACACACTCCTGCCTGGAGCAGAGAAGAAGTGTTGGATCTCCTGGGAGTGTAGGAAGAGGCTGTGCAAGCATAGCCTGTGGAAGCACCACTACAGAAACAGCCATAGAAACATGGACATCTGCAAGCAGATTGCAGGGGGGATGCAGGCAAAGGGATACAATAGGGATCAGCAGCAGTGGCATAGAAAAGCAAAGGAGCATCATCAGGGATACCAGAAAGCGAGAGAAGGCAAAAAATCTGGTGCTGTCCCACAGACTTGCTGCTTTTAGAATGAACTGCATGCCATACTTAGAGGAGAACCCACACCACCATGGATACTGTGGAGGAGCCCAAGACACAAACTCCTGCAGTGAATAGTGAGGAGGCAGAAGTGGAGGAGAGAGACACAGTAAGAGACTCCAAGAATGCCGTGAGCAGGATCTATTTGAATCTCAGCAGGAGTCTAGCTTTTCCCACAAGGCAAGTGTGGATGAGCCCAGTGATGAAAGGAAAAGGAGCTTGGGTAAGTGTGTGCATGCATTTTTCTTTACAATGTTTTATTTGCTTTTACTCCTTCTCTCTTTCCCCTTTCCCATCTCTTTTCCCCGCCCCCATTTAAAGATAGCACTTGGCATATCCTCAAGTTTAAGAAACAAAGGTATCAACTTTTCATTGCTTTAGCGGTATATTGTGAGAAACTTAAAAATTAGGAAGTAAATTCAAAACAAATTCTTCAACACTACCATGGCAGTCTGAATATACAATCCACATCAATTTGATATCCTGTGCTTGAGCAGAGGTAGAACAAACAGAAATAGAGACAGCCTCTGCTTTCCATTCCCATGTTTCGGAAGGGTGAGATATGTCTGTTTATGTGAATAACAATGTCCCTTTCATCGAGATCTCTCAAGAGGATAAAACGTTTTATAGAGAGATTCTGCAATCCTCTCCAGAAGGTTTCTAGGGATGGCAGCCTTATTTCTTCCTTGGTGGTAGGATGCTTACCCATGCCATTCTTTGAGTTCAGTTGGCACCATCACAGCAAACCGGCTAGTGGCATACAGGCCCAGTTTGCTTCAGGACACCAGGAGCAGCTGGGTTCTGGCCTTTATAACCCTGAGGAGTGAGGTATCAGACAAAATCAACACTGCCAGTGAAAAATAGTGCCAATATTCACAGCTCTGACCCTGTTCTCTGACTTGTGCAAAGGGGACGGAATCGTATAGCTTCATGCAACAGAATATCACTAACTCCCCACCCCCACATCCCTGAGAGACTGTCCTCACCATGGTTGGAGCTGGAGACTCCAAAGCTCAAGTGTCAATAAGGCTTTCTTACTGTAAGTATTTATGGGAATAATATAGGGGTGTTTTGAGACTTACCTTTCCCTTTCTGCTGTGATGGTAAATCTGACTGTACATGTGTCTGCTTTATCAACAGCTTCTTGAGTGGTGGCTTTGAGGAGTGTCCCCTTCGTGCCCACAGAAAGACTGACCTTGAGGAAGAGGAGGAGGAGAAGGAGAAAGAGGACTAGGCTGGACATATTTTGCAAGATTCTACAAGCCACTGCTACATTGAGTCATGGACAAATAACTTGGAGGGCCAATATGATGAAGAGCATGGAGAAATATAGGGATGGCAGGCAAAAAGACCCAAGAGTTTCAGCAGCACATGGCATCACATGAATATGACATCACAGACCTACAGCTCCTTGCTAGAGGACAGCTTCAGATACTCTGACCTGTGAAAACTACAGACTGATAGCCACAATGCCCTCCAATGAAGTACTGTTTTGTTTACACAAATGGATATAAAGGTTTGCTTCCCTTTAAAAAGGAATGTTAAATATTTCACCCCATTATGTTTGAAATTTGTATGACACAGTAAGTGTGTTTGCACTTTGATTTTGTGCATTGATTTTTTTCATTCAAAGTATCTTTATTAGTTCTCAACAAACCTTACAGTATGCATAGTAGCAGTCAAGAAATCAAACACTACTTATAAATGCACACCAAGCACCACTGAATTCATAGCGTGAGGAAAACACAACCATACTATAAATGTACAATGAGCACCACACAATTCATAGTGGCAGGCAAAGCCCTAGGCCCAGAAGTCTTTATAACTTGCAGCAGGCACAACATAATAGACACCAGCAAAAAAACACCCCCAAAATACATAATTTAAATTACATAAGACATACATTATCTCAAGACAGCAAGACAGAACACTACTGCGGCTCGCAGTGAAAAATGAACCTTTAAACACCTTCCCTCACTCAAATTCCTAACTCCACATTGGGCTCTTGTTATAGCCCTGGTGTCTGACACTTCAAATTCAGCAGACGTCCATTTCATCTCGCCCCTCCACTCTAGCTGCAGCTTCCCCTGCTTTCCCTCCCATATATTACTTGTTTCTGTGGGAAATCATTTACAACAGTATACAACATGCAGCTACAACCATTGGGATGTTGTTTTTTCTCATTGAGGTCTTATCTAGTGAGTAAAAAAATGCCAGCAACCCATCAATCTACCAAAAGCACATTCTACAGTTATTCTGCACCTACTGAAGCAGTAGTTGACTCTTTCTTTAGTGCTGACCTGATGGCCCATGGTGGGCTTCATAAGCAAAGGTTAGGGCAGGTTCCTTAGAATCACTATTGGCATTTCTACATTGCCAGTGGTAATCTGCCACTTGAGAAAGAATGTCCCTGCATGCAGCTTTCTGAACAGTCTTGTATTCTCAAAGATGCAAGCATCACACACCTTCCCTGGACAACCCACACTAATATCAGTGATACATCCCCTGGTGATTCACTAGTGCTTGGGTAACCATATGAAAATATCCCTGTGCTGTTGATATACTCAGTAGCATGTTGGGCTACTGCCAAAATAGGGATCTCTGTTCTGCCTATTGCCCCACTGGAATTCAGGAACCTAATTGCTTGCAAATCTATTCACTATTTCTTTCACATTGCCGAGTATCACAGTCCTGCACAGCAGGAGTATCACAGTCCTGCACGTGGTTCTATACACTCTCATGACAATGGCCCCAACTGTGGATTTTCCAACTCCAAAATGATTTCCCACTGAAATAAGTAGCAAGCCAGCATTGCAAGCTGCCAAACCATAGTTTCACTTGCTTCTTCACGGTCAGTGAAACTCTTATTTTGGTATCCCTGCACTGAAAGGCTGAGGTGAATTCTGTGCACAGATCCAGGTATGTGGCCATTTGCATCTGAAAGTTCTGCAGGCACTGCTCATCATTCCAAACCTGCATTACAATGCAGTCCCATCAGTCAGTGCTTGATCTCGGGCCCAGAAGTAATTTGCCGCCATCTCCAGCTACTTCATGAATGCCATGAGCAACCTGGATTTTTTTTTCCCACTATGTCCATCAACAAACTCTCCTGAAAGATATCCTCATCTTCCTCATTATGATCCAATGGTTTTGATACTTCCTGAAGGTCTGCAAATCCAGGAGAATCATTCATGCTGCACTTAACAATATTCATGAGAATAATGCTGAGCTTTGAGGACTCCATCTTTCTGTCAGACATGGCAGAGACTGAAAAGCAATGCACAGGTTTTGTGGATTTTCAAAAAATGGCACAAATTACAGGATTTGGAATGTATTACGGGGTGGAAACTGTTGCACCCTGGGAGCTAAACCCATAGCTCCCAGAAATCGTTGTACAAATCATTACTATCTCCACAAAAATTGCAAAAATGTCCCAAAGAGCATTGGCATGGACAATGATACATGGTAAACTGGGATGCCTACCTGTGATGAATCCTGCGTTACATCAATGCACATGTGGTGAGTATACACAGCACCAGTGTAGGCAGACAATTATGTATGCACCTGAGCAATATATAGACTTTGGGGTCTGTATGACAACATAACTTGCATTATCTGAAGTTTGTAGTATAGATATGGCCCAAGTTGATACTGCATAGCATAGGCTTTCTCTTGGCACCCTCAGGAGATAGATTCACATCCATTTACTGACATGTAATTTTCACCACCTTCCATGTCACATCTGAATGTAAATCTCTGAGTTTAGGGGAATCAAAGTTAATGTAACATATTTGCCAAAGAGCAAGAAGTGAAGAGTATATTAGGGAAAGCCAGAGGATGTAAGAAGATAGAACTCTACCTATACATGTATCTGAAGAAGTGGGGTTTTTACCCACAAAAGCTTATGCCTAAATAAATTTAAGGTGCCACCGGACTCCTTGTTGTTTTTACCTATACACTGTCATGTTGTTTGTTTTGTTTTGTTTGTTTTTTCCTGCATTCCTTTCTTCTGGCCCCCTTTGTGGGCTATATTGATTTATCCCTCTCCCCACAACAAAGAGTTTGGCTTATTGGGGCAAATTGAGTGGTATGTAAAGATAATGTAAGTTACACATTGATTAGCAAATTTAAACAAGTGTAAAGGAAGTCTGCTTCTGTACACAAGGGTGGCCAGAGACTGGAACAAACTCTTATACCAAGACATAGTTAGGGCCTGTGTCAATAACCTAGTCCCAGATTTGGACCTTAGCGTCCAAAATATGGAGGTTAGCATGAAAACCTCCAAGCTTAGTTACCAGCTTGGACCTGGTACTGCTGCCACCACCCAAAAAATTAGAGTGTTTTGGGGCACTCTGGTCCCCACAAAAACCTTCCCTGGGGACCCCAAGACCCAAATCCCTTGAGTCTCACAACAAAGGGAAATAACTCTTTTCCCTTCCCCCCTCCAGGTGCTCCTGGAGAGATACACAGAAGCAACCTCCGTGAATCTAAGCAGAGGGAGTCCACCCTCTCTAATTCCAGTCCTGGAAACAAAAGCACTTCCCTCTTCACCCAGAGGGAATGCAAAGTCAGGCTAGTAAATCTAACACACACAGATTTGCCCTCTGACTTCTTCCTCCCACCAATTCCCTCGTGAGTACAGACTCAATTTCCCTGAAGTTTCCCCACTAAAGAAAAACTCCAACAGGTCTTCAAAGAAAGCTTTATATAAAAAAGAAAGAAAAATACATACAAATGGTCTCTCTGTATTAAGGTGACAAATACAGGGTCAATTGCTTAAAAGAAATATGAATAAACAGCCTTATTCAAAAAGAATACAATTTAAAGCACTCCAGCAACTATAGACATGTAAATACAAAAGAACATAAAAATCCCCTATCTGATCTTTGGTACTTACAACTGGGAAACAGAAGATTAGAAAGCAGGAAATAGAAAAATCCTCCTCATAGCTGAGAGAGATTCAGGCAGACAGAAGAACCAAGAACAAAGGACTCACACACAAACTTCCCTCCACCCAGAGTTGAAAAAATCCTGTTTCCTGATTGGTCCTCTGGTCAGGTGCTTCAGGTTACTTTTTTTTCAGGTGAAAGAGACATTAACCCTTAGCTATCTGTTTATGACAGCCTGATCCCACTCCCATTGATGTTGTATGGCAAAACTTTTCTTGACATTGATGGAAGCAAGCCCTAAGACCTACTTATGGCTAAATTTAGATGTAACCCTATATCAATAAGCTTTCAGAAGAGAAAAAGTTCTGATTCAGCATGGTGCAGAAAGATTTGAAAATTTTAGCAGGATAAAGGATGTTCTCAGATAAGAACTTTATTAGATTTTTTAGTAGTATTAAATCAGTCCCATTAATCGGAATAATTACCTTTCAGGCTGTGGGGAGTACACTCCAGTTAGGTCCTGAGTCAATAATCTTTGAATCCCAAACAGTAACTTTACAACTGGAGTAAATAATTATACTTAGCCTGCAGCATAATCTCTTTGCAGACTTTCACAGATTAGGGCCTGGACTACACAACACGTTTAAACCGATTTTAGTAGCGTTAAACCGATTTAATCCTGCACCTGTCCACACAACGAGGCCCTTTATATCAATATAAAGGGCTCTTAAAACCGGTTTCTGTACTCCTCCCCGACGAGTAGAGTAGCACTGAAATCGGTATTGCCATGTCGGATTAGGGTTAGCGTGGCCGCAAATCGACGGTATTGACCTCTGGGCGGTATCCCACAGTGCACCATTGTGACCGCTCTGGAAAGCAATCTGAACTCGGATGCACTGGCCAGGTAGACAGGAAAAGCCCCGCTAACTTTTGAATTGCACTTCCTGTTTGCCCAGCGTGGAGGTCTGATCAGCACAGGTGGCAGTGCAGTCCCAAATCCAAAAAGAGCTCCAGCATGGACCGTATGGGAGATACTGGATCTGATCGCTGTATGGGGAGACAAATCTGTTCTATCAGAGCTCCGTTGCAGAAGACGAAATGCCAAAGCATTTGAAAAAAATATCCAGGCTATGATACAGAGTCTACAGCACAGTGCTGTGTGACAAGCGTAACAGAAAGTCAAAGAATCAAATGGATGCTCATCGAGGAAGGGAGGAGGGACTGAGGACTCCAGCTATCCCACAGTCTCCAAAAAGTATTTGCATTCTTGGCCGAGCTCCCAATGCCTGTAGGGTCAAACACATTATCCGGGGTGGTTCAGGGTATATCTCGTTAATTTACTCCCCCTCTGCCCCTCGATGAAAGAAAAGGGAAAAAAATCGTTTCTTGACTTTTTTCAGTGTCACCGTATGTCTTCTGCATGCTGCTGGTAGACGCGAGGCTGCGGCACTGAACAGCAGCATCCTCTTCCCTCCCTTCCCTGGTGGCAGACGGTACAGTGCAGAAGGACTGATAGCCGTCCTTGTCATCATCCCGTGAGTGCTCCTGGCTGGCCTCAGTAAAGTTGGCCGGGGGCGCCTGGGTAAAAATAGGAATGACTCCCGGTTATTCCCGGCAGATGGTACAGAACGGCTGGTAACCGTCCTCATCATAGCAACTGGGGACTGAGTTCCATCAGAGCCCCCCTTTCATGTCTAAAGAAAAGATTCTATACTGCCTGGTCTATCATAGCAGCGGGATGCTGGGCTCCTCTCCCCCACCAACCATTTAATGTCCTGTCTGGACTATCATAGCAGCTGGAGGCTGCCTCCCTCTCATTTTATCTCACTAAAAAGTCAGTGTTTCTTTTTCCTGCATACTTTATTACTTCATCACACAAATGGGGGGACCCTGCAACGGTAGCCCAGGAGGGTTGGGGGAGGAGGGAAGCAACAAGCGGGGTTGTTGCAGTGGCACCCCCTAGAATGGCATGCAGCTCATCATTTCTGCGGGATCTGACACAGAGAGGCTGTGCTCTCTGGTACACTGGTTCTCTAGTACCCATATTCTAGGCAGGACTGACTCTGTTTTTAGATACAACATAAAGGAGGGAATGACCCGGGGGTCATTCCCATTTTAGTCTTTGCGCCCCTGGCCGACCTCAGCAAAGGTCAGCCAGGAGCACCCATGACAGCAGCAGATGGTACAGAACGACTGATAACCGTCATCTCATCACCAATTTACAATGGCACAGCAGACGGTACAGAACGACTGGTAACCGTCTCTGCTACCTTGCAAAGGCAAATGAATGCTACTGTGTAGCGCTGTGGTACCGCCTCTGTCAATGGCATCCAGTACACACGGTGACAGTGACATAAGGCAAAATGGGCTCCATGGTTGCCATGCTATGGCATCTGCCAGGGCAATCCAGGGAAAAAAGGCGTGAAATGATTGTCTGCCGTTGCTTTCACGGAGGAAGGAATGAGTGATGACATTTATCCAGAATCACCCGCGACACTGTTTTTGCACCATCATGCATTGGGATCTCAACCCAGAATTCCAATGGGCGGGGGAAACTGCGGGAACTATGGGATAGCAACGGGATAGCTACCCACAGTGCAACGATCCAGAAATTGATGCTAGCCTCTGTACATGGACGCACACCACTGAATTATTGTGCTTTGTGTGGCCGCGTGCACTCGACTTTATACAATCTCTTTTCAAAACCGGATTATGTAAAATCGGAATAATCCTGTAGTGTAGACGTACCCTAAGGGGCAAGACTATTTCAATTTACTGCTAATGCTAAATAACATGTAAAGTGTAAGTGCCACCATTTCATTCCAGAAAATGTCTGAGAAGACCCATGTCAGTGCAACTCAGTCACAGCAACCTCGCAGCCTGCTACTTTCTAACTCCAAGCATATTCATAAGAATCTCTTAAAAGTTCAAGGCTTGCTTTGGCAGTCCTTATGTAATAGCAGTGTTGCAAGAGAGTTTTCACTTCTTTAGCAATTTCTTTATAGCCTAGGGCTCCACTGCAACAATGATTTTGGGAGGAAGAGAATTACTGCTGGACTAAATTTCAAACTAAACCCATAAAGTGAGAGACTTTAAAATGTACCTTATTGTTTTTAAAAACTCAGAATAAAAAAAATCTAGTGCACAACTGTCTGTATGTAAGGACTGATGGCCTATTCACTTCATTATGCAAGAGCTGCACCCTCGCTATTCCTTTTTAACCATGATGCTGCCTGTTGGCTACTGCTTGTGAATCAATGAGGTGTAGTCAGACATCCACCCACACATCCGGGGATATGGCACTGCACGTTAATCATGCTGAGAAGGAAGAGCTCAGGGCCAAGCAGTGCAGATGGTGTGAGGGTCTGTAAAACCCTAGTTACACATTGTTGGTGCAATAGTTGAGCAATGGATCTCTTTGGATAAAAGAGACCTATCTGAAGCATGCAATCCACTAGATAGGAGCTGGGGAATTGTGCTAAGCATGCTCATGCTTTTCTGTTTATTCAGAGAGCAATGACTTAATTGTCTGCCTTAAATACTTGATAACTAAGGGAAGTGGTATGTTTTGTTATCATTATTGTCTCTACTAGGTCTATCCAGCATCGAAGTTTATCCTGTCACTCAAGTGCTATTTCTGTTGTGTGACAGGACTAACTAATCCTGCATGGTGGAGGAGGCAGGAGGAAGAATTTTTTCCTACTTGATGATGCTTTTATGAAGTATTCCTTTGTTCACTATAGAGGTCTGCTTCATGATGATGACATCAAAGCAAAGGCAAGAACACAAAGACTGCATTGGTTAAGAATGTCACAATCTATAAATAACTCTGGGAGATCAGTGCACAGCAAAGGAAAAAAACTTCCCCTGTGGATTGATTTTATGTTGTTTTTTTCCCTTCCTTCCCCTTTCCAGGTATATTGACATTGCAGGTGGCCAGCTGAAAAGAAAGAATAGGGGGAAGAACAAGCAGGAGAGAGCTGACTTTACTTCTGAATGTGGGCTTAATGACAACAGAATGATATCCTGTTAAAACAACATTTTGTGGTGAACTCTGAAAACATTGGTCCCAATTCATTAAAATCAATGTCACTGCTTCCAAGAGAAATTAATAAATAGAAAACTCTTACCCAACGGAGTGTTGATCCTGGATACGCCTCTTTTGAATGCATTTCACTGGCTCACAGATGCACACTGATCATAGCACCTTAGCTGTGGAGAAAAATTGCCATCTGCAAATCATCCTAGAAAAGTAGTAATGATTGAAGTAGTTATGGCAACAGCCAGTATTGCCATAGTAAGATACTGAACCCCAACAATTAGAAAGACTCTGAGACTTTTTCCAGCACAGCTATAAAACTTGGTGAATACTCAAATGAGCATTTTTCCTCCAATAACCCAAGCATGAAAAAATTTCTCTGGAAAAGTGGAATCTTCAGATCATGTGGGAACTTCAGTTCTCAAAAACTTACTGACCAGTAACACCAGCCAGCAGACTCGTTACAGTAATGACCTTACACTTGTCATTCCATATGATCCATAAACACTGCATAATTACAACAAATTGATATGCAAACTATACACAAGGATCATTTATGGGATAAAACACAGCTGTTCAAGAGCTCAAGAATCCAAGTTTAGGACAGGAAGTGAAAGCATTTTTTTTCCATTTGACGCCTCAAAAAGAATTTAACTAGACAGGATGTAATTGCATGTTGGATTTTGGCAATGGCACTGGTTTAGTATTTTTGTATACTTATAAAGTGTCATGGGATCTGTAATTATCACAGGCAATCAGGACCTTTGATTTTTCTCTCTCTCTCTTTTAAAAGACATCCTCCAGGGGCATAGTACATCGTAAGCTAATTTTAGGACATTGGTTTGTAATGATGAAAAGGGAATATCATGCTCTATTATCAGCCAGATTCTCACATCCATCCTCATGAGTACTTGCTTGCTTTGCAAATAGTCCTCCTTACTGGCCCAGTACTGCCGAAATCACATTCTGTAGTCTTTCCTGTGTTCTAAATTCTCTATAGTGACCCAGTGCCTCATTTTAGCAGGCGAACTATGAAAGTACCACTGCATAAGAAGGGTTATGGCTACAGTCCTCTAGTAGCTATCTTAGCACTAGAAATAAAGTACATTTGCTATTTTACATTTACAGTCTGAATGTTACTTTTTGTTTTTAAAAATTAGTATTAATAGATGTAAGTCTTATTTACCAACATCCTGCTGTGATGAGACTGTTAATATACTACGTATCCTCACCTGAACTAGATTTTCATTTTGTAATTATTTCTTCACCTGAATTTTTCTGTCCCTCAGTGAGAATGCTTTACATTGTACAATGAGGTTTAAAAAGCTGAACCTGATCTGGATCTGTGGTGCATAATATCTAATCATTTTATATATATTAATGCTAAATCCTGTTCTTGATTTCCATAAATGGCCCACAAAGCATGCCAAACTTCTTCCACATTTTAAACAGTACTAGGTTTTGATGAGCAAAATTGGTAGGTACTAGTTGAACAAAAGAATACTGATGACACATAATATAAGGCTTGATCAAAAGTTGTGAACTCATCAGATGGTCTGCCAAAAAAATGGATTGTTTTCTAAAAAGTATTTCTCAGCCAAGTTACAAGATACAGTCTGGCTGTTAATTGAAGCCTTGAAAAATCTAACTTTTGGTTATGTTACAAAAATGGTGAAAATGATTAAAAATGTCTTGTAAAAATTGGTAAACAATATAAAATGTTGTACACAGACTTCATAATGAAGACACATGAAAGAAATGAGACAAATGCATTGTTTAATTTGTAAAGATAAATTTGGAATGTTCAATGTTTCCATTTCATTGTCCCTAACTCTACCCACTTGCACCGGTGGTCCACCACCCCCACCTCCCTGCCATCTCCCCCTGCAATCCTTGACGTTCACGCTTTTTAAAATGCATGCAGTTATTGTGGTCACCTTTACTAACTGTTAGCTATTTGCCAAACTATGCCTATTTTATCCACTTAATGGGCTAGAGAAAATTATAGAAGAGGAAAAAATAACATTTTGTGGGGCTCTCTTTACTCTAGCTTTTGTTAATCTTTCTGACACTCAGGTAACAAAAACAGTGTATGAAATCGTACGTGTGGTCTCATCAAGGTCATCCAATAAAAAGTATTGTCTCCCCTTTACTGAGTGGTGGCAGAATTTTCAGTGTCCCTTGTGGAGTAGAAATCAGTGCTGTGGAGTCCAGTGTTTTCCTAGTGGAATTTTTTTCTTTAAATACTGTGCACAAGTTCTGTTTCTTCTAATGAGGGTGGTAGCAAAATGCACGTGGGCAAATCTCTTTTGCAGCAATCTCTGGTCAGATACCTCTGCCCTTCAGAAACAGCTGACTTGCACCTCACACTCTCTCTCCTCACTGCCTAAAACACAATCTCTTCTTCCTGCCCCAGTGTCCTGAGTTAGTGGGGTATAGAATGCTTCTCTATTGATTTCTGGGGAGCTACACCGATGTATATGATTTGGCCCTACGCTCTTTCTAGGTAAGAATATTTATGAACAACTTTCTGTAGGGAGAAGTAATAAATCAGAGTCTGGTTAACGTAAGAGTCTAAATGCAGAGAGATGAGATTATACCTTTTTGTAAATGGAAAGTAATGGTTTGCAGTTTTACAGGGAGGCAAATAAACAGTGCTAGTAAATGCATCTGCCAGAAAAGAGCCTAGTGGCAAAAGCTATCTCTTGTTAGTCTGGGGACAACATCCAGATGTCACAGGGTCAGACACATTTGCTAAAATCCTCTTGAAGAAAGAATACCTGTGGCTATCAGAAGTGACAAACACTAGATCATAAGGGTGCACATGAACCTCTGTTAGTACACTGGGTTTTGTATGCTAGCTAAATAACTAGAAATAGCATAGTCACAAGAAGCGTTTTGCCCCACGACATCCGTACATCTTTCCATTTTAAACTTATTCATACTATTTTCCCCCAGGAGGGCTAAGAGATTCACTTTGACTTTCATGTTCTCTTCCTCCATATTAAACAACAAAACAGTAGCTACAGACGAGAGACATTCTATACTGCAGCAGGATTTTCTATTGTCCATCTCTTCCCCACCCCTCTTGCCTGTTTCTTCTTCTTCTTCTTCATATTTTTAGGCACTGATCCTGTAACTGATTCCTTGTGGATGCAGGGATCTGCCTCTTCAAAATCATTTACTGAATTAGGGCCTCAGATTGTAAATTCTTTGGCCTAGGGACTTTGTCTTCCTATATATTTGCACAGAACCAAGTGTATGATGGGTGCTGCTACATTATAAATGAAGAATAAATAAATAATAGCAAATCCTAAAGCGTTCAATTGATATTAAAGATATAGATGCATATCAAAGCTATGCTAAGTCTGTTTAAAAAGTCTGAGTATGGCTATCTGATCTTTGTCATTTTAAGTTACTATGGTTTCAGTGAACTCTAAACAGAAGATTCTGGAATCCCCAGGGAGCACACCTCCTGTGGCGTGCTTTGAGTTCTGGATTCAATTGATCACAAAAACTCTAACAACTTCAGTAGAAAAATCACCATGTCTGTAATGAAACCAGCAAACTTGGCCAAGTACTGTATCACTTCATAGACTCATAGACTCTAGGACTGGAAGGGACCTCGAGAGGTCATCGAGTCCAGTCCCCTGCCCTCATGGCAGGACCAAATACTGTCTAGACCATCCCTGATAGACATTTATCTAACCTACTCTTAAATATCTCCAGAGATGGAGATTCCACAACTTCCCTAGGCAATCTATTCCAGTGTTTAACTACCCTGACAGTTAGGAACTTTTTCCTAATGTTCAACCTAAATCTCCCTTGCTGCAGTTTAAGCCCATTGCTTCTTGTTCTATCATTGGAGGCTAAGGTGAACAAGTTTTCTCCCTCCTCCTGATGACACCCTTTTAGATACCTGAAAACTGCTATCATGTCCCCTCTCAGTCTTCTCTTTTCCAAACTAAACAAACCCAATTCCTTCAGCCTTCCTTCATAGGTCATGTTCTCAAGACCTTTAATCATTCTTGTTGCTCTTCTCTGGACCCTCTCCAATTTCTCCACATCTTTCTTGAAATGCGGTGCCCAGAACTGGACACAATACTCCAGTTGAGGCCTAACCAGCGCAGAGTAAAGCGGAAGAATGACTTCTCGTGTCTTGTTTACAACACACCTGTTAATGCATCCCAGAATCACGTTTGCTTTTTTTGCAACAGTATCACACTGTTGACTCATATTAAGCTTGTGGTCCACTATGACCCCTAGATCTCTTTCTGCCATACTCCTTCCTAGACAGTCTCCTCCCATTCTGTATGTGTGAAACTGATTGTTCCTTCCTAAGTGGAGCACTTTGCATTTATCTTTATTGAACTTCATCCTGTTTACCTCAGACCATTTCTCCAACTTGTCCAGATCATTTTGAATTTTGACCCTGTCCTCCAAAGCAGTTGCAATCCCTCCCAGTTTGGTATCATCTGCAAACTTAATAAGCGTACTTTCTATGCCAACATCTAAATCGTTGATGAAGATATTGAACAGAACCGGTCCCAAAACAGAACCCTGCGGAACCCCACTTGTTATACCTTTCCAGCAGGATTGGGAGCCATTAACAACTACTCTCTGAGTACGGTTATCCAGCCAGTTATGCACCCACCTTATAGTAGCCCCATCTAAATTGTACTTTCCTAGCTTATCTATAAGAATATCATGCGAGACTGTATCAAATGCCTTACTGAAGTCTAGATATATCACATCCACCGCTTCTCCCTTATCCACAAGGCTCGTTATCCTATCAAAGAATGTTATCAGATTAGTTTGACATGATTTGTTCTTTACAAATCCATGCTGGCTATTCCCTATCACCTTACCACCTTCCAAGTGTTTGCAGATGATTTCTTTGATTACCTGCTCCATTATCTTCCCTGGCACAGAAGTTAAACTAACTGGTCTGTAGTTTCCTGGGTTGTTTTTATTTCCCTTTTTATAGATGGGCACTATATTTGCCCCCTTCCAGTCTTCTGGAATCTCCCCCGTCTCCCATGATTTCCCAAAGATAATAGCTAGAGGCTCAGATACCTCTTCTATTAACTCCTTCAGTATTCTAGGATGCATTTCATCAGGCCCTGGTGACTTGCAGGCATCTAACTTTTCTAAGTGATTTTTTACTTGCTCTTTGCTTATTTTCTCTTCTAAATCTACCCTCTTCCCGTAAGCATTCACTATACTAGACATTCCTTCAGACCACACCAACAAGCCCCAGCTTCCCCATGGGAAGAAGGAGCATGACCATCATTTATGTTTCAACAAGATAGGTAAGGCTGCTGCTGAAGCGCTGCTCCCTAGCAAGGCTTGATGCATTTCCAACACTGAGAGGGGAACCAGATTATTCCCATGAAGTTTTTCTACCTACTTGCAGCCTGGAGTGTCTATTTCAATTCATTAAAATTGCATATTTAAACAGTATTTCCAAAAAAAATTATGAATACACTATACTCTTAATTCATAAAGAAAAAGCAAATTACATACATATATATGCACTGCCTTGCTACACCCAAATCCACTGTTGTTATATAGTATGTTGGTAAATATAGTATGTGGTATAATATGTTGGTACAGAACTTCTGGTTTCCTTTCTGCAGCTTCTCAAGAGAATGCTGCATCTGCTATTTTGATGGCCTTATTCGAGGGCTAGATGACAATTTCAAGGTTACAGTTTGGAGTTTTGCATTCTGAGACAAGGAAAATCAATCCTAATCTACAGAGGGACTGAACTGCAAATGTCGGAGTGCAAAGGGCTTGAGTCTGGCAGGTACTGAGCACTCTCAACTTCCTGGCTTCCCAGAGGCCCTCAGCACATCCTAGGGTCAGGCCTATAGTTACTAAGCACCACTTTGCTCACACAGCTGATTAAATCTTTTATTCTGCTTTAATACAGCAGGATCTTCTTTCGATTTATATTGATGCCATCAGGCTGTGTTACTGCGGGTAAAGCGGACAGTGGCAATCACTAATTTCTTTCCACACTTACAGATAAAGAGTACAAATGGAAACATTCAAGACTTACCAGGCCATCCATTTTTCTTCTTTAGGATACTTTCCACAAGCCCTCTTCTCCACTGGAATTTAAGATCCTTTGGTTTACACAGTTACATGACAAAATTTGAAACTGGGTTACCTGAATTGTCATTCCAGACAGCACCAGCACTGACGGAGGAACTAACCCTTGCTCTCTTCATTGAAGAACCAGAGCCATTTACATGTTTAATGCCATCAACAACAGAAAGGGAAAAACAGGTAAAATTACATCTGTGTTTTCTTCTTTTCACCTCTGCATCTTTAAATCCTGGGCTTTACTAGAAGTACTTATTTGGATTTGCTTATGCGGTTTTAACATTCCCAGCCGGAAGCTCGGTACTAGTGAGAAATAGGAAATATCAACAGGCTTTGAAAACATCCAAGCAACTGCACTTTTTAGAGATGACTTAAATCCTATTTTTGGAGAAGAAAACATCACAACCTTTTAATTTTCCTTTCCATTGTCTCTTGGTGACAGATTGACAGGCCTGGAGAATGGAGTTGTCTATTCATAGAACAGGTTCAGTGTGGGTGGCAGCAGTGAACGCTTGTTCATGTAACCCTGCTAGTGTGCCTCAATCCTGACCTAGAGAGGATGCTTCTGGGGACAGGGGAGTTCAGTCTCTGTTCCAATTCAGTCCATGTTCTCTCAGCTGAAACTGCCAAAATGGTGAACAGTCAGCGCCAGCATGGCAGTGGTTTTGTGATGTGAACAGCTCACCTCTAGGACAAAGGACTGAGACCACCAATTCATTTTACAATGAGCACCAAATAGGGTGAGATGCTAAGAGTTTTGTCACTAATGACCATCTAATTTTCTCACCCTTCAGCCAAGTTCTTCTTTTGCTGTATCACCAGCCTGTTTGCTTCTACAGACTGCTCACACCTCAGCTATGGTAATGAAAAATGTGTAGCAGAACATGGGGCTGCTCTTGTGCAAAATGATCTTCAGTTATTGCTGGTCTGGTAAAAGGAACAGACAAGGGAAAGATGAAAAAGATTTGGAGACCATTCTCTGCCTTTAAATAAAGCATGAATATGATGTACAACAGAGTGAACCCACAAGCTAAAAAATAGACATACCAAAGAATAATCCTTCAGTTTACTTTGTTTTCTCTTTAAGGATCATTCCCAAAGAAAGACTTATGGTCAAAATGTTGTTACTAATCCCATTTTCATTTGCAATATTAATTTAAGATTTTTTTTTAATTTGAATATTTTAACAATGCCATTATCAGAAGTACCACTTCCGTGACTGATGTAAACATATCAAGTCCATGGTGTCAAGCATATTTATCTGCAAGTGCTGTAAAAGAAGCCACTTCTGCAGGCCACTGAGATTACTTGTGATGAGTAGAAACATATGTGTTCAAACAATCTCATGAGTTCATATTTATATTTCCTTATGGGTAACTCTACTTATTCCATTAGGAAACAAAGTATTACACTGTCAGTCTTCGATATTGCATTGTTAACATTAGCTTCACTTTTGCATTTATTTTTAAATTATGTATGAGACAACTCCGGGTAAGGGTGTGCAGCAATTTGTGGTTTGGAGACTAAAAGTCTGTCTGAGGGCACTTTCACAGAGAGTTTGGTGTGAAAACCACACACGAAGCCAAATATGTATCTATATTGAACTATGCAGCAAACAATGTGGATAACTACTACTTTAGTCCCATTGAAGTCAGTGTAATTTGTGTTTTAGGAAGCAATCCTGCAAGATGTGAAGTATCCTTAGCTCCCTGTAGTGAGGCAGAGTGGCCTCCCACTGATCCAGAGTGGGAAAAAGGCCACTTTCTGAGCCCAGGTGAGCAGATATAGTCTGTGCCCATCCCTCCTATCAGAAGGAAGGGGGCAAACAGGAAATATAAAGGGTGAGTCCTGGAGCTCAGTTGTGCTGCAGCCACTGAAGGATATAGATGCTTCCTGCCCGCTCCTGGAGACCATAGAGAAGCCCTGCCAAGCTTAAGATTGACCAGA
The DNA here is from genome assembly GCF_025201925.1 of Gopherus flavomarginatus. Taxonomy (NCBI): domain Eukaryota; kingdom Metazoa; phylum Chordata; order Testudines; family Testudinidae; genus Gopherus; species Gopherus flavomarginatus. The sequence continues at coordinate 15,408,029 of NC_066630.1, read as the reverse complement.
CCTGCTGTAGCCACCAGCTGACCAAGGCACTGAGGACTTGCTGGGACTACCACTAGCCATCTACCCTCAGGAAACAGAGGACTCCTCCCAGATCCAGGTGCACCCTGAGGGGAGGAGAGGAAGTGACCCAGGGACAACTGACCCCAGTCTGGCCACATTGCTGCTAGAAACCCGGTCAGCATGTTGCGACTGGATTCCCTGCTGACACAGTGGAGGAACATTCCACTGCTGTTAAAGCCCTGGGCTGGGACCTGGTGGAGTTAGGTGGGTCCGGGCCCCCCTGCAACCCTACCCCTGGGGCGGCTGCCTCCCCACTTTAGGCTGTGAGGCCTGTGTTTGTCTGCTGTCTACAAGACAAGATGTCAGACAATAGACTGCCTACTGCTCTGCCCTGCCTCAGAGGTCAGAGAAACCCTAGACTGTTTGGTGCCCCGCCCTGCTTGAGAGTTTGGAGACTGGAGTCTAATTGCAGCTGTACCCCTTTCTGAGGGCCAGAGCTCACAGGCTTCTCACTTGCCCAGCCTGAGGGCTGGAAACTTTTAGACTGATTGGTGCTCTGCCCTGCCAAAGGCCTGAGCCATATACCTCTGCCCTGCCTAAGAGCCAGAGCCTTAGACTGTTTACTCCTCTGCTAATTCCCATGGGCAATGCCTGACATAGTGAGGCAGAGTGGCCTCTCACTGACCCAGAGCAGGAGGGACCACCGCTAACCCACTACACTCCATAATACTGCCTGTATTGTATGTCTATGCAAATATTGATCAAGTAGTAAGGGACCAATTTTTGGTGGGCCTGAGTGACTTACCTGAGAAACCTCCACTCATGATGGTGTTGAGCATTTTAATTACAAAATCAGGGATGCTGCCATTTTTATGAGCCTCTCCAAATGGAAACAAAAATCCTAACATTGTTACTTTTGTAGCTTGAAAGGAAAAATTCCTTAAAACAAAATGCAGGTGAAACTTCATTCAGTATTTCTGCTGTCATTTGAATCTTAGTTCCATGACGTAACCCGGCATTTGTCACGACTGGCAGATTTAATTGGAGCAGTTACAGAAAAGTAACCTGATAAATAGGTTCTTGGAAGAATGGTAAGAGAAAGGTACTGGAGTTTAAAGCTTGATACTTTATTTCTTCCTTTGTAGTTCTATTGTGCCATGAAAGGAAAAGGGATATTTTACAGTGTGACTGTCAGCTAGAGGTAATAAAATATGCATTGATGGCCCCTTTTATATTTGCAGCATCATACATGTTAATCAGAAGATTCTACATCTCCAGTGCACTCTACAGCTGCCAAGTGGAAATAAATGTTGTTTTGTTGCATATGACAGTTGTCCAATGCGCAAACAAGTAAACTGATCTCAGCAAAAGAAAAATATTCTTTAGAGTTTTCAAAAGCATGCAAGATTGGACTGAAGGAGTTGATTTACATGATTCCTTAATATTCTACACACTACCTGCAGTGCATAATGACAGTACTTCTGCAAGCTGCCCTGTTCTTTTGTGTGCCAGAAAACAGTTTTCTGTGATCACAATAAGTAAGATGAAACAAAGGGGGTGGGGTGGCGAGAAAGGGAGGATATTATCTCAAAGAAGGCCAGGGTATAGAAGGAAGGTGAATGGGGAAAAATGAGGAGAGAGATACTGAAAGATGTTAGAGAAATAAAGTGGGGAGGGGGAAGCGGGGGAATAGAGAAGCAAAGCATTCTAAGAAGATGATAAAACTGAAAGAATGATTCATGACAGTACAGCACCTAAAGAGGTAGGATAGTCTACTTCTGTGGACCTTAACTCTTACAATGTTCACTGAAGGACTACATCTCTTTATGATAAGGCCATTGAGAAAAAATGTTATGTTTTGATTTGTTAGCTTTTGTTGGTTTTAGTCGCTGTTTCTGCATATATATATATATATATTATAATGCATAGCTTTGCAAAGGACAATTATGATATACATAGTTTATCTGGATATATGTACATATGTAGAATGAAGATAGAGAGAAAAAATCAGAAGATACTGAAGGTAGGTAGACTTTTTAATTCTACAAGGATGGACAAACCTCAATAGCTTTGGGGACACATTGCAGTAATGCTGCCTCAGGGTTCTATTCCCTACCCCATCCCCAATTCCAAGAAGCCTAGGACACAGCTGCAGGGAGATGAGTCAAGACAGGGAAATTGTTCAAGGGAGGGAACTGGTGAGCGAGGAAGAGGAGGGCATTTTGCAGGGCTGGCCTGGATCTACAGAGATGAACTGCTTTTTTCTCCACAGACTGCCCCCTCTATTGTCTTGAATGTAAACTGATGATTTCTGAAGTTTTCCAATTGTTGTTCTAGTACTAGTGCTTCAGTACCAGTAGTAACAAGGGAGGGATATTAGATCAGACCCACTCTTACAGATACAATGACAGGGAAGTAAAAACACAAGTTGCCATAGGAGACTTACTTATGCTAGTTATTACCATCTGTGGAGCCAAGCTGGAGCTACAGCAAGAGTGGGAGAATGTCAGAAAATCCTCAGTGTAAGAGCAGCACCTACCTGCCACATGCAGCCAGAGAGTTCAGGTTCATGGAAGTGTATATCGTACTCTACTGCAGTTTACCTGGACTTGGGGATGGTAACATATGTCTCCTTTTTTGCCCGTTACAGCTAGAAGCACAATGAAATAAGCAACCCTTTTTGGTAGACATGCACACAGTGCTGCTGGGGTTTTTTGTGGGATTTTTTGGCTCACATTCTATAGGATTGTTACTAAAGTAATAGATAGAAAAGAAAATATGTTAAATAAAAACATTTATTAGAGGAAGTAATTTTAAATATTTAATGATACAATTATGTCTTATTAATGTAATAGTCTTTATTCGTCATCTTAAAAATTCAAAATGATAATTTTGTCTTTCATCTTTATTATGCAATATTTGCCACAATTATTTGTTTTATATTCTTATAAATATTTGATGAATATTAGATATTTTAATTTTAAAAAATATAGGTCTTATTCATCACTGTGTTACTCCAATTTTAGTGAATTATAATGGAGTTGCACCAATATAAAACTGGAGCTGACACAATGGTAAATCAGGCCGTGTGTGTTTTACTTTAGTTGTAATGATAGAAGGCCTGATCTGATTCCCAAGCAATTCATTGAGAGCTTTGTCATCGACTTCCATAGGAGTTGAATTAGGCCCTGTATGAGGATCCTGAGTTGTAGCAGCCATCATATGCAAATAATTTTGCTATATTTAATATTCTAATTCAGGGCACAATCTTGCATTACCCAATCCATGAGTAATTCCCATTTATATCCCCGTAACAGCTGCAGGATTGGATGCATCATTTTCTGTATATGAAAATGATTTTATCTTCTAACTTGTTTGATGACTTTTACTCTGAATCACTACGATTTTTGTTTTGTTTTGTTTTAATCCCACAACTGCCCAGTCTTCTGGCTGTCATGCTGATCAATATTGTCTCATTAGATCTCTGTGGTCCTCTAGCTGTATCGCCTGTTGTTTCTTATCCTAGACTTAGATTACAAGCATTTTTGGGGTAGGAACAGTCTTTGTTCTGTTTGTACAACACCTAGCACAACAGGGTTCTGGTCCATGACTGGAACATCAAGATGCAACCATAGTACAAATAATTATTAATGTATCCATTTACTTACACATTCTGATTTAAGTTGATGGTAGTTTGGAGTGCACTAGAATCAAGAGATCAGGCCCTTAGTAAACACTATTTGAATACTGGTTTTAGAGTGATAGCCATGTTACTCTGTATCAGCAAAAACAACAGAGTCCTTGTGGCATGCTCAGATAAACTGGTTAGTCTCTAAGGTGCCACAAGAACTCCTCATTGTCTCTGCTATTTGAATAGCTCCACTTGTCTTACCAAAATTTGTAAAGCATCCCTGTTATATATTGTATGTCATGCTGCTTATTGTTTGGCTGAAAGACCATCTCATGGAGCCTAATCCAAAGCCTACTGAAGAGAAAATGGAGTCTTTCCATTCACTCCACTGAGTTTTGGATTAGGCCATGAAGGTGTTGACAGATATGACAGGGTAGACAAACATGAGGAATATATGCAAGGTTAGAACTGAAGGTAGAATAGCAAGTTTGCTGAGGCTGAGGTTTGAGGAAGGTAGTGAAGGATTCCCACATCTTTTGTTTCTTCTCCTGGCATATATTGTAACTTATGTTAGTCTCTCAAGAAGTAATATTACATTGGGTCAGATCATTCTCCCGTCTAAGCTGAACTAGTCCTATTATCCGCCGTAACTTGTCCACGGCTATTAGGCATTTTGTTTTATTGCAATCACAAGCATTTAATAATATTATAATATGTGCAACCTACTAAGCTCTGAAATGACCTTAGAACATTTGCTTGTAAGGGCTATATGGAGATTTTACTCAGTTCCCTCCATAACAGGTATTTAAATTTGTATTGTATAGTCAAGTGATTGTTTCTCTACAGTGTACACTGTTAGCCATTTATTGACAAAGAAAAAAAGTCCAATATAAATGGCACTTTAGCATTAAGCCATGGGGGATTTAAATATTGTATTTTCTCTTTCATCAGAGGTATTTGTTGTACAGGTATTATAAAGTGATAGAGGAAGTGGATATTTTATTTTCACCACAATATCACTTCTTAATCCTTATTACAGTATCAGCTTGGGAGCTACAACATTAGCAATTCATAGGGACAATCACTTTATGGGCAATATGTTGACTTCCTTTTTCATCTGTGTGGTATTTTTATTTGTTTAAAAAAAAACAGCCCTAGTAACAATGCTTTGCTAAATAGGAATATACTTCTGATGGGTGTAAAAACCTTTGGGAATGATAGTCCAACTAGTAAAAAGACTAGTAGCCAAATTTAGGTTTGTCTGTGTTGTCATAAGTTTTCAGTTCTCGTCAATGTATGGATGCAATTCCCTTTATCCTTAAAGTGAGTTACTCAGGTATATACACAATACATGCAGGCTGGAACTCTAGAGGGACCTTGTAACAAAGTACTGGCCTGTAAGCACATACTATCTATCATTCATTTTCCATCCCCTTCTACCAGTAACTGTTGCTATTGTTGTTTCATGTCTATTTTCAGGCTGTACATTCTTACATTCCTTACTACACATAGATGAGGGGCCAGGTACACCAACTGAAGAGGTAAAATACAGTGCTATTTTTGGTCCCATTCAGGTCACTTGCAGGTTTGAACCGATATAAATGGTGGATTCTCTATAACTTCAAGTCTTTAAATACTGATTTGATGACTTCAGTAACTCAGCCAAAGATTAGGGGCCTATTACAGGAGTGGATGGATGAAGTTCTGTGGCTTGCTAGTGCAGGAGGTCAGGCTAGATGATCATGATGGTCCTTAAAATCTATGAGTCTATGTTAACTTAAGGTTATTTCCAAAATAGGATCAAAGTAACAGCCAAGAGAGGACTTTCCAGCTTCCAGAAAGCAGGAAGAGGGAGAAGATATGCCCTTCTCCTGGAATAGCCATTCCGGCCTATCTCCTAGGCCTCCTGCCAGGTCCCATAGAGGCACTACACTCAGAATCTGATCAAGGAGAATTGCTCTATATAGTCTCCAGCAAGTAGTCATATGATACTTAATCAAGTGACCACTCATCATCACAACTTCAGCAACCTCTGGTCTTAAGGGAGCATGTCCCCATAACATGGTGGCTGCACTTGTACTCACAGGTCAACTGTGGTTTACAGGCCCATAAAAAAGTAGCTTTATTTAGAAACTTCATGGAAATCCATGCCAAAGTCCTTCTTGTTAACTATAGCAAGACACTAGCACTGCAGTCATTTCAGAATGAAAATGGGGAAAGGAAGTTAGAATAAAATATTCATTTGATAGATTCATGAACTCTTAGGAAACTGAATTTCAGATCTGTATGTGAGCATCTGTATGTGGCTGGAAGAGTGGGAGTTAAGTGCCTAAATACCTTTCCAGGGTCAGGTCTATGGTGACTGTCCATAGAAAAAATCTGAAAAACATGTTTGAAAATATTTGTCATTCCACAAGAAATATGGATGCTTTGCTGCTTATTGAAGTTTTGTCCTTTTCACTTTTCTTCCCACATGTTAAACTACACCTTTTTTTCACTCTACATTTTCAGTGTTCTTTCCTGGTCTTTCTTTAGTTTCTCACTGCCTGTTGCCTCTCAATGTTCTTTCTTTGCATCCTCTGTTTCCTCTCTATCTCTTGTCAGGCACCTCTCTCCTCTCCATCCTGCTGATGTGGCCGTTAAAGAGCTTAGTTGCATGGATTCCTCCTGTTGTGGAGAAGCAGCATTGTGTCTGGACTCAGTACATTATTCCTATCACTGTCTGACACAACATGCATTCAGCCAAGTAACTTTGGTATTTTGAACTAGCACATGATCTGAACAGGTAGCCAAACTAGTGACTTGGATTTGAGGAAGGATGCAGTCCCATGGTTCTTCCTCACTGTATGTGTATATCAGTAATTCTTTGGCTGTCTCTCTGTTTGTTTGTATAACATAGGTAGCAATTAATAAAAAAGCTTGAAACACATTCTAAAGCAATATCTATTTATTATTTGTGTATTATGGTATTATCCAAACACGCTAATCTAGGGAATTGGGGTTGTACACGTAGTTGTACAATAGTATTGTAGTTTTAGATGTATCCTTTTATGTTATTACAGGATATGTTTTATAAAAGTCCTTTTTGCCTGCAACCTCTTAAAAATTAAAGACATTTTCAAAAGTAGAAGCATCAGTTGGTGCTCAGCACTTACGAAAATCAATAGACTCAGGAGCCTAACTTTAGGCTCCTATTTTTGAAAATCTTGGCTTATGAGTGTATTTTGCTGCTGGTTATATGTGGGGGAGGGGAAGAGTTGGTTATGGTTTTTCTGTGTAGCTAGGAAACGTACTCCTAAGGCACCTTTGCATATTTGGTTGAAAATATTATTGGATTCTATGTGGCTGAGAAGTATGTCAGATTAAACACCTGAGAACAAACTGAGAGATTCACTCAGTACTCTGCTTATAAGAAAGAGACAATATGTTTATATATACACAAACAATTAACACAGAGAAAACTTAGTTTATATGTCCTCTGAGGAGAGGAAACTGTGTTACACATTACTCTGGGATTTGGAGGAGTGACTGTTAGAAAAAAAATCCTTCCTTTAGATTGCTACTTGCTTAGTTACTGCACGCTAGAGGGCACTTGAAGTAGAACAAAAGATATTTCCATAGCCACTGAAAAGGAACGCATTACCTGTATCTTGCTTATATGTTGGAAGCTAAAAGCAAAGGATTAGGATGCTCAAATCGCATTCAAAGCATTAATCAACAAAAAATAGGTAAGTTGATTGTTTTGTTTGATACAACTTTCTTTTTATTTTGTCTTGATCTTAGTGTTTCACATAAAAAACAATGTCTGTTTTCCTAATAGTCAACCTGACAACTAATCAAAATTCCAAACAGTACCCTAGGAATAATAAGAAACGTCCTATAGAAAATTGCAGCATCAGAGCCCAAGTAATTTGAAGTAACTTCAATCAGAACCAATATGCTTCTTGCTTTCACATGCCTTCGGTAACAAGGAAATAGAACTGCTATTTGCTGAGACCTCCATGACAGAAGACTAGAGTGCAAAAAGAATACTTTTAAATAAGAAAGAATCCCCTTATTTGGTCACTGGGAGAGTGTTTTTTCTAAAGCCTGCCACTCTCAAGTTTTTGTGGTGGTGGTGGTGCTGGCTGAATCTTATCACTTCTGACACCTGACCATTTTGAAAATATACTTTGTAAAAACCATTCACCTAGATAGAATTCTCAGAAAGAAAGATTATTTATAGCTGTACCAGCTTAAATAAATCAGGAACTGCAGTCAATGCATAAAGACAAAGGCCTCTTACATGTTTTGCCTTTTTCCCTAGCACCTGCTGTAAGTATCATTTAATAATGCTTTTACAAGTATCAGCTGTCTTTCAGTAATTTTCCAAGCACTTAGTGATCACTGTTTCTCATAGTAAATTACTCAGGAATGCAAACCATTTGCAAGTATATTTTTAAAGGTGCAGGAAGGTGATAACTAATGGTGCAAACAGTTTCTCATGTTTGTATTAGCTCTGTGAACCAGTAAAAGTGCACATCTCATTCAGAAACATTTCATACCTTTCTTCTTTTCTTTCCGCAGTCTTTGACTTTTATAAATGGTCTCATCAAATACAAATTATATTCCCTTGTTACCAAATGCACATGAAAGCAAGAAGCATGTAGGTTTTGACTAAGTTACTTCAAATTCCTTTGGCCTTGGTGCTGCAATCAGATCCTTAAGTCCATGTAGAGTTCCATTTATAGGTGAAAGTTGCTTGTTTTATACTGGAAAGCCAAGGAACAAATAATATCCTATGAAATGAATCTTTGAAGAAAATCAAAGGAAGGCTTGATGCTGCACATAATTTTGATTAAAAAGTAAGAACTATGTATAAAATCTGAGTATTGCCTGAGACAAGGAGGCAGCTCTCTGAGACATTAGTGAAATGATGAAATAAAGAATCAGTTGTTGCATAACTTTTATTTTAATACTTCTTTTTTTAAGTGGCATTGCTTGTGGGAATTCATGAGCAGTATTTAGAATGAATAAACATGGGATCTGATCAAAAGCCCACTGAATTCAATGAGAGAAGCTCACATTAGCCTCAGTGGACTCTGGATCAGGCCCACATAACGTATACACAACTAACTTCAGCCACTGACATTTCAAAATATTGTGCTGAAGGAGGTAATCTTTCATTGGGTTAAACTCTGAGTATCAGGAATTAATTAACATAGTGGGTTCCTCTTTCTTCTCCCTCCCCCCAGTTTCAGGCTATTGACTTCTGTATTATTTAAATCAGGGGTTCTCAAACTGGGGGTTGGGATCCCTCAGGGGGTCACGAGGTCATTACATGGTGGGTCGCAAGCTGTCAACCTCTACTCCAAACCCCGCTTGCCTCCAGCATTTATAATAGTGTTAAATATATTAAACTGTGTGTTTAACTTATTAGGGGGGTCACACTCAGAAGCTTGTGATGTGAAAGGGTTTGCCAGTAAAAAAGTTTGAGACCCACTGATTTAAATGATATGATGTTCATCATTTTCATCACTAGCCAGTCCTTGTGAGGCTTGATTGTTTGTTGAGTTACCCCCCTTTGAGCTCACTTCAAGCCATTTCTATTGATTTTTTTTTTTTCAATAAGACCTGAGCTCTCTGCTGTCTTCTCCACAGAAAACAGTTTACGGCACTTCTTTTAACGTTGAAAAGCAGGCAAATATACAATAAATAATCAACAACCCCATTTTCAAAAGCTGAAAAGGATGAAAAGCTATTTGTATTCTATTATATTCCATACAGTTTTAGAAGGAAACCAGACAGTTTCTGCCTCTGTGACCATGAGAAGTTCCATTAGGTTTACCATCCTCCTTATTCGTGATAAGAACAAAATATTATGGAGGGGAAAAAATCTTTTCCTGACAAAGAAAATAAATAACCTCTATTTCCTGGGGATCAGTCAAAAGCTGGTTCTGTGTGAAATGTCCTGGCACAGAGATCTAGTTTTCAAACATTAAACTGTGGTATAAGCTGTGTATCCAGAAGGCACCCACATTTAAAAATGATTCTTTAATTTTTCACCTACATTTCACATCTGATGCTCTTTATTCTTACTTGATTGCAGTTATTAATTTAAAAAGCATATTTCCGTGTTAGTTGCCACTGCTTTCCTTTGGGTATGGAATGTAACCACAACATTTAGAATTTATTTTTTAAAGGGGAAACAATCTATAGCTAGCATACTCATCAGCACCACAGGATTTTAACAAGAGTGTATTAGCATAGGTGGAATTCTTGAAGTAAAAAAATCCCATCCCTCAACTCTCACCTTTCCTTCTCCCTTACAATTGAGTTTTTAATTTAGAAATAGGGGGCAAGATCCTCTGGTCTGCTGAGTCTTAACCTGCCATATGAGGATTTGCCCCTACAGCGGAATCCATAAATGGCAGAGAGCTATCTTACTCATTCCATGTCGTCCCTCTTCCTAGCTAGTGACCAAGGAAAAGGGGTCTGGCCTATACCTCAGTGATTCCCCAACTCCAAGAAAAGCTCCTAGGTATTATTTTGTGGATGTTCTACAGCCTATGTTACACAGGGCATCAAACTAGAGGATCACAAATGTCTCTTCTGGCCTTGGACTCTATGAATTATTAGATTTTTGTTGTTGTTGTTCTTTCAACCCCCTGCCACACCTCCCCCACTGGAAAATGAAGAAATCTCCTGATTTTTAATATAAATAAAAGGTATTAAACTTCAAGTATGTGAAGGCTTTCTAAATATAAGTGAAAGTGTTTGGGAAACTGTCATTAATACCCAGGAGTAAAGAAGTACAGACAAAACATCCCCATCTCTCATCATGACATTATCTATATTCTTATATTATTGTTCAGTTGGTGGAAACAAAGGTGAGAGAGAAGATACCTTTTTGTTTGAATGCAAATCTGAATAAAGTGAAGCCACATTGCTTATGTTATCTATTGCATTGCAAAGTGTCTCATCAGTCCCTGCTCCAACAAACAAAAATAACATTGTCAAGTATTGCATGCAATTACTTTTCCAAGACAATAGGAGTCAGCCCAGAGCTATAGCTAGGTAGGTAAAAATTTGGAAACTTGGGGAAGCAAATGAAGAAAAAATGGAATTCAGGTATCCCTCCTCCATCTCCTGGAAATTTCACATTTCAAAATGCCAGGTACTGTTTCCTTTTAATTTTGAAAATTCATAAAATCGTCAAAATTTTGGGCAAAAAGGGAAACACCTGTTATCTGGAATAATTTACCAGGGAAAATTACATTCTGTTATAATAACAAATGCCACACATCAAAGTCACAGAGCCCCGAATGCAGATGTGCATTTTCCATCAGAGCTAGACAAACAGATATAAAAACATTCAATAGTTTGTCACTGGCATTTAAAAAGAGCTAATAAACAGCAAACCAAGCTATGTAGGAATAGGGGGCTCCATTGTTCACCTCCCATTCATAATCAAGTCTTCAAAGGCCCTTTGTTCCTACACAGTCATGACACCCAGGCAATTTTGAGGTTTAAACAGGTTCCCCTTAAAAGAATAAATTTGAGGCCTCAAATGATGTCATTATAAAAATAAATCAATCAAATAAATAACAAGCATAACCCCTTCAAAAACGACAAGTTAGCCTCAGCAGTGCAAAAAGATGTTAGCCACTCTCCCCAAATGAAACATTTCCTTAGTAAAAGAGGTTATTCCTTATAGTCCTGCCCCACATCCCTACCCCTCCTCTGTCACAGTGCACTAAAGGACTGCAACAGAAATGTGCCAGACTATACTCCTTCGTGAAACTGACCTTCAGAGCCATGATATGAATTACAAACAAAAAACCTGTAACACTCTCAACACAGCACAGATATAAGTATATACTGACACACATGTGTGAGTATTACGTACACACATGTATATATCTTCCAGAGTGAAAACAATATTCAGGCACACATCCTCCAATGTGAAAACAAAAGGAAAAATACAAACTCAGTTAACAGATTTTTAGGGCCAGAAGGGATCATTATTATCACCTAGTCTGTCCTGCATAACAGAATTCTTTAGATCCTTTGCACAGGAACTTCATTATGGGCCCTTTCTATAAGTGTTGAATGCTTCAAATAGGTGCTGAGCCTCTTACTAAAGTGAAAAGGGAGCTGAGGGTGCTCAGTACCTCTCCGAAGCATTCAGCGTGCCGGGGGATTGCACTGTATAATACCACAACAGGTAATCTGTGATCACAAAGAGGAACTAGAAACTAGGAGCCATAAGGTCCGTTGTAATCCCAAGAAACCCAACCACATCAAGAGAACTTCTTGCAACACAGTTGTCCCTTAGTGCTGCCACATCTTATTGTACTGAAGGGATCTAGCCTTGTTCCACCCCATGCTAAAGCTCTAAAATTGGGTCACTCAGCAAAGCTATACTTGTAGAATGCTGGATAAGGGCTTACAGCGATGTGGAGAAACCTGACTCTCTTGTGCACACATGCATATGCCTTGCTGATTTTTATATATAAATGATTTTAAAATAGCTCTCTTAGCATGACTCCCTGGCCTCTGTCCTTTCTTCCCAAAGCCGTCTACTGAACATTTTGGTTGAATTTTCCTTCTGCAGGGTCTGTTTTCATAATACTGATTACGAATATCCCCTCATTCCTCTTATGTGGTCTCTATCCCCACCCCAATCCCTCTCTCACTCCCCTCATTTCGTCCTTCCTTTTCTCTCCTTCATCCCTTCACCATCACCCCTTATTCCTCTTCTACTAATTCCTGCACCTTCCACCAAGTCCTCACCATTCCTGTCCTGAGGCCTCTGTAACCATCTCAGTCCTTTCACATTTCTCCCTTCCACCCAAACCCTCCTCTTCCTTTGGCTCCAGCCTCCTTGTGTCTCCCTTCCTTCCTTCCCATCCCCTGTTCTCCCTATCCTCTTCTGTTCAGTTTCTTATATCACACCCATTATCTTGGTATCTCTGCGCCTTTCCAGAGGGGCACAAAGAGAGAGGTCTACCACGCTGTGTCCTAAGCTCTTTCTCCTCATTCTCCCCCACCCACCCATCCCCAATTTGAGGTGTCTCTGTCTCCTGAGGACTTTCTATTTCTCTCCTAGGATCCTTTGAGTCTCTTCCCACTGGAGGCTCCCCTCTCCTTTTGCTACCAGCGTGTTTCTTCCTGCCTGCTCCTGGGATGTGTGTCTCCCCACTCTTTTCCTCTTGTGACTTCTCCCTTATCTCCCCTCCCACCCACTCCCTTCCCTGAGCTCGTGGTTGTAGCACCCCATCCCTTCTCAGCACACGCTGCCCCTGGCTTTCAGCCTCCACATTCTCTCCCAGGAGCCCTCATGAAAATCTTGTACCCTAACACCACCCATTCCCCTCTGCCATCCCCCCTCACCCCTTTGTGTCCAGGACCCCTAAGAACTAGCATCCTCTGACACCAGCTGTCCTTCCACTCCCTCTGCTCCTAGCCACCACCGCTCCCGCAACTCCCCTGCTCTCCCTGGACTGCCCCTGTCCTCTGGCTCCTGCTCCTCAGACCCCCACTGCTCCCCTTTCTTTTCTCTGATCGGAGCCCCCCCGCCCGCCATCTCCATCAGTGCTCAGTCCCATCTTAACCTCCCCCTCTCCCATTCCGCTTCTCCTCCTCCCGAGTGTTTGTGTGAAATACACCAGCCTCAGGCTGGAAAGGCACCTGGCAAGGAGCTCGGGAATGAATGGCTCTGAAATTTGTAGAAAAGTTGTGTGCTTACTAGACTGAAGAAAAAAAATGCTTACTTGAATTTCCAAGCGCTGGACCTGCCTCCGAGATCAGCCCAATAAGAGCTGTCAGGGGAGGCTCCCAGCTCACTTTTCCACATCACTTCACAGTTACATCTGGCAGGCAGGCACATTGGAGAGCTCAGCCCCTGAATTAGTGGATTTATTTGGAATATCCCTGCTTTCCTGGCGATGTGCTGCTGCCGCTGATCTGTGCAAAGGAAGAAATTACTAACTGCACTTTACTATGCAGGCACAGAAACCTGAGAGTCTCAGTAACCAGCTTCTCCTCCAGCATCAGCAGCATCAAGAAGCATGAAAGAAATCCAAAGAATCCTGCCCATTCAGACGGACTGGTTAATATTTTCCTCTCCCTGAAGTGGACCCTTTAAACCCATTTGTGAAGTCTTCGCAAGACGTTTCATGGGTCACTGAAAGAGTGAGTATCTGTTTTATTGTTCGCTAGTTATTTATTTCTCACTGGTAGGTTTTCTCTCCATGGATTTGTCTTTGACTTGATGCACCTTGCGTACACTATCACAGACACTATCTGTCTGTTTCCCTATAAACAGATTCATTATTAGACTGAAGTGTAGTGGCACATTAATTCGGATTCTTTGAAATTCCCTGATAATAGGATGGCAGTTTGGGTGTGTGGGTTTTTTTTAAAGGTTCAGAAGGAGTTTTTGTGTCACAGTGAGCTGTTCACTGGGCTGGAGAGCCCGTTTCTTCTCCGTTTTTTTTTTTTTTTTTTTTTTTTTAGTACAATAAATCTCTGGACTGTTGTACTGTGGTGAATAGATGCAGGGCTGCATTCATGCATTGAAGTAGATTGCAGTTTTCGTGCTGAGAATAAAAATCAGCCGCCAGCCAGATATGTAAATGATGGAGGTGGAGGCTGGAAGAATCATAAGGGGGGGGGGATTTCCCCCCTATTTATCACTGCCGACCCCGTGGTCCCCCAAACTGCTCAAATAAAGCCATGGATTGAACTGGTCTGATTTATCCTCCCCTCACCCCCTTTCAGAAAGGAAAGTCTCCCGTCAGTTCTCTCTCTTTCTCGAAGCTGGGGTGGCAAGGACGCGTTAGCTATAAGTAGCCAAGCGAGCCATCCCTTTCCCATAAGTTGTTTTCTTTCCCTGTCCTTGTTGACTAAATAGTAAATGCACCCAGCTGAAACTTAGGCGAGGGCGCAAACCCCTTAGCTCCAGTTGCCTGTGGTTGCATCATGACGGAGGCTTCTGGAGAAGAATGCAGGACTGTCGACCCCTAACGCGTGCTGTTCCACTGCGCGATTCATCCTCTGGCTGAGACGGGCCAGAGGAATAGCATGTTCCTACATTCTGCTAGGCTATCGCATCTGCTTGGTGGTAACATCCCAACCGGGAGACCCAAGCTGTCAGATAGCATCCCTGCTAGCTTGTATCAGATCTACAAGAACATTGTGTTCAGCTGTGGAGCGGAGAAGGCACCGGATAGGACTATAGCACTGCAAAGCTTCATTATAGAAAACCCATGGCAATTTCTCGGTGGATAATATAGAGGAGATTAACTCAAGTCCTTATTTAGGCACTGGCTGCCACCATGAACATGCCACCACTTAACATAAGCAGAGATTCCTTTGTGATTGATGGCCATTCAGTCATGTCTAGACCCTTTCTCAATTTAAACAGTTTACTTTAAGTACGAGACTAAACGGAATTGAACCTATCCAAACTAGCACATAATAGCATTATAAAACAGGGCTGGTTACCAACAGGTATCAAAGGCTCCATGCTCCTGCTACCCCCAATCCTCCTCCCCAAATGTTCGGTACTTTCCCTTCCTTTGAATATAAGTATGTAAACTTAAATAAAAACTGACACGTTTAAACAGCCAGCTTGATGAGCTCATCAATGACTAGCCATTTGTCTTCATGGGCATCATTGCCAGATGTTTCCTTGGACTGCTGAATGTAAGAAATCAAATAACATTAACTGTCTATTGTTTTCAAATCTACAACATTAGTGTTTAATAGAAAGCCGCTAACAGCTGCTCACTTCAGTTTCAATTAAAGAATATAGCTGATAAGTAACAAAGCTATAGATAAAGAATCCTCTTAACTTTACTCATCCTCTTTTGTAAATTCCTGAGGAGTTTCTTAGCAATAAGGATCAAGAGAAATATGTGATACTTCCGTATGACTGCAATCTGAAGAGATTTCTCTACAGTCCATTGTTAGGAGCAAGATGATATTTCACAATTGGTTTCTCAGGAAATGTAGGTTTACTGAAAATATTAAACAAGCAAATACATTACAACAAGTAAATGATCCTAATATACTTTTTCAGCTGTCTTAATCAAAGAGAAATGATCAAAATGGCTAAATGTATTGATGGCCTTTTCCACACATATTAAAACATTGCTCATCAAATCCACAAATATAAAATCTGATAACATTAAAACCCAAAAGCTCTCGACAATATAACCCTCCTGGTCTAATTGTGTGACCATTTCAACCTCAGAGCTATATGAGGCGAACTGATTCTTATATAATATTCTGGTCTAGGGTTTTCCATCCATTCAACCTTGCACTTGTGCCTCACTGAATGCAGAATTGCCCATAATCTTCCCCTCTAAATACTGCTGTTTGCCTTTTAATATTGCTATTTATGGAAGTACTTTTCAATCTTTCTGCAATACTTATTTTATAATATCATGGGATTTAAAAGATTTCAGTTTCTATTGCTGTTTGTAAGTTGCAGCAGAGGCTATGCTACCTGGAAGTTGTATTTTGTGGACATAGGTATATTATGATATACGGGTGAATAATTTATTGTTAATTGAAATGTAGTGTGAGTCACTAAAAGCTACTTGTGAAGTTTCTTATCTTATAAAAAGTAATTACATGAAATAATATGTTTGGTTGCTTAATAAATGTTGGTGCTGTTTATATGTCATTAAAGAATATTTCATATATATAAAAAAAGCTTTATAGCCCTATGGGAGGGAATCCTCCGCAGATCCCTTCAGTTGTGCTAGCCCTTACTCACTATCCCTTCTAAAAAGCTTATAAGAGGGTGTCCATGGTCACAAACCAGATATAAATTTGCTTATTATTTTTAGAGATGGTTTCTAGAGAAGCTCTGTCTCTTTTTCACCACACAATTGTCAATTCCCTGGTAAAGATATCGATTCCTGAAGGTCTCAGTGCCCTATGTACTTTACCTGGGACTTTTTAGTCAGAGGTTGGGATTAAGGGCATGGGGCTCACCCATATGACCCCTGATACATACGAATAAGTAAAGAACTTATACTATTACTTCAGCTAAAATTGTTTTATTTCCCATCATGAACACGGGGTGGGGAAGGATATGATATGATTTATATATATTTATGAACAGGAATGGATCTTTGACAAGAGACAGAGTCAACACAAAGTGCATATTGAAAGCACACGGCGCTGCAAATCTTTAACAGTTATGACAAGATAGAGTATCTATAAACAATACTTATAAGAAAGCAACTGCTAATGCTACATAATATAAATGTTAATGTCTACTCATAGCATTTTGTATAACCAACCATATATTATTATTATATCCAAACCACATGTATATTGTATTGCATTTTCCATTTTAAAGTTGCCTCATTGTAACACCATATAAAGGCTGACCTTTTGGACAAACTTCTAATAATAACAACTGTGTGCACCTTGATTATATCTGCAGTTCAGAAAACCATATAAGACTTTGTGAGCTGTGAGTTTAAAAATAACACAAATCAAATTTTACTGGTGGGAGGAGAACTCTAAGACTTTTGCATTGAAATGTTGTAAGCATCATTGCTACCATAAGTCTGCATCAATAGAATTCAATTACATGATGTAAACTCAACATTTTTTCTTAGCCTTGTTGCCATAGAAAGAGTGGTACACTTCATAGCTTTCTAAACATAACTATTTGAGAAAATTTACCCTTTTAGAAATTGAACAGAAGTGCCAATACAGTTTACATTTTCAATTATTTCCCCCAGTTCTTGAACACTTTCATTAAATTTCTTAGTTTGATAAATCAAGTAAACAGCTCCAGCACAGTGGCATTTCAACTACAGATGTAATTTTAACTTTTCAGGATTTCTCTCTGAAAATGCAGTCTGAAGGTGGAAAGAAGAGCAGATACAGAAAGGTGCCCTCAGAATTAGTTTACTAGCAGCTGACTCCAAGCAGAGGACTAGTTCCTGCTTGCCTTACTCATGAGTAGTCCATTACTATCAATTACCATTTGATGGCAATGGTACTACTTGAGGAACTGGTCCAACAAGGTGCTAATTACTATTTGTTACCACTGTAACCAACGGGAGTTAGGATGTTCAGCATCTTGGCGGGTTGGGCTCAGAATTAATAAAATGAGCAGGATTTGGCTCAGGATATGCAAAACCTAGGTATTGCTTTTCCTGAGGAGCCTCCAATGCATGTATGGGTCTCTAAAGCCAACTTTCTCCTTGAAAAATGTTAAACATGCCCAGGGGAAAAATGCCTCTCAGTGTGTGTTGTTCAGGCTTCTATTCCTAGTAGAAGCATCTGTGTATCTTGTTAAAAATAATATGTCAGAAATTTTTAGTTCACGAGCTTGCTTTTAGTTTTCAAACTTAGTGGTGTGTTTTAAATCCAAACAGGTTAATTCTAAGAGACACTACACAGCCTACTTTAAGGAACTCAGCTTGCAGTTTAAATCCATTTGTAATCAATTTCTCTTTGCTATCACCTAATGTTTAATTGTACAAACATATATGTATAAACTAAATGCCAATGTGCTAAGCAAATTGTGTACTTCTAGAAGAAGAATGCAATTCATTAGTTTTGCAGGCAAATACACATTTCTGACAGTGAACATCAGTATTATGGATTGAATATATCTGCTCATTATTTCCTTTCATTTAACCAAATAATCATTGGACCTTAATTTCTACCCTGACTGAACTTGAAATGAGTCATATAAAGCCAGTGACCCTGTGGTCTTTAATCTCAGGGACTGTGCTTTAAATGTATTCAATAGGAAGATTTTTAGTTCAGCCTGGCAAATGCAAATGTCAAAAACAAATATAGGGCCTGATTCTACTCCCATTAAAGTCCATGAGAAAACTTCCACTGACTTCAGTGGTGCAGGATCAAGATCTTAAATCCTAATTTCATATGGTGCTGTTAAAGGATATTAACCAAACCTTAACATAACTACCATAACTACTGTATACTGTTGGCAAAGCCCGGCAATGTTTCCTTTTCTGTATAGATTTACATTCTTTGACATTTATTTCAAGGAAAACTTCATACATATGCAATTTTTAAACCATAAAGACCAAGGGTCATTTTAGTCACATTTCAGGTTGATGCAAAAGAAGGTTATTTATGCTACTTTGCTTAATTGGGCACGATAGGTGACATTCTCTAAAGAAAATCCAGGAAAGAACGATAATGGTTTCTGTCGTACGTCAATGGACTATTGAAAAAGCATGAGAAAACATATTTATGGCCTCCATTAATATTTAAATAATTTTCAATAAGAACAGGATAAGCACATCTCAGTTGCTCACCATCTGATGATAAATGATGCTCTAGACAGAGGATGGTTAACACCTAATTCTCAGTTACAGGCCAGTCTGTTTGCCTTTTAAGAGCTCTCAGTATGGTATGCACAACTTGCATTTTCCCCTCTCACTTTTGAAAGTGTTATAGGTCTTTCAAATTATGTAATACACCCTCATAAAAATTAACATTGGTCTGAGAGATGAGATTGGCACCGGCTAGCACTATTAAATCTATACATAGTCCAGTATTCTAATTTGGTGGAAGGAAAAGTGCTTTAATCACCAGACTGCAGAAAATAAAAAAAATGAGTTCAGTCATATTCTTCCCTTTACTGTATAAACAAACTGAGGCAGATGTGACCATATTGCATTTCAATGTTATCTGCTAGACCGCTTTGGTGGTTCAAATGGAATATGACATTTCTCCTTCTCTCTGTTTTGAGCTGGCACCATCAGCTTCTCAGCAAGACAATGTGGAGGAGAACTGACGCTCTGACACAGATCAGTGGGAAATCTGACCCTCATGCTCTGGCAAATAATTTTTTTTTAAGCTAGGTGTGACATTCTAAAAGGCATAAGTGTGGCATATGCTCTACAGTATCTGTTTATTTTAATGCATAGTTTCTTTCGTATTTATATTACAAGAAGGAGCAAGAATGATATAAATAGTCATTTCATTGGAAATGAAGTACGTTCAAGCAAGTTGTATTACTGAGCTTGTAAACTCTGTGAGACAGGATCTGTCTTTGTTTGTTTGAATAGCGCCTAGCACAGTGAGATCCTGGGCCACGTGTGGGGGTCCTAGGCACTATCGAAATGCAAATAATACATTAGGAAATCATGAATAGTTTTGAAGTGCTAAGAACAATACAAAATTAACTGATTTTGATGAGGCATTTAGGGCTAGTTCTGGGAGATGATGCGCACTTCTACGGATCAGTGGGAGTCCTAATATTTACATGCTTAAAGTTCACACTTGCTGAATTGGAGCCTATGGCTTTATTGGCAAAGGATTCAAATAATAGTCCCAGTAATATATTATATAGGACAGGATCATCGTATCAGTTAGAGATAGGGAATAACTCCTAGATCTCAGGATGATTCTACCCGTCCCCTCCTTCAAAAGCAAACCATAGGTTCCTTCAGAAGGAGTTTTCTGAATGTAAACATTTGGAAGAATTATGCGAACAAGAGTTAGATTTGTGTCTATCGCAGGTTTTCACATTATGCAACTCAGTGAATAACAATTGATAGTTTGCTATGATGTTGTCATTGGCTTGGAATAGGTAAATTTGATTTGTTGAGTTATAGAGTTTAAGGACAGATGGGACCACTAGATCATCTAGTATGCCCTTCTGTATGTCACAGGACATCTGCACTATCCAGTATCTGCCTACTAAACTCAATGACTGAAATTAGACTGAAGTATTATAGCCCACAAGAGATTAGACTATTATATGTCACAGGCAGGGCATAGGAGAGACTGAGGTAAACGAGTGCCTGAAGTCCCCACAATGGCAGGGAAATGATAAAGTGTATCATTCTCCTTTCATCCTGACTCATCAATGAGATATGGAATGATCTGATTCCTGGAGAAGCCTCCTCTCCCTACCAGAGTACTGACAGTATGTTTTCTCACTGAGGAAAATGTGGAAGGGAAAATGAGGCAGACAAATGGTGTAGATAATGAATCTCTCAGATGTTTTTTTTTTTGAAAGAACAAGGTGGCATTATGTTAGGAAATTGTAAGCTTGTAGGCTGTTAAATAACCACGTCCTCCAATGTTTAAAAAAAAAAATCCTCCAGAGGCTTTCCTGAGGAAATGATTGTTTGTGTGTACGTGTGTGCATGGGCATGGGCATGTATCTCTATGTGCATGCATGTGTAAATTCTACCTACAATATATTGGAAGGAAAGTCTGAAGAACTTTTGTGCTTAAAATGCTCCTTTGTATAAGAACTGGGAGAATTGTTCACCTCTTCTAACTATAAAAAAGCTGCAGTGCATGACTAAGCTTAAAAATTAAGGTAGCATATCCTTACACTCTCACAGAGAGTGTTAGTGTGTGTGTGGGACAGAGCAGTTAAGAAGAAAACTTTAACACGATGTCTCTTGGCCTGACATCAAAATAAGTATTTCTTTTTTAGTCTTGCTTTGTTTCAGTTTTTGATGCAAATGTGAATGGGAGCAAATTGCCATTGACAATATAAAACAGTAAACTTGGACAAATGATTTGCATATGTATATTTGACCAGATTCTATCCCCTCACTTATGACACTCCTTTGCAATATTTTATGTAGCTGGCCATGGAAGGGTCACACTATTGGAAGATGGATCCTATTATTTATCATTATTCTTCATTACTTATGCAGTGACAGAAAGCACACTGAGCCGAACACAAGACTTTGCCCCTAGGAGCTTACAATCAAATTTCAGATACAATGCAATCATTGAGAGCAGCAAAGGGCATTGGGCATGTGTGATGAGGATACTCCGAGGTTACTGGCATAGTCAGTTTTTGTGTCTTGATGTTTCTGTTAAAACTATTTATTTTTCTGGGTTTTTCAATGGCAAATTATCATGCTGAATATTGTGGACAGCTCACGTGAGCAAGGATTACTCACATGAATGAGGAGTGGAGTATCTGGCCCTTGTGTTTTTACTGTAGAAAACTTCAGGGTTTACTGAGCTGCCAGGAGAGGATTAGCAGAGGGATGATTCTGCTTCACACAGTGGGAAGGGTCTGCATCATGTTGCTGCCATTACAATCCTGCTAGAACCCTGAAAAAAAATGGACTAGGAAGCATGAATGGAAGTGTTGCCAGTGTAACCAAGACCTGCAGTGGCAAATGTAAAACTAAAAAGGATTGAGTTTAAAGAACATATACAACAGTGTGAAGACAGAGAAGATGGGAATGATATTCTAGCTACTGTGGAAAGTAAGTAAGAAAGGGCTAAGAGAAAAAACAAATGAACAATAGTGAGGAAGAAGCAGCTTCCAGATGTTGACAAAGGAGGCACTGCGAGGTACAAGAGTGTCTGTGTCGTCTATGTTGGCTATTCAAAAAAAACAAGGGGTGGCTGCAGATTTCGTACCCACGTAGACGCCATGTTTAGTTTCTGATCATGGACCAAGGGAACATCGAGATAATGGGAAGAAAGTGTCATTGTTGATGAGTATGTTCCAAATAAAGGAAGCCAATCCGAGGATATTAGTTATTGCAAAAGGCTTCTGATTAACTGTCCTGATGTCTTTTCCTAACTTGAGTAAAGTTGTCATCTAAAGCTCTACCTGTCCTGCAGGAAGGGAGGATCTTTAATTTATTTATAGCAGGGACTCAAGGTTGTTTAATGGAATTTTCCCTGCAGGGCAAGAGCTCCCATGTGAGTCTGATGGAACTTTGAGACTTCAGGAGTGTATACAATACAAAGAACAGCATGCTCAAGTCAACTAGTGCTAACCAAAGCTTTAAATGACTTGGTGAACATACTTCTCACCAGTTCTGTGCTGCCTACATTTAATGCACATTTGCCTGTATTAAATCAGGGTGCCAAGGTGGAGTATATGAATGGCACATAATAGACTGGTCTGCTGTGGTCTGTAGTATTTTGGTCTAATTTCAGTTGTTGGACTTGGTGTGTAGGTGCTAGGTGGTGTTGGTATCCTGTGGATATAGACAGGGCCAGACTAAATGATCTGATGGTCCCTTCTGGCCTTTAGCTCTATGACTCTACACTACCGAAAACATCTTTACTGGACCTCTGATGCTGTTATGTCCCATCTCTCTCACCACGTTGTTGGTATTTTATATCACAGGCAGTCTTCCCAGTGCACGATGAAAGGATAACTTCCTATCCATTCTGACAGACTGTTTCAGTGTATGCTGAAGTATCTGCAAAAAGCCTACTTTAGACAAATATATATCTCACACTTTTAATTGTCTGGCATTTCCAGTGTAATTTATTTAAATAATAAATCAATACTGCTAGATTTTTAACGTAACTGAACCAATCATTTAAAGATTGACAAAATCCTCCTTAATGAAACGGTGAGGTCAGAGGACTTATCTGTAGCTTGTAATCACAATGATCAACAAGGCAGCAATGAATGCAGAATGAAATTAGAAGCGGATTGCCCTGAAGATGCAGCAGTTCGCAAGAGGATCCTCAACATTTCCTGATGTAAAGAAACTCTAGAGAGGCTGTAAAATCTCCTTGACTGGAGATCATGGTGTAAATCGATGCACTAGCAATATAATAAAGTGGATTACTTGGCCAGAAAGACATTCTGTGGTTTGACAAATCTAAAAATAAATTGATTTTTCAAGCTTTTATGACTTTACTCCATTTTCTTTCTTAGTAAGCAGTTTGTGTTAACAATTTTTAGTAACTTTATTAATCTTTATAACAGTTCTATTGCATCCCATCATCTCTCTAGTACCTTTTAAAAGTTACAATATAATTGCAAAATAGCCATAATGAAATTAGTACTGGTTGTTACCAATATGTCAGCTGCCAAATAACCATAACTCACAGGTATGTTGTACAAAATATGAGAATTAAAGTAATTATATAGTGAACTTCATATCATTGCTTATTGCCATATTTATTCTATTGACCCCACAAAGTCAATGGGACTACTTATGTCAGTTGACTAGGATTTGGCCCTTCAAGTAATTGTAATGTATATGATATCAAATAATGATGGTGCTACATCTGGAAATGAAATTACACTGTTTATAATGCTGTAACACAATTCCAACAAGTGGTACTGGCTTGGGGGGGCATCACCTAACTTGTAAACTCAGCATGATTGTAAGGTCTTTGTTTTGTGTTTGTACAGCACCTAGCACAATGGGACATTGGTCCATGCCAGGGACTCCCCGGTTCTGTTAGGTTCCAAACAATAATCATGGTTTGGTGCTGCCTGTCCAAAAGCATATCAGCACATACAGCAGGTAGACCCTATTACAGAAAACAAACAATTCAGCTTTACCTGTGATTTGATTCTCTATAGGTTTTTGTTCTGGGAAACCAACCATTACAAATATTTTCATTTTGGTTAGCTGAAACTGTTACCCAGAACACTCTGTTATCTGAAAAAAGGGTCACATCTCCCTAGCTCTATGTTATATTTAAAATCCCTTTATTCTACCCAAAATCTGGACTCCTAGACTGTTTAAAATAACCATTCCCACCCTGATCTTGCAGGGCCATTCAGAGAACCAAGAGAATACATACTCTCAGGCAAAAAGCTTTATTGAATTAGAATTAGGGTTGTAAGTAAATACTTATCAGACATGTACAGGGAGACTTTGACAAACCAGTAAAATGTGTGAAACCACTATGGCTTATTGTTAAAGGCGGCCTAGTCAGCAAGCTAAAAATTGGCCATTCAGCACTCTCAGCTTGACCAAGGCAGGAGGGGAGGGAGTTTTGGGGTGCCACAGAAAGGGCTTGACCCTGCATCCTTCCTCATAAGAATTATGTTGAAGTTGCTGATATGCCCCAGGAATGTCTTTTGGGGTCTCAAGACTGCAAACTCTGGAAAAAACCACATCTGGCTAATCAATAATCAGAAGGAACTTCTTGCTTGATCATTGAAATGCTCACTTAACAAGGTTTCTTTAAGGGACATGTCATTCTATCACTAATGTATAAATAAGGGGAAAAAGCTTGAAACAGGGGGACTCGTTTGGGGACTCTTTGGGACTGGTCTCTCCCTCTGGATGCATCTTATGTTCTCTGCCGGCAGATGGGCTGCCACTGTGCCACTTGAGAGCCACACTCAGCTTTGGTAATTATCAAGGGCTGGGGGCATTTTACTAATCTTGTTGCGGATGTGTGTAAGAGCTTGAGACTAAGTAAAGGTTTAGCTCTAAGTGAAAGCACTCTCGTGTTGTCCTGTTTGTGCCAGCTATCTATCGATTGGATGACTGTGTCTCCCCTGATTTATTTCCTGACACCTCCTCACACAAAGTAAAAGTTACCAAGAGCTTTGGGTTGCAAGAGCCCCGGGTAACACATGGAACCTAAAAAGAACATTGTGGCTTTTGAGAAAACTGCAAACATTAATGTTACACTTTCATAAACAAACCAAATCATTGGAAATAATGGAAATAACAGTTTAAGGGCCAGATTGTGTTCCTGCTGTAGGGGTTTTGTGCTGTCCTGATGGCACAAAGTAGATGGAGAGTCTGCAGATCTGGCCTCATGAGGGGATCCTCAGATGGAAGAGAGCCACTACCCAAGCTCCACATCACTTCCTTAGACCCTGGTACACATGAGCATCAAGGAAAAGGGGAACATAGCTATAGTGTCTCTATTTCACAGCAATCTCTGACCACAAAATAGCTTCCTGTGCTGTGTGCAGCCAGGAATAAATTAGAACTACTTAACTTAAGGACTGGGGCAGTCTCTGGCTGGTGCCAGAACTGGAGAAACAAATCTTTTCTCCTTCATGACCAGAAGGGACCGCCTGTCTGTCAAATGGACCAATAGCAGCCATGGGGACAGGGAAAGTGCCATAGTACCTCTCCATAATACCACATCCTACACATGGAATGCAGCAACAAGAGTGGCAAGAAGAACCCATTTCCACAACTGCCCAGAACTCAGGAGACAGCCCATTGTCTGTGTGTTTGTCGAAGGCCTCTATCTCTTAAAACAGGCCAAGGCCCCTCAGCTCCAGGTGGATTGACTTACTGCTGGCAAAGTCAGAGTAATGAGTTCAAATGAGGCTTGCAGTGAAGGGTTCCACAAGATCAGCCTTCATTGTGGAGATACTAATGAGTCTCCTTCATTCTGAACTGTGCACATTCACATGCATCACAGTGCTAAAAGCAAAAATCTGTGCAGTTAAGAGGGGGATTTGTCCTGTAGCCTGCAATGCCTAACACATGCTGCAATTTTCCTTTCTCACTGGTGCTGGGGAACTTATTGCACATTTATGATCACAGCGCTCAAGTTAACTGTGCTTTTTGCAAGGTTGTTTTACTGAGTTAGGTTTAATGAAACGTGGTATGTGAATATTGTTGTTGCTGCTGTTTTTGCTTGCTTGAAGTACTGCTGAAACCTCTCCCATGGAGCTACCCTGAGATCGGATCCAATCATGGCTAAAGAATCTTGATGCATTAGCGATGGCTAGATGGGATTTAATCCAACTGTAATGCTTGAAAAGTAATGGATCTGAGCTTCCTGTATTTCTTTTAATATACATCTAAGTGAATTTAGTTTTTGCAGATTGGCAGTTCAGGTAACTAAAGTCTTATGTCCCTTCTCTACCCTATATAACAAAAAGATACAGCCTATGCCATAGCAGTACAAGTGTCACACTATCCCATCAATTTGCTTCAGCTCTGTTCAGGAGGGAGCACCCTTTGGAGTGAAAGGGGACAGCAGTTCATTCTTAATTAGATTAATTAGTTGATGTTTCTAAAAGCCCTTTGAATATGAAAAGTGCTGTGTTTTATTATTATTCAGTCCTGGGAATGGCAAAAAAGTGCCAATTAGAGCTGTGTCCAAATCAGCAGCAATCTCAGGGTGGGTTCATCTGAAAGATTTCTCTGGTGCACGTGTAACTCACAGGTGTGTGTGTGTGTGTGTGTGTGTGTGTGTGTGTGTGTGTGTGTGTGTGTGTGTGTGTGTGTGTGTGTGTGTGTTATGTACCCTCTTCTGTGTTAAATTCACAGTGGATCTGAGTGTTTCAGCTACCTACCAACTTACAGAGTTTTACTCAAGCTGGAAAGACTTATGCTTCTAACTCTGGATGTCCTTGATTTGATCCCTAGTGTCAGCCAAGATGGTGATCTTTACACTTCATGGTGGTTCATGCTATCCCGAGGTTTCTTTTACTTTTGATTCACATGAACAGAAATGAAAAACTTTATCCCAAGCTACCAAGTTGTTTATTGTTTCCATCTAAGCTTGAACGTTCCTTCTTCTTCTAATTACCTCCTACCTATCTTAATATGTTCTAGATTCCTCTCCCTTTTAAGGTCTACAGGGCAGTAGCTACAAATCCTTTTGTTCCCCATACCTTCATTGTCTTCAGAGTGAAGTTCTTAGGAGACAGCTGTCCTTCCACTCTCTTCCTCACCACTCCCTGGGGGGATTAGGGGATATGGAAATTCAGGTTACGTCTCTTCCCTCCACATTCCATAGAAAAATCTCTTCAGAGAATTAGGTTGCATTACCTTCCAGCCCTCTCCCTCTCACTCAGTCTTCAGCACTGAGACCCATAGCAGTTACTGGAATGGGCACTTACCTCATTCTTGTTGCATTATCGAAAGTATCACACTTCGAGGTCCAGAGATACTGGGACTGAGTTTTAGTTCATAACAGCTCTTCTCACCTTCTTAAAAAGAGGAGTCTCATGGCTTTAGAATTTCTTGCAAGAAGTTTCCATAGCTATGTTGTCAGTTACTGAAATATAAACAAACCTGGGAACTTGTTGCGAAAAGATGTTGTAAATGACAAAACTATAATGGGGCTCCTAAAAGAACTAGACAAATTAATGGAGAATAGGTCCATCAATGGCTATTAGTGAAGATGATTAGGGATGCAACCCCATGCTCTGGGTATTCCTAGCCTTTGATTGCCAGAAGCTGGGAGTGGGTGATAGGAAATGGGTCCTCTATGATTGCTTGTTCTGTTCACTCCCTCTGAAGCACCTGGGACCAGCTCTGCTGGAAAACAGAATACTGGGCTAGATGGACCATTGGTCTGATCCAGTAGGTCATTCTTATATTAAGAATATAATATAAGAATGACCTACTGGATCAGACCAATGGTCCATCTATATTAAACAGAACAAACCCCATAGTTTATGCCTTTTAACTTGTCTTCTGTTTGTTTGTTTTATTAGCCTTTAAATATCATGTTCATGTTTTCAAGTTTTTCCTTCACAAACATGAATACTAGAACTGCACAATATGTATACAACAATGAAAGTTGTGAGTCTCGCATAATCATATGACTCAAGAAATTTAGGCTGCTAGAAAAACACTGAATATCATCAGACACTAAAGCTGGTTGACATTATTTTGGCCAAAACTTTTTCTCACAGAAAAATGCAGATTCAAGTTGAGTGAAACATTTTGTAAATTCATGTTGATATTGCTGAATTGTTTTGGTTTAAAACGAAAATTATTTTTTTTTAAAAGCTCAAAATTTAAATTAAATGTTTAGTTTCAGGTTGAATGAAATACTTTGTGTGAGAAAAATATGTTGGTTTGAAGTGCCATAGTACCTCTCAATAATACCACATCCTGCACAAAATTTTGAAAAAAAAAACTGATTTGGGCCTGTATGAAACAAATAAAAAAAAATTAAAAAAATCAGAACTACTAGCTAACCAAAACAATCAGTGATTTGTACAGCTCTGATCCACACATACAAAAAATCATGAGTTGGCAGCCGTGCAACTATCCTCCTACACTGTAGTTTTCCATAAGATTACATTTGGTTCTGAACCAGTCAACGATTATGTATCAGGAAGCCTTTTACAAAACTCCAGCCATGCTATTATCGTCTTTGACATCTTTTTAAATAACCTACAGTTGCATCTACGGTTTGTAGAGCAATGTGGCTATACTGCAACCTACTTTAAGTTGTTAAACTAGCTTCATTTCAGTACATCTCTTAGGGAAAACAAACACTTCAAGATCTTATTTTAAAGGTTGTTTTTTTTTTTAAATTGGCCACTGCTGAGCCTTTCATTTTCTCCTGTCCTCTTCCTTTCCCCTCATCATGTTATATGAGATCTCCACATCAGGTTGTGGACATTATTTGTCTGAATGTTAAGGTCTTATTTTTTTGCAAAATTATGTTTTTGTTGTTTTCAATGGTTGTATTATGTTGTCAGACAGAGGTAGGGGAACATGAACTTGTAAATAGAGTTGAGCAGAAATTTGATTTATTTTCATTGAAAAATTCTGGTGAATCAAAAGTGAAATGTTTTGCAGAAATATGTTGATTTTCAGAAATTTTTGGAAAACAACAAACACAGAATAAGAACATTCCACTGAGATGCAAATATTCCATTTTGACCTTTTTTGAATGGAATATTTTGATTATCCATTTCAAAATGACTTTTTATTGCATTTTTTTTGCTAAAATATAATAAAAAAATAAAAAGTAGAATGACATTGATGTTATAGGAACAAAACAGTGTTGATTGACCAAAAACATTTATTTTGTGCATGTGTGTGTGAGCGGGTCATTCTGTGATAAAATTTCAAAATATTTTGGATTTTGTGCTATTTTAGAAAGGAAAAAAAATAGAAATGGTAGAAAGTCTTGCAAAATGGAAAGTCTGGTTCCTGCCTGCCTCTACATAAATGAAATTAATATTTTCTTTCTTAATGTTACCATATTTACTAAAACTGAACTTTTTTTTCTTGCAGCCATACATAAATTAAAAAAAAAAAGTTCTTGGCTGTTATGAATGCCTGGGGAAAAAAAGGATCCAATCCTTTGAGGTACTGAGTACACTCCATTGACTTCAGAGCAAGCAGGGGACACGTAGACTAAAAAAAGAGAAATGAGTTACCCACTGCTGTATTATTGCTCAGATTCAGAGTTATTTGTGGTCAGCTTTTATTGAAAGGTTTTTTACAGGGTCAAATTCTAATATGCTGTCTCACACTGAGTAGTTCTGACCTGAAATCGAAGGAAGTAGTAGTGCAGGTGGTGCTACGCAACATTGACAGAAGTATCTGTCTCTTAGTTGTTCTCCCTCTCACCCCCTTTAAAATGGGCATCATCTACTACATCATCTACTACAAATACTACAAATCTACTACAAATATAAAACTGGACTTTGACTTGTTTCTGACATGAAAATAACTAAGATTTTATAAAATATATCCCCAAGCACTTTATAGCTAACTTTGTATTACTCTTATTTTTGCAGGAATCTTGGATGACAGGAAAACC
Organism: Gopherus flavomarginatus; assembly: GCF_025201925.1. NCBI lineage: Eukaryota > Metazoa > Chordata > Testudines > Testudinidae > Gopherus > Gopherus flavomarginatus. The sequence continues at coordinate 15,378,157 of NC_066630.1, read as the reverse complement.
CAGTGGATCATGTTTTTATAAGCTAAGCAATTTTTGTTTGTTTACTGTGCTGCAAACATATGGAGGAGCTGTAAGTAAATGTACTTTACTGCATGATGAACTGGATGGCTATCATCTGGAGGAAAGCACAATAATCATTTCATTTCTGTGGTGATTTGCTAAGCTTGTGGTACAATGCCAGAAAGACTAACGGAGATGCTTATGGATGTATGGACTCCATTAATAATATTATGGATTACTGTCCTTCCTTCCATTTATATGGCTCCATTGAATCAATCTGAAATATTACCAAGTGGATCCAGTATGGGACTAAATGGGCTCAGTGGAGAACAGAAGGTTTTGAACCGTTCAAAGAGGGGCTGGGTTTGGAACCAAATGTTTGTATTAGAAGAATTTTCTGGACCTGAACCAATATTAGTTGGCCGGGTAAGTAAACATTTTTTTTCTTTCACTATGAAAATGTAGGATAGATGTAGGTCCTCATTGGCTTGGACTCTCCTATCAAGCTCAAATTTACAGCTCTTGGTCATTCTGAGACTTCCCTGCTGCCTGTAAATTTATGTTTTATAGATATTTACTCCTCTTGTAGATATGCAACTAACATAAATGATATGATCTTCTGACAGGAGAAAGTAGAATGATCTTTTTTAGTGGACTGGAGATTTCAAGGTACAGACAGCCTGTTCTAACTTGTATTTTCAAGATAGAAAGCATCTTTTATTTTTGGTGATAAAGGGGAACAGATGCACGTTTCTTTAAATGTCATTAGCTTAGCCTTTCTCATCTTAAGACTTTTCTAAAAGCTGCTATTTGTTACATGCTTATATTTATATCCAGTATTCAAACGTTTTGATACTTTATAGTCACTTTTAACCTGCTGTCCTGCTACATAAAGCTTTAAAATGCTCTGACATTTCTCAGAGATGCACGTTTGAGCAAGCCTAAACACAAGGATGAAAATGTACCTTATACAACAGAAGACACCAGGCTAAGATATAGTTGTAGAATGACCCTGATGTACTTGCCATACAATATAACATCATAGGCATAGTATTTTGTAACAGGAAGATGGAGAGCATGAGTAAAATAGCACATGCTTGCTTTGACAGATACTCTACCTTGTCTATTACCAGCCCCTTGTTTATTTTTACAGCTCTGTTCATTTCTCTCAATCAGTAATTCCAAATCACACTTGCCTTAGAAAGAGATCATGCCATCTGCATTCATCATAAAGCTTGACTAGAAAATAAATGTCTTCTCCTTGTTGGATGTTTGATTTATATTAGAATAGTCAAATACTGTAACATATCATTAACTTTCTGTTTCCTTTGAATAATCAGACATATTATTACCAAATTACGTTCGCTCCTAAAATGTATAAAAGTATGCAGACAAGGGGTTAAAACATGGATAATTTCATGTTAAAGCATTCTGTACATATTGCAGCTATCATGTTACTGAAGAAAAGACAGAGAAAGTATAGATTTGGTAACTATTCCTGGACCAATATGCTAATAGCAATTGTCACCCATTACTATCTTAAACCGATTTTGTGAAATGATCAGTTTGGGCTCCAAATCTTGGGCTAGATGGTGCAAACAGGCATAGGTCCATTGACTTTCAATTTAAACTAATGTTGATTTATACCAATGGGAAATTTATCTTAATATGCTTTGTTGCAGTCAGTAAAGTATCCCAATATCAATGGGGCCACAACATGCTTATTTATATACAGTATTCCAAGTTGCATTTAAAACAATGAGGAGAGTGTATTTTTTATAGAGTACGTAAGATGACAAACAAGAAGATTTTGAATCAAGGCAGCCGCTCCTTAATTAATCCTTTCATAGTAAGGTTATCAGAAGAGTTTGTGATTTTATGTACCATATGTGCAGCAATGCCCAAGCACAATTAAGGCTACTCAGAAGGAGTGAGAGAGAGTGAGATCACTGTGTCTCAGTTTTGTGGAATTTTATTTTTCCATGTAAATCATAGCCTTAACTTTGCTGTAATGCTCAGTAGTTTTTGGATTTAATTTCCTGCATTGTTTTAAATTCATTAATGAAGAAAAAAGGAGGGAGGACAGGACCTCAGGCAAAACTAAAAAAGACATTATACTCATCTTCTGCTAGGAATTTGAATAGTACTTATTATTACAAAGCCATGGTATCCCATTTGCTGGGACTGCTGCATAATTAGTATATGGCATGATAGAGATGGAAGCGAATGAAAAGTGGAACATGTTCTAAACGGCAGAGATTTGTGGCTTATTTCTAAAGTTAAACTTAATATTTCCTAAAACTTCTTGTCTGTGTCTATTGCTATCTCCAGAAAATCGCCTTTACTTCTGCTTTCTTAAGGCCTGATCCTCAGAGATGTGAGCCCCCATAAGTTCCATTGTAGTCAATGAGAGTTGCAGGTGCTCAGCTCTTTTCAAAGTCAGGTTATAACTCTCTTCCCAACTTTAAAATGGCAACTGCTTTTTTTAGGCCTCCAGAAAGTGGAGGTATGGCATCTCTGTTCTTTATCACCCTTCTTGGTTTAACTACCCATCCCAGATTCCAATTTAAAATTAGCCTCTTGGTCTTCAGAGCCTTCAGTGGATTCCCTCTCCCTATTTTACCAATATTCTGCAAGTCCCTTTTCTGCTTATTCTGTTTCTCCAGTCTTTCTCCTAACCATGTTTCTGCACAGTTGGAGGTTGCTCCTTCGCTTCTATTGCTTCCTCTGTCAGGAACATTTTTAGCTTAAGATTGACCTTAAAGCTTTTTGGATGAAAGACGCTCGTTAAGGTCTGCTTTACTGACATGCTGTTACATTTGCTGCACTTGCACAAGTGTGTTCTGCATGCGTAGCCAATGCTGTTTACATGTTGCATTTGCTACATGTTACGAGCACTGTTTATATTCACAAGACACCTGTATTTGTACAGATTGCTCTGAAGATACGCAATGCTATCACAAGGCTGAAAGTGCAGTGAAAGTAAGAGCCAAACTCCAAAAGTGCTTCCAATTAAACAAAGGCTAAATTTCATGCAGAGCTATTTCTATTCCATTTATATCAGTTCTTATATGGCTCTCATCACCTTACTATCTGAGTGCTTGCACAATTACTATGCTAATATGCACCAAGGACCTGCCATGTGTACAAATCAGGTCTTTAGGTCTTTTCTCTGATATGCAAATACAAACGCAAGGGTTTGCATACTTAGACAATCACACATGTACAAGGGAAAAGTTGACACACAATTTCTAAGGCTAATATAGGGCCCTTTGAGAACTCACCCCTAAAGATTCAGCACTTCTCAAGATAAGGGTCATGGACTCCAGTGAGTGCTGAGACCACTGATTACCTTTCAGGAAGTGTTCAGCCCCTCGTGACATTGGCACTTAAGCCTGTATATAAAATGAAATAGAATACTGAAACCCTTTGGAAAAACACGTACATGGGTTCAAATAACTTTTTCTAAAATACAGTTCTATCTGAGGTAAAAACACGCATGCAGAGTGTATGAATTAGGAAAAATAAATGTTAGATACCTTAAAATGCTGACAGAACTTTTAACTGAGGTAGTGCAGCTGCATACTTATCTAGTACTATTGTGCATTATCCTTGGGGACTGCAAGGTTCATAAAGAATTATGCTCTCGATGTGGTCTCTCTAGCATATGACAATAATTGGAGGATGAAATTAACAGGAGAATTGAAAGCTTCTTCTTTCAAATGAAATAGACAGTCAGACAACAAGGTAGGTATGGTGGTTGAGTGAAATGAGTAAAGGAGGAGCGTTTGGTTCTAACTTTGCCCCTGACTTTCTTGAAGTCAACAAGCTGCTCTGCTGAAGTTAATGGGAATTTTGCCATTTACTTCTGTATGAGCATTTCCCCATCTTTAAGATGAGGATATAAATATTGTGTCAGGGGGTTGTTGGGAGGATTAATTAGATAATGCCCATAAAATACTACATAAATGCTTATTAAACCTATCAATATTTCGTTATTGAATTATTAAAATAATAAGAAATGTCATTGTTCCAATACTGTACATATGTAAATACAATTTAAAAAACCTGTATGGACACTAATCATTCACTTTCAAGTTCACATAAGCTCTGTGCTAAATGGAGCTACACTCCTACACAAGTTTAAATATGTTGTTTAAAACAGTACAGAAACATGATACTTACAAATAATCGTCTTTCAGTCTTTTTTATTTCCCATGATCTGTTCCTTTTGATTCACATATATATGTTGACCTGCAATAGGGTAAGTCTAGATTACCTTCCAAAGGTAGTACTTTAAGCTCTGGAAGACCTGCAAACTGTGTATTTCAGAGAGCCTTCCAGCGACTGACAATCTCATTCAACTGTGGAGTGATATGTCTGATGACATTGCATGCTGTCCTCGAAGATTTGATTACTTAGCTAGAACTTTTATTTGATATATACTGCTGTATATTCTTAGTCTCTTCTGCATGCGTTTACAACTCCATGGCAGATGTACCATGAGCTCTGTGGTGTATCAAATGTCACTGTTCTTTCATTGGGGACAACAGCAGAATTCACAATGAAGTAGAAAATAAAGTTAGGAAATATTACACTGTGCAGTTGCTTAATAAAATATGTGGGACATGTTATCACAGGTCCCATTCACCAGTCTTATGGAGCCCAAGATACATACATAGTACATGTAATTTGTGATGTGTTAAATGGCATAGGGCCCAGTGTAGTAGACAGACATTTTCAGGCAAAACATAGGTTGTATAGTTTCTGCGTTACAGTTATGATTTATGGGTACAGTGCAGGAGACAAAAAAACAGTAGAAACACATAGAAGGGATTTGAAAATGACAGAAGCCTTTTATTTTTCATCCTTGGAGACAATATTGAATAATTCAATAATAAACCCCAGACTCAAAGGAGCTGTCCTGACAAACAGTAAGATTGAGGCTCTTTCAATAGGCTGCTCCTCCTGTCCCTACAGACCCTCCCAATTCTTCTCAGGATCCCACTCTGGTTTCTTCCATTTTACTTCTTTTTACCTCCAAAGCCATGTGTGGCAATCACCTTTTCCATGTATGTTGTGTGTATCTTTCTCTGGGCATGATTGATGAAGTAAATGAGAGTCTTTCCACTGATTTCAATGGTTTTTGGATCAGGCTCTTAGAGGCGTGAGAACCTGTCAGTACTTTCTTATAAGCCTCTCGGAGGTGAACAGTACAGAGGGATATGATGTGTTCTCAGGTTGGGTCTTGGGCTGGGGTGCTGAAAAGACAATGCTTTGAGCCTGAAAATGAAAATAGCATCATGAATGGAAGAGTGTAGCACTGAGCTATGGGTTCCACATTGTGCACGTTCGTGTGACCAGTGCATCAGAGAAAGTATTTGCATGTAAAATTTACTTTACTTTTATGTCCTTTTTATTTATTTAATTAGATAGTTAGTTCCATTATTTTTTTGTGGCTGAGTGTTAATGCTGTTCTCGTTAATGTTGCAAAAGGGATCCCATCCTTAAGAGGGACTGAACTACATGCTTCTTGCCTGAATGGGGGAAATCAATGTTAAGGAGCGGAAGTTTGCAGTCCGCGGGTGTATCCTTTTCAGGGGATGATGCGATCCTGTTTAATGCACCACTGAAGTTTTTACAGCTAAAGGGCTGTAGAAAGCCAGTCATATTACATACATGTAATATTTCTAGTCCTGTTTTCTGCTTATCTTAGTATTTTATTATTTATGACCTAAAATGTGCATCATGAAACATTCAGGATTTGAAATGTTACCATTGCTGTTGGAGTTTTAGCTTTTTCTTTTCCTGTGTAAGCTTAATAGTGAATTAATGTAGGACTTTTTTCCTAGTTATTTGTTAATAAACACTCAGAAGTAAAAAAAACTAAATAGAATTTATTTTCTTACCTATTTTTATGCCACATCCCCCATTTTTTTTGCTTGTTTCTAATGGATCAGAGTGTACAGTGTACAGTATCTAGTATTTAGAGTGCTCTTGTTTAGGTTATTTCCTTGTTAATGTGTCCCAGTATCAATACAGAAGTATGTACGCAATTCCGAGAATAGCTTTTCTTAGGTAAATATTGCTACAAAGCAATAAATGAAGCACACAATATTTTATATGAGCCTGATAAAAATGGCACGTTTTTAATGAATTTTCCAGTGACAGTGTAGGTAGTGTTTTTTTTCTTTTAAAACTGGTATTCAAGTAGATACAACCGAGAAAAGATTCCGTACTAGAATGTAACGTTAAACAAGAGCAAACTTTTTCACTAAAGTACCTGGAAGTGTCTCTTCGAAGTGTAGGCCGTTTAAAAATCATATTATTGAGATCTCATGGTTTTTGTTAAAACAACACATAGCTGGGTGCAGAATCTCAGACCTTATTCCTATGTATTGCTGTAAGTACAACTGAACAGGAGTCGTCAAAGGTTGCTTTTAGCCACTTTCATGCTCCCCTCCCTCCAATCCTGGAGCCAGTTGCATTGGCTGAAAATGGCCTTAAAAGGCTGTTCTGCTGGCTGGGTACTCCCTGAGTGCAGAAGAACTCTGCGATGCCCACCCTGACCCCCTCCCCCAGTTCTACTTTATTCTGCTATTTTATTCTAGGATGTGGTCCATTATTGTGGTGCACCTATTAATGTGTAAGGCACTTTGAAGAATACACATGAAGGACTCAGTCCTGCAATGTGCCAAGCACCCCCTGAGACATGGTGTGTACCCTTTAATGACGTTAAAGGTGCAGAGCACTTCTCTGATGTGCTTGGCACCTTCCAGGATTGGGCCCTAACTTTTAGACTTGACAGACAAGAGTGTATATAATAACACACGAGGAAGGAGAGGAGTGAGGAAGGACATGCATATTGTGGGTATGATTACACAGTGACTCTGTTTAGGAATTCAGGTATTTTGATGCCCCATTAATATTATTATTACTTAGCATTTGTTCCTTAACATGTTTTGCTGAAGCCTCAGAAATGATTTTTTTTTTCCAGAAGTTTGGTAGATCCAATTGAGCTTAATTCTCTATTGGGGGAAATTAGTTGCTTGTTCTAACCAATACACTGAGCCAAACTTTTTATTTTTCTCTTAATGAACTTTTATGGTTTTCAAATGTCCATGCAAAGTGCTAGAGTGACAGCATGAAAATTGAGTGGAGTCCTCTGTGACCACGTAACAGATATGACATAATGGTGTAAACTTCCTCATACTGCTCTTCAAATGGGTTTCAGATTCTACCTGGAAGGACCACCTCTAGTGCTGTCAGGACGATTCAGTTCCTCTTATCAACATGGGTACCAATTAGTGCCAATTGTGCAGGTAGTTTTTTTAGAAACAGACATCTGTCCACTATGAACTAGTTCAGCAAGTAGCTTATTGAAGAGCCATCAGTTGGTAGTACCTTAGCATAGCTGACAACGCAGGTCGGAGTCAAACCATTAAGGTGAAGGACTGAATATATTGTTATCAAGCCCTGAGAAATCTCTCTCTCAATCTGCCAAGGCCCAAATGTGGGCTGCAATGTGTGACAAAGACAGACAAATTATTCAGGCAGGAAACATGAAATACAACAGGATTCAGTCCTTAAGTGTAAGCTGGACTCTGTGTCATCACAGTTTTATGTTTCCTTGTTTCTGAGGTAAATAACTTTTGACAGCAAAAGAGAGGGAACATCAGAATGGTGGGACACAGAAGTAACTTTGGGACTAAAGTGACTGACATATGTTGGAATGAAGGACATTTGAGAGGTGTGCGTAAGACACTCAGTTTTCAATTTTTAGACTAGAATACCTACATATATGACAACTGTCATGAAGAAAATCAGCCTCTGCGTAAAAATAACAAGAAAGGGTTTGCACAATCTTTTTTTCTTCATGGGAGACTCTTATTTAATAGGGCTTGGTTCTATCCAGCTGGTTGGTACCTCATGTGCTGCATAGCATTGTGTGATAGACTCAAAGACTACAAATCTGAGACTGCCTATGTTTGCTCTCCAGTTAATGGGCCATAAGAGACTTCACAATTTAATCTTTGGATGTGAAGCAGTCACTCAGTTTAAGCTGCAAAAATAAAGCCATGGACTATACAGCACTGTGGTAAGTATTTTAGGCAGTGTTTTAAAGGCACTAATCTGGAAGAAGTTGAAGTATGTTTTCAGAGAAAATTAAGTAAACTATTTTAGAAAATCATACATGTAGACCCTGTTTCATCAAGTTAATTACGTGCCTAACTTTAAGCATATCATTAGCTCCTGTGAAGTACCTAGTTGAGTTGAGGCCATTAACAGCAAATGTATAACGATACCTTTCCTCTCTCCTGGAGGAACAGCTGAGCATCTCTTACGGCCAAAAAGATTCCCATTCCACTATTTTCAGCAAGGCCCTTTTCTCATGGCCACCACATCAGCTGCTAAAAAGAGCTGTGTGTGGCTTCCCTTGGAGAGTATCCATGCCGTTCCTGAATTAACCAGAGGAATTATTAGGAGCAACATAAGAAATCCCTTCCCTCATTCTTGTGCTGGTGCTTGCTACCTTTGTAGCATATCCAGCCCCTTGTGAAAAGAGAGTGAAGCCCTAAGCTAGTGTTTCAAACTTGGTGTGCTCTACATTGCTGCTATATTGCCTCCAGCAATCCTTTCTGAGACGGTCTTTTATTTCATCATATTCCACCTAATTGAGACAAAAAGCCCAGTTGCAGGTAAAACCAACAAAAGGTACTTTATTTAAACAGACATTTCTTGGCAGGAGAGAGTGCCCCAATCATCTTGTCTCATTTATTTCCCCTTTGCTGAGAGTAGTATATGCAGAACACTGTGTGTTCTTATTCTAAGAATCCCACCAAGTGGCACTAAATATCTAAGTTATGATGTACCCTGGGCATTGGAGACAAAGGAAACAGTCCCAACCTTTAACTCTTTCATCAGAATGGATATAACTTTTTTCCTAAGGTCATCATGCCACAAGCTTAATACAAAAACAATACTAACATATGGTAATGACTCAACATGAGAAATCAGGATAGTAAATGCCTTGGAAGAAAAACACAGTTTTAGATTAATTGTGGAAAATATGAAATATAGACATGATGGATTATGGACAGATAATATGGATGAATAGAATTACATTTTGAGTTGGACTCATACATCAGACACCTGCTATATGGCCCTGATCCACAGACCATTTATCTAACTGTTAAGAATCCTTCCCTTGATTTCAATGGGCTTTCCATCAGGCTTCGTATTATTATATGAGGGAGAAGCTCTCACATTTCCATTGTTTGCAGCAAACATTTGATAGTCAGTAGGGGATAGCCTTCAGGAGAGAGAGGTACCTTGTCTGTGTCCAATGAAATTCCATTGATCTTTTACTGAGATATAAAGTGTTAAAAATCTCACTTTTGTTCATCAGGAAAATTATTGCAGCTTGCCAAAATAATAACTAAACACAAACATTGTAAAGCTAGGATCCCGATGCTGCCAAAGCAGCAGCAGTATGCTCTGCAGTGGAAACACATGGGGACTGCTGGTGCAGATGCATCAAAAGATGGGGGAAAGGAAGCCAGGTTGCTCTCACTTCCTGACTTGGTTCATGGCCCAAATACCCCTCTGGATGCACAACATGTGTCATGAACCTCCCCACAACTCCTGGTTGGATGGGGAGAGAAAGCCAGGCTGGACTCCTCTTCCCTCCCTCTCCACGCCACCCCTCCCCGGCGCCACCCATAAACCCTTCCAAATTCAGAACATGGTTTCATTGGTCCATCCTCCTCTCCTTAAGATCCCATATAGGAGATGCTGTTCCCCCAATTCTGAGGAGAGGGGAGAGAGACAGGCCAGATTTCCCCAAATACTTTCTGGAACCAGTACACAGAGCCAGTCTTTGCTGCAGTGTTGAAGTTCAAGGTTCAAACCTTGATGATGATGTGAGATGTGGGTGCTGTTATTGTTGTGAATAATATAATTGGATCTACCTTTTTCCTTGAACAAAAATCTAGGAAACTACATAAAATATATTACATTAAAAGAGTGTTATTTAGGTTGTATAGCTGAGTACTCAAGAGCTAGGAAACATCAGATCTGCCGTTGTCGGAGCAACGTTAATTTGGCCCCCTTGTGCATATGCATTCTGATAATCTTTAATTACATGACCACATACCATTTTTTTCCACAAGACCCTGCCTCATTCAGTGCACAGGGTGAACTCATAAGGGGGCTGACTTGAAACTGAACAGATTATCTTAGATCTGGCATTTACAGACTTTCAAGAGCTTGACTTTGCAACCTAACAAGCATTTTTTTAACACAGTATTTTAATATAAGTATTAGTATATTTGTTATATGCATTCCATGCTGTCTTTTTGAAAAGCATCTGTCTTTTAGGCATTTGTCTTTTAGGCAAACATGCTTTCTCATTACTATGCAGTATAAAGCATTGAATGTAGATCATTGGCATGTTTTGCAATTCCCACTGTTGCTGTATCATACAGACACACACACAAAAAAAGGCCAGAGGCAAAGTGTTTGTGTTTCTTCCTTCATCCAAAATCATCTGAAGCAAGACTTAACAAATGTGGACTATTGTACTGGCTTTAACTTATTTTTGTTATTAATGGATCTTGATGATTTTATTGGAGGTGATACATAATTGCTAGACTATTAGATGAACTGAAAGCAGGTGCTGATCTAAATAAACATGTATACATGGATTAAGCTTACATTTTATTGAGTTTTCATATGAGTAAACAGATGCTATATAAACAATTTAAAGTGTATAGTAAGATTTTACTTGGCAGGAGGGGATGCACTGATAGGTGGGAGTGAGTTTTAACCTATGGTGAATTTGGCTGGGCTTTCTATTTAGACCTTGCTACTGCAGTGTGTAGTTTTTATAAACCTTGTATTTACTCTCAGAACACTGGGGTTGTGAAATAAAATAAATCATAAATCTTCTCAAATAAGAAACATCCATACATGTTAATGTTATTAATATTATTTTTGGTAGCACCCAGAGGTACCAACCAAGATTAGTGCCCCATTTTGCTTCCACTGTTCAAACACATAATCCCTGCCACCAAGAGTTTACAATCAAAATGGACCAAACAGACAACAGTTGGGAGGGGAAGTGGAGGCAGAGAGAGGGGAAGTGACTTGCCCCATGTCACACAGCAAATCTACCTGAGGACAGAACCCAGGGCTCCTGACGCTCAATATAGTGCTCCATCCAGGAGATCATGCTGCCTCCCATTGGATCACTAATGGGGACAATGATTTCACAATATATCTGGACATAATACTATATGGAACTCTTACAGGAATCAATATGATTGATTTTTTTTTCTGGTGTGAGTGAGAAATAAGATAAGATAGGGTAATAAGTGTGCAAAAGCATATATTAACAATTTAAAAGCTCCTATAATAAGACAAATGCCCATTTCTTAACTGATTGTACCTAAGGATCATTGTATCTGTGGTGTTATCAAACCTTGAAAAAGATTAGAGGGAAATAGATCATGCTTTGCAGAGCTGGATTTCTAGCATCTTTTTCAGGTGCAGCAGCATTCGTAGTCTCTTTGATCAATCAGCCTGCCAAAGACCTAAATCTCCACCAGACAGCCACTCACAGGTTACATCTCGGCGGGAAATAATTTTCACATCCCATGATAATTTCTGAAATTTTGAAATGTTTTGTATCCCAAATTGGGAGGAATAGTCTAAATCTTGAAAATTTGCATGACTTGACAAACCTTTTTTTTTTTTTTCTTTTTTAGATTCAGGTCAATTGAAATGTTGTATTTGGATAATTTTACTTTTTCCCCCCAGAATTTTTTTTTAGTTTAAATTTACTAACATGTTGACATGACAAGTCACTTCAACTAAAATTTTCCCCCAAACCTTTTTGTTCTGAAAACATCAAAATTAGACAAATTCAAAACTTATTCCCTAAAATTTTGTGAGTCTAAGAGATTTGTCAAAACTAAAACTGTTCAGGAAAAAACAAGTGTTTAAAAAGTTTTAACCATGTCTACTACTTTTGGCTGAAAGGGAGTCAAAGACAGGGATGCTACCAGAATTCTACAGAAAATAAGAGAAGTAGAATATGTGTTAACAAATGCTTTGAGATTTAAAGGATTTTTTAAAATTAGCAAATTGTGAAGAGCTAGATTTTCACCCCTGTGAGGACAACCATCTGAAATAAATACATCACAGACTAAAGATGCATCCCATGCACCATATAAACATTACAAACGTGGCCACAAGATGCTGTAGCCAACCTCTCTGCAGCATATTGTTGTGCTACACCAGTCCCCTAAATGTCGGGTAGCATGCTGTGTCTCCATCAGTTCAATTGCAATCTCTCCAAGCAGTAGGGCTTCCAGGTTTTAGCCCTCTCTGCATTCACATAAACACTCACACACTTTGAATAACATAGAGGATTCCTTTATTGCTTTATTGCCAGCAATCGAAAATGAAAATATCCTAGGCATACTTGCTTTTATAGTATAATCAAAACAAAACAAAAACCCACGCAATTCTCAAGGTATGCCAAAGAGCATTTAATTCTGAGTCAGTTTAATATTAAACTACAATCTCTTGTGGCAGATGGCACAATGGGAGTTGTAGTTCAGGCCCCTGGTCTCTCCTGTGTCCTGGGCTCCACAGAGAACTACATGTCCCAGAATGCAATGTGGCCTCCCCTTACCAAGCAGCAATGTGGATGCATAATGGGAGATGTAGTCTAGTTAGAGAGCCTGGCCCATAGTAGAAAATGGGGGCATCAAGCTTCCAAACTACAGCTCCCATCATATACTAAGACAATAGGGAAATACATTTGAGTTTACTTTAAATGAAGAGTTTGAGTTCAGTTCAATAAACTGAAATAAAACTTTTCAATTTGGGGAATATCAAAATGTTTTGTTGTTTGTTTGTTTGTTTTTGTCTTTTTTACAATAAAACCAAAAATGTTTTGACATTTCTGGATTGATTTTTTTCAGACAATTTCATTCTGCCAAAACTTTCAATATTTCAACTTTTTGGCCTATTTTGGGATGAAAATAAATGTTGAAATACTGGAATTTCATGTAGGATTGAAATTTTTATTTTGCTCAGCTATCCACTGGAGATTATGGAGTTCTTTTTTGGCTAGATGTTGAATTGCAGGTTACAACTATATCTAGTGACGAACCTGTAGGTTCAATACAATCATTTTCAGAAGTGTTGCTGAAATGTTTATATTTAATATTTGAAAAGAGAATAATATTAGTAAAGTTAAGTCCATGTTCATGCCAACTGATGTCTCCAATGCAGATGTCTTTCTTAGTCATTGCAAATTTCATGGATTCCTCGAAAGATCAGAAAATATAAGAATTACTCTTACCATTTTAAGACCAGCAACCTAGAGATGCATCACTTTAGCCTTAAGGCTTATTTTCTAAGATACTTCCTTTGTCAGACCAAAGCTCTGATATTTCAACAGGGTAGGTTTGTACACTGGAAGAATATAAATGTTGATTCCCTAAATTCCATTTCACTTTTAGAAGCTTTCAAAACTTCAATAGCCCACTAGAATGTAGACTAGTATATACCAAAATACATGTAGAAGAATTCTGTCCTCTTGGTAACTTTCTCACTGTAATAACCAGGACATAAATTTCTGGAAATTCATTTGACCTGAGTCCCCATGATCCACTGACTGGAGAAATATCTAAGGGGCATTTGTTTCAGAATTGTTAGGGACACCAATAATCCTATAGTATTTAATCCTTGGTTTATTCTTTCCACAGCAAGTCCCCTAGTAAATCTCTTGTCCTTATTAAGCCTTTCTAATATGTTATATCTTAGATCCATAATTTTCTTTAGGGAAACTTTCTGCTCTACAGTGTCTCCCCTCCAAAATATCCTTGGAATATGATTTCAGTCACAGCTTGTAGCTCATGAAATTGTCTGGGCTTGGGAGTTCCAAGAATTTTAAAAGATCCGTCTTTAAATCCAGTAGGTTGAACTCAATCCAAGAAATGTTCAGCAAATCTGAGCACTGCTGCCAAGCCAGTTTGACTGACCCTTCCTAATCCCTGCCACTACAAGCTCCAAGATGTAATGTATGACCTTCTTCAGCTCTTCCATGCTAGTTGGTATTGGGGATAGTGTGGAGACATGAATCAGGCATGAAAACAATAGGGAACGTGATGATGACTGGTGTATATATTTTTGGAAGGTTTTAGTGGAAGGATTCTTGTTAATCTGGAGGGGCCACAACAACTGGGAGGGCATCTTGTTTTATGAGTGGGATGGAGTAATTGCCAAAGAGAATTAAGCAAAGGAACATAAACATCCAATATCATTCTCATTAGCACTGCAACATGCCCATGGTGGATTGGGTCCTCGTGACTGGGGTACCCTATGTAATACATTTACAAATATTAATGATTTTTGTGAGGATTGCTGCTCAAAAACCCTATGTGGCAATGATGTGTTCTGGCATCTCAGAATGAATGTACTGGTTATAAGACCATTTTGCATCACAGACAAAATCTGTTATGTAGCAGGAAAGTCACTAAATTGCCAATGTCAGCTTTTTACATCCTTCCTGATGCTCTCACACACACATTCAACCCCACATTCACTATATACAATTATTTCCACTTTTTAACACTTTTCATCTAATAATCCCAAAGCACTTTATAAATGTTACTGCTTGTTTACACTTACAAGTTAATTTCTTATTAAGATAGCATGTGAATTTAAAGTGCAATAGCTGTTCCTGGATAACTCAATGGGTAGAATAAAGAACCAGAAAGAAGACCTCACCATATTGTAGATGGAAAATGGAGGTACAGAGAGGTTATGTGAATTGTCTAAGGTTACATATTAAATCCTAGTCCCAAAATTGGACCCATGGCCACCTACGGCCCCAATGACCAACTGTGAGACTTTAGGTAGTTGGGCTATGAGGACAGATCATTGCATCATCATAGCCATAGGCCCGTAGAACCCAAAGCTCCTAGCTCTCAGTCTCATGCTGTAACCACAAGACCATTCTTCCTCCCACACAGAGTAAATTATGGAGTAATTTTAAGGTAATGATCACTCTAACTTTACAATAACTGTTTGAAGTACAGTTGTAGCTGTGTCGGTATTAGATATTAGGATACTAGAGAGACAAGATGGGTGAGGTAATATATTTTATTGGGCCAACTACTGTTGGTGAGAGAGAGAAGCTTTTGAGCTTGCAGTGCTCTGTGTGCCTCACCCACCTTGTTTGAAGTAGAGACATTTTGGCTTGTCAGTAATACACAATGCACTTTATGCCATAACCTCTTTTGGATTAAAACACTTTTAAAATAACTGAATTTAATATTGTTTCCTTGTGTATTCATGCTTATGATTTAATTGTTTAGGATAACAACAATCTTGACATTTGCATAATTAGAATATCTTTTCATTGACTGAATTATCAAAAATGAGGTAAAAAGAGAGAGTTTAATTTCCAGAAATCAAATTCTATCATGTTTCAGTGCTTTGCACACCTTAGTTTAACCTGGATTCCTTCAGAAATGTACTTTTTCTCACTGGGAATGCATTACACTTGCCCTGGTTATGTAAGAAGAGAAATGAAAGATTTTTTTACTAGGGAACATTTATCCTATATATTTCTAAATCTCTCTTCTTAGGAAAAAAAATCCTATTAAGCTTGTTTGGAGTGACATAAAGCATTCAGGCTGTCAAATAAAAGCTGATACATTTTCATTTATCTGAACTAATGATGGGCAATATATGTGGTAAAGTGGTATCCTTGTATATAATGCATTACACCTAAACTATGCAGAGCTTTGCCCTTGCTACTGTGTTGGCCTTTTGTTACAAAGAGCAGTAGCAACAGTCAATAACCACTTAATAATTTTCTCTCTCCTTTATTGTAGCTTTAGGTACATTAGGCCCTCAGTAATTATCTTATTCATAATCCTCTGTCACAAGTAATATTTTCAGCATCTTGTGAAGCATAATTGGAAAATATTTTCTTTTTATACACACTATTCCTATTCCCTTTTTAATATACCTTTACCCAGGAGTGCCTTACCTAGGAACAACCAAGTGAGCATAATTTCATACAGGTAATCAAATCTCTCAGACATTGGCATATTTTCCTTAGTTTCAGTGGGACAAAATGTTAACCTTCAAACAGACCTAGTCATTAAAAAAAGGATTTCAGGATACAACTAGGACTCCTTATAAGCCTGTAGAAGGAAACGAGAACAGAAGTGTTGTTATTTGAGTTACCAGTACTTGTTATTTCCCCTGCAGGCCACCTTATTTGATTAATACAGCACTGCAGTGGAATGAATATAGTTTGTCTAAAGTATGTATTATTTAAACTTTGGCTTGAAGCACTGGCTTATGGACTGTTTTGTAATTTGTTATTTTGTAATTTTTGTCATCTTGATACTTGCAAATTCCAAAATATATATGAAATTTCAGTTCAACTTATAAGGTTGATCAAGAGGAATACAAAGGGCAGGGAAGAAATAGGCAAATATTTAGTATTTTCTGGGTTGCAACATAGTTCAGAACAGTTAATTTATTTCATCCCTTCCCAAATAAATCATGTGCTGAAGTGAGGATGAAAGCCTCGGCTAAATTGCAGGTGCAAAACTAAAGGAATAGTTTTAGGCAAAACAGATCTGTTAAAATAACACTGTCAAGGCTGGCATGGTAGGCATAAGATGAAACCTCTGAGCTTTGGTTTGGTTTATGGGCTTGAACACTCATATCTCCATATTCCAGTGCTCTGCCTGCTTCATCTTAGAGAGCACAATTCCTGTAATTTTCAACATCATGCCTACTTACAATAACAGAGCAGAGAGTCAGAATGGATGAATGATTTGATCCTTCTGATCATAAACAGATCCAGCACCCCTCTGGGTTTGCTGATGGAAGGTCATCCAACAGAGTAGCTGTCATTTACCAATGCTGCAGCCCTGCATTTAAAGAAATCACTAAATTTTTCAGAATGAGCAGGAATATTGTTGATGATCGATGAAGTGTGGCTTGTTGTCTTTATTGTCTTCAAATGTAAATCTTATACTTTACTATTATTGGACATTAGAGTACAGCAGGGAGTGGATAGGAATTATCTAAGCCCATTTTTTTTTTTACTAACCTTAAGAACATAAGAACGGGCATATTGGTCAGACCAAAGGTTCATCCAGTCCTGTGTTCTGTCTTCCGATGCCAATGCCAGGTACCCCTGGGGGAATGGACAGAACAGGTAATCATCAAGTGATCCATCCCCTGTCGCCTATTCCCAGCTTCTGGCAAATCCATGCCCAGCCTGGCTAATTAATGGACCTATCCTCCATGAACTTATCTAGTTTTTTTTTTAACCTTGTTATAGTCTTGATGGTTAATTAAAAAAAATATCCTATTTTCAGTTTGGCCAAAATCTGCTCATAGATATATACATGCAACCCCAGGGATTTCACTGGTGTTTCATGGGATTAACTGAGGGCAGAATTTGGATCTCATCTCAGGCTCTCCCTATTTTGCAAGACTTTGCAAATAATAGTCTAGTTTCAGTAAGTATGATCTCGTCTCGTTTTGTCTGTCTGTCTATCTACCTGTTAGTTGAAACCTTCTCTTTGATTTGCTAAAAAAGCAGTAGGAAAACCTGGTCATTCAGCACAAAGCCTTTTCAAAATCTCCAAACTTGTAGGCCTAACAAGAACTCAGCTAACATCCTTCTTGCTTTGTCTACTATGGTATAGCTAAAGTTCAGTTGTGCACACCCCACATGAACCCCCACCTCAGAAAAAAGAAATAACAGACACTTAAAAATTCTCTTGAAAATGGTCCAAGCTGCAATTTTTTGATATTGAAATGAACTCTTAAAAATATTTGGAAGAGTTTTGCACTGTGATTTTGGTACAAGT
Source organism: Gopherus flavomarginatus (assembly GCF_025201925.1). Taxonomy (NCBI): domain Eukaryota; kingdom Metazoa; phylum Chordata; order Testudines; family Testudinidae; genus Gopherus; species Gopherus flavomarginatus. Next base: position 15,360,233 of record NC_066630.1, on the reverse strand, counting down.
CCATCTTTGCTTTCCAGGAGCTCAGTCAAGCCAGACAGATCTTTGACCCTCTCAATCATCTTGTTTTACATGGGTGCACCTAATGTCCATTCTGAATAAGATTGTGCTAATGCAGTTATTTCATGGTGAATATTACCCTTTACATTTTCAGCAGATCCATTTAGTCTTCCTCTTGGAGCAAGTGAAGAATTTCTGTCTAAAATTCACGAGTTTAATCACTGGAGTTCTGATGTCTACAAACAGCTGGCTGCAGCTCTAGTTTCTTTGTGCTATAGTTAACAGCCCACCTATATCACCTTTGAATAAAGCTTTCATCCATAGAAGATAGTTTTCCATCTAGGAAGTTGCTTTCTTTGAGCACTTACTTATAGTTTATTAAGAGAGATCTAAGAAAGCCCTTGGCACCATGAATTACTAGTACGGGTAATCACAGTCACTGTGGTTTAAAATTAGTAATAGTTTATTTACATTAAAAAGCAAGGCTGGTTGGTTCAAAGAGCACCTGTTTATTCAAGGATGGCAAGTCATATTTTGTACATACCACTCGGTGCATAGCTGAATAAAATACAAAAATGTAGCTGAAAATTGTTCTCTGCTTGGTGGAAATTTCATCTTTCATGGGAGAATTATGAGCAGATACAGTCACTTCATACTCAGGACAAGATCAGAGGATATCATCATGCTGTAGAACATGTGTCTTCTCATGTTCTAACTTAACTAACTTACATGGGATCACTACTGATTTAAACGAGCATAAGCAAGAGGACTGTCTTCAAGGTAGCTGCATAGTCACTTGTATGACTCCAGACTGAAGAATCTGGATCAGTATCTGTAGCATTGTCTGTCTATTTTTGAATTCTTTAAGTTTGTTTCCAATTTCTTAGCACTTCACAATATAGTGTAGTCATAATTATAGAAGAGGATGTTGGAGATGTCACAAGGTAGCTGGATCTTAGAAGAAAGATGGGTCCCAGCCATACCTGTGTCACAATTAACTTGCCTCCCCAGTTGGGGAGAATAAAGGTCCTGTGACTCAATCAAGCCAATACCTGATTTAGCCCTGAAGGCTAAGTAGAAAGGGAGAAGAGAAGGAGGAGATGGCTGTAGCTGTAGAGAGCAAGAAGGCTCCTGCAGGAGACCCTGAGAAAGCAGGGGAGAAAAGGAATCTAGCTAGGTAGAGCTGAAACTGGCCTTTCAAGGCAGAAAAGAGGCCAAACTCCAGGTAAAGCTCTGGAGTCAGTGCTCTGGTAAAGAGTGTGAAAGACTTTGAGTAGAGTGGGAAACCCAGGATGGGTGGAAGACCATTTTGGTTTGTGCTCTACTTGGACTCCCGGCGGGGTAAAATCAGGAGAGGTAAAATAGTGAGAAGAGCTATGAGCTGAGCCCAGGAAGAGCCAGAATCCTTTGGTTTACATTAACTTGGAAATATTGTTGAAGATGGTGTTTATTTTGGACTTTGAGTACCCTCCCTGAGAGTGACACAGCTGGAGGGCTGAGACTCATGAATCCCCAGGAGAGATGGAAACCCTGGGGAGGAGAAACTGAGGCGGAGGCTACTGTAGAGTCATCCTAGGCCCCGAGGGAGTACTCGGAGGCAATGATCCTATTACAGGAGATATCTCCTCCCACACTTCAGTACTTAGGGGGTTCATGCAGTAGTTAAGGGCTACTAACGTAAGGAATATCGTGCTGACCTGCAGTAATGTTAATGATTGTGAATGGTAAGTATAACAGTTATAATTAATTCACAAAACATTCTTATGTACCAGACACAGTATATGAATAATGTGCTAGAATTCTGGCTTGCTTCCATCTTAACTTACCCGAAATGAGGTATCATGTGCATGAATAACATAATGTAGTATTAATAATTCCTAACACACCTCCTTTTTCAGTCTTTTACATTTTTCACTTATGTTTACAACAAGGATTTCCCATAATATCTCATGTAGTATTTCAAGGACACATGTAGTATATTGGTCTGTGTGACTATAGCATAACTGAAAGAAGAAAATGAGATTATACTCTCCTGTTCTCTTAAAAATGTACTATTTATTCAAAATATTTACTCTTGATTCTGCCTATACTTGGGGCTAGATTTTTAGAAGTGTTCATTCACAATAATGCATACTCTTTTCCCTGCCTAATTTGCATGGGCAGTTGCCATAATTGTCCAGGCAATTCATGTAACACTCCTGTGAAGTAGTTATTTCTCACTGTGAGCATTTTACAAAAGGAGGAACTGAAGCACAAAGGAATTTGTGGCAGATCGGGAACAGAACTTAGGTATCCTTCATCCCAATCATATGTATTGTGGTTAGCAGAACTAAAAATAAGGCAAACATTATTGTACACTAAGAATTTATTTGTAAACCCCTTATATGTTCAACTTTGTTTTAAACTCTCCTTAAATTTGTACAGCTTATACTTGTAAGTAGATCTGGGGCCTAACTGGAAGCAACTGAACATTTTTACTTCAATTAGTGTGGGCTCAAGCATCTGAATCTCTAATAATGTTTGCATGTTCATCTTGGCCAGTACAGTTCCAAATTAATGTTAGATAAAGAAACCTGAAACCCTATTGAGAAACATCTTACATTCTTCTCTAAATGTTCTAATCCTCCAGAGCAACCTCTTCCTGCACTTAAATAAGAGCACAAACGAAAAAAAAACCAAAACTTTACCCTCCTCTATACTCTTTAAACCACACTTCAACATCTTAAATTTTCTACATAGTTTCTTTCAACAGTACATAGTCCTTTCACTTTCTTTGCAGAACCTTCCATTACAGGCACACTAAATGCCACAACATCACTGAAATCAGGAGTCTGTGGAGTTCTCACTTACATGTGTGACAGCGTATGCCACGTCTTCTTTCAAAAGGGAGAGTTTTTTTACAAATAAAGTATTCTGCACAAAGCTGTACAGACTCAAGAAACATTGACTCTCCCCTTTATGATCTCAGTAAAGAAAAAGTTATGTACTGAATAGCTTTTCCAGGCTGTGTCCTGCTTCTCTTTCAGTAAAATGAACTTCTCTGTACTCTTATTCAATATACTTGACATCTTTTATTGTGTTCAGGTCATGCACATCTTTCTTCCTATAAAATGACTAGTTTTATGAACATTTTGTTCATTATTCTGAAGTTCATGGTGAAAAGACTCATGCCTATTGTCAGCATTCACTTGAAAAAATATACAGTCTTTTCTAATGCTTCTTATTTTTATATTTCTACTGGGAAGGTAATACACTGGTAGGGTATCTAGGAAGGATTGAGAGATGCTTGGAAATTCTCTTCACTTTACTATTTGTTCAAGCAAGGAACACAACTTTAGATGTATTCACCCTGAGCTTAAATGTAGGGGTTTCATCATTAGAGCTGGTAAGAAGATGAGGGAAGAAACAAGAAAAAATACATTTATTTTCAGTTTTTGCTGAAATTGTCTACACAACTCTAGTTATCATATTTGATGTTAACCAAAATCACTATCCAAAAATTGTAGTACTGGGAATGGTGGTGTATCTGATAGGTATTGCCATCTAGCACATGCTGACCCAGGAATGTTAAGGTTTTGCTCCTTTCTAGTGTAAAGAAAGAATATTTGAGCTAGACTGCTGCTATCTGCTCTTCTGTCTCTTTTGTTATTTTTTTTCTGAAGAGATGCACATATTTAAACAACGTTTTTGTAAGAATATGCATGTTATAGTTAGGTGAACCCTTTGCTCTGCAACACATTTTTTTTAAAGTACTAGTTACTATGAGCATACCTCCCATATTTAGCCTCACACATCTGTGCCAGATAGTTTTATGTTTCTCCACTTGTGCTATTATTCATCTCAACTCACTATGTTGAACTCATGTAGCATAAAAATATGATACGCTTCCTTGAAAAACTGAGTGTATACTCAGAAATTTCCAGTTGTGTACTTTGTTTGAGATGAGAGATCCACTCTTGGTATCTATATTGGCTTCTCAAGAAGCACGAAAGGAAATTCTCTAATGATAACTGAATGTTAGTGACGGGCAAATTCCCTCCTGCTGTTCAGAACTGGAATTTGAACGAAAACCACAGGAGGCTGGCCCATCTCTGATGAAAACAGTTTTTTAACAGCACGAATTTATGAATCTACTCAGTGCAAATGACAGTTTATTATGCTGAGAGTCTAAAAATGATGCTTCACTTATTAAATTAAACCACAAAAAATTTATTCACAGAATGTTGGAGGCTTGCGTAGACCTTTGAGAGAGAGGAATTTTAAAGTTAAGGTTGAAATTCTATTCTTCACTCGACCCATAACAGGCAGTAGTTTCAGCAAATGACTGGGTGGCAGGAGACTTTTATTCTCTTCACACTTCTGCAGTCAGTTCTGTATATGGACTTCACCTCTCTTCCAGCTTCTTAAACCATAAAATGGGGATAATAAAGTTTACCCAACTTTGCAAAGCTCATTGAGATCATTGAATGAAAAATATTTTGTAACTGGAAAGAATTATTATCACTACTCATTGCTGGACTCCGTGGCTAGATAGGAGGACCCCTGCTGGAAGCCTGGCGGCCCTATGTCACCTTGCACCAGAACAGAGCAGTGAGAGGCCCTCCAGGCATCCTAGAATGGCTGTAGAGGAGCAGCCAATCAGAGGGGCTGCTGGAGCGATCAATAAGGGGCCAGAAGGGTCAGATAAAAGGCAAGCAGCAGAACAGAGCCTTCAGTTGCTGAGTGGAGCTGAATGCGGGAGGACCCAGTGTCTGGTTGGCTACATGAGCCACAGGATCATGGACAGGTCACTGCCAAGAGCTCACCAGGCAGAACTGAGCCCAGGGAAGGCAATGAAAGACCTGATGCCTGGTTGCCTGGATGAGCACCATGACCATCAAATGATCAATGCGGGCAGGCTGAGCCCGACAGACTGAACAAAGAACCTGGCTAGACCAGGCGAGGGTACTGAGATGCGCTCTGCTTGTCTGATTGCAGACTGAGCCCAAGGAAGGCTACTGAAAAGGACATCAGCTGAGGATACCAAGATGGGTCCCAGCTGAGTGGTTGAAGAAGGCAGTACCTCTGGGAAGAAACATAAGAGCTACCGCCCCATACCAAGGTTGTGATAAGAACTCAGAACTGTATACCCCAGAAGGGGGGACAGTTTGTGCAGTCCAGCTGGCGGGCTGAGTCACTGAAGACCCATCAAGAGTACCGGGGGCAGGTCGCGCTTGCAAGGGGCAGGTGCCACCACATTGAAAGAACTAAAATCAAAAGCTGGTTCACACCCAACCAACCAAAACAGAGCCACCCCACAAGAGGTGGGTGCTGCCCTGTGAAAAGTCTGAGATTGTGGGCACTATTGCACAGAGAAAGTGGGCACTTGCCAGAGGCAACGTGCCAACCCCATTACAGACCCCTGAGATATATACATACTTTTGCACAACTACTGACGTTGGCTTCTGTGTAAATCAGAAGTAACTCAAATGAGAGTGAGTGTGTGTGTGTGTATTTTTTAAAGCTTTATCTTTGTATAAATGACAGCAGAATTTTCCTCCGTATGTGTTACAATACATAGGCCCAAATAATTCTAAGGCTTAATGCCAGCTTTTGATATCCAGTCTGCCAGCTGTACTGTACACTGCCCAGCTCATCCAAACCATATGTCTTGAGCAAACAATCAGCAAAGGGTGTTAAAAGCTTTGAAAGGTACCTCACTAACAGCAAGTCAATCTGCCACATGAATTGCTGCATCAGTTTCGATTATAGTTTACTCCTCCAATACTCTGAATATTGATGTAATTGTTTTAGAAAAGGCTTGAATATAAACTGTGCTGGAAAGATTGGTGGCTATCCTGAGAATTTCACATATCCATAAAAATATTTTTTAAAATCTGTCAATACTTTGATACTTTTTCTAGCCTTTCTCTTGATCTTGATAGAGTGCAGGTCTAGAATGTTCAATAAAGGAAGAACTTTGCATATTGATAGCATTATTTTATTTATATCTCCAGGTTAGAATAAAATATTTTTTGCCCTATCCAGTCTTAGCTGAATAGAAAAAGGAGTGGCTTACACATTATTGGTGAGACTTTTCCACTTCTCAATTCTTCCTGCCTCCTATTGGCATCTGTTGCACAACTTTTGAAACAAAGTACCAGAGAGCAAACCTTAATAAACACCATAACTAATAAACAAAATACTACTGCACCCCATTTAGACAGGTGTGACTGTGATAAACCTCTTGGAATCAGCACAAAATGCAGTAGGTTTAGACAAGTAAAGCCTACCTCTTCATTAGTTGAACAATATTTTCATAATTTTCATCACTCTACAAATGTAGGAAGATCATCTTTAACATTTTAGGGAACTGAAAAGTTGATAGATCAGGTTCAACCACTACTACTATTATTTGTTTTGTGGTAGTGCCTATGCTGGGGTGGAGGTGGGGGACAGTAATGTGGTATATCTTGACTTTTGATACAGTAAGGTTTTTGATACAGCCTTGCATGAATTTCTCATAAAAACACTAGGGAAATACAGCCTAGATGGACCTATTATAAGGTGAGTGCATAACTGGTTGGAAAACCATTCTCGGAGAGTAGTTATCGGTGGTTAACAGTCAAACTGGAAGAGCATATCAAGTAGGGTCTGGCAGGGATTAGTTCTGGGTTCAGTTCTGTTCAATATCTTCATCAGTGATTTGGATAATGGCACAGAGAGTACACTTATAATGCAAAACTAGAAGGAGTCGCAAGTGCTTTCGAGGGTAAGGTTCAAACTCTAAATGATCCAGAGAGACTGGAGAAATGGTCTGAAGTCAATAGGATGAAATTCAATAAGCACAAATGCAAAGTACTGTATTTAGGAAGAAACAATCAGTTACACACACACAAAATGGGAAATGACTGCCTAGGAAAGAGTACTGTGAAAAGGGACCTGGATGTGACAGTGGATCAGAAGCTAAATATGAGTCAACAGTGTAACACTGTTGGAAAAAAAGCAAACATCATTCTGGGATGTATTAACAACAGTGTTGTAAGCAAGACAAAATAAGTAGTTCTTCCACTCTACTTCATGCTGATTAGACCTCAGTTGGAGTGTTGTGTTCAGTTTTGGGTTCTATATTTAGGAAAGATGTGGACAAACCAGAGAAAGTCCAAAGAAGAGTAACAAAAATGATTAAAGGTTTAGAAAACATGACCTATGTGGGAAGATTTGAAAAAAAAATTGGTTTGTTTAATCTGAAAAGAGAAGACCGAGGGGGAACATAACAGTTTTCAAATACATAAAAGGTTGTTAGAAGGAGGAGGGAGAAATATTGTTCTCCTTAACCTCCGATGACAGGACAAGAAGTAATAGGCTTAAATTGCAGCAAGGGCCAGTTTAGGTTGGACATTAGGAAAAACTTCCTAACTGTTAAGCACTGGATCAAATTGCCTAAGGAGGCTGTGGAATCTTTATTAATGGGGATTTTTAAGAGCAGGTTAGACCAACACCTATCAGGGATGATCTAAATAATACTTAGTCCTGCCTTGAGTGCAGGGGACTGGACTAGAAGACCACTCAAGGTCCCTTCCAATCAGTCCTACAATTCTGTGATTCTATGAACTCAGAATCAGGGCCCCATTGTGCTAGGCACTAGACAAATGCACAACAAAAAGATAGTCGCTTCTGGAAGAGTTTACAATCTAAACAACAGTCAAAACATATCTTTGTTACTGCTTTTGTGGTGTTAGAGACAGAAGGACCTTTCTCTAAGTAGTGCTCTAAATCAATTCCAAAACTTCAGAGGACCCCTTTTACTTAGGTTCCTGCTTCTCCTTGAACTTCCATGGTTCAGCCATGATGGGATCTATCATAACATCTGCATTTAATTAAAGATCTTAGCACAGTCCTGCCCTGAGGAGCTCAGTACAATTAGATGGAATTCCTCCTGCCAGGGTGGGATATGGAAGACAGAATCTTAAGGTTCCAGAGCTGTAGTTACAGATTGATACAAAAATTATTAGTTCATAAAGTTCATTTACCTCTAAGTTTGGGTTATAGTTCCCCAGGAAAAGACACATGATATATTAAGCTGGTACTATGCTGGACTGGAGCCAAAAGTCTCTCATTTCACCTTTTAACAGCTGAATCTGGAAAGCTTTTCAGAGCATACATCTGTATTTCTAATTTTCACTTTGAAGGGTGAAATGGACTCAAGAGATGGTGAGAACAAATACATTGATTCACAGTGGGTTGACAGCTCGCTCTGTCTCACTTTCTGTGAAACGTCTGTGGGAGATGCCACCACAAAATTTGACTGCTGGGTTGCAAGCTGGTATGCTAGCAGTAACCGATTTAAAAACCTGTTACTCATATATGCACTACTGTGTTCATGGCGCTGAATATCTGTTTGCAGAATGCTTCATATGACATTGGATAAGTAGTAAGGAGACATGAGTATAGAAAGAGAGATAGGGTCTGATTCTCCACTAAGCTTCACCACTTTTACTCTGGTTGAGCATAGCTAATAATGGAATCCCACAGACTTAGAACTAGTATAATGTAGTAATGAATCAAGCCTGAAGTCTGTAGTAGGTAGAAATTGTTTATGTCTTCAGAAAAATATTCTATCTCACTGTATAAAGTATTGTTTGTTTGTTTCCTTTCCTTTAGTACTAGAGAAGAAATGACGCATAAGACCAAATTTTAGCAGCCATTATGGAATAACATTTACAGCTATCAAACATCAGAACTATACTTTGGTGAAAATCAGGGGTAGGGATAACAAGAAAGTTAGGGCTTGTCTACACTTACCGGGAAATCGACAAGTGGTGATCGACGCATCAGCGGTCAATTCAGCGGGTCTAGTGAAGACCCGCTAAATCGCCTGCGGATTGCTTTTCCATCGACTCTTGTACTGTATTGGATCAAGAAGAGTAGAGGGAGTCAACGGAAGAGTGTCTCTTGTCGATATCGCGTAGTGGGGTCCCGCAGTAAGTAGATTTTAGTTACGCTATTCATGTAACTCAAATTGCATAGCTTAGTTTGAATTTTCCCTGTAGTGTAGACAAGGCCTTAGGGTATGCAGCACTTACTCATGTTAAGTAGCACTTTATTATTCAAACAATTGCATGCAAAGACACTGGATTTAAGTCATCCCAGAAAATGGTCTACAATATTTATAGATTTACTGTACAAGGATAAACTTAATTAGTAGAAGCAGCAAAGAATCCTGTGGCACCTTATAGACTAACAGACTTTTGGAGCATGAGCTTTCGTGGGTGAATACCCACTTCTTCAGATGCAGAAGAAAGCTTTACTTTCATAGACTATTACACTTGCAAATAACTTATTTTGTTCAAGAACATTTTAACTAAAGATTTTCTGAAGTTGTTTCTGCTTTACAGACAAGCCATGTTCACTTTCATGCCACTGTACTCTACACTGTAGATACATAATGTATCTCTCAAAAAATCCTTACATTAAGAGCACTTAATAAGTAGGCCTGTACTATTCAGCTATCTTTCATCCAAAGAACTGTCCAATTTATTGCAATGATTAAATAAGACAAGAGACTCAAATGTCCTAGAAGTCTACACTTGGTGTTGAGAATTAAATAACTAATCATACCCAATTGTGAACCAATATCTTTTTCACAAAGGAAAATGTAGAATTATAGAATTTCTAATATATTCACTGCCAGTAGAACCTCCCAATTTGTTTTAACAAACATTATCTTTCTAACTTTAATGTAAGGAACAATTGGCTCTATCACATCTTCAACTAGGCATTGTAGGCTTCATTCTTAGATAAATATGGCCTTAAGTGTAGTTGTCTGCTAAAATCATGACATTTTGTGTGTGTATGAGTGCATGCAGTATGTTTCTATTTCATGGTGGAGGGAAAGGCATATTAAGCATGAACGCTAGAATCTCTGATTTTGTATTTATAAATCAATTGGGCAAAACCCAGTTTTGCATTTATGATCTCTTCTCATAATGGCTTCCCATAACAACTTTGTGCTGAAATGATTTGCCTAGAAATTTTACATTAACAGCTAATCTACTTTCAAAATCAGTTTGAAATACTAAATTAACTGTGAACTCCTGGTGGCCACATAGAAAAAGTTTAACCAACATGGAATTACTGAAGTGTTGTTTGTGGTTCTGCATTTTTAATTTCACTGCATTTTAACAAAAAGCTGTCACAAAACCTTGCCCGACTACCACTGAAGTTGATGGCAGTTTTGCATTGAATGTGATGGGGGCATGACTGGGCCCCATTGTGTTTGGAGTTTACATCATTCACTTGTTTGTTCAAGGAGATAAAAAGGCAAGCTGTCAGTAAGTATGAAGCTCAGAATTTTTTATTCTAAAGAGACTGTTCAAGTCATTCACTGAACTGTTAATCTTGATGCTAAATAATAAAAATGAAATGAGCCAGGTCTGGGTCTCCACTCCAGCCACTTTGCACCACTCTGGTGGTGCAAAACAGCCAACAGGCCAGTGGATTCATTTACCTGAGGACTTCCCCTGTGTTTGGGACTCCTCAGTTTTCAGAGATCAGCTGTCATAGTCCTACACCCACCTTCCTCCTGGTACTGTGCTTGGAGGGAAAGATGTATAACCAGGGGATCTCTATTCAATGACACTTAACTTCTGAAATGACCCGTTGAGGCCATGGTTTGGAGGTCATGGTGTTCATCGTAATTGTGACTTTGATTAAAGTTTGTGATGAGCCTATTTCACACTCAACCCACAGTGGATTCTCAACCCACTGAGCCCACTTCATTCTCAACCCACAGCCTGGCTCCTGCATCAAACGTTTGAGACCTGGCACGTGTGGTCATGGCACCATTCAGGTATGGCATGTTCATACCTCCATAGGTGGAGTGGAAGAGAGGCCAAACTTGTACTGTGACACCATGCACTAAGTTACATCACCCTGAACCACAGCGGGACAGGAGTCCCTGCTGTGGGGTGAGTGCAGTGCAGGCTTGCCCACCAACCCTCCTCCCCCTTTGCATGACTCCTTTATTATTTTGCTTACATATCTGCAATAAAATGTACTAAAATATCCAGGCCAAAACTGTAGCATTAGCCATGGGCAGCAGGATGTAATTTCAAACAGCCCAAGAGCCATATCCCTGCCTGGCCCCAAGAAAAACGGGGTTGTAAATGGCAGTTAAGCTACTTCTGCTTTCATTCCATCCAGTTTTGTGTCAAGTGGAACTCAACTAATCTAGATGATATGGGGCAAATAACTACAACAATGGAGTGAGACTGTATGAACTATTTTGTGTTGCTCTGTTCAGTTTAGTTTTAAATTAGAAATGGGAAGCTTCTTTCCTATTAGAAACTTGAATAACTTAGACAAATTGTTCAGGGTTTCTTGTCTTCATAAAATAGCCATGTTCCTAGTTTTACTGTGAGGGAAACCGAGTTATATATATTTTTCTGTTGTTTAAAACAATGTTTGGGTTTTTTTAAATGTGCAAGAACCTTTCGGTGCATAGAGCTGTATTGAATTAAATCTAAGCAACCACAGATGATGTGGTTTCATCTTTATAAGCTTGTCTAAACTTTTGACCTTAGAAAGGCTTCTAAGAGTTCAAAGCATAGACACTGCTTGGTTGAACAGAGTCAAAGTGTGGTTGCACTTTTTTGGCCTTTCAAGAAATAATGCCAGCTTAATACAGGCTCAGGCATTATAGACTTTGCTGGGATCTATCATAAATAAAAATTCCCTTCCATTTTTACTGTACAAGGAAATGCCAAAAAGAAAAATGAAACATGCCTGAGCTCCAGAGGCTTTTACTCTATTTTCCATGGAAAATATATATTGATTTCTCTCCCTATTTACACATAATGAAATAAAACAGCTAAATTTCAATGAGCTATTGTATATTCAAGCACAAGTCTTTCAATTTACACATTCCCAGCCAAATGCCTATTGGAATTCATATAAGGGTAACAATGTATGGTTTTCATTCAGTATATACACATACAAGAATTTCCCTGCTCATCAATGAAGTGTAGCATCTAAGTACATTTCATATGTCTGAAATGATGGCAGAGCACATTAATGCTGTTTTAAACTCAGGGGGTTCTTTTAGTTTGTTTTCAGTTTAACACTCACTGAAGGACAGTGAGATAACTTCAGAGGGAATGGTGCATTGTACTCTTGACCTTGATTGTCCGCAGGATCTTATAAGCCCCTTCCTTTAGAGCTTTTGTATTTTACTGGCCTCCACTAGGCAATGTGACCATTTAAAATTGTATAAGTATAAATCAGTGATAACATTGTTGGTACAAATGAAAAAGAGGTCATCCTTAGCAACAATGTTTGCTGAACTCCAAAAATGTTTATGCCACTTCTATCCTCTGGTCTTTTTCCTCTTCTAGTTTTCCCAACTAATCTCCTTGTTTTTTTCCAGTAGGGAAGAGGCTGTAAGGCAGTGGTGGGCAATCAGGGTAATCCACTAGCAGGCCACGAGACAGTTTGTTTACATTGACTGTCCGCAGGCACGGCTGCCCATGGGCAATGAGAGCTGTGGGAAGCAGTGCAGGCTGGATGTTTCCAAAGTCCTGGGCAGGCTCAGCCTGAGTCAAGTGCCAGTGTAATAAATTCAAGCACTGCACTTTCTCTTGACCAACCTGGCTCCTGAGGGCTTATTAAATATTTTAGATTGGCACTTGACAGAGCAGCAGTAAACTCTCTCTCTAAGGCAGGATATGACAGATGTCTATACAGTCATGACTGGTGTAGAAAGTAAATAAGAAAGTAATTTAATCCTTCTCATAATACAAGACCTATGGGTCACCAAATGAAATTAATAGGCAGCAGGTTTAAAACAAACAAAAGGAAGTATTTCTTCATACAACACACAATCAACCTGTGGAACTCTTTGCCAGAGGTTGTTGTGAAGACCAAGACTATAACAGAGTTCAAAAAAGAACTAATTAAGTTCATGGAAGATAGATTCATCAGTTGCTATTAGCCAAGATGGGCAGGGATGGTATCCCTAGCCTCTGTTTGCCAGAAACTGGGAATGGGTGACAGGGGATGGATCACTTGATGATTACCTGTTCTGTTAATTCTCCCTGAAGCACCTGGCATTGGACACTGTTGGAAGATAGGATATTGAGCTATATGGACCTTTGGTCTGACCCAGTATGGCCATTCTTATGTTCTTGCATGCAGCACCTATTCATGGGAGGAGTAGAAAACAGATGCTTCATCTGCAAAAAAAGGGCTGCTTGAGAAAGAAAAGAGTGTAAGAGGATGGAGAGAAGATGTTAGAGAGTTTGGACTGGAGGAAGGTCTGAGACTCAGATGTTCTGGGCTGGCCTTATCAGTTCCTTATGTCTCACTTACCTGTGCTGTTATGTTGAGGAGTGCTATCTGGGGTCAGATTTGAATTTTAATTCCAGGGGTGGATTCGTGGAGTTCCTGATCTCTCTGCATTTCCTGAGGCTTCCTAACAGTCTCTGTAAGTAATTGAGATTATTTTCACAACTGGGGCGGGGAAGCCTTGTATTCAAATATGATAGTTTTATATATTGTAGCTGGATTAATTTTGTTTTATTTTTAAATTATTGGGCATTTGAGGGAATTCTACCAGTGGGAAATGACAAGGGAAGCTTAGTTAAGAGGTGCAAATGCAAAGATTTATTCTCTGATAGTCAATAACTTCTGTTACTACAAATAAAAGTTTAAATAATTAGGAAGGGCTTTCTAAATCCTACCCTAGTTAAATGCTCTCAGGGAGGTCTTAAAAATGTGGATTGAATTCTAGCCTCAACTCATCCCACTGTGATTACTTATTCATACTGTACATACAGCTACTGGGTTATAGGTATGTCCCTGAAGCACAATACTTATTTTTCATGGGTGAGATATACTAATCTGAGATAACTTAATTTATATGATGCTGAAATCCAATCTGAGACTGGATTTTAGAGAGATAAATACATGCTAGATGAATGCCAACAAGAGCCGCTTAGCTTGTTAATTTAATGTCTTTTAAGCATTCAATAAAATGTGTGTTTGCTGTACATCCAGGAGTGGAATGTCAATTCTCATTACTGTCATTATAAACTTAAAAAGAGAGCCCAATAATTGTGTCCAGTAGAAAAAATAGATACATGAAGTCCATTTGCATTATTTCTTGATAGTAATTACATGAACAGTAAGGATCTTCTAGCTAAAGCAAAATGTAGCTTGATATGTATATGTTAATATATAAGCCTAGGAAACATATTTTGAACTATTTTTGTGATTAGAATGAATTTCAAGGCACAAAAAAAAAGGCATCCTAACATGTGCAGAGTGAGTCAGAGCATATTTTTTTTAAAAGAGCCTGATTCTAACAAGTGAAGTACTGAAGCTACATTTTACTCACAGTGCAGTAAATAAAGATAAATAAATTGCTTCATTTTTGTTAGAAGCAGAGTCATTGCTGGGAGATTAGCTTAGTTTAGGCAGCAGGAATGGTCTTGCTGTTAAGGCATTTGAATAGGAATGAGGAGATCAGGATTCTGATGGATTTTTAAGGCCAGAAGGGACCGTTATATCATCTAGTCTGTTTTCAGCTCAGTTACAGGCTTCCTGTGTGACTTTGGGCATGTCATTTTCAGAGGTTCTTAGCAGCTACAGCAGGAATTGAAGTCAAAGGGAGATAGAGATGGTTAGCTCCTCGGAGAATCGACCTAATTAAAGCTTGGCAGGAAATGGTTTTTCTGTCTTGCAAAAATTGTTGAGATTAAAAAAAACCCAAACTCCTCCATCCCAAATCAGGAAGAAAAGTTAAAATCTTGAATATTTTTGCAAACTGAAGATCTTCCCCTCACTGGAAATTCTGTTCAGGTCAATCAAAAACTTTAATTTCAATTTTGACATTTCCCCCCTTTTTTAACTTCCCTTAGTCTAAATCTACTAAAATTTCAAAACAAAAATTGTTTCTACTAAAAAAACTGGAAACTTTCTGTTTCAAAATGTCAAAGCAGGGTGTTTTGACTGTTTCAAAACATTTTTTCCTGAACATTTTTTAAATTGACAGATTCATCAAAACCACACATTTCTCATACAATTTTAGTTTCTGTGAATCTGCATTTTTTAACAAAAATATTGCAGACTAGCTCTAGGCCTAATACTGCTCTGTCCCTCGGTTTCCCAATCTGCAAAATGGGAGTGAAGATCATTCTTTGCCTCAGAATGTTGTTGTAGGGCTAAATTAACTATTTTTTTTCCTCAGGTGCACTGATACTCATGGACATTAAGGCCATTAGAGAGTATCATGATAATCTATACTGATCTCTGGCACATTCCAGGCCACAGAACCTCATCCACCCCCTCTTACAGTAGGCCCATAACCTCTGGCTGAGTTACTGAAGTCTTCATATCTTCTTTAAAGACTTCAGGTTACAGATAATCCACCATTTACTCTAGTTCAAATCAGCAAGAGACCCAGATCCCACACTGCAGAAGAAGGCAACCCCCTCACCTCAGGTTTTTGCCAATCTGCTCTGGAAAAAAATTCCTTCCTGACCCCAAATATGATGATAAGTTTGACCCTGAACAAGTGGGCAAGACCTACCAGTGTGACACCTGGGAATGAATTTCTCTCTAGTAACTCAGAGCCTTCCTCATCTAGTGTCCAGTCTCTGAACCTTGGAGATATTTGCTAATAGCAGTAGCAGATGGCAATCTCATGGTATCATCCCATCCATAAACTTACCAAGTTCAGTCTTTTTTGCCCCACTGCTCCCCTTGGAAGGCTTTCCCACAACTTCACTCCTCTGATTATTAGAAACCTTCATCTAATTTCAAGCCTACATTTCTTGGTGGCCAGTTTTTATCCGTTTGTTCTTATGTGAGCATTGGTCCTTAACTTCAATAATTCTTCTCCCTCCTTGGTGTTCCCTCTGATGTATTTATAGAGAGCAATCCTATCTCCCTTCAGCCTTTGTTTTGTTTGGTTAAACAAGCCAACCTTTTTAAGACTCCTCTCATAAGGTAGGTTCTCCGTTCCTCTAATCATCCTAGCAGCCCTTCTCTGCACCTATTCCAGTTTGTTTTCATCTTTCTTAAACATGGGAGACCAAGATTGCTCACAGTATTCCTGATGAGGTCACACCATTTCAATGTCTGTTAATAAATGTTAATGATAAGAATTCCCTTATCATGAAAGACAAATAAAATGTTATCTGGGTTTACTGTGAGATTCCAAGTGAATATCTGCATTTGAGGATGCATGACCACTCCACTTTGGAGCCTGGGGCTGAGTGACAAGGCTGGTTTGATGATATCTATCTCCTCCTGGGTTATTAATATTAAATGACAGTTCTGGAAAAGACTCTGGCCAGAAGAGAGCTGTAGCCATGGGGCGTGAGAAGAAATGGGCCTGGTAATAAGGAACCAGGCAAAATAAAGAAGATTTGGGAGTATTTCTAGCAAAGAAATGCAGTTTCTATTGATGTGATGAGATCTATATTGTCCGTTACTTACTAGACTAAATAAAGTCCAAAGCCCACTTTTGGACAGCGTGACTTCCTCTCATGCTCTGTATCTATTCATTCAGCTTTTGTCTGCAACCCAGAAAAGCTATTTGCAATGTATGCTATCTCTGTAAACAACTTGTTGCCCACATTTCAGTAACATATTTTCCTTGATATCATCCAGCTGCTAATTTCTAATTTTGTCTTGTATGGGGCCCTTGGAATAACTACCACTCTTCAAGCTACTCTTTCATCCTTCTTATTGTGTCTACACTCCCCTGCTTCTCTACAGTTGGCTTAAGAAGTGCATTTACTGTGTAATCTAGTCTGTTCTGTCTTATCTTTTCTCTTTAAACATAAAAATCCTTAAGCAAATGTAAAGCTGTCTGGTTAACCCTTAAGGTAAGCATTATCACAAGTGTACATAGCTTGGTTCTTTCTAGTTTTTAGGTATTTGGAGGGTCTTTGTTTATATAACCAGATGACATCTTGTAATCAATAAACTGGCATCTGGCAGTTAAGTTTCTCAGCTTCATTTTCTATTCAGGATTAAAATTGCCAAAGATTTTTGTCACTTTCTTCTGAATTACATTTTTAGCTACCTTTCTGTCCCATCCCATTGTTTCCACATTGCTTTTTGTTTAGTCCTTTGTCCTGCTTTTCCAATTGCTACTGCTATTTTTGCTGTTTTCACTTTATTCCCTCACTGTTTTATTGCTGTGTTGTTGTTGTTTCCCCCCCTCATTCTTTCTATCCCTCTTGGAACCAGATTTCAGCAAATGGAGACTCCCCATTACCTGTGAAAATACTGCAGCTGTTAAACCGACACCTCTATCCAAGCTCTCACTATTTTCTGTCCCTATATATAATCACTTAATTTGCACCACTTCACTCCCTCCTGCTAGAAAAGGGCAACCATCAGGATCCCTTTTATATTGAAGCTCGCTCTCTCTCTCTCTTTCTCTTATTTATACACGAGCTATGATTCTGGCTTTTCCACTAGGTTCTATTTTTTGAATAAGTTCAGCCCTGGTCCAGAGGGGGGTAAGAAGTAATTTAGCATTTATGTTAGCAGCTTGATTTTGACAAAGCAGAGAGTGGTTATATTGTCAAACTGAGTGGGGAGATTTTTAGATATAGGTTGAATTGAAACCATCAAACTTGAATCATGAAACCTGCTGTGAAAGAGCAGAGTCACCTAGTTGAGGAGGGGAGTAAATTTTCTAGGATTTATTAAACAATAGAAATCAATCTTTTAAAAAAATGGCTACTGTTAATGTTTTTGTATAGCTTGGTCAGTATAATGTATTATTATTATTTATTAAAGTTCATCGTTAGGGAGTTGTTCTTTGAGCTATTTGTGATTATTATTTTTTTTAAATAAGGATTTCCTGCCTTTTCAGTTCATCATTATGAAAATTTCATCATAGATAATAACTTGTTTGTTAAGCCTGTTTATCAATAACATGTGAAACAAAAGAATAGTCTATAGCTCTCTCTGTTTTCCTGGAGGGGGGGGGCAGATTGCTATCTAATTATATGAAAACAGTCTTGCATTCCCATGAAATTACTGAATATTTTCTTTTCTTTTGTTGTTGTTGTCAGGTTGGGATTGATCACGCTAGTTAAAAGGACAGTTATATTCTTGCTAATTATTTTTCTCTTAAAAATATTGCATGAGCTTGTTCTACCACTGTGTCATACTCTCTCAGAACACACATTTAAAAGGAGCAGAGAATGGCAACCCCATGGGGTTTCCCTGTTGAGCCTTCTTGCTAACATGTTGCTCTATAATCAGCAGCAGTTATGCGCTGCATTGAAGAAGATTTTGGCTTCCAGCGTTCTCATCCTATAGGCTTCCATCTTTCTCTGAGAAAAGCTGTGCAAAAGCTAAGGAGAGACAGTGGGGACAGGGAACTATAGTGTAGCTGAAAAGCACATAGATGCTCAGAAACCAGTTGTGGTCAATAATGAAACATTTACTATATCAATAAATATTTGATAATTTGCAGGTGTCATAAACAGATGGTTAAGGGTTAATGCCTCTTTTACCTGTAAAGGGTTAAAAAGTTCACCTAGCCTAGCTAACACCTGACCAGAGGAACCAATGGGGGAACAAGATATTTCAAAAGGAAGGAGGGAAGTTTTTCCTTTGTTTAGAGAGTTTCAGTTTCAGCCAGAGTGAAAAAGATCAAGGACCCAGCCTCTTATCAGAGTAGTAAATTTTAGAAAGGAATAAATAGGTTTATGTTTATTTCTTTTTAACCTGTCTTATGCAAATTGAGGTAGAATCAAATTGGGTATTTGAGTATTTTTTTTTTGTGTGTGTAACTAAATTTGTGCCCAGGGGAACATCCTCTGTGTTTTGAATCTGTTATCTGTGAGAGAGCTGGTATGCTAATCTCTCCCAGAGGGTTTTCTTTTACCTTTCTTTTCTTTAATTAAAAGCCTTTTTTCTTAATACCTGATTGATTTTTCCTTATTTTTTTAGATCTAAAGGGATTGGATCTGGACTCACCAGGGATTGATGGAGGTGGGGAAGGAGGGGGGATGATTAATTTCTCCTTGTTTTAAGATCCAAAGGATTGGATCTGGACTCACCAGGGAATTGGTAAAGGAGTCTCTCAAGGTTACCCAGGGAGGGGAAGGTTTCGGGGGGGCCAAGGAGTGATCCAGACACTGAAATTCTGGATGGTGGCAGTGGTACCAGATCTAAGCTAGTAATTAAGCTTAGAAGTGTTCATGCAGGTCCCCACATCTGTACCCTAAAGTTCAGAGTGGGAAAGGAACCTTGACAGCAGGCAAAATAAAAGATTTAGTTTTGTTGTGTTTCAACACAGCTCAGTGGTTTGAGCATTGGCCTGCTAAACCCAGGGTTGTGAGTTTAGTCCTTGAGGGGGCGATTTGGGGATTGGTCCTGCTTTGAGCAGGGGGTTGGACTGGATGATCTCCTGAGGTTCCTTCCAACCCTAATAATCTATGATTCTATGATATTTTGACTGCCCTCGTGGTCCCAATTTGAGTCAGGAAAAAGAGCTACATTTTATAATCCATGACAAATTCATTATCTACATGTGGCTTTTGTTTGTGGTGAGAACTGCCCTAACACAACTAACAGAGCATTTAAACTAATAATATTTTGCTAAGGGAACACCAGACTGTAGATTATCTTTTCAGATAACTTTTACATCAATACCTGTTTGCCTAATGAAGGTGACATACCTATCTGCTTAGGTAGACAAAGTGTGCTAACTCTTATGTACTAAGTAATTGTAGAAAGGAAGCTTTTCTGACCATAAATTATCTCAAATATTTTATTTTACTTCAATTTGTTGCTGTAGTCAAGACTTTATTATCTCATAATCAGATAATTGTTGGTCTTGTTGTTTATCTTGCTTTATTAAAGTCAATTACATGTGATTTATTAGTTATTAGAAAGGTATAAATAATAAACTTGTAGGCTAGTGGTAAATTAGCATTTTAATTGGACTTCCAATAAATTGTCATACAATGAATGCATAATTAGATATAAGAAATAATATACCATAGTAAAACTCACCTCCTGAACATGCAGGGAATATTAATATAGGTGGGGTTGATAGCACTGCCTATTATTCAAGTAATCTGTCATTTCCCATTCTAAAACCCAGGTTTAAATTGCTTATAACTTTGCTAAACTTTAGCTGTTCAGGCTGAAATTTTCCATGCTGGGTGTCTGTCTCAGGTGTAATCCTTCTGGAAAATTTCAGTCAAAATAGTCTAGCCACTTCCAGGAATGAAGCCAGGGAAAAGTACATTGTTTTCTCATGTAAAAAAAATTCTAGTAGCCTTTTCTTTGAATCTCTCCAGCACCTCCATGTTTTGAAGCAAGTACTTGAAATTTGACAGGGATGTGGGGTATGTGTCACAGATGTGTCTTTTGCTGTTTCCATGAAAATCTACCTGACTTTGGCCTAGTAATAAGTATCTGAAAAATTGCAGTTCAGAGATGCTCATTATAGACTTAGATTTTAGCAGCTGAATTCCCTAAAGGTTTCCTACTGAGCATGCTTGAGCTGAAGGTGAGCATTACTTTCCCTGCAATTGTAGCTCTGGGCTATAGTGGGCTATCTGGGGCTGAGGTCAAGGCCAAGCAACTGAATCTGAGAGCAGGGAGCCTGTCTCTCTAGTGCTCTCAGTGATTCGCCCCTGCTGGGCTCAGGAAGCATAGAGGAGGAAATTGCCTGACTCGGATGCAGAGGGGACAAGAATTGAACCTGTTTGGGGGTGGTGGTAGATTGAGATGAGGAGTTCAGGTGGAGACAGGGACTGGCTTGGCAATGAGACGAGGACACAGAACCAAGGATAGGGGCATTGAGATTGGATGAGGAACCTAGAGAAGGAGATTGGGATGAGATGTCAATGATTTGAGGTTGGGAGAATGACTAGAGGCAAGGGTGGGGGAAATAGTTTGGTTGAGGAGTCAGGACTCGGGGAATCTGAGACTGGCTTAGCAAGGAGACTGGGGACAAGGTGGTGGGGAATACACTGGGAGAGGGAGGCTGGGAATGGCTGGACAAAGAGATTGGAACTGGGACTGTGGGGTGGAGAGGGGACATTGGGAGAGAGAGTCTGGAATGATGAGATTAAGATAGCTGAGCAAAGAGACTGGGCCTGGGATGAGAATACAGAATAGTAGAGGCCAGGACTTGCTAGGTTAGGCAAATAGAACTGGAATCAGGAGTGGAGAAGAAACAGGACTGGGACAAGGACAGGTTGGAGAGGGGTTAAAAGGGACCATACTTTGGGAGAATGGGCAGGAAAAGTCTGTCCACTAAAGCCGTTGAAAAAATATTATGTGATCATGTAACTAGAGACTGTATGATAATGCATATGCACAAGGAGGCTGAGTTAAGGTTGCACAAACACCTTTAATTCTAAAATTTCCTAATTTCTGAATACTTGTCTTTGCAACCATAATAATGTGCTTTGGATGTAGTTTATATATGTATATGTGAAATAAATCTATAGAATTTGGGCCTGGTCCAGTGTCCACCGAAGTCCAGAGAGAGTCCCACTGAGTTCAGATCCCAGAATCTCTGGGCTGCAAAGGAAATAGTTCATCTTTCCTTTTACAAATTTAAATTTATTTCAGAAACAAAACACATCTCTTGTCCATAAGTTTGAGCCATACTGAATCAGTAGGTGATATTTCTATAAGTTCAACAGTTTCTGATTAGCTACTATTACACGTGTTTGTTCTGGATTTACTCTAATTGTGGGAAAAGCAATGCAATGCTGTGAAAGAGTACTTTACCCTAATCAAAGATAGTGAAATGAGCTCATCTAGGCAGGGACATTTTATATGTATGAATATCATCTAGCATTATGGAGCCCTGATGTCAACTGCGACCTCCAGATGCTTCCATATTGCAAATATTAATAAGATGAATACTGATCCTACAGTGGTCACACCAGCTGTCCAAAATCATTTGGAGGTTCTCATAATCTTTACTGAGGTATTTTTGGATTATATTGGGAACATGCAAATAATAAAATATTAAGATTTGAACATTACTCAGATTTGGGTAGCCTGATGTTTGGATCATATTCAGAGCCCCCAATTTAAAATAATCAATTGTCCCTCCGTCTCCCCTTTGCAAGACTTCTCCTTCTGTCCTATGCCCTCCCATGTCCCTTTCTGACAAGTTGCCAGTACTCCATCTCCTAGACAGCCCCCAACACAATCAGTTGATTCATCTGGAGGAAGGGGCTGTAACTCTCCAATCTCTTCTGTCTGACTGTTTCTTTCCCTTCACTGCTCCTTTTGGACACAGTAGGAAGCATTGTAATATTCACTAACATTGGCAACCAAATAAAACATCCCTGAGTGGTCCAGGCGTCAGCCAATTATGAGAAGCTGACTAAATACAAGTATCACCCAGACCATGGGCTCGTAAGAATTCAAGATTCCCCCTTCTAACTCTATAATGACAATTATAATACACCTCCAGCCGAGCTTTAAGGAGAACTGTGGTTGAGGAGTGGGTAATTGCTTTGGTAGTGATCTCTATGAGTTTTTATAGCTTGGATAAACATCCAGGCTAAATCTTTTTAGGTAACTGCCCTCCCCAGATTTATATGGAGCATGACTCTCTTGGGGCTGGTTTATATCATGCTTTTATAGTTTGGCTATTGCAATAGTTTGTAATTTGCTGTTATATATAGAATGGCTGCATCCATGCTTGGGGTTTGTAACTTTCTTAACATTATTCCCTGGTTTTCATAGGCCAGAATACTTTAGTATAGATGAGAATCAAGCCCATAGTCGGTATCTTAAAAATCAGTAATGCATATTGTCATAAACAGATAGCTAAGGGTTAATGTCTCTTTCACCTGAAGCACCTGACCAGAGGACCAATCAGGAAACCGGATTTTTTCAACTTTGGGTGGAGGGAAGTTGGTGTCTGAGTCTTTTGTCTGGCTGGCTGCTTTCTCTGAGCTTTGGAGAAGTAGTTTCTACTTTCTAGTCTTCTGTTTCTAAGTGTAAGGACAAAGAGATCAGATAGTAAGTTATATGGTTTCTTTTCTTTGGTATTTGCATGAATATAAGTGCTGGAGTGCTTTAATTTGTATTCTTTTTGAATAAGGCTGTTTATTCAATATTCTTTTAAGCAATTGACCCTGTATTGTATCATCTTAATACAGAGAGACCATTTGTATGTATTTTTCTTTCTTTTTTATATAAAGCTTTCTTTTAAGACCTGTTGGAGTTTTTCTTTACTTCAGGGAAATTGAGTCTGTACTCACCAGGGAATTGATGGGAGGAAGAAATCAGGGGAGATCTGTGTGTTGGATTTGCTAGCCTGATTTTGCATTCCCTCTGGGGGAATAGGAAAGTACTTTTTGTTTCCAGGATTGGGAACAGAGAGGGGGAGTCACTCTGTTTGGATTCACAGGGCTTGTGTCTGTGTATCTCTCCAGGAGCACCTGGAGGGGGGAAGGGAAAAAGGATTATTTCCCTCTGTTTTGAGACTCAAGGGATTTGGGTCTTGGGGTCCCAGGGAAGGTTTTTCAGGGGGACCAGAGTGCCCCAAAACACTCTAATTTTTTGGGTGGTGGCAGCAGGTACCAGGTCCAAGCTGGTAACTAAGCTTGGAGGTTTTCATGCTAACCCCCATATTTTGGACGCTAAGGTCCAAATCTGGGACTAAGGTTATGACACATATGGATACACTATTGGGAAACAGGCTGGCTTATGTGCTGTCATACCATAAATAGATAATAAAAAGAATCATTATGCAATCAGTTTCAATATTCACTCAAATGCTGGCTACAGGATCCAATATTGCTTCCTGTGGAAGCAGCATGTACATAAGTATATACATTCATCCTCATCTGACCAGGTCAGCACATATGTGCCCATGCATAGTTGTGTGTCTGCATAGAATCCTATAAATATAGGGCTGGAAGGGATCTCCAGAAGTCATCTAGTCCATTCCTCCATGTTGAGGCAGGATTAAGTGTACCTCAACCATCCCTCACAGGTGTATGTCCTGCACAATTAATATAGGTGTGTATGTGTGCCGTTGATTGTGTTCTCCTATCCTTCCCCAGGACAATATTGTCAAAGATAGCAGCTGTAATACTATCGTGACAAATTTCAAATGCATGAAATTGCAAAATCATTCTGTATTATGCTAGGCATCAATGTTACAAGTTGATTTGCAAGAGATTTTCAGGAATGCATGAGGCTGTGGAAATTCATGGAAATTTATTTCTGGAAAGCTTGAAAGCCATGCAAATGAACTGGTAAAGATTTTCATGTTAACTTGCACAAAAACATATTTACTGGTTTCAACCAACACTTTCTCTAATGGATTATCATTGTGCAGCTAGTTATCATGGTGTTTTTCTAACTGAGAGAGAATGGAAAAATTAAGTATGCCCTCACACATTTCTACTTGGCTATAAAAAGTGAGGATCTTAATGTTATATAACTGTAAATACAAAAATATTCCTTTAGGATTAATGCTTGGTTCAGGACCTACACAGGAATTTGTCATATGTCTGTTTTTGTCCTACTTTATCCAACTTGAAAATTCTACACTAGCTGTTTAAAATTTCACTTTACTATGTCCAGGCATGTGGGTCACAGGTTAGGGTAAATCTGCTTTAAAATAGTGATATTATATCAGTATAATTATATTATAATCAATATTTCAATCCTCTTCACAATGCATATTTTAGTTCTCTTCCTCCTATTGATAGAGCAGTCACCTTCCCAACGGCTTTTGATTTTGGCTGGCTGCAGAGCTGATGTTTACATTTTTAAATTCAGGATGTGTTTGACAGCCAATTGCTGGAAGAGAACTTTCTATTCAGACTGTCAGCTTTGCACATTCTGTGGCCTTAGACAAAGCGCTCACCTTCCAGATGTTCAAACACTAAACTGTGACCTTATGTCTGAACAATTGTTACTTTCACAAAATTGTACTTTTCCATTTGCAGGTTAATTTTGTAATATTATGAAATAACAAAACACATTCTACCTGTATGGAAATTCTGATACTAAGAAGGAAGGCACATTAATGTATTACCTCTGGCAACCTACCAGTCATGGTGTGCAGAAGTCAGTGTGGTAAAAGCAGCTAAAAGCATAGCATTTTGGCAATGGGTTCAGCAGGATAATGCAGAACTGTAAAATCATGACAATTTAAATATGCTTAAGTAAATAGAAGCATTCTGTCACCTTTGACCTAACTGGCCTATTGTGTTTTTCTGCCTTTGCTGATCTAGGCTACAGCTTGTCTGGTGTGACAGATATAGTAAGCAGCCTTTAAATTACTGCTGTGGGTACACAGTGATTAACTTTATATTCTATTCTGCTATCCTAAGAGTGTGCATTATTAGATATTACTATGATGTTCACTTGAGAAAATCATTTGAAAAACACAAAAAGGTCTTAATGTTCAAGTCTGATGTTCTCTCTGCCTGAGTATATAGAGTAGCAAATTATAATAAGACTTTTAGAAGAGGAAAATAAAAATACAGCTCAAAAATATAGCACATAAGAAATAAATTCAGTGTAAATAAATAGAAGAATATTAAAGAAACTTAAAAATGGGGGCACATTGGATGGGATTGTCCAAACTCCTCCTAGAGTGGTGCATAGAGGCATTCCTGTATGCATTGACCTTTGTGTCTCCTAAATGGAGAGTGGTAAGAGGTCTCTGTGACACCTCAAACCTTATCCTCTGGATGTCACAGGATGTGTTCCAGAGGTCTGGGTCTCAGTCTGGGTCCGGGTTCATAGCAGGAAAGAGAGATAACAGCTGGCCAGGTTGGGGATGGGAGTAGGCAAGTAAAGGTTGGGGTTTCAAACCTTGGTTCAGCTGAAATAAATTAATACAACCAATATGAGGCTGTATTATCTTTTCTGCTCTCTATCCCCAGGAGTTCTGGGGACAGCTGTAACCTGGGTACCATAGCTACCATGGAAATGTGCTGTTAGGGTCTGTGTCAGGGGCCAGAGGTGGTGAAGCCAAATACCCCTGGCAGAGGAGGTCTTCCCTGCTAGGTGCAGGACTGGTGATGCCAAATCCTTACCCTCCCAAAAGCCTCCTTCAAAAGGGGAATCCTACGGTAAGTTGGGAATGGTCTTGTAATGTATCCGATGACGTGGGCTGTAGCGCACAAAATCTTATGCTGAAATAAATTTGTTAGTCTCTAAGGTTCCACAAGTACTCTTGTTCTTTTTGCAGATTCAGACTAACACGGCTGCTACTCTGAAACTTGAAATGACAGTGTTTGTGGCCAATGTGTCCCATGACCTGGCTATTTTCTGGCCGATATTAAGTAGCCAGGAGGAAATTAGGGAACCACTTGATGCCCTAACCAGCAGCGGGGACTGAGGCAGCCCTTGGTAGGCCCAGTATCGTTTGTGTGTGTGCGGGTGGAGGGGTGCATGATGATAGTATGAGGGGTTCAAGCACATAAATGAATTCAGCCCTACGCGATTTGCCCAAGGCCATAGAGCCAGTCAATGTTACAGTAAGTTTCTTGGCTCCCCGTTCTTGCTCTATTTTTAGCCCACAGCTCTCTCTGATACCACATAAGGAAATAGTGAGAGGTAAATGGTAAAAAGATGTTTGTGCACAGTTGAGGCATGAATCTAAACACACATTGAATTAGCAAATCAAATGAAATAGAAAAGCTACAGCAAAGAATAAATTGAAACATAAAAGAAGGCATCCAGAATCAAAGATGTTGTAATTGACAGTGTAGGAAATGGAGGCAGAGAAAACCAGTGATTACACTATTGGAGGAAAGTATTAGGGATATTATTGCTTTAATTCTCTTTGAATATGGTTATGAAACTGCAAATGAACAGGAAAGTCAATTGACAAATATTTTAGTTACATGATCCTAATATCTTAAGCGAAACCATAAATACCCCATGGGCATTTTCCTTCTCCTGTTAAAAGAGTTGGAAGTACTGATGTTAACTTCAGTGAGAACAAGGCTGTGCCCCATGTTTGCCATTACTCTCTATGGTAATGCAGAATATTTGGTTTTCCTCCCCCTACTATGCCGATATAATTCCCATTACTGTTAAAGGGACCATCACCTCCATGAAGAAAATAATAGATTCTATTGAATTTAAATTACAATCATTTTATTAATTCCACATTGTGTACAAATGAATTGCAGCCTGTCTTATGGAGTTTAATGCTGAATGATCCTTTATACCTTGGGTCGTTGATGAGCACACACATCATCTTGTGTCACAACTCACCAAAAATACAAAGCAAAGTTTTTCTTACCACTTAATTGTTTTCATATATCTAGCAAAACCAGAAGACACGCAGGAAGAATAGACAGATGACTAGGAAAAGGATCACAGCATGAGAGAGGTATTACAATTATTGGAAGCAGCGATGTATATAAATAAATGCAGAAGCCACTGAAATCTTTCAATATGTTTTACAGAATGAGCTAGAGTGCCTTAGAACCCATAGGGACTTGTGAAAGAGTCCAGAAAGAAACTATGTCTCTGGGTTCATTAAATGTGATCTGCCTCTGAACTGAAGGATTCCCCTTATGGATTTCCATACCAGGCACAGAAAAGGGGAAAAGAAAGAGCATTTGGAAAACATATAAAGTTTCAGAGAGGTGAATAGAATCAATGATTTACCAGTGATCTCGTTCAGAAATATACTTAGAAATTCTAAAATTGAGAGCAGCATGTGGTGCTTTCTCGGAAGAATGATGCAAGGCTTTAAAATGAAGTTTAAAATGCAGATTGTGTAATTTCCTTTGAAAGAAGTGATGGGTAATTCCTTTGTAATTATACATGGATGAATTAATTATTCTCTAATGAACTCAAATAAAACTTCATTTCATGGTGCAGTCTTTTCTTTTCTTAATTAAAAATATCCAAGAGCATATTTCTAATAGACTGTGATTTTTCTCTTTTGGATTATTGCTGCAGTTATGCTTGTTTCACCCCTAATATGTTGACATTGGGTTGGCAGATCCTCTATTTAGACAATCCAGCTCATTACAAGCTGGATTATGTCTCAACCAGTACCTGGGCACCAGGGTCAGAGATGTCTCTAAGGGCCCAATCCTACTTTTGCTGAAGTCAATGGAAAGATTCCCTAAGAGCATTATTTCCTTCTCCCCCCATTCTGTACAGCTGCATGGCTTGCAGTCACAATTTGGCTAGGAAGCACATTTGCTGCTCCAGGCTAGTGATCCCAAGAGCGTATAGCCTCTAAGGCAGGGAGGATACTCTTGAGAGAAGAGTCATGGCCACATCCATCCTCACACTGGGCAGATGAGGTGACTGAAAGCAGAAGGGAGTACATTTTACCATCTGCCAAAAGCACAGTGGATCTCCCACTGAATCCCAGAACTGAAGCTAGAGACTCAAGAACAATTATGGTTGATTTCTCCCATGGTTGTTCTGCAGTGGGTGATCACACATCTAGTTCTAGTTTTTTTTCAAAAACCACAAACACATAAGGGAGTTATAAAATTATACAGATTTAGCCAAGAAGTTGAACTTCTATAGGCTATGACCATTTAATATGAATTGAATAATCAACATTCCAGTGTATTACTTTTTTTTTTAATTGTACAGTGGTACTTTTAAATCTAGAAAATAGAAAGATCCTTAGAGCAAGTATTTATCTCTGCAGTTTCTCTCCTGCATTGATGGTAATGGTGTGTTTGTAAGGCATGTATGTGTAAGACTATAAATATACTATATATCTGAATAAATGTGTTGGCAACACTCTTTTGTATGTGTTCATTAATCGATGAATAATAAAGTTAGTATTGTGGTAGTACAATACATATGATATTAATAATATTGAAGTCACTGATCAACAGCTGTATTATATCAATGAATATTAGTTATTGTGGGATTCAGTGTTCATTGTTGGGTGAAATTTGTCTTGATGTGGAGAAGTGCTGTAAGACACTCCGTGCTACTTAAGACCTGTGTTAAGGCCATATGGGAGTTTCAGAGTATTAACACAAGACATCTGTGTCACCATTGGGACCAGAGGTATGCTATGGGGAGGATGCAAGGACAATCTAATGGCAATTAGTGTATGAATATATTGGATAGAAGAACTGTGTGGTTACTACTTCAAGGAAAGGAGATTTTGCCTTTACAACTCTACAGCCTAGCCAGGAGTTGAGAGAGATTTCACTGCCCTGGGACTTCTCTGTCAGAAAGTATAATTTATTGGGTCTCATGCAAGGGAAGTAAATGTCAACATTTCTGTATAGAATGAAGTTTTTCATTAAATGTATGTTCCTCTTAATCCAGGGATCATGTCTAGTACTGGAATCTAGGTGGTAAATATTAATTTTCCCTTCTTTAAATATATGTTTTTGTTACAATTCTCAACACCACTCTGAAAAATAAGAGGCCAGGTTCAGGCACAAATGTAATGGATAAAGGTACAGGTGTGAAAGCAGTTTCATATTTCCAACATTTCTGAAGACTTTTCAGCAGAAACTCAAATTCATTTATCCTCTTGATTATGCCTCTCCATCAATACACCTACACCTTATATAATTATGAATGTAATGATCTTGAACCTTCACATGAATGCAGCCTGCTGAAGCTTGACAATTGCTTTTTATTATCATTCACGTCTTGTATAACAGAGGGAATGTTAGTTGGAAAAAAAAATGCTCTCTGACTTTGAACGTCACTTAATTTTGTGCTTTGAAGCTATAAGGTGATGATGTCAGTTAGATCCTAAATCAAAACAATATAATGATTTAGAAACATTGGTACCTATGTAGGTAATTTATTATAATGTTTCCATATTAAAGCTCGTTAATATCTCAGAAAGCTGTTTTGACCTTTGACTTTGGATACTCACCATAAAGAATGAAAAAAATTCATATAAATGCAACATTTATCATTTGCTTTATAGTAAAGGGCTGGGAACATATGCTTGTCAGTGATCAGGTAGGAGCAAGAGTCTGGTCTACCTGTTAGAGCTGGATCCAGGATGGGGTAGGCATGGGAGCAAAGCCAAGGGTCAGAGTCAGGAGTCAGAATTCAAAGCCCTAAAGCCAAGGGTTAACTGGAGTCGCAGTCAGAAGGAGAAGAGGATCTAAGCCAGGAATCAGAAGTCAGGAGGAAGCTGGGGGCTAGAACAAGTACAGGAGGAGGCTGGAGCAGGAGCTGGTGCAGGCTGGGTCTGAAGCAAGACTAGAGAGGGCAGAGACAGGGTTAGTCTAAAGCACAGCTGCAGACTAGGACTATGCTAAGCAGCCACTGGACTGCTGGTGCTATTGAGTTTAAGTACCAGCCAGCCTGCTGACTCCTGCAACCAATCAGGTGCCACAGTCCATCACACAACTTATATCAGAACCAGCTGTGTTCACTGGGTTGCTAGGAGACTGGCTCTGCTGCAGGCTGGTGCCTGACACTATTGTTTTTGCCCAGAGTAATCTTTGGGGGGAAAAGTTAAATGTATTTTCCATTGATCCTAATCAATTGCAACTTAAAGGTCATAAAATGCTCCTACCTCTTTTAGGCACGTTTCCAATGTGCTATTATTAACCAGGAGCTATATTCAGTCCAAATGTCAATGTCTTAGTATCATAGGGGTAGCCATGTTAGTCTGGATTTGTAAAAGCAGCAAAGAGTCCTGTGGCACCTTATAGACTAACAGACGTTTTGGAGCATGAGCTTTCTTGGGTGAATACCCACTTCGTCGGATGCATGTAGTGGAAATTTCCAGGGGCAGGTATATATATGCAGGCAAGCTAGAGATAATGAGGTAGTTCAATCAGGGAGGATGAGGCCCTGTTCTAGCAGTTGAGGTGTGAAAACCAAGGGAGGAGAAACTAGTTCTGTAACTGGCAAGCCATTCACAGTCTTTGTTTAATCCTGAGCTGATGGTGTCAAATTTGCAGATGAATTGAAGCTCAGCAGTTTCTCTTTGAAGTCTGGTCCTGAAGTTTTTCTGCTGCAGGATGGCCACCTTAAGGTCTGCTATAGTGTGGCCAGGGAGGTTGAAGTGTTCTCCTACAGGTTTTTGTACATTGCCATTCCTAATATCTGATTTGTGTCCGTTTATCCTCTTCCGTAGAGACTGCCCAGTTTGGCCGATGTACATTGCAGAGGGGCATTGCTGGCATATGATGGCGTATATTACATTGGTGGACGTGCAGGTGAATGAACTGGTGATGGTGTGGCTGATCTGGTTAGGTCCTGTGATGGTATCGCTGGTGTAGATATGTGGGCAGAGTTGGCATCGAGGTTTGTTGCATGGATTGGTTCCTGAGCTAGAGTTACTATGGTGCGGTGTGCAGTTACTGGTGAAAATATGTTTCAGGTTGGCAGGTTGTCTGTGGGCAAGGACTGGCCTGCCACGCAAGACCTGTGAAAGTGTGGGATCATTGTCCAGGATGGGTTTTAGGTCCCTGATGATGCATTTAAGAGGTTTTTAGCTGGGGACTGTATGTGATGGCCAGTGGAGTCCTGTTGGTTTCTTTCTTGGGTTTGTCTTGCAGTAGGAGGCTTCTGGGTACACGTCTGGCTCTGTTGATCTGTTTCTTTATTTCCTCATGCGGGTATTGTAGTTTTGAGAATGCTTGGTGGAGATTTTGTAGGTGTTGGTCTCTGTCTGAGGGGTTAGAGCTGATGCGGTTGTACCTTGGCTGTAGACAATGGATTGTGTGATGTGCCCGGGATGGAAGCTGGAGGTATGAAGGTAGGCATAGCGGTCGGTAGGTTTTCGGTATAGGGTGATGGTAATGTGACCATCACTTATTTGCGCCGTGGTGTCTAGGAAGTGGACCTCCCGTGTAGATTGGTCCAGGCTGAGGTTGATGGTGGGGTGGAAGCTGTTGAAATCGTGGTGGAATTTTTCCAGAGACTCCTTCCCATGGGTCCAGATGATGAAGATGTCATCAATGTAGCATAGGTAGAGAAGGGGCGTGAGTGGACGAGAGCTGAGGAAGCGTTGTTCCAGGTCGGCCAT
This sequence comes from Gopherus flavomarginatus, assembly GCF_025201925.1. Classification (NCBI taxonomy): domain Eukaryota; kingdom Metazoa; phylum Chordata; order Testudines; family Testudinidae; genus Gopherus; species Gopherus flavomarginatus. The sequence goes on along the minus strand of NC_066630.1, from coordinate 15,328,264 downwards.
AAAAATATTGGCATATTGTGGGGCCATGCGGGTGCCCATAGCGGTGCCGCTGATCTGGAGATATATATTGTCATCAAATTTGAAATAGTTGTGTGTGAGGATAAAGGCACAGAGCTCAGCAGCCAGTTGTGCTGTAGCATCATCAGGGATACTGTTCCTGACAGCTTGTATTCCATCTGTGTGTGGGATGTTCGTGTAGAGAGCCTCTACATCCATGGAGGCTAGGATGGTGTTTTCTGGAAGGTCACCAATGCATTGTAGTTTCCTCAGGAAATCAGTGGTGTCACGGAGGTGAACTACCTCATTATCTCTAGCTTGCCTGCATATATATACCTGCCCCTGGAAATTTCCACTACATGCATCTGACGAAGCGGGTATTCACCCATGAAAGCTCATGCTCCAAAATATCTGTTAGTCTATAAGGTGCCACAGGACTCTTTAATGTCTTAGTAGTTTGCGATTAAAGAACTTCTGCAAATCTTCCTTGGCTCTAGATTTCTTTGCCTTCACCTTGTCCTGTTAGTCAGAGTCTATGACTCCTGTTCTTCACGTACAAGCATTCCTGTTGAATGCATCTTCTAAGGTGACACTGATCTTCATGGACTCCTTCAGCATCTCTTGCAACTATTGTCTGGGTCTTCCTAGCTGTATTGGCCTTATGATAGCTTTTGTAATCTCTGACCAAGAAATCCTATGTCTCATCTCACATGACCCAACCATCTCAGTCCATGCTCTCTCAGCTTTTTCATGACGGGAGCTACTCATATCATGGCATGTATCATTTCTGTCAGCTGACAGCTCTCATCTCACACAGCATCCACCTGAGCATTCTCTGTCAGCAATGTGAAGTAGTTATTCTTCTCTCCTCTTCATTGGCTAGCATTCCAATGCCTAACTTATGGATGGCCCAATCATGGCTTTATACACATTAATTAACATTTTTATTGCAGAGAATTCCCACCAACTCCCTGCATTTGCACCAAGCGCTCTTCATGAGACTCCTAACGTCCACATCCACATGCCCATTATCGCTCATTACTGAACTGAGGTATTTAATTGTTGCACAGAGGTTAACTGCATATCAGCTAATTTTACTGGTTTCTCATTGTCCCTTTCAATGAAGCATTGCATGTATTTCATTTTTTGTTGGCTAACACATAAACCACTTTCTTCTCATGCACTCCTCCATCATTCTATATCCCTTTCCAGTTTGTATTTATCTTTGCAACACAATATAATATCATAAGCACAATGCATACTGCATGGATCCTCTTCCCCAATCCCCTGAATGAAAGTATCCATTGCAATCACAAATAGAAATGGACTTAAGACTGATTTTGGGTATAGACCCACCCTCACTGTGAATGGATCACTGTAGCTGCAGCTGCTTCTCAGTGGTGTTGTACTGCCCCCCACCCCCACCACATGTCCATGATAATCTGAACATATCTGGTAGATTTCGTGGCCATAGACCGCCATATCAATTCTCTAGAAACTCTGTCATAAGCCTTCTCTCGGTGTACACTAAATGCTATTCATCGTGACTCTCCCTGTAATTCTATTGTTTACCCTCCTGCCATAAACCCAAATTGGCTGTCATTTATTTGATGCTTTAGTCACTTACAATGTCTTTTCCTGATAATTCTTTCCAACCATTTAATTGTATGACTCATTAACCTTATGAGTCTGTAATTCCTCTGCACATACATTTCACACTTGAAGATAGATACCAGCATGGTCTTCTGCTGCTCATTGGGCATTTTTCCAGTTTTGGGGACTAAATAGTTGAAGTTTATCATCATCACACCCCCTCAAGGCCTAATGCTTTAAATGCCACAATTGGTACACTGTATGACCTCACTGCCTTCCCATGTTTCATCTTCTTTAGTGCAGTCTCAGTCTTTACCTTGGTGACAGGTCTTGTGAGGTTATTGATTGCACATACTTCTCTCAATGGTCAACTCAGTTTCTCTTAACTGAGCAGTTTCTCTAAAAAATCGCTGCCATCCCCTGCTGTCTTCCACCACTCCTCTTCCATGATTCGACACTTAATTAGCCAAATTCTGATTCACAAATCAAAGTGTTCTTTGTGTTGTTACTCAGCTAGTTCTTATACTTGAGCTTTGACAGTTTGGCCACTCCTCATTAGCAGAGTCCCAAATATTAGTCAGTGTAGATGCATCAGAAAAATACTTTCAGGTTTTTGTTTTTTTTCCAGAATAAGGCTTTGATTAGAAAGGCCTGTAAGCACACTTAAGTCAATTGGACATAAGTTTGTGCCTAAGTACTTTGCTGAATAGGGATTAAGTGCCCAAAGGCATATTCCAATATAACATCAACCTAACTCAACTAAGCACGCTCAGAGAAAACACAACTCTACAAGGTGAATAATACTTAGTTCTGCTTGTGCAGGCGGGAGAGGAACAGCCAAATCAGGAGGAAAGTCAGTCTTGCATTATGTTGTTTGTTCTTAACAAACAAGAAAATCCTAAAAAGAGGGAAGAAAGACTTGAGTTTTACACATTCAACATGCACACGCATGCTCATGCTTGTGTTTGTGTGGGTGTGATGGGTTAATAGCAGGGTGGGGAATCAGCCTATTCACAGCATCTGAAGTTTCAATATGTCCCTCTTTCTACTTTAAAAAAAAATCTAATAATTTTTAAGGGCTTACCATACTAAGACATAAATCATCAGTGCATGGTAGATTGCCCATCAAAACACAGGAATGAAATCCTGGCATGTTTGACATCATTGCAGATTTTGCTATTGACATCAACGTTGTTGGTTGTTGTGTTTATTAAAATCGTGCCTATGGGCTAATCAGGAACAAGCCTCTGTTGTGCTAGGCACTGTACAAATACAGAATAGTAGACTGTTTCTTGTCTGAAAGAGTTTACACTCTTAATAAAGAAGATTGACAAAGATAAGGGAAAGAGAGAGAACCTACAAACAGAATGATGGTTTGTGAACTTCATGCTAGTTTTGTGTTTTTTTGTTTGTTTTAGGTGGGGTTTTGATTGGAGGAGGACAGGGCAATAGAGAAGATGGAATGGAGGAAGAAAGAGGGGATGAAGGGCGGGTGGAGATAGATTGAATTAATAGAGCCAGGATTTCACCCAGAAGATCTTTGTGGGACAACTAAGCTATTTGGCTCCATATGGCTGGAAGTCACATAACAGCTGCCAGCTCCAACTCTTCCCAAGATTCAGACTGATTGTCCAAAATTCAAACTACTGTATAAATCCTAAATCCAACTCCAGAAGACCAAACTTGACTGCAGTTGTCTGCTGTGCTTATTGCAACATCTAGAGATGATGCTAAACAAGGTGCTCTAACATTGTTATGTAAACTGTCTCATCATTACTGGAGCCCAAGTACCTCAAAGCAAGGGTATGGGCTAAATTAACAACATTTGTGACCCAAAATTGAAAAAAAATATCTGTGAAAGCACATGACTACAAGATCATTTAGGTGCATCAATTACAGGATAGGATGATAGCAAATTCTGTAAGGAATTTTTCCATCTTACTTTATCCTCTAATGAAGACCATTGTGAAAGCAAAATCTGTTAGGTGATTGTTGCTGGTTACCAGGTTATACAAACCTCTATCAGAACATCTTTTATGAAGATGATGTGCAAGATATTTAATGCAAATGATACTCTTTTAAAATTATATTTTATATAATTTCTCTTACTAAATGTTTTCAAAGGATGTTATATATGTACATAAACTAAAGTAATCTTCCAGTGGGCTTAATATCAGTATAAATGAATTATAATAATATATTCATTCATTTCAATATATTGACGTTAATAAACTTGATATAATAAAAGGCACATCTTACACTTGAAAATTAATTGATTATTTGATTTCACCTGGCATTTTAAGGTTGATCCAGAGCCCACTCCAGTAGGCTTTGCTTCAAGCACTTAGCTGAAAAGTATACGAGAAGAGCTGCTTGCATATAGATTTTTTCTATATTATTTCAGGCTGTTTTAATCTTATCTTCACATTTTGTTGAAGCACTAAATACAATTTAAAAATCAGTTTTCTGATAGAAAGAAATTGTGAAGAAAAGTGTGCCCAAGGAAAATAATCGTTCTCCATTTTTCTGGTAGCTTGCTTTCACAAAACACTCTTTCATGAATAACCCTTTGGGAATAAGGATTTAAGAGTCTTTTTAGTTCAGTTCAATAACTGAGTTAAAATGCAGTTGTAAGATTTTGGGTAATGCTGTCAATTAAAAACATTAACTCAGATGAAACTTGCCTAATGTGTTTAAGTCATTTTTAAACACCCATCACTTTCTGAAAATAAGCCGAAAGGAAGTAATGCATGAAAATAAGTAGTTAGATTTAAAAATATATTATTGCTTATCCTTCATTTGCTCTTTGATCTAATTGGTTAAGGACATTTAGTGTTTGTTCATTTTGGCTCATAATGTATCTGAAGACATTTACATTTAGAAATAGGGATTTAAATATATAAAACAGCTGCTTTTTAAATAGAAAGTCTAATTATGCCTATGATTACATTCAATTTTGATTAGTATGCATACAAGTCCTTACTTTCCTTGCATATTCAAGCTGAGATATGGATCACTGGAGCTAAGATTAAACTACAAAAGAAGGACTTGAGAAATGCATGGCTAGACCAATGTGAAAAGTAAATGCTGGTTTTTATCACTAAAATGCTTATTTGTCATTTTAGCTACACACAGACTTGGATCCTGGAAGCAGCAAAATCAAGTATATCCTGTCAGGAGATGGAGCTGGGACAATCTTTGTGATCAATGACAAGACTGGAGATATTCATGCTATGAAAAGACTTGACCGTGAGGAAAAGGCAGAGTACACGCTAACAGCACAAGCAGTCGATGGGGATACAAACAAACCTCTGGAGCCGCCTTCAGAATTCATTATTAAGGTTCAAGACATCAATGACAATGCACCAGAGTTTCTTGATGGCCCATATTATGCCACTGTTCCAGAAATGTCCATTGTGGGTATGTACACCTAAACATATAAAGAGCTTTGAAAAGTCACCATTTAAAATAGCCCAGTGCACCAATGATGGAAAAAATATTTATTTCATTTCTATTTCATTTTTTTTAAATCCCTTCTTGACCAAAGTGCTCAACTACAGTACAATAGGTTGAGACCCTCAGTAATAAGAAAAGGACTATGAGTTATATTAAATTGGCACTTTTTGCACAATAATACTTCAGTGGCCCAAATTTATAGTCTGTTTATGATGTTGTGGAGAGTTGTTACTGAGGAGGATTTATCAAGATTTGTTCCAACATGCCACTCTAATCCTATTGATATTTTGTTGATGTTTAATTATCTGTTTGTGTGTATTTGTACACAGAGGTAGCACTTACAATATGTGGACACATACTCATTTATTTTCCTCCTCATATAACTATAATCAGCCAAAAATATGAAAATGAAAGATGTTATGTCTGGAAACTGATGGTGGGCTTAAGCACTTAGCCATATGATCTGAAAATGAGGGAGTTAGAATGGACAAAGAGAGAAAGCTGGGAAGAAGATGATGATGAAGGGAATGAATGTGGTTGAAGGAAAGGAAAATAAGAAAACACATGAAAAAGGAATTGTTAATAGATTGTATTGGTAATGTGTACATTTATATTCCTTCATATGTATTTTTTGGTGTGTGTGTGTGTCTTGGATGGGGATATGTTTGTTTCATTGTGCAATTCTGGGGCACATTTTGTTTTATATATCTATATCTGCAGCTGTCTAGACATATACCTGTACATATAGGTAGAAAGATACAGACACCTAGGAACATATTGAAATTCAATATGTAGTATCTTACTCTGAGAGGATGTCATAAACAGATAGCTAAGGGTTAATGTTCTTTTACCTGTAAAGGGGTAACACCAGTAACCTGAAACACCTGACCAGAGGATGAATCAGGAAACAAGACTTTTTCAAATCTGGGTGGAGGGAAGTTTTGGGTGTGAGTTCTTTGTCCTTTGTCTTGTTCTGTGCCCTCTCGGCTCTGAGAGGGATTTTTCTATCTCCTGCCTTTCTAATCTTCTGTTTCCAAGTTGTAAGTACAAGGATAGTAAGACAATAGGTTTATATTGGGTTTTTTTTGTATTTACATGTTTGTAGTTGCTGGAATGTTTAAATTGTATTCCTTTTGGATAAGGCTGTTTATTCATTTTTTTCCTTTAAGCAATTGACCCTGTATAGAGTCATCATATTACAGAGACTATTTTTAATGTCTTTTTCTTTCTTTTTTTTATATAAAGCTTTCTTTTTAAGACCTGTTGGAGTTTTCTTTAGTGGGGACTCCAGGGAATCGAGTCTGCAGCTCACCAGGGAATTGGTGGGAGGAAGAAGTCAGGGGGAAAATCTCTTTGTGTTAGATTTACTAAGCCTGACTTTGCATACCCTCTGGGTGAGGGGGGGAGAGAGATTAGCTCTCTCGGTACTTGTGTTTCCAGGACTGGAAGCAGGGAATCTCCTTGGGTCGTCCAGGGAGGGGAGCCTGGGAGGAAGTAACCAGGAAACAAGGGGAGGGGGTTATTTCCCTTTGTTGTAGGACTCAAGGCATCTGAGTCTGGGGGTCCCCCAGGGAAGGTTTTGGGGAGACCACAGTGAGCTAGGCACTGTATAATTCCTGGCTGGTGGCAGCTTTAACAGGTCCAAGCTGGTAACTAAGCTTGGAGGTTTTCATGCTAACACCCATATTTTGGACGCTAAGATCCAGATCTGGGAAAAAATGTTATGACAGAGGATGTCCACTGAAGCCAATGCAACTAATTGCAGAGCACTCAGTGTGAGTGAGGACATCCGAAACAGGCCATAGAAAGTAAAGAATGATTTCTAAGGTTTACCAATATTAAACTGAAAATAATGTGGTTTTCGGCAATTCTTGTACTCTATATGGCTGTCAAGGCAAGATATACATAGATGCTCACTTGAAGGCATGCCAAGCCTCTTTACAAACATAATAGTGCCCTGTCAAAGAGTTTGGAAAACAGCATTCTGTTCTATTGCAGTGAAACATACACACACATGATATATGGGGCTAGAACTGTCATCTTCCTGCAATTCAGTACAATGAGTTGTATCTGGACCTTTTCAAATCTAACTGCAGCAGACCCAGTAGCACTAGCATAGTTGTGGTAGGGTTTGCATGTCAATTATAATACTTCTCAAGATTTGATGTCTTGGTTGCTTTGAATCACTTCTACTGGAATTGGTATGTGCATTTTCAGCCTGAACGTCAATTCCTTTACCAAAATACATGTTTAATATGCTAAGCTGTTTTAATTGTATAGTAGCACACACATAATGTGGTCCTGGTTTCAGACGATATTTTTGCCAAGCTCTAAGCAAATGGCTTAATTAAATTAAAAGAGGGGAGAGGACAAGAAAGACATTGTAGGCTTATCCTTATATGAACTGGACTGACTGGGCATTCCGAAGTAAAAACTAGAAGGGAAATACAAAGATATGTCTGCAGGGGGGAAATGGTTTCTGAGCATTAATTCTATGATTAAGAATAATTTATATAGCTCATAATGGTATGCAGCACTTTAGAAACATAGATTAAGACATCAGATGATTCCTGCTCAAAGATGCTTCAATGTAAGTAAGACAAGGCAAATCATAGACAGGGCACTGTGTAGCAGGTCAGATGGAGGAAAGCATGGGGTTACTGATGAGAAGGAGCAGGCTTTGTTGAAAGAGATGATATTTAATGAGGCAATTGAGGAGGAAAGAGATGGTGGATGAGAGCAGAGGAAGGGAAGAAACTGAGAAGGAAAAAGGCAATGAAGGAGCAGTAAAGAGAAAGGATGGAAAAAACATATGGAATGTGAATGGGATATAGGTACAAATGAAACTAGTAATATGGAAAGGACATACCATCAATGGAGAGAGAAAAGAGCATGTAGTGAGAGTGACAGGAGCAGTAAATGAAATCAGCAGTGAGTTTTGGACAGACTTGAGGAGGGAAAGGTGAGAGGCAGGAAATCTGGAAAGTAGGAGTCTGCAGTAATCAAAGCAAGAGGTGGCCAGTATGTGGACAAGAGTTTTAGCAGGTGGGATAATGAAAAAAGGATGTTTTGGGGGAATGTTAAAGAAGATCTGATAGGACTTTGCAAAAGATTATATATGGAGGGTATAGGAGATGAGAAAAACATTGGTGTCAAAATGTTAACCTCGGAAACATGAAAGAAGAAGAGAGTTATCAATGAAGGTAGAGTAAGGATGGTACAGTGTCTCATTCCCCCCTTGCGCTAGAAACACAGAGAGGCACAATTGCTCCTAAAATTCCCATTGAGGTGAGACAGCTCTGCCCCTGAACCTACCAGGCCTATGCCTCTTCCGTCTGGTACAACATAGCCAATAAATATTTTATTTTCAAATGCTATAGTTAATATTCAAACCCTTAATAACAATAACAACAACCAAGGTGAAAGCAAGTAATAAGTCATCTCAAAAGAAGACTTGGATTTAGAATTACCATATGACTTTTGCATGAAGCAGACAGGAGGACAGCATATGTGTCTAAATATCCCTATGCCTTATATTTTTTCTTTATGTAGCATTCCATGGGATGTACTTTATTTTCAACCTATTACTCCAAAAAAGCACCAACGGCAAATACAAACCCTAATTCTGAGCTGCCACTCCTGAACACAGAGCGTGTATCTCACTGAATTATGTGGATGATGAATAACTATAAAATCAATACAGCATATGCAGTTCTTCCTGTTAACCTGCAATACTACTAAAAGTCAATGCTGACATTTTGAAGGCAAGAACATTGCTGTTTTACCAATATTACTGTTACTTTTTTGACTATTCTCTCTCCTTTTAACCAACTAGAAGCTATATCAAGGGCTATAGTAAATATATATTATTTTAACTTTTTTAAAGTATTGTCATGTTTGTTTTAAAGTCAGTTTCCATCATCTATCAATATGTAGGGGAAAGACTGATGACTTCTTCCAGAGTTAGAGGTTGTTTTTTGTTTGTTTGTTTGTTCGCTGTGCTCTCAGTATTTTGCTTCTGTTATCCACTTCAGTCCCCTTTAAGAGAACTCCACACACCCTTGCTTTTTTATTTCAGCTGTGTGATTATTTTCACTAACACAGTCCTCACTAAGACAGGGTTTTCTTAGGTGCCCAGATAGTAACACTTGGGACTGGTGTGTGTGTGTGAGAGAGAGAGAGAATGTTCTGAGACTGGAGAGGAACTCATATGGTATGTATAGTGCTTATACAATGAAAATACTATACAAATCATTTCATTTCTGGATAGCTGGAAAAAGTAATACACAAGATACAAATGAATACACATTAAGTTCTCTAGCATTCCAAAACTAACACATCCCTCTTTCATTGAGATTCTGACATAGTGTAGCTTTTCAAACATAATATATGCAGCTGATATATCCTATACTGCTGCATGTTATAATTTCTTGTTTGACAGCAATGTGGTGGGTACTGTACAAAACATTGTCCCAAGGTGCTAACTATATGAATAAGTACATGGATAGTACAGTTGACATGCACTCTTGTATATGTATATCTACAACATGGATAATATATCAGCTTTGTGGGGAAGCTGGAGCTTTGCAAGTGCAAACCGTCTCTAGACATCATGTACACCACATGTAAACATGCATTTACATATGTAATCAGTATGAACATACGCCACATGTTGTAGATGAATGATGCTGGAAAATTCTGATTCCCTGCAAAGACTGTTTGCAGGACCTTCCTCCAGCAAATGGTGCCAAGGCAATCTCTATTCCAGTGTTATTTCCTGCAGGAATGATGCTGACTTTTCAGCTGTCTTGACTGCACACTCTTGAACACACACACACTGAATGATGTGCACAGTCACAGTGTTCAGGGATAATTTGAAATAATTCTCTTTTTTTCTGAGGAAGGAGTGGGCTTCATGCTCCAGAAAAAGCCCTGAGGAGCACACACAGTTCACTCTTACCTCAACCCTCAGTTTCCTGCCTTTCAGCTCTGTCACAATAATCATCCTTCTAGTCCATCTCAGCCCCCTTCCCTCTTTGGTGAGACTGAATGTTCTGTACAGTTTTAATACTGCTCTGATCTCCTGAGGATCCCAGGGTTGAGAAGGAGGGAGGAAGTCAAATCTGAATGCCTGTCTCCTGTGTGGCAGCATATGTTAGCAGGGCTGCCACACAGTGCACTTGGGAAGTAGGAAATAACTTGCTTTCAAAGGCATTTAAGCTGCATTCTGTACAAATATGTTTAAGCATCATGAGACCTGACGAGACACATTTTGGAAAAGGACCCAGGTGAGAACCCCTAGAAAGAGATCCAGATAAGTATGGGGAGGAAAGGTGGAGTACCCAGTGGTTCAGTTGTTTTTAAATTTGTTCCTGAACTTGCATCCTTTGTGTAACAGCCAATAATGATGTCATTATGTACAGATGAGTGAGCTAGCTTAAAAAAAAAATAGAAGAACCAGGTCAAACTGAACTGATCCCATAGTGTATCTTTGAAAATGCCTGGATAAGTCCCCCTTTCGTGCTTCCTTCTCCTCAACAGTTCACAGATTCCCTAGTTTTGGTGAGGTTGCTGCAGGTCTGATAAGGTGCCCTGGTATGGATGTGGTCTTCAAATGTCAATTCTGTGGTGGTATGCAGAGAAGGAACAGCAAGGCAGGCTCCATAGTTCTGTTTTGAGCAAAGGGTGCTTAGAGGTCTATGGTTCTGCTAATGGTCAGCGGCAGAGGTTCAGGAGAATAGAAAGATACATTGAATAGAATGACAGATGTGCTGGTGCAGGGAAGAAGGTGAGACAGAAGAAAGAGAGAGATTAGAAAAGTGAATATTCACAATTTTTGACTAATTTCAGACAAACTTCCAAATGTTTCATGGTTTATCTGACCTAAACCTCCAACTATTTGAAAGTTCCCCATCACTTGTCATAATAAAACACAGTACATAGTGTGATGCAGTATGGCAGTGCACTAAAAATAAATTGCACCTGCAATGCGTCAAAAATTGAGTGGATGAATTATTTTAGAATAATTCAACTTCTCTTTATTATGATGTTTCTCAACATCAAAGATTTCTTTCTTGGAAAATGTCTTTCTTGGAAAAGAAATTGGATTATCAGGTTAGTATTTGCTACTATTGCAGTTTTAATCTGAATATATCTGCTTTCTTTGGGCCAAATCTGCCCCCAGTTGCACTACTGTATATCAGGAGTAATTCCAATTAATTTGGCCAACTGTTATTTCACATATACAAAACAGACATATTTCACATAAACACACATATAAAAAGCATGGGATACACAGTGTGTGTGTGTGTCTGTGTCTGTGTTTCCCTTTCTCCCAAAGGTATTAATTCTACTCTAGTTACATATTGTTTGCCAAAAGGGACAAAATTTGTTGTATGTCATCAACATCCCAAGTCTGGTATAAATAATGATGGAGTAACTTGGTAAATTGTAAAGTTGTGATAAAAACCCAAGATGTAATATTATCAAGTCCCGCCACACTCTCTTGCTCTTCCCTTCCGCCCCCGCCCCGTATATATTGATTTTTAAGACACTGTGCATGACTGTTAAATCAATGATAGTCTGTCACAAAAATGTTGACTAAAAGTACTATATTACTAGGGTCAACTACAAATTAGCCCAAAGGGTAAACTCAAAGGAAGTGCAAAAGCTCAGGGAAAAAAAAAAAGCAGATGTTGTAAAATATGGCTACAACGTAACAGCTGTTAGAAAATGTATATCATCATTTTCTCTTGTTCCACTACTTGTTCATCTTGTGCATAATCAACTTTTTGAACTCTGGCACTGAGGAGTCATTTAAATAAGGGATTTTTTTTAAAGAAATGGAAATTATATGTATCTTTCATGTACCTTGTGAATGACCTCAATGGAGCTTACCAGAATGAAAGGCAGATAGGCAATAATAAGCATGAGAGAATTAGTTAGAATACAGAAGAAAAAAAACCACATTCTTCACCAAAATTTTAACTTTTATTAAGGTTTTTTTGGGGTGGAGGAGGGAGGGAACTATTGATCACCTCTTTTTTTTTTTTAAACTTTGTAATTTTTTTTTGCACCTTTGGTTTTGCATATTGGTTTCAATCAGCATCAGAATTGGAAATTTCAAAAATATTTTTTATTTGCTAAATGGCTGAAGTATGCTTGGCATTGTATATATAGAAAGTCATGTCACTGTTCCCAAGGAGGTAATAATCTGAGGGAGTAGTCCTACCAACAATTTTACTAGAGAATATACAGCAAACTACTGCAAGTAGTCCCAGTGACTTCAGAGAGAGCTGCTGTAATCAAGGGCACACCTCAAAGTAGCTAGCGCTGCTGGTATTTGCAGGATCATGCCTTTAGGCCTGGTCTACACTAGGAAATTAGGTCAGTATAACTATGTCATTAGGGGAGTGAAAAATCCACACCCCTGAGCAATCAATTAAACTGACTTAAACCCCTGTGTAGACAGCACTAGGTCAATGGAAGAATTCTCCTGTTGACCAAGCTACTGCCTCTCAAAGAGGTGGATTACCTATGATGAAAAGAGTGTCCCATCAATGTAGGTAGTGTCTTCACTGAACTGTTACAGCCGCACTGCTGCAGCATTTTAAGTCTAGGCAAGCCCTTAGTCTTGATCTCAGTCAATGTGAAAACTCCCACTTACATCAATGGGTGCAGAATTGAGCCCAAAATTAACTATGCAAATAACTAGCTGAATGATTTATTAGGGAAAAGTTGCCTCTCTTCCTGTCTGCGTATGGTCTGCAGTTTCTTGGATGTATTTGTCCTTCGAGGAGGGTACACTGTGCAAACTGCCTACACACTAGAATAAGGGGTCAGAGCAGAGCCACACTACACTTGCAGGAGTTGGAGGAGAAATTGCCTTCCAGAGTTCCTTGGAATGCTGCTGCTACATCTTCTCATTGGGTGCTGCTTACTTCTGCTTAAATGCTGGTCTTTCCCCGCAGGCTAGGGGAAGGGGCTCAGCCTCACACTCTTTGAGACAATATGCACTTCTGCATAGAGACTGCATTGTTTGCATGGCTGCTTGTGTTCTTTCCTGATTCTGTGCCCCTATGTACAGGTCTATCAGAATCTGTGCCCAGAATAATTTCTGCAGAGATTCTTGTCTCTAGATCAGTCACAGGCAGTTTGTTGCCAGTATTCTGTGTTTGAAGTTGAGCTGTGTGTGTTAGTTGTTTTTTCATGCCTAAGTCACATGGTATTGTTTTTATTCTGGACCGTGTGAACATAACTTTTCAGATATCTTTACTTTGTAGTTGCAGGTGGTTGCAGGACATGTAAACATACCTGAGCTAGCTTTAGTCTAGCTAGCACAAATACCAGTGTCAGTGAAACAGCAGCAACACAGAGTTCAGTGCAGACTAGTCACCTAAGCACCCATGTCCCTGGAAAGCTTGTACAGCCCATGCTGCCACAACTGTGCTGCGGTTGGTACTCATTTTAGCTAGATTAAAGCTATCTTGGTTTTGTCTACATCTGCTGCCATCACTCCTCTGATTGCAGTGTAGACATATCCTTAATTTACATTTCTGGTACAAATACCCGTGTTTAGCAATTCTAAGTTCACACTTCACAAAGTTTTTTCAACATTTTTCCAAATGTCAAATTTTGACCAAAATGTGACTGAAATGTTTGCAAAAAATTCCATCTTATTTTTCAAACACCTCTGCTTGTGGCACTAGGTACTGATGCATAGCCAGAGCTTATCTGCAGAAGACACAGATGAGAGGTAGTAAGTCAATCTACATTACTGCCCAAATATTGAGACAATGATAAGCACCACACAACAAGAGACCGGACTATATTTTGTATTTTCAAATTTTGGAAAGTTTTGACAAATTCTAGTCACAAGGCACCACATCCAAAGTTTGTCTTGTATCAGAAGAATAATCTCATTATGCGATAATATTCTCATAGAAGCTTATATTAGTGTAATTTATTTCTACCGCTACTTTTCTTAACTCATTAGTGATAGACCTCAGAACTTCCTCCTCTCCAAACTTTATGGAAGACCAGCCTTTAATTCAGAAGAGGTTACAAATTTTACAACTCAGGTCACTCTATGTAATTGACACATTTGAAATTTGGAGATGTCAGATTCAAACTCAATTCAGAATCCAATCTTTGTATCTCAGTCCAAGTTTATTTTAATATTATTTTCTTTAGGAATTGGTACCTCTGCCTTTGTTTAACTGCTGAATCTGCAACACTTAATGTTTCTCTGTGAATGCAGATGAGCTGTTGCCTGTGGAGCTGATGTCAATGCCACTTTCCCATGAATCAGCCTGTAGAAGACTGCTGGCTGGATGATTTGACTGTACTCTTTCCCTGGAGGCCAATGGTCTCTGCTGCCATATGCTTGCTCTCTGCTGGCCTGAGGAAGCAAGAGTTCTGAATCTGCTCCTGCAACCTAGCTCATATTTGCTGGCGTTACCAGTCTTTGTAAAAGACACACACACACACGCACGGGTGCATGCACATACACACACAAAGAAAACACCAAATTGAAACTGCAAGGTTGTAGAAAATCTCTTATTTTTATAATGTAAAATTTTAAATTGGTGAATTCCTTGTGCATTCAGCAAGGGCTATTTTACTATTGTTTATACATGTAAGTGTGTGTGTATATATGTAATAAATAAATAAATGTATACACTGCATCTACATGAAGCTTCCTTTGTAAGTCAACAAACAATATAGTAATTTTTCTCTTCATGGAAGTATAACTATGTAGTGGTCGTCCAATTTTACTTTCTTTGCCTGGGGACCTTGCAATTTCTATGCCTTAGTAGTTTTATATAAAATAGGCAATTCACCTTCTTTTGTATGAGTGCTGATGAAGTAGTCAATTGATTAGACAAATTCCATCTTTTAGAAAGTCCTGGACAATAGAGCAAGAATTTTCTTCCTCCCTCAAAAATACTATTAATGTTCTATAATAACAGCAATATCTAAAAGGGAAATTAAAGTAATGTCTGAAAGAAAACAGAGTTATTTTTAATAGAAGCATAAAACATGGTGAACCCCAATTCTGCTGCCTATGATTCTACAAACTGTATTCTAATGCTAACAAATGGTTACTCTGGGGAATTTATAAAACAGCACATGCAGGCTTTTTAATGGCATCATCTTATAAGTTGTAGTCAGAGAGAACTACCAACCTTAAAACTAAAAAGATGATGTCCCCTTCTTATTACTTTCACATGAGTCAATCCCATGCAGTAAGTAACATCAACGAGGACAATTTCTAGAGAGAGAGCTTTATCTATCTCAGTATGAAACATTTTACTTTTCTTAAGATCACCACTGTAGGAAGGAAGCATCACAATTCTAAAACAATTAGTTTGTGCACATGAAATGGTAAAATATGCAGATTATTAGATTTCACAACCATGCTTCCAATGCTCCTCATTATACAGTTGTAAAATGCTGAAGGCTGCCAGCTTGCTCTATTGTCTATGTTCTGTGCAGAAGACAGTTTTCTTCTATGCATAGCAAGCACCTTCTGGATTCTTAGTTACACTTTTCCAGATAATATTGTATTTTCTATTTGCTTCACGTTATAAAGGCTCATTAGAATGACAGATAAGCATTCTGAAAACGATGCTTTGTTGCAGTGTATTTTCCAGGGTATTTAATTGTTCAAAGAAAGTTTTTGACTCATTCAGGGTTTTTTTTTTTTCATTCTATTAACATTTCTTCCAGTGTCATTAGCTTTCTAAACTATGTATACTTCAAGTATATTAAAATAAATTGCATTTAACCTTTGGAAACAGAAATCCAAATTCTGCTCTGCTATACTGGTGTAAACCTGGCATAACTACTTTGAGATCAGGACATCTAAGCAACAAAACTCTGCTAATGGAATTTGAAAAGAATTTGGCCCAACATTTGTATTCCTTTAATTTACTTTAAAGAAACCATGAAGCTAAGGTTTATCAGAATCACTTATGGTGATGTCCATGCAGCTGCTCTTATGACTCTCTTGAGTTTCCATGATAAGACCATTTAAAAAAAATGTTAGCAATAAAAGTTTTGTTTTGTTTTGTTTTTTAGCTTGTAAATTGTTTGGGACAGGGTCTGTCATTTTCTGTAGGTTTGTAAAGCACTTAGTACAAGGGAATTCTGATATCACAGGCTTTTAGGTGGTTCTGCAATATAGATGGTAAATAATGTTCATAATAATATGAAATTTCACATATACTATCAAAACCCAAGTGCAATAGTTTAATAGCTTTTATAAATTTCAAGGCCATAATGACCAATTGTGATCAAATCTAACACAGGCCATAGAACTTCCCCCAAATAATTCCTAGACCATATCTTCTAGGGGAAAAAAATCCAATCTTGATTTTAAGAACTGTCAGTCACCCTGATAAGTTGTCCGAATGGTTAATTATGCACTGTTAACATTTTACACCTTTGTCACCTGTATATTTCAATTTTGATTTAAAAATGAATTAATATGAAACATACTGGTTTCAGAATGTCTGCTCTTCCACCATATATATGGTGTGGGTAGATATACAATATATATCTGCATATGTATATAAATACACATACAGTTGCCCACAGGGCCACCCGGGGAGTAGGGGGGGCAAGTGGGCCCTTACAAGAATATAGTATTTTATAATATTGCAACTTTTTTATGGAAGAGGCCCCTGAAATTGCTTTGCCCCAGGCCTCTTGAATCCTCTGGGCAGCGCTGCATGCCCATACATACACAATATATTATGGAAGAAGCAGATATTCTGAAACTGATATGTTTCATATTCTCTACCTTATTCTCATCAAACAAATATAACAATCATAATAGTGCCACCAATTACAGCTGCAAAAAACCTCATGCTCATTACTTCATCCTCCTGTCAATATAGGGGTTTTCCATACAATACACTATATAATGCTTCATGCAGTAGTGTGAAATGTTTCAAGTGAAGAGTATCAGAGGGGTAGCCGTGTTAGTCTGGATCTGTAAAAGCAGCAAAGAGTCCTGTGGCACCTTATAGACTAACAGACGTTTTGGAGCATGAGCTTTCGTGGGTGAATACCCACTTCTTCAGATGCATGTGGTGGAAATTTCCAGGGGCAGGTATATATATGCTAGCAAGCAAGCTAGAGATAACGAGGTCAGTTCAGTCAGAGAGGATGAGGCCCTGTTCTAGCAGTTGAGGTGTGAAAACCAAGAGAGGAGAAGAGGGAGCGAAAACCACACCTCGACTGCTAGAACAGGGCCTCATCCTCCCTGATTGAACTGACCTCGTTATCTCTAGCTTGCTTGCTAGCATATATATACCTGCCCCTGGAAATTTCCACCACATGCATCTGAAGAAGAGGGTATTCACCCACGAAAGCTCATGCTCCAAAACATCTGTTAGTCTATAAGGTGCCACAGGATTCTTTGCTGCTTCAAGTGAAGAGGCTTCTGCTATTTCCCTTGAGATACTTATTCCACATACTGTTAGATCATGTTGTGAGGTAGATCACCCCCTTCCTCTGGCATGTTATCCTACATTTTCTTAATTACATCCCATCAGTCCTAGTTTTACCCTTTTATACACAACTGAATAATGTGTCCTCTTCATCTCTCGAGCAAGGTATTTATAAAGCCATCACCTGTATCTGAATTGTCTCTTGGTGATAAAGAGGAATAAACAAACTATCTTTTGATTCCCCCTCTCTATGGGTAGCTTGGTACAAGATTCTGCACACAGTATTAGTATAAATAACAGCTGCTTGTATTCTCTTTCCTAGGCCCTTTCACAGTCAGTCCATACCCTACGTCTCATCTCTTACTTGCTTTGGAGATGGCAACCCCCACTTTCAATTGGGCCAATGCATCCTTCACTTTTAAAATTTTTCTAACGACTATCTTGGTGTTTTCTCCCAGGCTGTCCCTCATGCTTGGTGGAGTTTCCTGTAAATACCCACAAAACTGCCTCATTATCCTTCTTCAAATCATTCTTTACAATTCTTTGCTTACAAAAAAAGGAAAAAAAATGGTTAGGCCACTGGTGTGCTGGGACCACAGCCTATTATCCTGATGAATACTGTTTCCTTGTTTCCTTGTGTTCCTCTGTACTGTCCGTGTCCATCTGTTGTCTGTCTTCTTGTATGTCGAATGTAAGCTACTTGGGGCAGGGACCATCTTCTTGTTCTATTTGTACTGTGCCTAGCAGTCTTGGGTCCTGGTCAATGACTGGGGCCTCTAGGCTCTCTGGAAACACAAATAATAAATAACTAAGTGGTCACCCACTTCATAGCCTCTGTAGGCGAAGTTATTGCACACACCAGTGGCTCCACCCCACATGCTCCCTGTTAGCTACCTTCCCACCCCTTCTATTTCAGAAAGTCCCCCAGTCTCTCCCCGTCAGGGATTCTTTTTGTCCCCAATTTCTCCCTTCCTTTGATACCAGGTTTCTCAATCTGACCCTACTGATGTTCTGTGAGCCCCTGTTTTCACCCTTCCCTCCATTCCAGGTCCCCCCTTCACTCCAATGTCAAGGACTCTGTATGTGCCTATTTTTACCTTCACCCCATGTCAGGGGTTTAGGGTATCCACTTCCCCTATCCCAGTGTTCCCCACTATTCCCCAATAAAGATTCTGTGTGCCTCCATTCCCTCTTCCCCTCATTTCAGAGTCCTCTATTCTCCCTGTGAAAGAGGCTGTGTCTGTCCCCATCTTTCCCTTCCCTCATACCAGGGCCTTCCATTTTCCCTCATGGCAGGGGATCTGTGTGCACTTCTGTATGTTTCATCCATCTGGCTTTTCTCAGTTTAGGATATTTCCTTAATACTAACATTATGTTGCATTTAACATTCCTTTTTTCTGAGAACATACAAATAAATTAAACAATAATTAACTGAGTTTCTTTACACTGCAAATATTTTTTACCCATTTCACAGACAGGGAAACTGAGATGCAGAGAGGTGTTGTGCATATAAGCACTCAGGATATGAGTAGAACTATGAATAGAACACAGGAGTCCTGATTTCTAGTCCTTTGCTGTACATTGTTGGACACACAATTCCATTTAGCGTGAATTCAGTATAGTAAAAATAAGAAAGTGTACATATATGAATTAAACATACTGCATTCATGGTGACACATTAAAAATTTCAAGGAGAAAAAAAGAAAAGTAAGTTCCTTCAGCTTCAAGGCAGCAATAATTTACATGTCAAGAAGTTATACAGGTTTTTATGAGATTATTGTGGCGTTATTCAATAAAAAATAGTTACCATGACAACAGCTGTCATGCTACCTGTGAGATTATAGAAAAGAAGGACAATCAGGCAAAGGGTTTATTTGGGAGACCTCTTATCTGACCTAGTGAATACAAACAGCATGTTGTTTTGACCATCCTTGACTACACAGCCATCATCAGCCAGACTAAAATTCCAGCTGGAGATTTCAGCCTGCCCCAGTTTGGAGAGAGGAAAAACTACAGAGGATGTTTTGGTTTTGGGTTTTTTTTTAAGTCCCAGAGATATCAAGAAAGCACAGTCCCACTAGACTACAATATGGTCACATTTCTTTATTTCCCTAGCCATTACAATCTTTCAACAAAATGGTTGCTTCATTGAATATGGATTCATGTAAATTTAAGATGCTGACTATTTGTTCAGTCCTCCAGGACATACAAGTTTTATTTTTTTCCAATACACACATTTCACTGCCACACCAAAACCTTTGCTTTCTTACTCCCTGTGGCAGTGTGTGCATTTTTCTTTCTGACTAATGTGCAGAATCTGCACCTTGATTAGCGCATAAAAAGCATAGCCAAAACAACAGAACAACACTACCCGAGCGCACACATCTTATTTTTATGGAGGCTTTTCATCTTAGTTTGTCAGCAAACAGAAGCCTCCTTACCTAGCTGTATAAAAATATTTTTATTATTAACTGTGTCTCTGGTTGTTAGCATGTGGCAACAGGAACCTATGAAACCTGACACTAACAGAGCGAAACAATCAGCCATGGTTAACAGTTAAATCACATTAGAAGTGTTCATTAATTAAAATCTGTCAAACCTCTTTGCAGTCCACATTTAATCACAGTGTCATTAGCATTGCAGAAATGTGTCTCAGGAAACAGGCAGAAAGTTTTAAAATTAACATGCTAATATTTGCCCACACATCTATCTAAAAATGTTTTTGTATTACATACGGCAGTATTAGGTATGAACACAAAAAGGAGAAACAGTGATTATGTTGTTGGACTAGATTATATAAAGCTGCTATATTATTATAATTAGGACAACAGCAAGTTGGACTATAACCGTGGCTTTCTTGTGAAAATGGCACCATGTCAAATTTATAGTCTCTAGCTAAATGAGTTTGTTGTAGCATTGACAAAGGAACAAATGTGCCAAATGCAGGCAAAATGAAACACTAACGGAAAATCCTGGTCTTTTGTTTTCTGGGTAGATTCTGGGACACTAATTTTCAAATGACAAACACGGAGTGCTTAGCCATGCAACCTTGCCATTTTCTCAGTGTGATGGTAGGGTTTTTTAATGGAAAAAAACCACACAAATGCATCCATTGTACTTGTATATAGCAATACAAATTTAGGTACATTTACCATATAACTGCCTGTCAATTGAGGAGCAAATCCTATTGCAAAGTTCTTTACCTAAGTTTCTAGTCTGAGACCTGGAGAATTCTACTGGGTGAGGAGAGGTCTGTGGATTCTACAGCTCAGAACAGTAGTAACCTCGTGTGCTTGTAGCACTTCCCCATCTGGGGAGAGATTGAGGGGAGGGATGATTTTTATAGTCCTGCCTTCACGTTTGCATGGAAGGAAACCACACGGAGTTGGGCTCCATAACATATGGGGCATGGGAGAAGGTAGAGTTGGTGGCTTGTCAGTTCTGCTAGGATCCTAACATCTGCCTGTCCCAGTTCAGAGGAAGGGAGTCCTCCACAACCGTGGATGGGACAAGATTTGCTTTGGTAAGCACATGTATCTCCCATTAGTGTCAATCTGAGCTATATGTATGGGTGTGGCATACCTCACAACTGCCAAAGCCCAGATGTAGAATACAATGTGAGACAATGATCCAAAATGAGGGACACAAACCGCTGTGCAATTCACTCTATTAGTGTATATAACTCTTCATGTAAATCATTTTCAACAATAAAAATGTTGGGGATGGGCCACCACATTTCTATTGAACAGAGATCATCTTGGAAGTAAAAGGAAGTGGTAACCCTTGAGATGTGGCTTAGGAAATATGAGGTATGGAGTAGAGAATAGATCCTGTGATTTTGGAAAATATTCTGCCTTTCCAATCCTGCCAATGATGTATTAGTTTTATTAGGTAAAAAGATATTGACTTTAAAAGTCACCTGCAAAGAAAATCAAATAGGCAAATGACCTTTTTTATTGTTTTATGATGTATACATAAGGGCTGTGAGAAAATGGCTTAGTTTTATTTATTTATTTATTTTTTTACTTTTTTATTTAAGAAATATAGGTCTATCTGGTGACTGGAGAAGAGGTAAAATTATGATATCACAAAAGAAAGGAGGCTGGAGGCTGATCAACAGAGTAGGGAAGCAATTTTGCAACTGCATGGATTGTTTTTGTTATGGCATACTTAACTCCACTATCTAATGATCACTTGGGGCAAAGGCTGCCGTTGTAAAAGATTTAACATGTGCATCTCCAATTAAGGTGTGAGAGCTCAGAACAAATATTTCTAAGATCCCTGAAAAAGGATCCTCAGCTGAAAAAGGAAAAAAAAAAAACAGACTTGACGTGCCAAATATTCCTAAATGAGCAATAGAAAATCTATTTTAAACAAATAAATAAATCTTTCAGATCTTCTTTCCACATCAGAAGAAGAAACTTGGGCAAAACAAACTCTCAGAAAAGTCCACAGTTTTGTTCCTTTGTTTCTAATGATAATATCATAAAAGTGAAAAGGAACAACCACGAGGTAAGAAGGACCTGTGAAAGTTCCAACTGCTCTCTGAATGAGCTATGTCTTATCCCTGCCCTAGCCACGTCTTCTAAGAGTCTGACCACATCCCTACAGACCTAGCAAGCAGGTTACATTTTGCAGCTTCTGCCACTCCCCTAGAAACTGAAAATATCTCTTCTGCTATTTTAGCCTGAATCCAACTGGGGTGTGCATTGATCTCTCTCTCTCACTCTCTCAGTTGTCACCCAGGGGCTATTTCAGGGACAACCTGCAACTCTCTTGCAATCCCTCCCATGCTAGGGGCTTTGGGTACCTCCCATTACCCCTTTCACCCATGCAGGGCCGTCCCTAGGTGGGTGCGGGGCCCAGGGAGGATGTGATGTATCCATCACTTCTGGGACCGACTATGCTGGCTAATCGCACTGGCCTATGAGGCCCCCCAAAGCGCGGGGCCCAGAGTGGTTGCCCTGATTTGCTGTACCCAAGGGATCACTCTGCACCCATCTTCTCCATTCTTCCCTCCCCCACCAGACAGAGGCCATGACTCTCTTCCCATGCTAGGGGTTCTGTGGGCCCTTTCATGCCCCTTCTCCCTGCCTTTCCCCACTTCTTTATCATGTGTGCTTCCCATTTCTTCCTCCACCATATGCCAGGGGTGTGTCCGCCTTTCCCCATGCCATTGTCACCCATTCTTCTTCCATGCTGTATGTGTGTGTTATGCTACAGGAGTTTAACCACATGGGGATAGCGATTGCCAAATTCAGTAAATAATTAACATATGGAACACTGGGTACAAATGTGATTGGTTTGTTGGTTGCTTTTGTTTGAAGCAAAAGGGTTCGGGAAAATGCTGTTGTTTCCTTCATTGAAATATCATTTCAGTGAGGAATAATTGCTCATAGATTCCAAGATTCCAAGGCCAGAAGGGACCATTGTGGTTATCTGACTTCCTGTATAACATAGATCAGATAAAGTTCTCCCTCCCATGGCTGCCAAGTGTCGTGTAATACATTCTGTACATTTTTACACTCCCGCATTTCTCTGCCACGTCATGCATTGCCACAGCCCAGCTGGATTCCTGCAACCAGCTGAGCTCTGGGAAGTTGCAGGCATTTACCTGCGGTGGTGCTATTCTGCTAGATGGGGTCTGTGACAAGGTAGTCTGCCTTCTCAGGGTAGTGGTGGGAAATTTTGTGACTATGTCTTTGAGGGCCTGGGACCAGGAGCATTGCAAAGAGGGTGGAGCAAGCTACTTCTCTCACCCATCCAGTTGGGAAAGAGCTGGGAGAAGAGCACCAGGACATACGCTAGCCAGAGAAAGCTGACCTGCTGAACGCTTTGAGAACTGATTGGAGAAAATGGTCTAGTGAAGGAGAAGTGATATAAGGCCCTAAACCTAGTTCCAGGAGGAGAGCTGCAAACTCTTGTCCTGAGGAAGTGACCATCTGAAGCACAACAGGATGGGAACTGGGGAAGGTCTCCTGCACTGAGACGAGAGCTGGCCAGGATTCTCATATAGACCCAGTACGGGGTGATCTGGGGCAAAAAAAATGAGTGACACTTTGTAGAATGACATCATAAATCAGACCCCAGGAAGGGGTGTGTGTGTGTTGATCCAACCTACAGTGGGATTGTGGGTGCTGGAGGGGAGTGCCCTGTGCCAGGGCCCCAGGGGAGCCTGCTGAGCAAGCAGCCACTCTATTTCTCCTAATGGTGCACAGCTTGTTTAATTGAGCAATAGTAAGAGGTTGTGGGGGATTCAGCACAGGCACAAGGCAAGAGATGCAAGGCAGGCAATAGGCTCCCTCACTTCCAGTAAGCTGCATCAGGGTCACCCTCATCCTACCCCCTCCTCCCCTCAATGCTCATCCATCCCCAGCAACTCCAGGCATCACAACACTCCCATATTCCCTGGGACCCACCTGTGCAGCACCTCCAGCTACCCCAGGCAACCTGGCACTCAGCTATTTCCTAGGGAATCATCATTTTCCCCTGAACTTGTCCCTATACCCAGCGACCACTTTCCCTTGCAGATACCCCCATTAAGCTAGCCTGCCAGATAGCCATCAAACACCCAGCACCCGCTCCTAGTTGCACCATACCCTAGCTCCAGCTGCCAATATTTTTTGCAGCTCCATTTTCTGTCCCTGCCACTCTGCCACTGCCTGAGATAAGGTGCAGACACTAAAGAGGATAGATATATGTAAGTTACAAACATGCAAATGTATGTAAGCTCCCTATGTAATTTGCATAAAATGTCATAAACAGAGTTGCACAAAACTTGGCCACAACGAATCTCCCCATATGGGGCAGTAAAGGAGAGCAAAGGGGATGGAAAGAGCAAAGGGAGACCCTGCACTTAGTGTTCCCATACAGGAGTCAGGCATAATCTGGGTTCAGCAAGACAAAGGGACAAGGAGCAGGAGTGAGCCATCATTTCTAGCAATGCCAGCAGACCCAGAGAAGGAGCACATCTTGGTGGATGCTGTTATTCTTTCCCTTGCCAAGCATATCTCAGCTCACAAGAAGCATAATTCAGCCCTCAAACTCTGTCTCAGCCTCTCTTTCTCTTCCTCTCTAGATATTGTCTTTTTTGCATATGAATTAGTTTAATTAATGTCATCGTTTTTTTTTAAAGTAATTCAAAAGAAGTCACTGCAACAAAACCATGAAGCACATTTGAGTTTGATTTGATGTGGCTTTCTACACAATCAGAAGCCAGAGTGTGGTCTGAAAAGGAGAATGAACAATTTCTTGTCATGTCTTTGTTTATTTTCTTTTCTGGATAGACCAGTGAAGGTACAATGGCAGCTGGGCAGTGGATCCCCTCAGTGATGGGGAGTCATTTCAGAGATGAGAGATAATGCCTTGACTCTGGCCACATCAAACCATTATTGTAGCTGGAAGCCAAAGAAAAAAAGAGAAAAATCCTTTATATTATTACTTTTCTATGCAGCCACTGTAAGTTGGCCAGGTTCTTTCAAAAGTGCTTTTTTCAAAACTTAAGTGCAACATATTATATTGTATTATTAACCTTGTATTTCATATCCCTTTGATATGATCCCTTTTGCAAATGCTTGAAGTCTGCATAGATCTAACAGGTAACTTTAAAATGCATTCTATAAAGGAACCTTAAATAATACAGCTACTAAAAAGCTTTTTCTTTATCTAGAACATTAGACTGGTGGCATATTTCTTCTCAAAGCATAATGTTTTGTCTGTGCTCTCTAAATAATGTTTTAAGTCATAACTGATTATGTTTTCATTTTATTAACATCTCCCACCTCATGAATTTCTGTATAGATTTAAAGAAATTGATTTTTTTTCATAAAGAAACATATAAATCTCTGGCAAGAACTGAAATGTTAATTAAATATTCTTTTAAACTAGGTACCTTTGTTACTAAAGTAACGGCCACAGATGCAGATGATCCAGTTTATGGAAACAGCGCAAAGCTGGTTTACAGCATTTTGGAAGGACAGCCTTACTTCTCAGTTGAACCACATACGGGTAGGTGACCTGAATTAGGACTTTCCAGATAACAATATACATAAGAAACAGCATTTTCTGAATAGTTCACACATTTCACTTAAACGTGATGAGTAAGTAGGTGTCTGTCAGCATTAGTCAGGCTGTAATCCATGAGTATCTGATTCGTTACCGATCGTGATCTGATGAAGTAAAAAAAAAGAAAAAGACCCTCTATTAGTGTTGCTGACAATACTGCCAAGGCCAATACTGTAGAAGTTACTGAAGCAAAACTCCCATTATTGTATGACTAACAACTGGTTAGAGACTGTATGATTTGGCCTGGGGATTGTAATGAATATATTATATTTTTTTAATAAAAACCTTTAGAATTTCTGGCTAAAGACTGTAGGGCTTGGCTTGGGCATTTTAATGAATATACTGTGTGCTTTCATTAAGAAATATTTGTATTCCTTGATTGGATGGAGCTGGGGAGAGAGAATATGTTTTATTTGCATGAATTTGAGATGGCTTTATTTCTCACCATTTGCAAAGCCATTAGTAAGTGTCTGATTAATGTAGGTCATTTCAAAGAAGTGCTAATAAAGCCAGCCCCACCTTGTTTATTCTGCTTATGCCATATTTAAAACAAAAAAGCTATTTAGAAATGTTTGAGACAGATTTGTTCTGTTATCTTTTTCCCAGTGTTAATTTTCATATTTTTCATGTTAGTTACCATAAGTGAGTTGTGCTGGCCTCAGAAGAAGAAAAGTATAAATAAAGTTACCAGAAATAACTTTACCATTCATAAGTAAAGCAGCCATCTCATGCTTATGCAGATTAAATCTTTCATCAACACCAAAAAGATCTGGTCAGGAGAAATTATTAGATGATGCTCCTAAATCACTTAAAATGAGCCCAATTTTTAACTTGCTTGGCACACCAATAAAGTCCTCTTGGCTTCAGCTGAGTTGCACAAGGAAAACTATTGTTCATTGGTCATAATAAAATTAACAGAGGCATCTGTGAGTCTATAATAGTGTGTTATGCAGATAATATGACAGAGATCACTCTGAGAAAGTGTTTTCATGTGGTCTGAAGAAAAATAAAAAGCAACCATGGCTGTGGAAATGTCCTTTTGCAGTGTGATTTATTAATACATTGCATGCCTTACGTGAATCTCAGATCTATGAAAATCTCTTCTGAATGCAGCACAATGAAATTATAGTGATTTCCTGTTGCCAGAGAGAAATACCTCCATTGAATGGCATAGGGCAGTCCCTTCTTCCCACTGAAGAACTTTCTCGTCCTAGTTGAAGTACCACTTAGGCCCTATATCGTGCCTCAGCATATATGTAGGCAGAGGCCTAACCATGCAGAGTCCTTTTTGGGGCCTTAGAACATATTATTTGGTTTCTATAATACCTTTCAAACATAAGATATTACAAAATATTATATATAGTAGTGACTAGTTAGCTATATTGGTAGTGCAACAAATGTAGTATTCAGTATGTTCTGTGCTTCAGACACCAGAATCTTTTAGGAAGAAAAATAGTTTAAAAAATAGTTTAAAGTGGTCCAGGAGGTAATATCCATAGGCTAATAGAATAAAATGAAATAAAGGAAAACTTGGTTTGAATATCGGGGGGGAGGGGACCCATACCTCACAGTGAGATCTTTTATACTGTGAAATTATTACCAAAGTGAAGTAGTAGCATTCCCATTGCTGACAATATTTGAAACAAGACCTGGTAAAGCACCAGAAAATAAACTGTACAGAACAATATAGCTTTAGTCAAAGGATTCATTAGAAGACTTAATAGGGCTTTCTGATCACCAATTTCTTGGATTCTCCAAGGAGCAGCTTCTAATGCACATGTTTATAATTCCTGTCGCTGTTCTCTAGAGCTGTGCAAAACTAGCAGCTTTCACAGAAGACTGAAAAATGTTCTGTTTATCCAAGATGAAGCTTTTTCATTTATTTCATTCAAATGACTTCATGGCAAAAATCCCAAACCTAAAATTTTGTGAATTTGCCCTAGGTTTTTTTTGTTTTTGTTTTGATTTGTTTTGGTTTGGTTTTTTTGGTTACCAATATTGGCTTTTTTTTTCCGGGAAAACTGTTTAATACAAGAAATCACAATTTATCTCCCAGGAAAGCAGATATTTATTTTCATGAAAGCCAGTAAAAACTCTTAGGATATTTTGTGAACATATAAATCATGATTTTTCTCCTGGTGTTACATTTTCCCACCTCATTTCCACTCATCAACAGTGCTATCAGTTGCAGTTCAGTGAGCATAAAAAGGTGATAAATCAGTTCTCTAAAATGCATAGCTCATATAGGGTTCAATTGTGATAGATCCTGAGTAAGTGGTAGCACATAACTGTGCTGCCACAGAAGTAGTCCCAGGGTCCATACTGTGATCCACAGTCTGGGTCCGGGATTCCTCCTTACTCTGTGGGAGGAATAATCTGCCCCAGATTTAAGTTTGGCACAGATTATATCCCCTTCATCAACAGGACATCTGATCTGGCTCAGGTGTTGTGGGGGAGGAGCCAAAACTCTATGTTTTCCCGTGCCCACATCCTCCTCATCTGTGTGGGAAGGGGGCTGCTGCTCTGTGACCCCATGGATGCTGCTCTGTGACTCATGTTGCTATGTATAATATGGGCTGTCAGCACAGAGGAGTGAGAGGGTTCCTTTCTACTCCTGTGCACCAGTGCATAGCAGATCAGATAATCTTAAAGTTTAAAACAAACTGCAGTGTCATCTTGGGGAGTTATTGGGGGTAGATCTAGAGGAACCGTGAGCCATGCTGAATATTAGATCATAGAAATGACATCTGCATAACCCTGTGGTCTAGAATGTAAAATGACTAAACAAATACTCGTTGGCAGAAAATTTATCTGGCACATCACAAGTGAGTAGTAGCCTTGTAAAAACTGCAGCCTTGCACTGTTACTGGATTAAATGGATTATTGAGGTAGACTATACGTTTACAGTCAAAGTGCTTCCAAAGAGTTGCATTGTTTTCAGAAACTGATAAGGAAATATGCAGCAAGTTTTCCTGATAATCTGGGCATCTGGGAGTAATAGAAATGATAATGCCTCATATATACCAGGGACACTTTTATGGGTTGTTACATTCAGTCTTGGAAAGCCAATAGTCATAGATCACATATAGTTACACTTTCCTAGCCGTTTGTGGCATTGTAAATTTCACCTTCTTGGGGCAGTGATGCAAATGACAATATTCTCCGTGCATTTCTGGGGTTCAGCAACTTTACAAGTTGAATAGTAAAGTGAAGTGGGGGGAGGATGCATATTAACAAAGACAAAATGTCTCGGTCTTCAGAGGAGCAAGCAGAATTAAAGTAGACATACTGGGCTCTTTTTTATATGTGTCTAATCTAGCAATGTGAGTGCCTCACAACTACTATTTTTTCCCTTGCTGAATAGGCTAATACCTAATATACTCCTAATACCTTAAGCGGGGGAATATTTGTGGTATTTGTGGTAGTTTAACTCCTAAGAGGTGTTCAGATGCTATGGTGATAGGCACTAATATAACAACTTAGAGTAGTTAGACTAGGATCTTGTCAGAAACAGATGTAAAAATGAAGGAAAACCTTCAGAAGGAGGCAATTTAAAATAGCATAGCTGATTTCTTTTTTTCCCTCCGTGGTTCCATTTTCACGCATCCATATGAAGTGCAAGAGCTTTCCACATATAATACAGATATTTGTGCAGACATATTATTTCTACAATTCTATGCCACAGATAAAAGCATTCCTGGATGAATGGATGCATATAAAAGTGTGAACTACTTAAAAATCCATATTTATATTTTCTGTCCCTCAGATGTTGCAGTACAATACTTTAGAGCTGGCCCACTATGTTCTGAGATGACTGTCTTTTGAAAAGTTTAGTCCAGATTCATCCCTGTGGTGATGACAGCACCTAGTGCAGTGGTAGAATGAAGGTGGCTTGTGCCTCCTCTGTTCAGGTTCAGTTTCTGGCCCAGGCTAGATTTATGCCTGTTACAATGACCTCTATAGTTATTAGAAACGCATAGAACTGATAGGACCTTCCCTAGCAACATCATCTCCTGCTTCCTTCTTCCTCTGGCTCAGCCCAGCCCTGGAATACCCTCCTACACCAGGCACTGCAGCAGAGATGGTTAAGCATAGAGAGACTTGGTTCTTTGCCTGGTGTACACTGTAGAGGCCTGCTGTGCCTGGGGATATTCTCTGAGGAGCCTTAGGGCTGTCTTGCTTCCTCTATGTACCTGCCTAGCTGCCATAAATGGGCTTGTTGAGTCAGATCCTTAGTTAAGACTCTGACACTGGTTTTCAGTTTGTCTAGCACACTTCTGTGTAGCTGCATGTACAGTCACAAGTATTGGTAGAGGACCCATGCTTAAAACAGTCATTGCCCATTACCTTTTATGAAATGCATATACATGTAGTATTTCTCAAGTTATGATTTTCAAACTCTGCTATGTAGGTTATAGTGCACATCCCAGAAAGTAATCCAGTAATTATTTTTCCATTAAATGTCATTGTCACAGTTTGAGGAGAATACTTTCTGGATATAATTCTCTCCTCCTTTCCACCTGCATGGTTTCTTCTACAGATGAGTTTTAAAGGGGATGTTAATTCATAAACTAGAGAGGAAAAATAAATAAATATTTTTTAAAAATAAAGATTTTGTATGACACCACGTGATGACACCAAATTAGCGCTGTAATATTCACTGGACTAAATAGCTGTAGCCTCCATAAATCATAACTATAGCATGTCAGACAGATATGGAGCTATGGCTTAATTTTTCCAATGTTCAGTGTTAAGAAAGAATTCTGATATTATTTATAAAGGTATGCAAATTGCATTTATTCTCCAATAACTCACACACTTACATTCCTGCTGCAATTTTTCCCCAAGAAGAAGCTCCAGAATAGTTCTCATTTTTCAGCTTTTCCTAGGATATTAAATCACAACAGTTAGTTTTACAATATGATTATCATAATGGAACATTATCTGAAGTGACACGGTGTTCTACAATATAGAGGTGTCAGAGAAAATACATTTTCAACTGTCTGACTTATTTACATTTTATATGAACTTACTAAAATTCTGTAACTTCTACACTGTCTTTGAAATCAAGTTTCACGAAGGCTGCAGTTTAACATATTGCTTTATTATACGAGAAGGCACAGTATATTATTCAAACGGAAACCTTGATTGTTTATAAAGCAGTAAATGTTTTACATTTTAAAAGAGGCTGTCTTGGAACTGCTCACTGGGGCCCTGTCTACTCTGAAAAATTAAATCAACCTAGGTATGTGGCTCAGAGCCATGAAAAATTTTATGCGCTGAGTGCTGCAGTCAAGACGACCTAATCCCCGGGGTAGACATGGCTAGGTCAATGGAAGAATTTTTACCAACACTTGGAGAGATGGACTAACTACAGTGATGGAAAAGTCCCTTCTATCGATGTAGGAAATGTCTGTGCTAAGGTGCTACAATCAGCACAGCTACAGCACCATATCTGTGCTGCTGTAGTGCCGGTACTGTAGACATTGTCTGGGTGTCATGAGTAGAGTTGATTCAATAAAGGTGAGATAAAAACATGCAAACCAGGAGATCTAGAGAGCTGAGGTCACTTGTCAGAGGAATATGGAGACTTTCACACCTAGGTCATTGACTTGAATTCAGCCTTGATTGTTAGTGACTGAAGGGTTTCCATGACACAGATGTTTTCGACATCTATAGGAAACAAGTCCAAGTGAGAGTTGACAGATTTCATATCACACACATGACCTCCATGACTAACTCATGTTGGAAGTCTACAAAATAAAAGTTATATCCCGCCACTCTTACTTGTGTTGAGAAGTACCTTACCATTGACTGGTCCCATTAATTTCTGATGAGCAAAGCAAAGTCTGAATTGAAGCCACTGGCTACTGTTTTGAATGAGACTAATCACTGTTTGATGTGCTTCTCACTGTGAGTTTCTAGGTGGAATTCAAAGTGTCTGGTTTTAAGTTACAAAGGCCTAAATGGTTTGGGGCTTGGTCAGACCTCTCTCCCAGGGCCATATTGCTCAAGTTGAGATACCTGGTGGCTCTCAAGCTGGAACATACATGAGTAAATCAATCTGATGTTAGAAATTGCACCTGCAAACAGGAATTCTGAAGTCTTGTATTTTAACTCTGATTATCTGATCTTCAGTCTTTATTTGCTCACTCTCATTTCACAACTGTGCTTGGAATAGAGTACAAACAAAATACCATAAACAGGATAAAATACATTCCAAACATTTCTGGCACAATTGATTTCCTCTGTCTAGCTGGGAAATCACCTAGTTTATTAATAAATGCTGCATTCTATATAGCCTTAGGAAAAATACCCTAGGAGTACTGCAAGCAGATATAAGGTTCTTCATTATAAAAAGGCTATTGGAAAAACTGGAGAAAGTTCATAGGTGGCCAACTAAGGTGAGAGTGATGAAAGAATATGATGTGATGAGAGATTGACTGAACTTAATTTGTATAAACTGATTAAAATGTGATTAAGGGAGGATATGAAATCATTACACAAATATTGGACAGGTGTTGTTAAGAGGGAGGGGAAGGGACTATTATTGTAATTATGTGTGGCAAAATGGAGAGGTAACATCCTCAGACTAGAAAGAGAAATGGGAAAAATTGAGCTTTGATACAAGAAATGCAATCTGGAGCTGTGTAATGAACTGCCTAGGAAGGGAGATGATCCCATTTTCTCTAGAGACTTTTTAAATAGTTTAGAACTAAACCCTAGTGGGATTAGTACAGAGGGAGAAGCTGCTCTGTGTTCTTCTGGGCTTTGATTGAGCCATGGCTCTGTGGCTCACTTTACCAGCTAATGCTGCTGTGGGCCACATCACTTATTGCAGATTGAAGCTTTCATTTAAAATACTTTTTTGTAACTTTCTAGCTCTTTTGAATGTGTATTGAATGAGACTGAATGTTGTTCTGTCTTAATAAGCATGCAGACAGAGTGAATCTGTGGTTTAAATTCTATTCTGTTAAATAGATGCAACACCTGCTGAAAATAATAGGATTTGCACCTATGTAAATGAGAGTGTATCTGGGTGAATAACTGATATTTTGAGGTGTGTATGGGAGTGCTTTGCCAGCAGTTCTGAAAAATTGAAAAGAAAAAAAAGGTTGAAGTCAAACTGAATCCAACCCTTTTGGAATTTTAAGTTAATTGAATAAGTTAATTTTGGGTCAAATAAAAAAATTGTTCAACCCAAAACATTTGGTTTCCTACCATTTTTAAAGGGCTAGAGTCACACACCAGCTAGAGAAGGGGGTTGTTTCCCCTATACAACTTTTAGCCCAGTGGTTAAAGCATTCATCTGGGATGTGGGAGATTCGAGTTCAATTCCATTTCTCTCTTGCCCAAAGACTATTCAAATATTATATACAAAGCAGAACAGTTTCAACAGGAGAGACTGAGGCCTTGCCTACGCTACAGGGAAAGTCGAACTAAGCTACGCAATTTGAGTTACATGACTAGTGTAACTCAAGTCGATGTATCTTAGATCTACTTATCACAGGGTCCACACTCTGCAATGTCAGTGGGAGATGCCCTCCCATCGACTTGCCTTACTCTTCTCGATCCAGTGGAGTACAAGAGTTGACAGAAGAGCAATCTGCACTTGGTTTAGTGGATCTTCATTAGACCCGCTAAATCGACCGTAGATTCATTGATTACCATGCATAAATCTCCCGAAAACATAGACAAGCCCTAAGAAAGACTTGCCTCTAAATACCCTATTGCTCAGTGAATAGGTCTGTCACCTGGGACACCCAAGTTCAAATCCCTGCTCCACTTCAGGCAAAGTGGAGCCTTGAAACTTGTTCTCCCATATGAATCCCAAGTGAGTAGCCTAGCCACTGGGCTGGTTGTTAAAATGGAGGATCATCACCATCTTCTTCTCTGTTTTGTGAATGACACCTAAGTCCACTTGTGTATCTAGCAGAGAGACGGGGAGAAAAAATTGATTGAGAGTATTTGGTGAATTCATGTCAAATTTGTGAACAGTTACAGGTCAGTCAAAACTGTTTTTTTGGCAAATAAACTATTAATCTGAAAAATTTCACACAGCTCCAGCTGAAAGCAGAATTTGGCCCCTCACTTCTAAAAGAAGTGAAACTAACCCTCATTTATCAACAGCAGCTGTAAAAATCTGAACTCCAATGGTGACAATTTCAGTGTTAGAGCTGTTGACAGACTTAGAGCTGATATTTTAGTAGATTCCTAAGGGTATGGCACTTGGAGCTAGGCTTAGGGTTCCTAAGGGTAGGGCACTTGGAGCTAGGGTTAGGGTTCCTATAGGTAGGGCTTCCCGCCTTAGGGTTAGGGTTTCTAAGGGTAGGGCACTTGGAGCTAGGGTTAGGATTCCTATACGTAGGGCACCCCATCCTAGGGTTAGGATTCCTACACATAGGGCACTTGGAGCTAGGCTTAGGTTTCCTAAGAATAGGGCACTTGGAGCTAGGGTTATGGGTAGACCTTCCCGCCCTAGGGTTAGGGTTCCTAAGGGTAAGGAACTTGGAGCTATGGTAAGGGTTCCTATAGGTAGGGCTTCCTGCCCTAGGGCAAAGAGTAAGGCACTTGGAGCTAGGGTTAGGGTTCTTCTGGGTAGGGCGCCCCCATTCTAGGGTTAAATTTCCTATGGAATGGGCATTTGGAGCTAGGATTAGGGTTCCTACAGGCAGGGCTTCCCGCCCTAGGTTTAGGGTTCCTAAGGGTAGGGCACTTGTTGCTAGGGTTAGGGTTCTGAACGGTAGGGCACTTGGAGCTAGGGTTAGAGTTCCTCAGGTTAGCGCATTTGGAGCTAGGTTAGGTTTCCTATGGGCAGAGAACTTGTAGATAGGGTTAGGGTTGCTATGGGTAGGGCGCTCCGCCGCAGGGTTAGGGTTCCTATCGGTAGCTCACTTGGAGCTAGAGTTAGCTTTCCTATGAGTAGGGCTTCCCGCCCTAGGATTAGGGTTCCTAATGTTAGGGCACTTTAAGCTAGAGTTAGTGTTCCTATAGGTAGGACTTACCACCATAGGTTAGGCTTCCGAAGGGTAGGGCACCTGCAGGTAGTGTTAGTGTTCCTATGGGTAGAGATTCCCACCCCAGGGTTAGGGTTCCTATGGGCAGAGAGCCCTTCCCTAGGGTAAGGGTTCCTAGAGGTAGGGCTTCCCGCCCTTGAATTATGGTTCCTAATGATAGGGCACTCGGATCTATGGTTAGGGTTCCTGTGGGTC
The DNA here is from genome assembly GCF_025201925.1 of Gopherus flavomarginatus. Classification (NCBI taxonomy): domain Eukaryota; kingdom Metazoa; phylum Chordata; order Testudines; family Testudinidae; genus Gopherus; species Gopherus flavomarginatus. The sequence goes on along the minus strand of NC_066630.1, from coordinate 15,293,484 downwards.
AGGCACTTGGAGCTAGGGTTAGCTATGTTCCTATGTGTAGGGCAACCCACCATAGGCTTAGGGTTCCTCATGTTAGCACACTTAGAGCTAGGGTTATGGTCCCTATGGGTAGGGAACTTGGAGCTAGGGTTAGGGTTACTATAGGTAGGGCTCTTGGAGATAGGGTTTAGGGTTCCTATAGGTAGGGCACTTGGAGCTAGATTTAGGGATTCAATAGGTAGGGCTTCCAGCCATAGTGTTAGGTTTCCTAAATGTAGGGCTCTTGGAGCTAGGGTTAGGATTCCTATAGTTTGAGCACTTGGAGTGTGGTTTAGGGTTCCTACACATAGGGCTTCAGTCCTAGGGTTAGGGTTCCTAAGGATACGGGACTTCGAGGTAGGGTTAGGGTCCCTATGGGTATGGCACTTGGAGTTAGGGTTAGAGTTCCTATGGGTAGGGCGCCTGGCCCTAGGTTTAGCGTACCTATTGGTAGGGCACTTGGAGACAGGGTTACGGTTCCTATAGGTAGGGCTTCCCACCCTACTGTTAGGGTTCCTATAGGTAGGGCACTTGGAGCTAGAGTTAGGGTTTCCATTCGTTGCTCTTCCCGCACTAGGGTTATTGTTTCTAAGGGTAGGGCATTTGACGATAGAGTGAGGGTTCCAATAGGTGAGGCGTCCCACCCTAGGTTTAGGACTCCTATGCGTAGAGCATTTGAAGCTAGGATTACGGTTCTCATGGGTAGGGCTTCATGCCCTAGGGTTAGGGTTCCTAATGGTAGGGCACTTGCAGCTAGGGTTATGGTTCCTATGGATAGGGCACCTAGAGCTAGGATTAGGGTTCCAATAGGTAGGGCTTCCCGCCCTAGGGATAGGGTTCCTAAGGGTAGGGCACTTCGAGCTAGGGTTAGGGCTCCTGTGGGTAGAGCTTCCTGACCCAGGGTTAGGGTTCCTGTCAGTAGTGCACTTGGACCTAGGGTTAGGGTTCTTATAGATAGGGCTTCCCGCCCTATGGTTAATGTTACTAAGAATAGGGCACTTGGAGATAGTGTTGGGGTTCATCTGGGTACAGCTCCCAGTCCTTGAGTAGGGTTCCTATGGTAGGGCACTTTTAGCTAGGTTCAAGGTTCCAATGGATTGGGCTTCCCGCCCTAGGGTTAGGGTTCCAATGTTTAGGGCACTTGGAGGTGTGGTTAGGGTTTCTATAGGTAAGGCATTTGGAGCTTTGGTTAGTATTCCTATGGGGTGGGCACTTGGAGCTAGGGTTATGTTTCCTATGGGTTGGGCACTTGGAGTATGGGTTAGGGTTCCTATGGATAGAGCTTCTCGCCCTAGGGTTTGGGTTCCTAAGTGTAGGGCACTTGGAGCTAGGGTTAGTGTTCATATGTATAGGGCATCTCGCCCTATAGTTATGGTTCCTAAGGTTAAGGAACTTGGAGCTATGCTTAGGGTTCATGTTTGTAGGGCGAACCGCCCTTGGGTTAGGGTTCCTAAGGGTAGGGCACCTGGAGCTTGGGTTAGAGTTCTCATGGGTAGGGCGCCTCTCCCTAAGGTTAGGGTTCCTATGAGTAGGGCACTTGTAGCTAGGGTTAGCGTTCCTATGCGTAGGGCTACCCGTCATAGGGTTAGGGTTCCTATGGGTATGGCACTTGGAGTTAGGTTTAGGGGTCCAATATGTATGGCTTCATGCCCTAGGGTTAGGGTTCCTAAGGATAGGCGACTTGGAGCTAGGGTTAGGGTTCCTATGAGTAGGGCTTTCCGCTCCAGAGTTAGGGTTCCTAAGGGTAGGACACTTGGAGCTAGGGTTAGGGTTCCGAAGAGTAGGGCACTTGGAGCTAGGGTTAGGGTTCTGAAGAGTAGGGCACTTGGAGCTAGGGTTAGGGTTCCTCTGGGTAGTGCTCTCTGTCCTTGGGTTAGGGTTCCTATGGTCGGGCACTTGGATCTAGGTTTAGGGTTCCAATGGGAAGGGCTTCCTACCCTTGGGTTAGAGTTCTATGTGTAAGGCACTTGGAGCTATGGTTAGGGTTCCTATGGGTAAGGCACTTGAAGCTAGGGTTAGGGTTCCTATCTGTAGAGCTTTCTGCCCTAGGTTTAAGGTTCCTAGGTTTGGGCACTTGGAGCTAGGTTTAGGGTTATTATAGGTACGAGTTCCTGCCCTACGGTTAAGGTTCCTAATGGTATGGCACTTGGAGATAGGGTTAGGATTCCTCTGGCTAGGGCTTTCTCCCTTAGGGTTATAGTTCCTAATGGTAGGGCATTTGGAGCGTGGGTTATGGTTCCTATGGGTTGAGCACTTGGAGTGTGGGTTAGGGTTCCTATGGATAGGGCTTCTCGCCCTAGGGTTAGGGTTCCTAGGTGTAGGGCACTTGGAGCTAGGGTTAGTGTTCATATGTGTAGGGCATCTTGCTCTAGGGTTATGGTTCCTAAGGTTAAGGAACTTGGAGCTATACTTAGGGTTCATATTTGTAGGGCGAACCGCCCTTGGGTTAGGGTTCCTAAGGGTAGGGCACTTGGAGCTTGGGTTAGAGTTCCCATGGGTAAGGCACCCTCCCTAAGGTTAGGGTTCCTATGAGTAGGACACTCGTAGCTAGGGTTAGTGTTCCTATGGGTAGGGCTACACGCCCCAAGATTAGAATTCCTAAGGGTAGGTCACTTGGAGCTAGGGTTAGGGTTCCTATAAGTAGGGCTTCCCACTCTATGGTTAGGGTTCCTAAGGATAGGGCACTTGGAGCTTGGGTTAGGGTTCCTTTGGGTAGGGCACTTGGAGCCAGGGTTAGTGTTCCTATGGATAGGGCTCCCCGACCTAATGTTAGTGATCCTAAGGGTAGGGCACTTGGAGCTAGGGTTAGTGTTCCTATGGGTAGGGCTCCCCACCCTAAGATTAGGATACCTGGAGCTATGGTTAGGGTTCCTATTTGTAGGGTATTTGGAGCTAGGATTAGAGTTCCTATAGGTAGGACTTCCCACCCTAGGGTTATGCTTCCGAAGAGTAGTGCACCTGCAGTTAGGGTCAGGGTTCCTATGGGTGGAGCTTCCCGCCCTAGGATTTGGGTTCCGATGGCCAGGGCATCCTACCTGAGGGTTAGGGTTCCTAGGGGTAGGGCTTCCCACCCTTGGGTCGTGGTTCCTAATGATAGTGCACTCAGAGCTAGGGTTACGGTTCCTATGGGTATTGGTTCCCTCCCTAGTGTTAGGATTCCTAAAGGTAGGGCACTTGGAGCTTGGGTTAGGGTTCCTATGGGTAGGGCTCCCCATCCTAAGAGTAGGGTTCCTAAGGGTATGTCATTTGGAGCTAGGGTTAGGGGTCCTATAGGTAGGGCTTCCCACCCTAGGGTTATGGTTCCTAAGGGTAGGGCATTTGGAACTAGGGTTAGGGTTTCTCATGTTAGCGCACTTGGAGCTAGGGTTAGGGTTCCTATGGGTAGGTCGCTCCGTGATAGGATTAGGGTTCCTATCAGTAGGTCACTTGGAGCTAGGGTTAGGGTTCCTATTGGTACGGCTTCCCACTCTATGGTTAGGGTTCCTATGGGTAGGGCTTTTGGAGCTAGGGTTACGGTTCTTATGGATAGGGCATCCCACACTACGATTAGGGTTTCTAAGGATAGGGCACTTGGAGCTAGAGAAAGGGTTCCTATAGGTAGGGATTCCCACCCTAGGGTTAGGGTTCCGAAGGCTAGGGCACTTGGAGCTAGGGTTAGGGTTCCTATGGTTAGGGCTTCCCGCCCTATGGTTAGGGTTCCTCTGGGTAGGACACTTCGAGCTAGGGTTATGGTTTATATGTGTAGGGTACTTGCAGCTAGAGTTAGGATTCCTATGGGTAGGGCACTTGGAGCTAGGGTTAGGGTTTCTATGCGCAGCGCATCCTGCCCTAGGGTTAGTGTTCCTAAGTGTAGGGTACTTTGAGATATGAACCCTAATCCTATAGGTAGGGCTTACCGCCCTATGGTTATGGCTTCCAATGATAGGGAACTCGGAGCTAGGATTAGGGTTCCTATGGGTATTGCCTGCCATCCTAGGGTTAGGGTTTCTAAGGGTAGGGCACTTGGATCTAGGGTTAGAGTTCGTATGGGTAGTGCTTCTCGCTCTAGGTTTTGGGTTCCTTAGGGTAGCACACTTGGAGATAGGGTAAGGGTTCCTATGGGTAGGGCTACGAGCCATAGGATTAATGTTCCTAAGGATCAAGCACTTGGAGCTAGGTTTAGGGTTCCTATAGGTAGGGCTTCCCGCCCTAGAGTTAGAGTTCCTAAGGGTAGGACACTGGGAGCTAGGGTTAGAGTTCCTATAGGTAGAGTGTCCTGCCTAGAGTTAGAGTTCTTAAGGGTAGGGCACTTGGAGCTAGAGTTAGGGTTCCAATGGGTAGTGCTTCCCACCCTAGGGTTAGGGTTTCTATGGCTGGGCACTTGGAGTGTGGATTAGTTTACGTACAGGAAGGGCTTCCTGCCTTAGGGTTTGCGTTCCTAAGGGTAGGGCACTTGGAGCTAGTGTTAGGGGTCCTATGGGTTGGGAACTTGGAGGTAGCATTAAGGTTTCCTTTGCTAAGGCTTCCCGCCCTAGGACGAGAGGTCCTAAGTGTAGTGCCCTTGGAGCTATGCTTAGTGCTCCTATGTGTAGCGCTTCCTCGGCTAGGGTTAGGTTTCCTAAGGGTAAGGAACTTGGAGCTATTGTTAAGGTTCCTATTGGTAGGGCGCCCCAACCTAGGGCTATGGTTTATGGGTAGGGCACTTTGAGCTATGGTTAGGCTTCCTATGGGTAGGGCACTTGGAGCTAGGGTTAGGCTTCCTATGGGTAGGGCACTTGGAGCTAGGATTAGGGTTCTGAAGAGTAGGGCACTTTGGAGCTAGGGTTACATTTCTTAAGCGTAGGGCACTTGGAACTAGCGTGAGGGTTCCTATAGCTGGGCACTTGGAGTGTGGGTTAGGGTTCCTATTGGTAGGGCGTCCCGCCCTATGGTTAGGATTCCTATGGGTAGGGCACTTGGAGCTATGGTTAGGATTTCTAAGGCTGGGCACTTGGAGCTAGGATTAGGGTTCCGAAGGGTAGGGCACTTGGAGCACTTGGTTCCTAGCGGTAGGGCATCCAGCCCTATGTCTAGGATTCCCAAGGGTTGTGCGTCCCGTCCTAGGGTTAGGGTTCTTAAGGTTAAGGAACTTGGAGCTATGGTTAGGGTTCCTATTTGTAGGGCGCCTCGCCCTTGGGATACTGTTCCTAAGAGTAGGGCACTAGCAGGTTGGGTTAGAGTTCCTATGGGTAGGGTGCCCCACCCTAAGGTTAAGGATCTTATCTGTAGGACACTTGGAGCTAGGAGTAGGGATTCTATGGATATTGCCTCCCGCCCTAGGGTTATGATTCCTAAAAGAAGGGCACTTGGAGCTAGGGTTGGGATTCCTAAGTGTAGGGCACTTCGAGCTAGGGTTGGGGTTCATATGTGTAGGGCTTCCCGCCCTATGGTTAGGGTTCCTAAGGGTAGTGCACTTGGAGCTACAGTTAGGGTTCCTATGAGTAGGGGACTTTGAGCTAGGGTTAGGGTTCCTATGGGTAGGGCATCTCGCCCTAGGGTTCGGGTTCCTATGGGTAAGACTCTTGGAGCTAGGTTTAGGGTTCCTATAGATAGGGCTTCCCGCCCTAGGGTTAAGATTCTTAAGGGTAGGGCACTTTTGGCTAACGTTAGGGTTCTGAAGGGTAGGGCACTTGGAGCTTGGGTTAGGGTTCCTATAGTTTGAGCACTTAGAGCTAGGGTGACGGTTTCTAACTGTAGGGCACTTGGAGCTAGGGTTAGGGTTCCTATGGGTAGGGCATCCCGCCCTAGGGTTAGGGTTGTGAACGATAAGGAACTTGGTGCTATGGTTAGGGTTTCTATGGGTAGTTTGCCTCACCCTAGGGTTAGGGTTCCTATGGGTAGGACACTTGGTGCTAGGGTTAGGGTTTCTATGAGTAATGCTTCCAGCCCTACCGTTAGTGTTCTGATGGGTAGGGCACTTGGAGCTAGAGTTAGGGTTTCTATGGGTAACGCTTCACGCCCTACGGTTAATGTTCCTAAGGGTAGGTCTCTTGGATATAGGATTTGGGTTCCTGTAGGTAGGGCTTCCCGTCCTAGGCTTATAGTTTGTAATGATAGGGCACTCGGAGCTTATGTTAGAGTTCCTATGGGTATTGCTTCCAGCCCTAGGGATAGGGTTCCTAAGGGTAGGGCACTTGGAGTTAAGGTTAGGGTTACTATGGGTAGGGCACTTTGAGCTAGGCTTAGAGTTCCTATGGGAAGGGATTTCCTCCCTAATGTTAGGGTTCCTATGGGTAGGGCACTTGGAGCTAGGGTTAGGGTTCCTATGAGTAGGGCTTCCCACCTAAAGTTAGGGTTCCTAAGTGTAGGGCACTTGGAGTTAGGTTTAGGTTTCCAATGGGTAGAGCACTCTGTCCTAGGGTTAGGGTTTCTAAGAGTATCACACTTGGAGCTGGGTTATGGTTTCTATGGTTAGGGTTTCCAGCTTTAGGGTTAGAGTTTCTATGGGTAGTGCTCCCTGCCATAGGGTTACGGTTCCTAAGGGTAGTGTACTTGGAGCTACTGTTAAGGTTCCTATGAGTAGGGCATTTGGAGCTAGGCTTAGTGTTCCTAAGGGTAGGGCACCAAGCCCTAGGGTTAGGATTCCTATGGGTAGAGCACCACGCTCTAGGGTTAGGATTCCTATCTGTAAGGCACCCCGCCCTAGGGTTAGGTTTCCTAAAGGAAGGGCACTTGGAAGTAGGGTTAGGGTTCCTATAGACAGGGCGTCTCGCTCTAGGGTTAGGGTTCCTAAGGTTAGGGAACTTGGAGCAAGGGTTATGGTTTCTATGGTTAAGGCATCGATCCCTAGGCCTAGTGTGCCCAAGAGTTGGACGCCCCGTCCTAGAGTTAGGGTTCCTATGTGTAAGGCACTTGACGGTAGGGTTAGGGTTCCTATGGGTAGGGCGCCTTGCCCTTGGTTTAGGATTCCTAAGGTTAGGGCACTTGGAGCTAGGGGTAGGGTTTCTATGGGTAGTGTCTCCCACCTAGGTTAGGGTTCAAAAGGGTAGAGCACTTGGAGCTAGGGTAAGGGTTCCTATGGGTAGGGCTTCCCACACTAATGTTAGTTTTCCTAAGGGTATGGCAATTGGAGCTGGGGTCAGGGTTCTTATGGGTAGGGTTTCCCACCCTAGGATTACGGTCACTTCGGGTAGTTCACCTTTAGCTAGGGTTAGGGTTTTTATGTGTGCAGCAATTGTAGCTAGGATTAGGGTTCCTATGGGTAGGGATTCCCACCCTAGGGTTAGGGTTCCTAAGGGTAGAGCACTTGGAGCTAGTGTTAGGGTTCCTATGAGTAGGGATTCCCGCCCTAGGGTTATGGTTCCTAAGAGTAGGGCACTTTGAACTATGGTTAGAGTTCCTATGGATAGGGCACTTGGAGCTAGGTTTAGAATTCCTATGGGTAGAGCTTGCCACCCTAAGGTAAGGGCTCCTAGGGGTAGAACACTGGGAGCTAGGTTTAGGGTTCCTATAGGTAGGGCTTCCTGCCCTAGGGTTAAGGTTGCTAAGGGTAGGGCACTGGGAGCTAGGGTTCATGTTACGAAGGGTAGAGCAGTTGGAGCTAGGGTTAGGGTTCCTCTCGATAGGGCTTCCCGAACTAGGGTTAGGATTCCTAAAGGTAGGGCACATAGAGCCAGGGTTATGGTTCCTATGGGTTGGGCACTTGGAGTGTCAGTTACGGTTCCTATGGGTAGGGTATCCCACCCTAGGGTTAGGGTTCCTAAGGTTAGGGCACTTGGAGCTAGGGTTTTGTTTCCTATGGGTAGGGCACTTGGAGCTAAGGTTAGGGTTCCTATGGGTAGGGCTTCTCGCCCTAGGATTAGAGTTTCCAATGGTAGGGCACTTTGTTCTATGGTTAGGGTTTGTATAGTTAGGTCACTCTGCCCTTGGGTTAGGGTTCCTAAGGGTAGGGCACTTGGAGCTAGGGTTAGGGTTCCTATGGGTACGGCACCCCACCCTAGGGTTATGGTTCCTAAGGGTAGGGCACTTGGAGCTACGGTTCGGGTTCCAAGGGTAGTGCTTCCCGCCCTAGGATTAGGGTTCCTAAGGGTAGGGCACTTGGAGCTTTCCACACTAGGGTTAGGGTTCCTAAGAGTAGGGCACCTGGAGCTAGGGTTAGGGTTTCTATGGGTGGGGCACTTGTTTCTAGGGTTAGGGTTCCTATGGGTATGGCTTCCCACCCTATGGTTAGGATTCTTAAGGGTAGGGCACTTCGAGCTAGGGTTTGGTTTCCTAAGGGTAGGGCACTTGTAGCTAGGGTAAGGGTTCCCAAGAGTAGGGCACTTGGATCTAGAGTTAGGGTTCCTATGGGTAGGGCTTCCCGCTCTAATGTTAGGGTTCCTAAGAGTAGGGCACTTGGAGCTAGGGTTAGGGATCCTATGTCTAGGGTTTTCCACCCTAGGTTTAGGGTTCATAAAGGTAGGGCACTTGGAGCTAGCTTTAGGGTTCCTATGGGTAGGGCTTCCCTCCCTAGGTTTAGGGTTCCTTAGGGTAGTGCTTTGCACCCTAGGATTAGCGTTCCTAAGGGTAAGACACTTAGAGCTAGTGTTAGGGTTCCTATTTGTAGGGCTTTCCACACTAGGGTTAGGTTTTCTAAGGGAAGGGCACTTGGAACTAGCGTTAGGGTTCCTATGGGTAGGGCACTTGGAGCTAGCATTAGGGTTCCTATAGATAAGGCTTCCCGTGCTAAGGTTAGGATTAGGCGGCAGGTTTTTATATATGTTGGTGATGCCCAAAATGGTGGTGAACACCGCCCCGGTCCTGCCCTGTATGCTCGAATAAAATGTAACTACAAAGCGTCAGCACCACAAGATTACAAGAGTGAATTTAAAGTGGAAGTCAGAAGCAGCACTTTTCTGCTTCAATATTCTGTATTATATTTTGTTGCACCTGTTGTGACGAAGTGGGAATGTTCTTAAAGTTTTCTCTGAATACTGTGTGGGTGCCTCAGTTTCCCCTGCAAGGTGCCAGCCTTAGGTATTGGGGACAAAGACATCTGGTGGCCTCCTTGTCCAGAAGAGAGACAAAGGCTAGAGGCTGGAGTGTCAGTTTGGAGCTGGCTGGGGAAATGGCGAGAGGTCCAGAACTTGGGTCTAGGCTCCCCACCCTCCAAGATGGACCTGACTGAGGGGTCTTGTTTTCTGTAGCTACAAGCTCTGTTTCAGACTGTGATCCTGTCGTCTAATTAATCTTCTGTTTTACCGGCTGGCTGACAGTCACATCTGACTGCAGAGTTGGGGTGCAGGGACCTCTGGTTGCCCCAGGACCTGCCTGGGCACACTCACTGAGGAAAGTGCATGGTGTGGAAGGGCATGCTGAGTGTTCCGGGGTCAGACCCAGGAAAGTGTAAACTTCTTGCCCTGGAGACAGTATGCTCAGAGCGAGGAGACTCCCCCAGAGTCCTGACTGGCTTTGTATGGAGTAGTTCCAATGCATCTCAGCATCCCCTTCCACACTATGCACTTCCCAGTAGTCCGCACAGGCACTGACACTCTCTCCTGGCCTTTGTCTCTTTTCCAGGCGTTAGGAGGCCATCTGATCTCTTTGTTCTCCAACACCTTCAGTTGGCACCTTGCAGGAGAGCGATCCAGGCCATCAGTTGCCCGGAGACAGGGTTTCGGCCATTCTCTGTGCAGACAGCATCACACTGGCTCTCTAGGGCTCTACAACAATCACACACCCTTATCCCACCATCTAGATCCTTGAGAAATGCATAGGGGAAACTGAGGCACCCACACAGTATTCAGAGAAAACATTAAGAACATTCCCACTTTGTAACACCTGTATACTTTAAAGGGTATAAAATAATCAAGTATTGTGCTAAACACAATGATACTTCAAACTAACCACCAAATTTAAGTTGCACGTTTTTCCCCTCAAGTGAGGGCTCTGGGATGGGGCTGGGGATGAGGGGTTCACAGTGCAGGAGGGTGCTCAGGGTTGGGGTGCTGGGGGTGCAGGCTCTGGGGTGGGGCAGGGCTGGGGATAAGGAACTTGGGATGCAGACAGGCTGCCCCAGGGCTAGGGCCAGAGAGGACTCCCCCCACTTACTGGCAGCAGCAAGCTCCAGGGGAGGGACCTCTCCTCTCCCCCTGCCCCACAGCACACTCACTCTGCACCATGGTCACTGCACATGCTCCTAGGGACTCTCTCAGGTCCAGAAAGCTCACTCGCCTCCCTTATGGTGGTTACCAAGGTGGGGTTGCCATCATGTGTGGCCTCCCCTGCTGCTGCCCCTCACCATAGCCTCACTGGGGATTGGGGATGGGACTGCCCCTTACCCAGCATGGGGCAAGAGTGGGGACTGCACTAAGCCCCAGCTGCTCAGGTCTAGGAAGCCCCGCTCCCCCATCTCCCTTGTGGTGGGTGGGTGCTGGGGAGTGAGGTGGCGGGGACAGCAAGCACATGTGGCTTCCTTCCTCCCCTGCTGCAGCCTGCTGCTCCTCACCCTTGTCTCACTGGGGATGGAACTGCCCCTTGCCCAGCATTGGGCAGGAGTGGGGGCTGCGGGGGGAGGAGGTGGATCACAGAGTCAAACCTCACCGAAGCCCCAGCAGCTGCTCAGGTGAGTGAGGTCCACCCCAGATGTCCATCTCCTGGCCGGAAGTCCCCTTGGCATCTCCTCCATGTGGGTGCCGGGGTGGGGGGGCAGGGGAGAGAGCTCCTAAACACGTGCCTGCCTCTCCTGCCGCCTCCTCTCTTTCTCTTCCCCTTCCCAGGTGCTCCAAGAGGCTGCCAGCGGCTGATCTCTATAGCCTTAGGCAGAAGCAGCACAAGCAAGGGAGAGAGGCACCGGCTGTTTTCTTTCTGGCAGGGAAGCTCTGAGGTGGGGGAGGGCCCGCTCCAGGCATGGCTAGGGGAGAAACCCAGCTCCAAATATTGGTGGAGCACAGCCCTCAGCCTTGAATATTGCTGGTGCTCGAGCACCTTGAGCCCATATAACCTGCCGTCCCTGCCCTCAAGATTGTTGGCCACACATAGGATTATGGGCACAGCTGAAGTGGGGTAGAGCTGAATACTACCTTTTTTCATCTCTCCTACCCACTAGTGCTGGACTAGATCGATCAAGAGGAATTTTCCAGTGTTATTATCCTTGAATCTACACTGGTGTGGGGCAAGTCTGTCATGCCTCAAACAGAGACTCTTCCCAACCCTCTCTTCTTACTCGTCCTAATGTTTGAATGGAAAATGTCAGGCCAGGTTCTGATCACAATTATATTGGTGTAACTGTGGAGAACCTCCATTTAAATCATCGGTGTGTCCAGTCAGAATCTGGTTCCTGTTTCGAAATCTGGGGAGCAATGATTAATTTTTGGCTTCACTAAATAGGATTTTGTTTTTTGTTTGACAGCGCTAGAAGCAGTGCTGAAGATGCACTCAGAAGGACACATTTTCAAAGCAAGCATGCTGTTTTTCCTGTCACTGTATACTAAGCTCCCTTTATCCTTAGGAGATGCGTTAAGGCATTTATAAGGCTAACTGTCCTTAGTAGATCCTGTGAGTTGTCTTGGTGATGACCCAGTAGGGAGAGTCTTTTGCAGAGAGATTGCTTGTGCTGGAGCCCTGGGGCTAAATTCTGCAGTCCTTGTTTTCATTTGTGAGTCAAAAGGGTAATTCTTGTGGGTAAAAGCTGTAGGATAGGGGCCCCTTGATATGCAATGAGTTGTATTTTCATATTCATAAGGAAAAGATTTAACCACTGTGGAGGTTTGAAAATAATTACAACGATTTCTGGTTGGAAAAGAGGAATGAATTATGAACAGAGGAGTCTGGACTCTTAAGGGATGATTTCTGATTCTAGAATTTACTGAGTAGTAATGATATTGGTACTTCTAACACTGCAGATCAATACCTATATCACTTCACAATGCTAGTGGATTATTTCAGACTGAGGTATCTTCCTGGTATGAAGTCTGAAGCATAGACTTTTGATATATCTGTCTGATTAATTTTGTACTTTGATAGAATTAATTATTTTTTGTCAAGGTATAGTCAAGGTCCAGACTCCAGAGAAACATTTTTCACATGCAATAACAATTACGATGATGATAATAATAAGAGAATAAAAAGTTATCACAGTTGGTTCAGAAGTATCTGGTGGTCTGGATTTGGCCCGCAAACCGCCTATTGACTACCCCTGTGTGGCAGGATGGACTAGATCCGGAGTTCTCATGGCCCTGTGTCACCCTGCCCCAGAATAGAGCAGTGAGAAGTCCTCCAGGCACCCTAGAGTGGCTGCAGGGGAGGGGCTGCTGGAGCAACCAGTAAAGGGTCAGAAGGGCCAGATAAAAGGCAAGCATCAGAACAGAGCCTTCAGCTGCTGTGTGGAGCTCGATGAAGGAGTACCCAGTGCCAGGCTGGCTAGATGAAGGATCAGGTCTGCAGAGGTCACTGCGGAGAGCTCACCAGAGAGAGCCAAGCCCAGAGAAGACTGCCAAAGGTTCCTGACTAGCTGGACAAGCAGCAGAACCAAGGAAAGGTCAGTGGAGGCAGGCTGAGCCCAGGGTACTGAGCACAGAATCTGGCTAGACCAGACAAGGGTACCAAGATGGGCCCTGCTGGTCTGGTTGCAGACTGAGCCCAGGGAGGGCTGCTGAAAAGGACAGCAGCTGAGGGTACTGAGACGGGCCCCAGCTGGCTGGTTGAAGAAGGCAGTGCCTCTATGAAGAAGACTAAGAGCTATGGCTTCATACCAGTACCATGATAAGAACTTGGGACTGTACAACCAGAAGGGAAGACAGCTTATGCGGCTTGACCAGAGGGCTGAGTCACTGAAGACCCACGGAGACAACCCCACTGGCTCAGCCAACCTCTATAACAAGTGTAACTACTTCTATAATATATTCAAACATCTACATTAAAAGAATATCAAGGTTGCAAAGTCAAGCACCAAAAAGTTCGGAAATACCTGAATATAAGGTTTCTCCTGCAACCTTATTCCGGCCCCCTTGTGTATATGCATTATGATACTAAGTTTTTAATTACAAATAACCATAAAGTTTAAGGCCAGAAGAGACCACAAGATCATTAGTCTGACCTTTTGCACATCAGAGGTTACTAATCCCACTCAGTTACATCTATATTAAACCCAATTATTGGGATTAGACCAAAGTATTCAGACTTCAGGAGACTAAACCACTGTGTACCACAGGCAGAGAATAGGAGGGACCGAGGCATAGCAGTGCATGAGGTCCCTGTAATAGCAGCAAAATGATTTGGTGAGATGCACCCACATGATCCTAGCAAATAACCTGCATGCTATTTTTTTTCCAAAGGATCCTTGCCTCATTCAGTGCATGGTCCTTCTTCCTACAATATCAAGGGCATTTATAGTGAGACAGAGTACTGTTAGAAATAAAATGAAATCCTAAGGATGCAGGGTTTACATATGTGTTATGCAGTGCAAAATGTCCATCTGCCTTTTGCACTTATAAAACCATCACATCTATTCTCACATTTTCTGTGTACCTTTGAAAATGTATGCTTGAGTGAATAAATTGAATAGTTGGTAAGAACAGATGAAAAGAACATTTTCCCCATAACTATGAAACCCAGATAGGGTCTGCTAAAACATACCAGCTTCTATCTCAAAAGATTTTATTAAATGACAGAGAGATGCATATATGGCAGAAAACGTAGATACTGTTAATTTATACGCAATGGGAGACCTGCAAGGTCTATTTTAAAAGGAAGCCTAATACGTAAGAAGTCACAAAAAATATTTAAAATGTGATAGATCTAGAAAAATAAAGTACAGCAGTTTCTAGGTTCTTATATAGAGTTGCCAACACTTAAGATCTTAAGAGATTTAAAATGTTTGTTTAGCAAGCAAGTAGAATTGTACCCTCTTTCATTTGAAGCTTAAACAAGCTCGTAACTCAATGCTACTGTTTAATGAATATATATATACACACAGAGAGAGAGAATTAGAGTAAAATTAGCAGATCCTGATAAAGAAAACATTGAAAGTTCCTTCTCTTGTTATAAACTAAAACAAGCATACAAAAAATATCCAAGAGAGCACTTAAAAGTAGGTAAATATCCAGGGAGGATGGTTTGATAGCTAAATGTTGTTAAAATTATTGCGACCAATATGAAGTTTAGTCCTAATGGAAACTGACGGAAAGTTTTGCACACATCTTAACAAGACTATAATTTCTTTTGTGTTCAAGAAATGTAGAATCCCACTAGTCTGTATGAGCACTGAGACATTGGGCCAGATCCCACAAGTGACTCCAAGAGAGCAGAGTCCCTGCACTGCTTAGAGTTCTGTAGAAGTCTGTGGGCGCCATGTAGGTACAGGGTTCAGGATCCTGCAGGATCAGGCCTCAGGGCTCAATCAAACCTTCCCTACTGAAAATATTGAAAGACTCCCATTGAGTTGAATCAGGCCCTAGATTACTACTACACGTAGAAGTAAAAATCTGTGCCAAGATCTTAGCATTAGGATGGAGACAAAACAGACATAACTGTACATCCCTCAGAGACTGATCTTTAGAAAACTGAAAAATTCTGATATCCTACTTTCAACAGATATGGCCGAAATTTCTCCATTGGAATATGAGACACAGGAGATCACTTGGGAGGTGGTGTATTGGTGAGATAATGAACCATTCCAAGCTGGTTTTGTAAAGTGTTTGCTTGTGTTTTGCTACTTCCCCACATATACACAGCTGTGTATTGTTTTATAGAACTATATTAACAGACATTTAAAAAAAAAAGAATAGAAAGAGTGGGGAATGGCAAAGGGAAAAAAATGCTCAAGTACTTTTGTGCTGCTTGCTCCTCCTCTTCCTCCTCACTATCTGCAGCCTCTGATGCCTCAGTTCTTATTCCCTGATCTTTTCCAGTGTCAGACACTGTACGCTCTTCCAAACAGTTTTCAGAAAGTAGTCCACAGAGGTGTATATTAACTGATTCAAGCAGTGAGGCAGATTGTGCAAATTGCTCAGTGAATGCATTTAGGACCACTGTAAAAGAAAATCCCATCCTGCGGTTGTTTTATTTGCTATGGAGCAGTGTGACACCAATAGCTGTTTAGGGAAAGTGACATAGCCTCAACATTGTGACTCCTATACTGGGGACATTTTTCCGTGAGACTTTTAAAGTGCCATATACCCATGGATTTTTTTTTTGCTTGTCAGCACATTTCCTTTCTTTTCTCTGTCTTTGAAGATAGATTCCATAGATAAGATATCTTATAGATATCTATTTATTGACTACAGTCTAAGAAAGCTCTCCCCTCAGACCTAGACCCTCTGAAATATTCTCTACAAGCTCATTGACAAGCCTTTGCTATTCTTCTCCTCCCTAGCTTTAAGCCACTCTCATAATTTTTTTCTACTCTCTGTTAGTTTATGTCTCTATCTGCCAGAAATTCTTTACTCTGGGACTTACTCCTTTCCCATTTTTGGTCCTTCAGAACCCACATTTCAGGGCATATTGCAAAGATTGTTTATTCAAGGTTTTTTCCTGAGTTGAGTTGGGATTGAGTAGGCTGAATGAACAGGCTCTTATTTGTTGTGTGCGCTAAGGAGGGCGTTAGCACTAGTATTAGGTGAGCTTCAATTGCTTTCTAAGAGAAATTTGAAAGTTTGAGTAATTCCTGTGACTACGGCTTGAAGATCGATACAGCGTCTGAGGTGAAAGAATAAATAAGTTTCAGTGACTCAGTGCTGAAACCCTCTGTGTTCAACTCTGATCTTCTCCTGTCTTAATCACATTACTTATTTAGCTGAGGATGCAGAAAAAAGTGTGTGTGTGGGGGGTTGTGTTCATTAATCTGGTTGTTAGGAGATACTGACACTTCTGTTCTTTAACAGGACAGCATACCATTGATATTGAGCATAGCAGTAATGGTGGTGACAGTAAACCCTTGTAATTCAGACTTGTTTGATGTTACAGAACCTTCAGACCTGGTGATAGTAACACAGGCAATTAACTTTTTCTTTTTACCTTTTTATTTTGTTTGAAATTGAGTCTGAGCTTTGTCTGTGATTTGCAGCCCATGGCAAAAGGTTTATGAAGTGAGACTTCATGTTGTGATATGTATAAAACTATTGAAATGACATGGTTATGTTGGTAACACAGAAAAATGAAATGTTGTGCTTTAAAAATCAGAAACTTGGAACCTTTATAATGGTATAGAAAGTTTTTGGAGTATTTAAATCTCCACCCCACAACACTCCTTTTTCTCAATTTCACAAACACAGTGTTGCCTATTTCATGCAATCAGAAACAAATGGAAATAGGTGCCAGAAATCTGGATTAACTGTGTGAATGAGATGGAGAACAGTGTGAGCAAGAATTATCCCAAGAAAATTCAATAATCAATGTCTTTTTCATAGTGGGCCTGATCCAAAATTGATTGACGTTAATGCAGAGGGTTGGCTTTAATGATCTTTGAATCAGGCCTAATATGAGAAAAATCTCATAATGGACCATATTTTTGATATCTTTACTCAAGATTAGTAGAATCTTACTTCATGAGTGGTCCCACTGATTTCAAGAGAGGTGTTTATGGCATAAAGGAATAGAATCTGGCCCTGTAACCAAATGTGTGTCAGTTGTAACTTACTGGCTGTTATTGAGAGAGCTGCCATTGATTTCAGTGGGAATTCCCCATGCAGTAAAAGGCCCTGCTCTTTTCACCTGTGACATATTTAGTGTACTTTGTGTCTCTCAGAAATAATTTTCCATTTCCTTCACTGGGTTTTCTGCTCCCTCTTTTCTTTCAAGCAGTGGACCACAACTGACCCTTATTCAGCATGTAGAATTCCAATGGATGGCAATAGGACTTTTTGCCAGAGTAACAAGGACAATTTATGTTCCCTGTTGATAGGTTGCTGCTGGTTCTAGCAGTAAAAATAGCAGTTACAATATGAGTACATAGTGCTGCAGGCCTATTTTTCTAACACTTATGAGGAAAGATTAGATTTTATTAACCATTTCCTAATCCCATTTACTGCAGGTGGTTAGCATTGCCATCAGAGAGATGGTCCTGAGTTGAAAAACAGAGATAAGAATTCAGATCCTGCCTTTTTGATTTGCAAGGTTTAGGAACTAGGAATGGATCTGATACAGAATTTAGGGGCTGTCCATCAATTACATAATACAGTTTTTGGTGATTTTCAGAACCCATACACCGCTTATAACACTGTAACACTAAAACAAACATGCAGTATTAAGAACCCACCCACTCCCTAATGTGTTATATAATTTAGGACTGCTCCATATCAACATAGGGCAAAATTCTGATTATATTATATTAAGAAAATCCATACTATTTTAGAATAATAGTCCGCAACAGAATTGGGTAGGAAACAGTTTTACCTTCTTGTCAGAGATTTTGAGATGTTTTCTCAAATGGTCACAAAAAGTCTAAATCTCAAATTTTCATGAACCAGGAATCCTGGGGGGAAAATGGATTGGGTCAATGAAAATGTTTTGTTTTGATAATTTCCAAATGTTTCATTTTTCATATTTGTAATCTTTTTAGTATAAATTAACACAAATCTGAAACACAACTCATTTAAAAAAAAACACTTTTTTTGTTTCCAAAATATCAAAACATCCAATCTTGACAATTATCATTTATTTTATTTTATTTTTTAATCAGGAGAGTCATCTAAACAGATCCTTTCCTTGAACTATTTCAATTTTGTCTAAATATTTTATTAGAAAATCACAATTAGCTCTTGACAACACTGTAGCTTATAATAGTACTACTGCAATGATCTATGTGATTACTGCAGGGTAGTGTATTCATTACTTATAAGAATGCCTCCTCCTCCCCCACCATTATGGTTTTGGTTTAGCCATGTATTCAGCCATAAAATTTAGCTTTGGGTTTGAATTTCAGCCACCACTAAAGTTCAAGGATAATTGAATTCAGAGTTCTGAATCAGGCCCCTCTCTAACTGGGATAGATATGGGGCAAAAATTCAGAGCTGGTATAAACAGATGCAATCCATTGATGTTGGCAGGGTTCATAGATTCCAAGGCCAGATCATCTAGTCTGACCTCCTGTATAACACAAGCCATAGAACTTCCCCCCCAAAAAACTTCTAGAGCAGATCTTTTAGCAAAACATCCAGTCTCAACCAGCTGTATACTTCTATTTCAGATTTGGTCCATAATATTTACTGTAAATATCTGGATACATATAATCCTGGAGCCTTGGCCTTCCTGCTGCCCTGCAAGAACAGAGTATCTTTTTCCCCAAAGCTCATTCTTATTAATGGAAATCAGCCTTCATGTCAGAGCAGGAGGCATTTGAAGGCTCTGGGATTGTACTATTCCCAATAGGAAAATCATCCAATGAGTTTGTTTTAAAGAAATCTTGATTATCAGATAACACAACTCAAGCAATTCTTAGATTAGCACATAATAGAAATAAATATTTCATTAAAGAATAATGAAAACAGATGTGTGATCTGTCATGTGACTCTATTTTTATGCCATCCGTTATAATTGCTGCCCTTTTAAAACAAAAATGAATCCTGAGCTCTTACTGAGCTAGTGTAAGTGTTTCCACGTAAGCAGTATCCTCCAGCTGAGAGCTCTGGAAATATGGGCCCTTAGAAAGAGACATTCTTTCCTATGCCTGATAAGAGCCCTAGAGCATCATGGTTTAAAAAGACCATTGCTCTGGTGGATTAGATTTCCCTTGGCATTCTTACGCTTCACTTACTACTAAGACGATTCAGTAACTTGAACTCCTTGCTCTCTTTTCACAGACAAATGATTTCATTAAAAAGTATGATTCAAAACCAGAATTAATGGGGCATGGAGGAATCTTCCCAGAGAAACTACTTTACACTGTATTTTGATTTAACATTTATAGAGGCTCCTGTGATAGGGGTTCTTTTTGCTATGGTGGACATGGCTGAATTTGCTGCTGCATATCCGGTGTTGTATTTCCCATTCTAAGTATAGTGAATGCTGTGAATATGGCAGTGATTTAAGGGTGGTGATGAGGCTAATTATTATTTTTTTAATGATGCCTGTTCTATATGATTGTAAGTTGTGAATTTCAAGGCATAGCATGGTATTGCAGCTGTTGTGAGCATGATGTTAGTCTTTAATTTTGTGTAGATTTATTTTTTTCCCATTGCAGGTCCCAATACAGCAATGAGAACCATGTAGGCACCATGATTTAATGGGACTTTATATGGAGTGAGGGACCAGGGGAGGAGTCTACCACATGGATCTCCTTGCAAGATAGGATTTTTAGTTTGGCCATTAACCACATTGTTTTCAGAGTTCCAAATCACACTTTTGAGACTCACAAAGCTGTTTCACTTCATCAAAACCCTTTTAGATATAGGAAACCAATCTTGCCCTACACTTGCAATAGGAGCTCTGCCTGAGCAATGACTACATGAATGACTGCTGGTTTGGGCCCTGTATTGGAGATATTTCTTAAAGATAGTCTGTAGCTCAAACAGAAGTTATGGGTTTGATGCAGGAATTACAGCAGGAGGTTCCATTGCCTGTGCTGTGCATGAAGTCAGAATAAAAAATGGCCCTTTTCGCTTTGAAATCTATGAAATCGTTGGACTATGGAGTTCTGAAAAAAAAGCTCTGTTTGCCCTGTGTAACTTGCTCCTGTTTGTGAAGTTAATGGAAGAACTTCTATTGACCTCAGTGGGGAAAGAATCTAAGTTTATGTCAGAAAGTAAGTTGTAGAAATGAAAATACATCAGAGGTTTGATTGATTTTGCTCTGCTGGTTTGTAATTTCATTGCATTTTTAATGAGATAAAAGGCAGAAGACCTCTCACACACTTTTCTGGACATCTGCAAGTTCTTTCCACTCTAGTATCAACAAGAGCCAACTTCAGCTGGACAGATAAGAGTACTCTTTTTATACTGATATTTACCTAAATATAAATAACATGAAAAAGTTTATCTGTTTTTAACCATGTATTTTTTCTTTCCTTTTCTTTATTGTAAATTGGGTATGAATCTAACCATCCTCATGATTCCCTCCCCCTTCTTTTTCCTCCCCAGCTATAATTAAAACTGCCCTCCCTAACATGGACAGGGAAGCCAAAGAAGAATACTTTGTGGTCATCCAAGCAAAGGACATGGGTGGACATATGGGCGGACTGTCTGGAACCACAACAGTGACAATTACACTCACTGATGTTAATGACAACCCTCCCAAATTTGCACAGAGTAAGTGTGCATGTTCTCCTGATTGAGTATGTAGTGCACCTCTTTGTATTTTAACATTATATTGCATTTGCTAATGGCAGAAATGTAGCAAGGGCTATATAAAATATCCTGGATTACTGACTGACTAAGAGCTTTTGGAAAGTGAGGGCTAGTCTGCACTAGGGGAGGGGATCGATCTAAGATACGCAACTTCAGCTATGTGAATAATGTAGCTGAAGTCGAAGTATCTTAGATCGAATTACCTACTGTCCTCACGGCGTGGGATCGACGTCCACTGCTCCCCCTGTTGACTCTGCTACTGCCGCTCACTCCGGTGGAGTTCTGGAGTCAACAGGAGCGCATTCGGAGATCGATATATCACGTCTAGATGAGACGCAATATATCGATCCCCGAGAAATCGATTGCTACCCGCCGATACGGCGGGTAGTGAAGACGTAGCCAGAGTTGTGCCCATATACATTGATGAGCAAACACACACACATGCAAAAGGATCGGGGGGGGGGAATGTTTATTGTGTTGTTGTTTCTAAGATTCTAGTTACTTTTAAATGCAAACCTGTCTTAGGTGAAGGTAGGTACAGTAATATTAGTTTTAAAAGACATACATAGTTGATAAAAGAAATAAAGGTTTTACTGAGTATGAGAGGAGAATATATATATATATTTTAAAATTATGAGTCTAGTTAATTGTTGACCTTTAATTCAAAATCCATATTTACTGCTATGGTTCGAATGCATGTCTTGCTGGGTTAGGTTAAAATGATTTAGCATCCTGCTGAGCTTCTCTGCAGTGCTTTGTAATCTGTTTCAAAGTTTAAAAAAAGGAACATAACTGGTTTGATTTTATTTGGAATAGTGTATTTTAATGTCATGATAGAATATATTCCTCTAATCTTATCTAATCATCCAGGCTATTTTTCTGAGGGGTTAAGTGAGTGGGCAGTTAGGGCTGGGAAATATTTTAATGTTGACATTGGGTCATCTATACTTCTCTACATATGCGATTTTAAAGCAAATTATTTGTGTGTCCAAGGTGAAATTCATCCCATTAAGATGGAGATACCTATGTACCATTTTAAGTACCACTTTCCACTTTTGTGAGGATTTAAATAGTATCTTATGCCAGATCCCTACACAGAGTAAATGTAAGTCCTAGAGTTTAGGATAGACACATATACGTGGAGGGAGATGAAGAAAATAAAATAAAATAAGTAAGCAGCTATAAAGGGTTACTTCTGAACAAAGTTATTTTAATGCCTAATTTCACTGAGGTTTATAAGTGCTAAGTACTGAATGCACAATCTTTTTTTTCTTATTTCTCTTGTTATATTATATGATGAAATCCCTGAGTTTCTTACTTCACATCACATTGTGTCACCTTGTGCATCAGTGCTATACAATGTAAGGTGACATGCCCCTTTACAATGCAAACATCTACAGATGAAGCTAATATATAAGCTGTATCACCATAATGCAGAGACATTTATTTTGAATATGTGCAATGTACAGTAGTTCTAAATCTGTAACTATAGGGCTACTTTGGCCAGATACCTAGCTTTTGTACTTACATCAGAATTAGTTATACCTTTGTCAAAGGTCTTTAATGCCAATATGAAATTATCTGATAGTGTCTGTCTAGGACCTAGGAAACAGACAAGCAGATCAGAAAATCATTACAAAGCTGATACTAATTGTCTCTCTTGTTGGGAGTCTCAGCCTGGAGATCAAGGACTGAATGGATATGGAAACTAAGGGCTTGTCTACACTTACCGAGGGATCGACGCATGGCGATCGATGCATTGGTGGTCAATTTAGCGGGTCTTGAGAAGACCCGCTAAATTGACCTCAGATCACTCTTCCATCGATTCCTGTACTCCTCCTGAATGAGAAGCGCAAGGGGAGTCGACCAGAGAGCGTCTCCTGTTGACATAGCGTAGTGTGGACCCTGCAGTAAGTAGATCTAAGTACATAGATTTCAGCTACATTATTCATGTAGCTGAAGTTGTGTAACTTATATCGATCTCTCCCCATAGAGTAGACAAGACCTAAGTTGTACTTTTACCCTACAAACTCCTCACATATATCTCCATGTGGTCACTCCAGCTTTGGATTTTGAAATACATTGACAGGGCAGTATGAGGAAGCCTGCACCACCACTCCATGTGATGTACCGGCTAGGTGGACAATTAATGTGGACTAACACTCTTTCAGATCTAAACATAAATACAGACTGGGTTGTCAAGTCCAACACTTTTCATCAGTTCAAAAATTCATATATAGAAATTTCTTTTTTATTTATATAAAGCAATAAAAGAAAAAGAAACACCTTATAAAGAGGATGCACATTGTTAAATATTGTATCTTGACACTATTGTCAACATGGCCTTTGAGAACTGAGTATTCATAGTCAGGCTGGCTACTATTGCAGATTAGTCACGGCTCTAATCTTATACAATCATTGTTCAATTCCTTGACACTTATTAGGACACCTTTGTTAAAGCACAATTTGCATTTGTCTGTAAGCCAAAATAAGAAAGGATCATGCTTACAATGGAGCCTTACCAGAATGAAATGGAAATTCATAAGATGTAATACATGCTGCTTTCACAATAAATTGTAATGAACCCAGTGTGTTTTATCGGTTTATTGTTTCCAGGCAGGACACAAATATGTGTTTATGGTTAGATTTGAAAGAGCCTCCCGGGTTTTAGAAATGAAAAAGATGAACTTTCACTACTTCTGTGCTCTCTTGGAAATCATTTTAGAGGCATTTTATAAAACATTGAAGTTTTTAATCCAACAGTTTACCATAAGATTATATTCAGAAGAACAGCTCACTGCTGTGAAAAGTTAGAATGCTTTAAAATAAGCTTAGAATGGACTGCTAGTCACAGTCTGAACTATGATGTCATGGCAGACCTCTTCATAAGTCTTAGGGACTTTTTTTATCCATTACTCAAAACAACATGGAAAAATAAATGTTAATTCTGTATATCTTCTTTGTAAATCAGAGAAAAAAATACCTCCTTAAAGAATTTCAATCAACTGTGTAGAGAGACAAACCATGATGTGTGGACAGCAGTATAAATCATGAATACATAATTTAGTCTCTGGAGGAAACTGATTACTATGGCTGCTCATTGTTTCTGAGCTTTTATGTGTTTGAGGATTCTCAATGATCTTCAAATTATGTCTTCAGCCTGGGAAACATTAAAGAAAAAATAAATTATAGATTAAACTGCTGTTACTTTCCTGCCCCATACAAATGTCAATTTTATACTGTAAACACAGTGACACAAATGTTAATGACATCAAAAGAGAAGAGTTTGTGTAAAGTGAACAGGAAAAAATTGAGAAGGAATCCAGTTAATTTTAGGGCAGATTATATATATATATGCTTTTTGATATCCAATGAATATATTTCTGTATTTTGTATATTTGCCCTTTTTCTTACTCAGTTTTGAATGTTGTCATTGTAGTTAATACACTAATTAGTTAGACTAGCAATCTTTTCATCAGCAAATCATGGTTTCAGAAAACAAAAAGCAGCATATTAGGCTAAAAATTACACACTGTGGTGGAGCAAACTTTCACTGAGCGGGAATGAAAAGAACAAGTCCAGATCTTCTACCACAGGATGTTTGTAACATACTTGTCTGCAAACTTGAATTCTTTCAACTCAGGAACATTCCTGAAGGTGACATGCTCAGCCCTTACCTGTAGCTACAATGGGTAGAGATTATTAAGAAGCTGCAATAATTAGGCCATCTGTAGAGGATTTCAGAAAGCAGAGGCCGTGCATGCTTTGTATGCATCTGCTGGCGTCCGGGTCTTTACTAAAGCCAGGAAGATATTTCATCAAAATAGGTGTTTTGGTTCTCTTCTTAACAAACTAGTAATCTGAGGGATAAAACATGGAATTTCAATAAAAACAGACTTTGCATCTCCTTTAAATAAATCCTACTTGAATATAAAGGTGTCTGAAGTACCATAACCGATTAAAATAAGAAATAAAATACAATTACTGAATTTTCACATAATGCAGGGCACATATAGGGCTTTCCATTGGGATTAAGTCATCCCTTGGCAAAATTGTAAAGATGTTAATCCCTCATTATGAAGTAGGTATTATTTCCTTTGAAACATGAGTTGGGGAACATTTCCTGCCTCTCTCCTAATTAGTGAGTTTTCTACCTCACAGAAGAAAATATACTGACCAATTAGATTCTGACCAGAAATTAACAGAAGGTAAAGTTTATGGTCAACAGAGCAGTGAAGATTTTAAGTCACAAGAGACATCTTTAATGTATCTGATAAGTTTGCTGCAGGGCACAAGCTGAAGTGTAGTAATTGGATTTTATCAAAAATGGTCTACAAGTCTGTAAATACAAAGGTAAGTTCAAAAGTGCCTTGCAGTAAATTACACATTGCATCTTTCTGTGCTGAAAATAGCTTAATATTTTATGTTTGGCAACACTGAACATCCCCGCAGGCAGGAGATAGGATAATATAGTGAGTGAAACAAGAACATTCACATCAAGTCAACAGAGCATTCCCCTGTATGGAGCACATTATGCAGCTTTAAGTAAATAATTTGTTTAAATGCGGTTTGTATCGGTTGCACATCTCAAGCATTTACTTTGGGGAAACAGATGAATAAAGAGCATGAAAGGGAATCTAGAATCAGGCTTAATGTTTAGTCTTTTCCTCTTGTTTGTAAGGTCTGTATCACTTCTCAGTAATGGAAGACATTGCTCTTGGGGAGCCAATAGGAAGGGTTAAAGCAAATGACCTGGATATTGGAGAAAATGCTAAGTCATCCTATGACATCATTGAAGGAGATGGAATGGATATATTTGAAATCACATCAGATGTTCAGACTCAGGATGGTATTATTAGACTGAGAAAGGTAAATGACAACTGTGTAAAATTAACTTTCATCTATGTACAATTATTCAGTTTCGCCGTTGGTCAAATAATTTGTTATGGTATTTGGCCAGCTGTTTGGCTAGTTGAATCTTGATCAGTTAATGTATAATTTATGAGTATTTATTGAGTAATAAAGTATCTGTAATCCAGAGGGACCAAATTCTGCCACCTCTACTCATGTAGAACACCACTTTACTCCATGAGTAGTGATCTAAGTGGACCTACTCAGGGCATAAGGAAGTACTCAGCATGAGTAAGGGTGGCAAATTCAGGCCCAAGCTAAAGCTTCAGGTCCACTACTCCTTTTTGTGTGTGTATTTAGTGCATGTGTGTATACAACATGGAGGGTTGTGTACTTGCTTGTTTGAAGAGGCACCCATCTAGCCATGTACATACAGAAGACATCTGAGGTGAAATCCTGGTCCCACTGAAATCAATGGCAAAACTCATGTCTTTTAGAAACCTGGCTCTAAATATGACTATAAATTGTAACATTATAAAAGTGATCATGAAAATGTTTGAATTCCATGCCTACCACAAAGCACTCTAATAGTCTTTTGTAATTAAACAGGTATAATACATTTCCACAGGACGTTCTAGCTGGAAAATAAGAATCCAATATGAATAGATAGTTAACATTCAACTTTGTGGCTATTATTAAATTAAAAAGGTCAGAATGAAAATGGTTTAATATACTTTTACAGTGCAGACCTATTCATAAGAAATATATAAAGAAAAGAAAAACTATGTATGCATCTGTGCTTTAGATTCTCTTTTCCACAGGTTAAAGACATGATACAAGCTCCTATACTCTGTTAATTATTGTATGCTGTGGGCCTACTTTACAGACTAAAGCAATTAGCCTTTTGCCCCATTTCCCTCACCAGTTATTTCATAACTGAGCCTCTAACATACTGTTGTTTCGCATATTCATCCTGACAGCAATAACCACTTTTGTTCCCTGTAGCAGAAAATGTATGTAAGGAGACATTCGCCAAAGGTGTGGGGTTTTCTTTCTTTTCTTCTTTTATTTCTCCTCATCCCCCTGCAGTTTTAAATTCATTCAAGTTTAGACAATGTAGAGTAAATTTTGAATATGGTACTCTGGGGACTAGGCTTGACATATTCTATGGGATGCTGTCATTATCATGAAGAATTTGAAATTGCTAAAAATGATACAGAAGGTGTGATTGGCAAATTGTGAATATGCTGATCTACAATCACCTATTCATAAGTACAAAAGCTTAGTAATTTCTGAGTAGACAGAGAAGCAAGTGCTTGTCATGTTTACTAGAAATTGTTGAGAAAGAGCAAAGTCCAATTAGAGCTGGATTCATATCTAAAAATCAACACAATTTTTCAAAGTAAGAATATATATTTAAAGCTTTCAGAGAGTTCCTGAAAGAGTTTTGTAATGCCTGCTTGTGTTCTTGTTTGCATTTGCATTGCAGATTTGAGACTTCTCTGTCCTTTTCTTTTTTCCACTGAACATTGTAATGCAAATCTTTCAGAGCTTAACAAATTTGCGTTTTTGAAATTTGAATCATTCTGAGACATGAGAATTATATTGTGAATATACTGATGCAGATGTGCATGAAACTGCAGATCTGAATCGTAGATGCTCATCAGTTCTCACATTTGAAGATATCATAGACTTGTTTTTTACTATATGACTCATTCCTTTACATCAATAACATTTTTTTCCAAATCTTACATTTTGATGTACAGCAATAAAATATCAAAAACAATGGCAATGATGGTGAAGTTACATTGGTGGATTAGCGTAATTGGCTCCATGTTTATCTGTCTGAAATTAAAGAAGGATACAGCAATATAAACTGCAGTAGTTATAAGAAATTCCTGAGAGAGATCTGCCTCATTTGTCACTATACATACTGACGCAAAGACTTATTTGAGGTGTACTAATATAAAAATACTTTTTATATGATTATCTCTAAATTACTCTGCATAATACCTCTTCTGCCTAAAGAACAATAATTGCTAGTTCTTTACATTTTTCATACTGTTCTAAAAAATAATAATATATTTATTCCACATGGAGCTTGTATAAGATTTCTCCTTATCTCCAACTAACACTGATTAAATGCATGCACATCAGGTAATCACCAGTAAAATTTTATCGTGAATCTAACATGAAATTATGATCATGCAATTCATGAGAGAGAATATATCATTGTGAATTTCTAGTGAAATAATGCAGAAGAAAAAAAGATGAGGGACTGCTTTCACTGAGGCTTAATACTAAACATATCAATAAATGCCCAGATAATTTACAGGTTGGATTTCAGGGAATGGGAAGTGATTGTATGAAAACTCAGTGAATGTACTTAAATGCATGTAACTTTCATCCATCAGCATTATATTTATTTGTTCTGGCTTCTCTGGTCATTAGTGCAAGTCATTTATCTTTGTCATTCTTAACAGCCCCTGGACTTTGAGACCAAAAAATCCTATACTCTGAAGGTAGAAGCAGCCAACGTTCATATTGATCCTCGCTTCATCAGTGGAGGACCATTCAAGGATACAGCAACAGTAAAAATTGTAGTGGAGGATGCTGATGAACCTCCAGTCTTTTCATCACCTACTTATCTACTGGAAGTGCATGAAAATGCTGCTATTAACTCTGTGATTGGTCAGGTGACTGCTCATGACCCTGATGTGTCTTCTAGTCCTATAAGGTAGTGCTGCTTTAAAGTTATCCTTAAAAAAGCTGCTGTCAGAATTCTAAGTACATTATTAGTGCAATGGATGATAGAGTGGAGAGCAGTTTGTTCTCACTCTCCGTGTTACATTTTTGAGAAAGCATTGTCTTTCTGTGTTTCACTTGAAAAACATCTTTGCTGTGTTAGATGTCACACTTCTAATCAAATAATTTTCATAATTAAAAAACATAAGCTGTTTTGTTTCTTTCCCAATTCAGTTGTCTTGTCCAACAATGGGAATTAAATGGATATAAGATATATAGGGATATAAGAAATCTGAGTGCAGCATTTAACTTATTAATGTTTATTTCACTTACTGTGTTTAGTTTGAAATAATCCTCCAGCTTCCTCGTTAACAATCCTGAGTACAAGGCAATTCCACATAATTGGCTGTAATATTGGAAATATTTCTTTTATAGTCTGGACTGAATTTCTTAAACCAAACTCATCCCTGATTTAATGCCAATGAAAAGAACAGTGTTTGCACCAGGGAAGAATTTTGCTTCTTTTTTTTTTTTCATTTATATTTTCTCTCTCTTTGATCTGACCCAAATTAGATAAAATCCACTATTAAGGTTTTATGCAAATTAGAATTATTTCTGTCTGATTTTTATTCACACACATCTTTTCCCTTTGCTAACCTCTTATGTGATAACATCAGACAGTTCCAAAAGAACATTTTGTTTGTTGTGTGAAGGAATTCTGGGCCCAATGCCTAACACTTAGCTCAGGAAAAACTCCTTTTAAAGTCAATAAAAGTCTTATCAAAATAGACTGCAGAGTCAGTCCCACAGTGAGAGTATATTTTGAAAGAATTGATAAAGTTGAAGCCATATGACTTCTGATAATATTATCCACCACCCCACCTTTCTGCCCTCATGAAGTGTAAGTTATACCCATTCTGCACATATAAGGATGACAAAATGATGCTAATTACATTATTTTACCGCTTACACCCATTTTCTGACCACTATCGTTTACATCATTTAAACAATGTGGCCAAGGACACAGTTTTACCATATCACACAATGAGCCACAGGTGGCACACTAAGTTTGACTAACTTACGGTAACAGGAAATTATTATTTCCTCAGCAGATTTGGAAAAGTTAACTCCTGTAGGACTGGTTTGTTTGGAAGATTACTATTAGTAAAGAGCCTTTCACCTCTAGGACATCAATTAAAATCTAGTTAAGTTTAGTAAGTTTAGTAACCAAAGTTTGTTAACATCTAATAACTGTTCAGGTTCTTTTGTGAAATTAATGGATGATTACAACCTAGTTCCTAATGGGCACATCCAAATTAGTGTTAATTGGCACCTCTTTTTGTCACTCTCAACAGAGGGACTCTGAGAAGTGCTGATCGAGTCAATTAAAAATTACTGACACATATTTATTTTGAACAGCACAGCATATTTTCTCAGGATTTAAAAAATAGCAGAAAAAAAAGGGAAGAAAAAATACACACATCTTGATCTGTCTTATGTCAGGCCCCATGGGTCTTCATCCCTAATTTTGTGGATTCATCACCCTCCAATCCTCCATCTGGCAGCTCAGAGACAGCAGCTAGGACTAAGGTCCATGAAGCCTAACTGGGACCATGATCCACTTCTACACTCTGATTGGGAGAGCTCCACGGGTCCTGACTGGGCTGCAGCCCCTATTTAAGCCAGAGGAGGAAACAGGAAATTGTCTGTAAAAGTGGGATTCATCCTGCCATTGGCCACTGGTGTTTACGTTTCTGCCTTCTGAGCCTGACCTGCTGGTATCCTCACTTGGCCTGACACTTGATAACTGATTCTTGATCCCTGCCCTCTGGTTTCTCCCGATTCTGATCTCCTGGTGTTCCAACTCAGCCTGATTCCTGGTAATTGGCTTCTGGACTGTCAGCCCATGCCTAATGTTAACCCTAGACAAGGATGCCCATGCCCCAGCCCTGACATCTGAACCACTTCCTTGCTTAATTCCCCTCTGGATATATAACATCGTTAAGTCTTCCCTTTCTTCACCTTATGTGCACATGGTACATCTCTCATGATGTTCTCCAAAATCTTATACAAGCTGAGTGGCAGAACCAGATAATGCTATTTCTTGATCAAATTATATAAAAACCATATATACCCTTGATATAAGAAAAGACAGAACTGAGCCTATTAAAATGAGAAATGCCAAATTCTTTAGTGTAAATTCAATTATTTTTTCTTTAAAAAAATAAATACACAAGATGATCGGACTAATTTAAAAAAAAAGTTGGCATCTTTCCACAGTATTTTCTTGTTAACTAAATGAGAAAAGTACAAAGTATAATTTTCTGCATTTTCATGCTTATTCTTGGCATACAACCGGTTAATTCTGGCACTAGCTAGTATAGTATTAGTTGGTTCCAGAAAGGCCTAGTGAATTTAAATATATATTTTATCTCTTGGACAAATTATTTTAAAAAATAAAAGAAGATCATGAGATTTTGCATCTCTATGATAGCACTATTGTATATTAGAGCTGGGCATAACATTGACAATCCATTTTGTGGAAGATTTTAAGATTTCAAGATTTGTTTTTTGTCACTATTTGGAACAAAACCCACACATTTTAAAATAGTCTGAAAGAAAATTTAAAAAATAAAAATAAATCATTTTGAGTGAAAAAATATTTTGTTTTGATTTTGATATTTCAAAAATTGTATAGTACACATTTTTCTTAAATGGAAACAAAGTTGTTCTGAAAGGAAAAATCAAAACATTTTATTCCAAAAATATCAAAATAGGATGTTTTTCCATTTATTTTCTCCCAAACAACATTTCAGGGAGATTACTGTGATTTTGTGAATCACTGTTTTAATTCTTGCCCTCTTCGATCACTTCAGCTGAGATGCAGAGATCATCATCTAAATCAGTTGATCTCAAACTTTTCCGGCTCAGTACCCATTAGTAAATGTTTATGGCCTGTCACAACCCAGTAAATAGTCTAGCATGGAGCATGTGGCAGACTAGGCATTTTAGCACCGGGGACAAGCAAGCATATTTCTTCCCCTACCAGAGGTGACATGCAGAAGGGACATGTGGGGCCACAAGCTCCCCCACTAACCTAGACAGTCTGGGCGGCCCACTGAGGTGAGTCAGGGGATGGAGTGGCACTCCAACCCTGAGACCTGCCCATGTCTTTGCGCCCTGGATGGCTGCTCCCCTGCTCCCCTGGAGGGGTTGTGTCCTGCCTAGTATTTACCCCACAGTGGTGGCTTCTGCAGTTCTTGTGCTGTGGGACTGTCAGGGCTTGGCTCTTGGCTCCGGATTTGCTAAGTCCTGCTAAACTTTGGCCCCACCCACACAACTGGACCAAATTTGTGAGTGGGGTTGTGACCTGGCTCATGGGGTTGCAGTGCCACTCAGTGGAATTTGGCCACCTGGACTCACAGGTGCCGACTTTCCAAAGTGCCTGGGGTTGCTCAGCCCCCAGTTCTGCCCCAGGTGCTGCCCCCACTCCACCCCTTCCCCCAAGGCCCGACCCCCACCAGCCCCTTCCCACCCCATCCTGCCTCCGCCGTGTCTCTTCCCTCCACCACTCCACCCCACCGTTCTTCTCCCCACCTCGTTCTGTGCCCCTTCCTTCAGTGTGCCACATTCTTACTGCTCCCCCCCCCACTCCTCCAGCCTCCTGCATGTTGCAAAACAGCAGATTGTGGTGAGCAGGAGGTGCAGGGAGCGTGGGGGAGGTGCTGATTGGCGGGGCCCACCAGCAGGCAGGAGGAGACAGGGGTAGGGAGGGGTTCTGTTAGGGAGGTTGCCGGTGGGTGCTCAGCATCCACCATTTTTCCCCATGGGTACTCCAGTCCTGGAGCACCCATGGAGTCAGTGCCTATGCCTGGACTCCCATCATCTAGGCTAGACTAAACCTGAATGGCACTGGGACCCCAAAGGTTGCAGTGCCTGGAGAAGGCGGGTGAGCCCAGCCAGCCCTAAGGGATAGGAGCCACAGGAACTGCCACATGACCCATTGAAACAATCTGATGACCTAGTTTGGGTACTGACCCACAGTTTGAGAAAACCTGGTCTAAAGGGTGGCGGAAGATGTCTTACTTCACTTCATAGCCTCTCAATTTTTTCCCAGTCCGGTTATGGGTGATAGTTTGTTAGGAAGGGTAATAAGGGAAAGCAATAACCTATAGCAAACAGATTGCTCAATCCTGAATCTTGCAGTCTTCATAACAGGAAAACTTCCATTTAAATTCAAAGGGAGTTGTGCCAGGACAGACTGAAGGATGAGGCTTTGTGTGTATGTGTAATGTGGCCGTTCTCTCACTACCTCTGTCTGGAGGTAGGTCTGGGAATGGAGAGATACTAGTGCTATGTGAAGTAGAGAAGAAGTTATGTAAGATCCAGCTGTTGATTCTGTCTTAATTATCTGTTAGGATATTCCCTTGCATATGATTTATTTGTTGATATCAATTCTAAAGTATGTCCATATGGAAAAATATATGACCAAGCAAGATTGTTTTCTTTGTGCATCTTGTAGGATGTCTGCATCTCATAATCCAGTGTTATTTTTTATAAGGATCAATTCTGCTTCTTTTCTCTACATTTACAATTTCTCTGTTCGAAATTATTTAAGTCACTGGTTCACTTTTAAACTTTGCTGATTTAATATATACACAAATTTGAACATACTTTTTTCAAACGTGCTAATCTGACAGTTACCAAATTCGATTAAAACTTTCATAAATGTGTAGTTTATAGTTCTAGACTCTGTCTAGGGAAATTCTTAATCACAATGAGTAGAAAGTTTCTGTAAGGAGTTCCACTGCTAAACTTCAGTAAAGATAGTCAAACTGCTCTGTAGTGGTTCAATGTATCAGATCAGCATCTTTTATCATTCTAAGTTTCTCTTCAAATCTGTTCTGACTTATTCCAGTGCTGCTCATTTCATATTTCTGTTATTTTATTGCCTTGGCCAAGTCTTGGTCCAAGTGCATAGCAAAAATCATGTGTAATAATTTGTGCTTTCTCTACACTCTCTGCCCTCCTATAAATTCAGAGATGTTCACTGCTCTTCAGTCTCTCTCTTTGAGAGAAGTAAGCTTCATTGTAGAAGTTTTCCCACAAATTCATACTGGAGAGACTTCATCTTTGTCACCCAAGGATCATTTTCTTAATTCACAGCAGGCCTTAAAATCGTTAATACAATATTTTTTGCCTTCCTAGGGTACAGCTGTTTATCTCAGTCACCAAGTAACATGCCCTCTTTGCCTGGCATCACTGAGATAGGGTGATTTATAGCATCAATATTGTGATTCAGATCTCAGCAGGATCAGGAAAGTAGAATTCTCAACAATGAAAGTTGCATTTTGCTCTCATTTACCTTGATGTAAATCAAGAATAACTCATATTAAGTCAGTGGAGATGCATCAAGGTAAATCTAGTGAGAGCAATCAGAATCAGTCCCAGAGTCTTTAGCTAAAGGAATGTATGATCACACCACCTATTTCTTTCCTGCACAGTTTAATAAACTAACAACAACAAAAAAAAGTCCAAATAACCTGTGGTGTTACTATGGCAATTTCAAAGGATATTATTTTCTGAGATATTCTTTTCCATTTTTATAGAAATGTACATTTTATGTATCGTGTATATATTTGACAATGCAGCCCCATTAAAAAGAGCTATAATATTATTATCATGAAAAGATAGCTTCATATATGCCATTAGTCTCCCCAAGTTTATGGCACTGCAGATTTTATATTTTTTACTTTGTAGAAGATATTTCTTAATTTATAGTCAAGAGGGGATTTTTGCCTCTTGGCAACCTTGTAAACCCATGTAACTTGTGTTAAGTAATGTTTTATTTTTAATGCATTTTTTGCATTCTGAATAAATATTGTTAGGATTAAAATCACTACAATAAACTCACTGATGTTAAATCCCCAGTTATAGAACTTTAAAAATATATATATACTGTTAGTACAGAACCAGGAATGGAATTATAATACAGAGTGGGTCTCGGACAAATGGAATGTTGTTCATTCTTATTCAAGCCAATAGGAACTTGGTGTGCTCAACTCACCTGAAAATCAGGTTACTTAGAGGTCCGAATATGAATGTAGATGCCTTGCCTTAAGCAGCCATTTATGAAAATTTGGCCGTGGATCCTTCTTTGCTATTCTTTTTAGCTACTGTAGTTCTGCATACAGCTAATAACACCTTGAAGATGGAATAAATCAAGTCTAAAATGTCTTTTGGGCCAAAGAGACATTTTAAATTTCAGTCCTTTCGTTGTTATTCAAGCTAACAATATTATGGCCGACATTAGATTTTCCTAGAGCCATGTTTGTACAGCAGAGCTTGCCCAATAAACATTTGCGGTGAACTAAAACTTTTAAAATGGGAAATATATTTAATAAATTTACCCGCAACATAGTAAAATTGCAACACTTATCTACTTCTAAATATGAACAAAGGATTTACTATTCAAATACTGGAAAAGTTGTTGTAACAGTGAGATTTAAAATTCAATTACTAGACCTAGGTAGGTCAGTCTGATGGCTCAAGATTTTTCCTGGTGTATTCTGTTGACATCAGTGGAGTTACACCAGGAATGAGTTCAGGTTAATCAAGTTTTGTTTAATCCTACATCAGTTCCCAGTGTATGTCATCATGACAAAGAAAGGCTCTGGAACCAGAACTTTGTTGGAGGTTGATGATGATGCATGAGGAGGAATAGAATAAGCTGGTATCTTAATAATTGTCTTGTCGACTGTAGTGAAATATGTTAGTTTTTCATCAGTGAACTAAGCAGATATAGTGCAGAGTGTTAGTAAGAAACAGATGTGTAACAGGACACTGCCATTTTTGAGTCACTTTCCAGACCATAACCACAATATAAAGTGTGTAATCCACTCTGACACTCCATCCTAGCTCACTCCATTATGCCTAGGTATAATGCAGAACAGATGCAGAACCATCAGTGCATGCTGTTATTCTTTATAATACCTAGACACAAAAGCATTACAGTCTCTTATATAAATCCACAGTTCAGATTCAGTAAAACCCCTTGAAGCCAGTGACTGTTGTACCGTATCAGTAGTTTGTGATAAATTCTTTTTGTACCTCACCCATCAAAAAAAATTGGAAGGCTTAATTTTCCAGTTTAGTTTCTTTTAACAAGTAATACATTAATAAAACAACTCTATGAAAATGAACCTATATAAAAGCTTTCTTGTGCCGAGCCCTAAATCATCATTCTGCTTAATGCACTGTTGGAGCAATCTACTGCAGCTCTTTCTTGTTAGTCAAACTGGCTATGTTTAGGCTGCATAATTTACCTGTATATTCTCATTTGCAAGCTCTGATTAGCTGTCAGATCAAAGTTGTTTTCTTAGAAACCAATTACGTCAATCCATATTACAGTCAATCCCTGTATTTTCTTTTTTGTGTGTATTTTTGTTGTTTGTTTGTTTTTTAAGTGCTTTACTGCTAAATGGTGATTCATTAACTTACCTATTGTCCATGGAATTGCTTGAAAACTAAGCAGGTAATGTGCTTGGTTAATATTTCATGCTTCATTAAAACTGAAAAATATTAGTAAAAGAATGTTTTTCAGTACTCATTTAAAATAACCATGAAGCTCAATATTTTTGTGTGTGTTTAATATATTGGTGTTGAATTTATATTAAATGAAATACTACGTAAGTTGTCTAATAAATGTGATGGATTTTCTAATTAACTCTTGATCAGCAGTGGTTTTTAAAGATGTTACCTACTGAACCCGATGGCAGTTTATGACCTTCATGTTGAATATTCAGCTAATTACTCCTTGGACAACAATTAAGTTTCTTGAGACACAGTCACTTATTTTGTCTTATAAATTATTATGCTATTGAGCTGCTCAATCCGTTTGGCTAGAAAACTGCAGTTCTCAGAAGATTACTTAAATTCTTCTGCAATATCAACAGATAATTCAAATTTATCTGAGTAGATTACAGGGATGCTCATTTTGTAGGTTTTCCATTGATCGACATACTGACCTTGAGAGACAGTTCAACATTAATGCAGATGATGGAAAAATAACTTTGGCAACAGCACTCGACAGAGAAACAAACACGTGGCACAACATAACTATTGTAGCTACGGAAACTAGTAAGTGCTTATGCATTTGTCCATGCTTTACTTTTGGTTCTGTTTGTCTTGTAATATTGTCTGTTGTAGTTTCAAATGTTTGAATAACTATTAGAGATTGTATAGATTGTGAAAGATATTCTACAGTATACGTGTTTTAGATTTTAAAATAACAAGGTTGTGAAAGCTAAGCTAATTTTATATGACATTCTCCTATCATGTCTATTTTCAAAAATGTGTTTTATAAATGAGGAAAGTAACATATAGTTGTAAAAGAAAATATGGATATGTTTGTGCAGGAAAAACTGTAAAAGTAAGAGAGAGGGAATACCTGGTGAGACTCTAATAGAAGGAGCGTGAAATTCTCACACCATTAAAGTCAATTGTGGGCCAAAGCCTGAGGTCTTTACTTTGAGTATTTACTTTGTTCTAGTCCCATAAATGGTTAAGCATGTATGTAACTTTGCACATGATCAAAGTTACATACACGTTTAAGTATCCACAGGATTCAGGGTCTTAGGCCAGGTTTCTAAAATCTAAGTCCCATTGAGACTGAATGAGATCTAGGTTTTGAATTAGGCTTAGGGGCCTAAATCAATTGGGCATTACAACACTGAGCATAGTAAATGCCATTAAAAATATGGGCCTTAGGCCATAACCAGGCAAAATTCTCAATTATGTAATCCCTAAACTCCCAAAATTGAACTAAGTTTAATTCTTATTATTTCAGAAAAGAAACTTCACATAAAGAACCTACTGCAGTAAAGAAATGTTAGTTTTCATTTATTTTTTAATGATGTTGCTGAGTGGTTTTCCCATCTTTTACAGCTTCAGCTTAGATACATATGTGTTCTTGCTAATATATTTATTCTGCCATCAACGTGTATACACAATTTCTATTACTAGATGTGTTCTTCCCACCATGTCCTAAGAACATTGTCTTCTGTTGAAGAAACCATACTGATTTTCTAATGAGACGATAACCATAACCATATTAACCATGTTAATGATCTCTACTAATTTTCAGATCGCCTCCTCCCACCCTTACCCAACCATCTGATTTAAATATTTGGTGCTGTAATAACTGCTACTTTTAAGTATTAAGCTCATAACACAGTCATCTGCCAACATGAGAATGAATGATAGAATAAAAGGTTTTTACTTGGATGTTACAATATATTTTGTAGTCAGTTTTTCCCATAGTATTTATATTTGAAAGTGCAAACCATGAGTGGTAACCAAAGTGTGTGAATAAACAAGAAAGATAGAACTGAATATAAAATAAAATCTCAAGTTGGCCCCATGCTATTTAACATTTTTATCAATGACCTGGAAGAAAACAAAATATTATCACTGATATGATTTGCAGATGACACAATTTGGAGGAGTGGTAAATAATGAACAGGACAGGTCACTGATACAGAACAATCTTAATATGTCTGAAGGTAAATGCCTGGGAACAAAGAACATAGGCCATACTTAAACAATGGGTGACAATCCTGGGAAGCAGTGACTGAAAAAAATTTAGGAGTTGTGGTAAATAATCTGCTGTATGTGGCCTCCCATTGCAAGGCTGTGACCAAAAGGGCTAATACAATCCTTTGGAGCATAACGAGTGGAATTTCCAGTAGGAGTAGAAAAGTTATTTTCTCTCTGTTATTGGCAGTGGTACAACCACAGCTGGAATACTGTATCAAGAACGATGTTGATACATTGGAGAGGGATCAGAGAAGAGAAGCAAGAGTGATTAAAGGATTAGAAAACATGGCTTATACTTACAGATTCAAGAAGCTCAATCTATTTAGCTTATCAAAGAAAAGGTTAATGGGATATGCAATCTTATATGGGAAACAAATATTTAATAAGAGGTTCTCCAATCTAGCAGAGGAAGGTATAACATGACCCAATAGCTGGAAGTTGAAAGTAGACAAATTCAGACTGGAAATAAGGTGTAAATTTTTAACAGTAAAGGTAATTAATCACTGGAACAAATCATCAAGAGTCATGATGGATTCTCCATCACTGACAATTTTAAAATCAAGATTGGATGTTTTTTAAAAGATATGATGCTCTAGGAATTATTTTTGGAAAGTTCTATGGCCTGTGATATATGGGTGGTCAGTTTAGATGCTTACAATGGTTCCTTCTACCTTGGAATCTATGAGTTACATGCACAGTAAACTGTATTAATATGACCTACCATTGTGATTTGTGTGCAGTACTATAAATAAAACTTGCCCTGTTAATTACTGCTAAATCTTGTGGGCTAACACCAGTTTGATAGCATGGCCTGAGTGCTTTCTATTGGAAAAGCCCTGAACTATGGAAACAACAATTTACAGGGAAAGAAGTACGAGTCTATTGTATAGAGCATCTTTTGTCAAGGTTAATATCTGCCATTGAGCAATACTACCATCTCTAGTGGAGAAAGCTGCAAAGTGTAATGGTTAGATTTGTTGTGGCTGTAGAAACACTGATTCTAAGGAAATTCTCCATACCAATTTTCCTCAAGGCATCCTTACTTCTATCACATAATATGCATTATGAGATTCACCACAAGTATTAAAACTTATGTCATTATATCTTCACTCAGAACTTTACTGACATTAAATACTGAGTCTAGCCATAAAAGAAATGCACCAACATTGACTAGCTATATGAAGCAAAATGGTTGTTTCTCATTACTCACTGAGCCTCATCCAGTGTAGCACATCCATAGATTTTTGAGCTAAAGAAAGGTATGATAACGGAAGGACAGCAGGCTGACTGGTTCAGGAGAAAGGCTGATCTGCTGAATAAGGCCAAAAATAAAATATAACAAACCCTCCCATGAAAGAACACATCTCATGCAAAAGAGCTATCTGCTTTCCTGCATTAGTCTGTTTCACTTCTGGTGTAGTTGCACAATATGCAGGGCTAGCGCTACTGTAAGCCTTCTCCATGGTCCTTTTTTGTGAATATATGGTTTTCTTGCAACTTCCAAAATCAATATTTGGCACTGGGTGTGGAAAGTCCCCTGTCATCAACAGTGTGGAATTAATGTGTTTTCTGGGTATAGCTGTGTACAATACATTTGCCCTGTCACCAGAAAAAGTGGAAGAAGCACTGAGACCAGGAGGCAGTAATGCCCCAGAATAGGTAGAAGTCAGGAGACAGTAATCCTGTGGCATAGGGAGAGGTTTATTAGGAAACCCTCAGAGTTGCTGTGGGCTGCCAGCCAGAGAGGCTGCTTGCTTTGAAATCTGATGTGTAAGGCATCCAAGTTCTATAGTAATTAGAGCAGATTGGAAATTTTCTA
Source organism: Gopherus flavomarginatus (assembly GCF_025201925.1). Classification (NCBI taxonomy): domain Eukaryota; kingdom Metazoa; phylum Chordata; order Testudines; family Testudinidae; genus Gopherus; species Gopherus flavomarginatus. The sequence continues at coordinate 15,254,238 of NC_066630.1, read as the reverse complement.
CAAAAACAAATTTGTATCAGAAAGTGGAAAGATATTTCACAAACATTTCCATGATTTTTTTTTGGGTCCCCCTCCCCACATACTTTGACCTGCACTGGCGTAAATATATTAGAATCTGGAAGCATTAATGTCATTGCTGTTTGGTGAGGTGACTGATTTAAAAAGAGGAATTTTTGTCTAAAAGATTGTAATGCCTTTAACAGATTAAACTGAATGTATTATCCAAATGTGCCTTCTCTCTTACCTTGGGTGACATGTTTTGTCATGTGGTGTCTGCCATAATGCAGAAGAATTTAATTTTCCGTTTCCTCTCTAAAAGCTAAAGGTGGGGGGGAAACATTTGTTAAGAAACTGCTTTAACTGACTTGCTTCTGATTTGCTTCTACTCGTGTGTATCAGGAGAAGCTCCACCAAGCCAATTGAATTACATTGACGTGAGAATCAAGTCCCCGCCCTCCCCAGCTTTTAAAAAAAATATAATTATACATAAGTATTTTTAATAATAAGCCTTGTCATTAGGCCTCATGTGAGCCACAGCATCCATTACTATTGTGAAACTGCTGCCTACAGGGTGGCTATGAAAAAAAAATAATTCATAGCTTGCACCTAGCATTAGAGTTCCTGCTGATGGCTTTTTTTTACATTCCCAGTGTAATTGTATGTCATTTACAATGAAACAAAAGCTGAATTTCACAGAATACCATAGAAACCTACTTTTTTTTTTATTTGAGGAAATATTTTTAAAAGCTTCTAAGACAGAAATAAGTGTGTTTGGTGAGTCGTCATGGGGAGAGAACATATTTTATTTTGTTGTTACTTTAAGTTTGGTCTTTGTTATGAGAAGTATCTTCCTTGAAAATGTAATAGAGACAGAGTACTGTCTCTCAGGCACTAACTATGAAGGGAAATTCAAAAAGCATTGTCAATATAATTGTCTGTGATAATATCAAGGAATTAATGATCTTGTACATAAAAATAAAGAGTTATCCTATATGTAGAATATTCAATATGAGATTCGGATGGATATTGAAGAGCTCATCCTGTCCTAGTCTATTACTAGTCTAGTCCTTGGCCACTACTTCCCAGGCTCTGTTCAGGGCCCACTTTTACTCTTATTGTGGGCTGAGGTAGAGATAAGTTGACTTGTTTGGGTTCCAAATTTCTCTTAACCAGTAGCCAACTGTAGGACAGTTTTTTGTCCTTGACTATTAAAAAAGCGACTACTGAATGTCTCCTCCTTTTGTGACATCCTCATGTGATAGCCTCCTCCACTGGCTGTCATGTTTTGAGTAGAAACTGATCTCTGATTCTTTTCAGTTGTGATGTAAATAAATTTTGGCAATCTTCTGGAATGATGAAGACAAAGGAAGTATTTTGCTCTATCACCCGGACATGAAGTCTTAAATAGTGGTACTCTTTTTAGGTGGTAGATATGAGATGCGTTCTCTCAGAAGCAGAGTTCAATATTTCTTGCTGTAAACTTTCTATTTAACTTGTGGTGAATGCAATTAATTAGCTTCAGACAGCCTTTGGCTGCCTTTCTGGTAGAATATCAGTGTTTGGGAATGAGTGTGGGGAACTGAAACATTGTATATTTTCTGAGTTTCAAACAATGTCAAGATGTAGTTGCAGAGCTATATACAGGATGGATCAATACCTTTCACAGTTGGTAAAATTAGCTGGTCAAGAATATAATGTCCTTCGTTGGTGGAAACTGTTAATATATTCCTTTGAGAAGGCAAGGGTCCAGTTTCATTCAAGTGAGAAGTAATTAGGCCTGTGCTCAAGAAGTTGTGTCTTGATCCTGACCATCTCACCAACTACCAGTATGTCTTCTAACCATCTTTATTTAAAAACTAAACAACAACAACAAAACTCATTGAGCAGATGTTGTGAAAGCACATGAAGGCCTTGAATTCCTTTACACCTTTCATTCTGGCTTTAGGCCTGGGTATGGATATTGTGCTGGTCACATTGGTAGGTTACCTCTTTTTAGCAATAAAAAGGAATCTGGATGGATTTTTTTTAGATCAAAGAGGCAGATACGACACGTTATAAATGGTTAACAGAATTATCGCCATTGTTTGTCTTAAATCTGTGTGATATATGGACAGGTGATGATTTGCAAGCTCATTCCTAAATTTCAATAACTAAATAGCATACAATCTTTGCCAACAAAGCAAATGGCCTATGGTGGTGATTCTCAGGCAAGTCTTCAGCCTGGATTTGTTGTCACAATGCTGAAGACACTGTATGCTTCAGTGTTTATACAGAGAGACATCGATGGAAAATGTGGGGCTGAAAGTAATCTTAAACACTGCACAACAGCTTCAGCCATATCAGGTGAGATTTTCAAACCAGTGCCGGAGATATTGCCATGTATCATTAATTTTAATGGAAAGATGTGTGGATATGTTTCTTGCACTACTTTGAGAAGCTCAAGCATTAGTCTTAAAACATAAATCAAGTCACCCCTTATTTATTCTACTAAATATTTTCTTACCATTGAAAATATTTGTTTTTAAACAAAAGTTTTCTCCATTACAATTAAACATATTTCCTATCTTGTCATGTAGTGACCTTGTTACGCTGATATATTATGTCACATTAATTTTTAAGATAACAGAATAAAACAAAGGATTTGGGCCTTTGACCTGCAAAATCACACTGAAATAGAAGCTTGGAGTGTGAGGCAGAAACTCACTAAAGTATAGCAAGAGGGATACCAAAAATGACTAGCGACATGAATTGATTTTTGTGTTTCCTTCCCCACGCCCCCTGCCAAGTTTGTTCCAGAGAGAGAATCTTTTGTGAGTCAAGAAGAATATAAAGTAAGAACATGAAGTTGATTAAAATCTAAAGGGAACAGTCTTGTTAGCCAAGTGACCTTTTCCTACCAGGAACATGCCTTTTTATTCTTTGAATATAAAAGGTGAACTTTGCTTCCTGTCACTGACTCTGGACTTTAGATACTGGAGTAATGGAATTTCACATTGTTTTGTTGTATCACAAGGTAATATGTGACTGAGATCTAAAGAACTTCATAATGTATGCTGAGAATGGAGACTTTATTGTGATTAGAAGCTTGGGAGGATTCACCAGGTGGCTGGGGACTTGACATAGTTTTATTTTCCTGTGTTGCAGTCTGAAGAGGAGAAAGGGTTGGGGAAATATATAAGCATAAAAACACTTGCTTGGGATACTGAGCAGAACTTCCTTGAGATAAGAATGAAATTGACATTCTCAGTAACTTCTTCTGGTGCACCCTTAACTTCCCCCCTTCTTTCTGTGCAGTGTTCCTTCCATCCTTGATTTACCTGGTACTATCTTCAAAATGCAGCTTTCTGACTGCTCAATTATACCCATTATAAGGAAAAGTCCCCCAGTCATTTGTAATTCCCAGTCACCTGCTCACATCCTTCCTAGCACCTACATCTCACTTTCCTTCCTAATCCATTTTTCCTATCCATCCCCAGTTTCCATGCTTCTCAGAGTTGTGCCCTAATTGGTCCAGGTTTGAACTCTGTCCAAATTGGTCCAGGTTTGAACTGTACCTATCATTTGAATTGCCCTTTGAACAAAACATGCTCTTAGGATATAAATATTACTCTACTATACAAAAACACACACGAATGTCAAAAGTATTGCTTCCTTCTCCCACAGCCCTACAACTGGTCACTTGGTAGCATAATGAATAGTAGCACATGGTTTTACATTGTGACTGGAAACTCAGAATCCTGTGAAAAGGAACATGATATGGTATAATGGTACTAGAAATTAACGATTTACAATGTGCCTATGAAAATAGAAAAAATACATTAAACAATGTTTGAAATAGGCTGTGAATAGATGGAAATTGTGATAACTTCTACCACTGAGTGGCTAATCTGCTGGTCCATCCTGTCCCTAGTCTCACTGATGACACGTAAATGGGTAAAGAAGGCTTTGCCTTATCTATCAATACACAATTAAGATGACACAGTAATTACTGTATCTGCAGCTCTAACTTCAAAAGAAAGTAAAATGTGCACTATTTATTATTTATTACACCATTCTCACTAATGTTATCCAAATATTGTAAACTGAGTAGAATTTCATGACTCAAGCAATCACACTGATTTATGTATAGGGCATTACATTTTTAGTTTACACTATTATATGTAGGACATTTCTATATTCCCTCTGCCTTCATACTCCTCTTCTCTGATTTTCCATCTCCATCTGATAATAGCAATAACACCCTTTGCTGAGGCTACTTCCTCATCTGTTTTTCATGCCATCAATTCCTCTCGGTCTGTCATTAGTGCTAAGGAAATGCCCTATATTTCAATCATTACTGGTTAACTGAATATAACAAGACTAATAATAAATAGAGTTTTAATGTAGCTGGGAGGCAAGGTAAAGGCTTATATCAGAGACAGTGTTATAACTTAGGCACGGAAGGGATACATTAATCACATAGTATGACTGCAGAACATTTCACTGATCCGAGGCTGAACATGCTGATATTTGCATGCTCATATCTCATAGACCATAAGTGAGGTCCACTTGAATTATGGGGCTCTGGTGAATCTTAAAAGAAATGCCTGGTTTATTATAAGACACAGGCTCCTTACTAACTATGCCTGTCTGGAATTGGCCTTGCAAAAGGTGCTGCCATGTGTTTCAGAAATATGTGCACAAAAATATAAAATTATGTCATAAATTACAACATTAAAAACTTCTAAAAAATTCATTTTCTAAGCTGTATCTTTGTAAAGACTCAGATCAGCAAGAGTCAAGAAAACGTGGTAAGCTTTAAAGGTGATTAAGTGATGATCCCTTTAAAATACACAAGCTTTCTCTCACCTGACATTAGAATTACTGTGCTCATTAAAAATTGCCACTCAAGATTAACATATATTCTCTTTGTGTGTGTGTGGGTAGCTGTCTCGCTTATTTATTTATTCTTTTTTTTATTTATTTGGATTCTACAAACTCCATATTTCAAGTGGATCTCTGTTATGGTTTGTGACATATGAGCTTATGGGAATGAGGATGCTGAAACTTAAATAAGTGGAATGTTCTGCTTGCATTCTATGGGCTCAGTGTTGAGCCAGCCTACACCTCCACACTGAGGAGTAAAGAGGCAAAAGATATCTCCTTCCTTTCCCTGTGTCGGCCACTTACATTATGGGTTACAACATGGAGCCGCGTCTCCTCCTCTTGCATATCTGGGTGAAGGTGGTGCCAGTAGTGGGATGGATAAGAGTCTTGGCTCCTCCCTGCTACACAGCAGATCCATCAACACAGCTGTAGAAGGGAAAGTAAGTTGAGCTAGGAAAGGGGCAGGTTTGGCTTACATCTGCCTTGGAGCAAAGTTCACAATGGTTGGTCTGTGCTGATCCTGCCACAGTGCAGCAACATGCTGCCCCTCAGTGTGGATTGCAATGTGCCAGTCCAGCCCTAGGTTTAAAAATACACACTTTTCTTATATGCACACTATATACAGGAGCAGAGAGAGAGATTTATCAGGAGTTAATTATTCTGTGGTATATTTGTTCTTGTAATAGTTTATGTTGCATGATGTGTCCCAAATTCAGTCTCTGTGACTCTGAATCATAATTTACACCTTTAATCAGGTTTACAGCATGTAACTTTCAGCAGTTGAGAAACACAGATATAACCAGTGCCTCACATGTAATTTTCACCCTATTCTTTGTGGTGCTGACATACTGGGATCAGCCAGGAACAGGGCCTCATTGTGCTCTGTGCTGTTCAGACACAGAGCGACAGGACAGTCCCTGACCAGAGAATTTACAGTCTGTTAGGATGAAACATGAGTGTAATAAATGATGCGGAGGAGGAGGAGAAAAATAGTAATCAAATCCTTATGTAGGACCACTTTACACAGCAAGATCGTTTAAATTCAGATATTATTTATTTTAGAACACATACATAAGATTAATTCCTGAAGTCCCTACTATCCAACTACCTGGCTGTGACCACCTTAAAGAGTACCTCTGTATTTGGTTTCCATCCACACTTTTTACTTGCTTTTATCTATCCATACGAAGGCAGCAGAACACAATGGGTGCTGTTTCTCTTTCCTCTTCGACTGGGAGACTACTAAGCTCTCTCTGTCAAGATATATTTGTTTTCTCATTGGCTCCTCCTCTTGTAGGTTTCCTCTTTTACTTCAACCTCCCGTCTACCAGTGACAAATTCCATCATGGCTTGAGCTTCACCTGCTATTTTCTCTCTCCCATAGATGAAAGGAGTTGCTTTTTCTAACATGGTGCAGCTTTGTTAAAAAAGCACAGGAAAACCTCCCTCTCTTGCTCTAGCATGGGTGCAACAATACCTTTAGGGTATGTGTCTACACTGAATTGGAGGTTTCATTGCAATACAGGTTGGCATACCCAGGCTAGTGTTAATCTAACTAGCTCAGCTAAAAATAGCAGCCTGAGCTTCAATATGGGCTATACAAGCCTGCCTGAAATTCTACCTGAGCTGCAGTCCCACCTACAGCTTCAGTGGAAACATACTCTTATTGCTGACCTAGTGCTCCTACTCAGTACTGGATTTACCGTGGCGCTGGGCCCAAGCTCAGAAGGAGGCTCATAACACTTGCTTCCTCCCCTCTTGCAGAGTTGCACAAGTGGAGCCTCCGAGCAGCAGGATCCAGCATGGGAGCTCAGAATCCAAGGGACCCTGGGAGCTCCTTGGCCAGCTCCCTGCCTAGAGAGCCTACCCTGGAGCAGGGAAGGAAAGGGAGGGGGTGGGAGTGGGGAAGCCGAGACCCCATGTGCTTCAGCTTGCTGTGAATGGATAGCTTTCTGCTCGAAGAGGGGGCAGTGTGAATGGGGAAAAATATGCCCAAAGAGTTTCACCCTGAGAAGACTTCTCCAGACTGGATTAAGGATGCTGGTATGACCTTGCCTGGCAGCCCCCAAAGAAGGAACTGGGAGTAATGAATGGACAGTGCAGCTCTCTATCTGAAGTCTAGCAAGGAGGTATGTAGACCTCACTAGGAGAAGTTAAAATGAAAAGTAAGGGAGAGGAGGCTCTACTACCAGGTAGCTTTAGGTACAGTACTAGGCACACAGGAGGATTTCCACTTCTGAGCCTTGGAAGGAGAAATTGACTTTTCCTTTCCAGATTTATCCAATATTCAGAAAGAGAATCTAGCACTCGCCTTCCAGATTTGAACACTCTCAAAATTCAGGAGTGCTCAAGCTCAGTTTGGGCAGCTGTTATTTCATTTCTCCCAAATCAAATATACTGATCCTCTGTAATTTGCTGTAGAAAAAAGAGGAAAAAATTGAGCAACAAATGCTGGGGTCTTCCCAGTGCTAGATAGGACTGGAATTGCTATTTTCAACAGCCATTACCATTTTTTTTGTTTAGTTTTGTTTGTTTAAACGGAAGACAGTAATATTGTATTGGCAAATTCCCCATAGAAACAAAGAGTGGAACAAAAGAATAATAAAGGCACCTTAACTTTTCTTCATTTATGTAGGACAGTCTTATAATATGGATTCAGATATCCTCCAATCACACAAGCTGAAAATTGTTCCACTTGACTGCAGTTCTGTAACCATGCGGGAACCAGTCCTGCCTGTGTTCTGTGCACATCCAAAATTCTTACTGAATTCAGAAGTGCCTTGCTTTTGTAACCATACTACTTGATATTTTCAGCCTTTGTAAGCAAAGCAGGTTTACATTTAGTGATTGGGTGGGAAGCATCTCAGAATAAGTTGGGTGCAGTAGGAGGTGTTGCTTATTCACTAGATAATGTGAGACCTTCCTGTTACAATAGTAAACCAGTGCAGCATAGAATGCACTTTGCTCCTCGAGTCTAGAATGGGGTCCTTTGCTTCTATACGCTGCCCATTAAAGACAGTGAAAAGACTCCCACTCACTTCAAGAGGCTTTGGACAAAACTGATTATACACAGGGTAACTCCACTGTATTCACAGGGTCCTGGTCCCACAGAAGAGAGGGGCATGTGAGTTTGTTGCAGAGCTGCTGCTCATGTATGGGAACCTCCTGGCACCCCAGCCTCCAAAATCATTCAGGCTGCTCTTTCTGCACTATTATGTGCTAGCTGAGGGGTGTGTGGAATTTGGTGGCCTCTGCTGTAGGTGATGGGCATCTCAGGTACTTAAAGCCATGGCCTAGAGGAGGGAAGTGCCTAACTGCAGAGTCTGCAGCTGCCCAAGGCCAGCACTGAGGCCGCCATTGCACTATTCAAGCATGCTCAGCCTTGGAATTGCCACTCCTCCCTTGACTAGTAGCTGCAGCTGGCCTCTAGCAATTGGCCCCATGTATTGCCAGAGAAGCTGCAGGTGGCTCTGTGACTAATGGGGGCAGGGCCGGCTCCAGGCCCCAGTGCGCCAAGCATGTGCTTGGGGCGGCATGCCGCCGGGGGCGCTCTGCTGGTTGCTGGAAGGGCGGCAAGCGGCTCCAGTGGACCTCCCGCAGGCGTCCCTGCAGAGAGTCCACTGGTCCTGTGGTCCCGTGGTCCCATGGTCCACCGGAGCCGCGGGACCAGCGGACCCTTCGCAGGGACACCTGCGGGAGGTCTACCGGAGCTGTGGGACTGACGAGTGATAGAGTGCCCTCCGCGGCGTGCCGCCATGCTTGGGGCGGCGAAATGGCTAGAGCTGGCCCTGACTGGGAGCCATTAAGCTAGAGCAGATAAAGAAACTGGAGTTAACCTCAAGAAACAGAGGTCACCAGTAGGAAAGGAATGTCAAGGGGAGCAGGGAAAGAGGAAGAAGGTCAGGCTTGCAGCAGGAGAATGACCCCAGCTGGTTGGGGAGCATGTCCAAAGTAGAAAGGAAACAAATACGGGGAGAGCAGCAAAGAATCCTGTGGCACCTTATAGACTAACAGACGTTTTGGAGCATGAGCTTTCGTGAGTGAATACCCACTTTGTCAGATGCATGTAGTGGAAATTTCCAGCGGCAGGTATATATATGCAAGAGATAGAGCTAGAGATAATGAGTTTAGTTCAATCAGGGAGGATGAGGCTCTGTTCTAGCAACTGAGGTGTGAAAACCAAGGGAGGAGAAACTGGTTCTGTAGTTGGCAAGCCATTCACAGTCTTTGTTTAATCCTGAGCTGATGGTGTCAAATTTGCAGATGAACTGCAGCTCAGCAGTTTTTCTTTGAAGTCTGGTCCTGAAGTTTTTTTTGCTGCAGGATGGCCACCTTAAGGTCTGCTATAGTATGGCCAGGGAGGTTGAAGTGTTCTCCTACAGGTTTTTGTATATTGCCATTCCTAATATCTGATTTGTGTCCATTGATCCTTTTCCGTAGAGACTGTCCAGTTTGGCCGATGTACGTAGCAGGGGGTATTGCTGGCATATGATGGCATATATTACATTGGTGAACGTGCAGGTGAATGAACCGGTGATGGTGTGTCTGATTTGGTTAGGTCCTGTGATGATGTCGCTGGTGTAGATATGTGAGCAGAGTTCATTCACCTGCATGTCCACCAATGTAATATACGCCATCATATGCCAGCAATGCCCCTCTGCTATGTACATCGGCCAAACTGGACAGTCTCTACGGAAAAGGTAAATCTGGCCCTGCCTACCTTTGCTAGTTCTGATGGGGTCTGACATGTGACAGAGAATGTAAACAGTCCAAAGCCCTAGAGATCTCAAGATCTTAGCGCCTGGCAATAGTGGGCAGGATGGCATGTGTTATCCACTGAAAATTCAGCACCACTGCTGGACTGTGTAGGGGAACGCTTAGTTTTTAATCCTGAGCAAATCTTTACAACCAAGTTATAAACGTCTGGAAAAGGGTTTAGTGTGGTAATGCTGATGACCCCTATTGCTGCTAGGTACAGTCACAGAGAGATGATTTGGATTCACTCCCTTGTTCAATCATTCTTTAAATACAGCTTCCCTAGCCTAGCAGAAAGGATTCAAAGGGCTGACTTTTAAATAAAGCTGGTTGGAAAAAACTCAGTGGAACTGTTTACTGTCAGAAGACACATTTCCATTGCTAGTGGGACCCTTTGCAAAATCATGTTGATTTTGCCAAAAATTCATTTTGGGGACAAAAGGGTAAAGAATAGTTCTTAAAAATGTCAACACATTATATTTTGATATTTTCAGAATGCATTTTGTTGTTCTTTTCTTAAATGACTTTGCTTTTTGATTTTTGATTTTATTGTATTATGTATTATAAATTTAAAAAGGCAACATTTAAATTAAACATTTTAATGAATCCTGGATGGATGGATGGATGGATGGATGGATGGAAATTCTTTTGTGGAGAGAATTCAAATTGTGGAGGTTTGTTCCATATTGGAATAAAAACAAATTTTGAAAATTCAGAATCCTTCGTGAATGAATTTTCCTTCTCTTCACAGCTCTACTTTTTAAACTAATATTAAACTTATTAGTTGGGTTACCAAATATTGTTAATGAAATTATTTAGCGATGCTTACGAATGTAAAATATTCATTTTTAGCTAGGAAGTGATATGAAATAAATAGCTCATGATCCAAGCTTATTTGAAAAAAGATTATTTTCTGACACAGTAAAGTAGAAATCACTATCAGTCATTTCTGTGTAAAATTAAGGTAACTTCATTTTTGCATTATAATACAGTTATCAAAACAATCATATTAATATTCTTGATGTTTTTTGTCAAAGTATACCACAACTAGTATAAACTCTGGTAGATCATTAGTCAAAGCACTAGATGAGCAAATAGAAGAGATCTTGAAATGAAAATGGTGATGTGACCACAAAAATGTTTTCTAGACGTAGAACATACGAAGCTTGAAGACAAAGCTATGACATGTAACTAACAAATTCAATTATCCATACTTGCTGCATCCTTTAGAAATGAAGATATATGGGGCAATTGTGTCCTTTTCTGTCACCTAGTGGAAAAAATCCATAAATCCAAAAGGCATAAATCCAAAAAGACTCTTTATAGTTTACCATGAATATAAATACAATTGTGAATCATCACACAGTGCATTTTATGCTAAACTATCTTTATTCTATATTACAGGTGGACTTTTTAGGATGCAGGAACACAAGTTAAAAAGGAAGAATAATGTTTGGTGCATTCAGCAAACACATAGAATTATAGAACGATGAAACCTCGAGAGGTCATCTAGTCCAGTCCCCTGAACTCAAGGCAGAATTAAGTATTATCTAGACCATCCCTCACAGGTGTTTGTCCAACCTGCTCTTAAAAATCCCCAATGATGGAGATTCCACAATCTCCCTAGGCAATTTATTCCAGTGCTTAACCACTCTCACAGTTAGGATTTTGTTTCCTAAAAATATATAGAGATATACCTATCTCATAGAACTGGAAAGGACCCAGAAAGGTCATAGAGTCCAGCCCCCTGCCTTCACTCGCAGGACCAATTACTGATTTTGCCCCAGATCCCTAAGTGGCCCCCTCAAGGACTGAACTCACAACCCTGGGTTTAGCAAAATGTCCAACTAAACCGCCTTTGTGGACATTTTAGCCCATTGCTTCTTGTTCTATCCTCAGCGGTTAAAAAGAACAATGTTTCTCCCTCCTCCTTGTAACAACCTTTTATGTACCTGAAAACTACATTTTAAAGTCATGAATTCTTTTGTTAATACTTTTAATTTCTTAATTTTATTTTATCTTTTATTATAAAACTACTGTTGACATTATTAAGAATAATTATAATGTTTTAGGGAATTACTTTGGTATACTATATAATTATCTTTCATTTAGGGCTGAATAAATTTCAGTAAAATTTAAAAAGGAAAGAGAAGCATCAGAGGTTTAAACAGGAGCTCAGAACTGCTTAACCTTTTCACCAGACCCTTTCTTTTCTGATCAGCATGATAGAAATTATATAACCCATAATTTTTGCTCCACCTGAATTTACTAAGCTATGTTTCTTGTTTATTTGGTCATAACTACAGGCAAGAGGCTTACCCTTTATAGACCACAAAACAAGTGCTGGAGGTCCTTGAGGCGTTGTTTGGTCACACAGTCCTGGCTCTCCTTGTTTCTGTCTACTAAATTGCACTAAAAGATGCACTAAAATGCGTTACTTACTTTCCAAAGACTGTATTGCTTTCTGTGTGAGCAATTGATGTATTTACCACAGGAATTCATCTGAGGGGAAGTGGCTCACATGGATGCTAATGGGAGTGGAAAACAATCCACTCCCTGTGTGAAGAAGATGAGAGAAGAGACACTTGACAGATATGTAGTCACATTGTTAGAAAGGTTCTCACATAGTATAGTTAGGAGTGTGGTATAAAAAGCCTATAGAATGGAATAGAGATCTCAATAGTAAAATGTGCTCCATACTTTGAGAACTGGAATGCAAACAGGCAGGTGGGGGCACTGAAGAGAAGGGAATAAGTGGGCAAGGAAACTGTGTTTCCAGTTATCTGATAAGGAAAATATCACAAGACAACTATAAAAACGAATGCTTAGCTGAAGGGAAAAAAAGCAAGAAGCATACTTTGTAGGAGGTGGTACCATACCTAATGGGGAGAGTGATTGGATCATCTGCCTAAGACCATCATCTCTGGTTTCAGAAGCTTATGGAGCCCTGTTAGTCCTTAAAGTTCTACATTTTGCAAAAAAAGGTTGACTTTGCCAAAAGACTTTGAAGACTGACAACACTGATCAAAATTTACACTATAAAAATGGGCATGAAGGTGACAGATTGTTTGAGAGAAAGGGATAGCGTATAAGGTGTTATGGGACTCAGAAATGATAGGGACTAAAATAAGTACAAATGCAGGTCTGTTAGCTAAAGGACTGAATGTGCTTGACAGATTTGTTAATTACCACAAAAGAAATGGAGGAAAGTACAAACTGACAATATTTCATTATTGCATTAGCAAATTGACTGTGAGACTGAAGTGAAGTGGGTTCCTACACTGGACAATTGCCAAATGGGCATTTGCACCTTGAATTTTATAATTTCTGAAGGATTTTTTCCCCCAAGAACAGTAGTGCAGAGTACTTGGCTATTTTGATGTGAGTACACTTATTATTCTGGACAATATGTGATCCAGTACTTTGAAAATTGTGCATGGTTGATTGCAGGCCATAGCTTGGCAATGGAACAGGGTGGTGATATACCTATAATTGAACACCATGATAGTCAGTCTCCCTGGAGCACTTTTGTGAATGAAATTTCCATCTTAAATAATGAAGCTACTCATAGGAGCATACTGTGAGTTTTAACAAAGGTAGTTGTGGGCAAGGAGTTACAGTACCTTCAGATTTAGAGAAAAAGGGGCAGATTTTCCCAAATGCTCAACATGCACAGTTGAGAACAATGGAACTGCCAGGTACTGAGAATATTTTAAAATCTGCCCACATATTAAATAAATAAATGCAAGAAACCTATTTTATAATAATTTTAGATGTTGTAAAAAGTTTTACTGAAATGTTTTGTGTCAGTTTTCTTCTGGGTTATTCATTTTGTTATTCATGAAATGATTTTTAAATTAAAAATCTAAAGCGTCCCAGACACCTAGTCATCAATAAAATTTATTTACTATTACTGCTATTCATTATACAATTTTAAAGCTAATTATAATTGATAATAAGTTTTGTATGAGTCAATATTTTATTGCATTTTTAATATGCATGATACACAATCACCATATTAACATTGTCATTGCTCTAAACTGTGGGCTTGATTCCTGACTGTGCTACTCCAACTTTATACTACTGAAGCTCCATTGATTAACATGGAGTTACTCCAACCTATACACTGAGGATGGAATAGAGGTTAAGGATAACCTAGGCATGGCCCAATATCTAAATAAGTACTTTGCCTCAGTTTTTAATAAGGCTAGTGAGGAGTTTAGCAATGATGGAGGGATGATAAATGGGAATGTGGATATGGAGGTGGATATTACCGCAACTGAGGTAGAGGCCAAACTTGAACAGCTTAATGGGACAAAATCGGAGGGCCCGGACAATCTCCATCCGAGGATATTAAAGGAACTGGCACTTGAAATTGCGAGCCCGTTAGCGAGAATTTTTAAGCAATCGATAAACTCGGGGGTTGTGCCGTACGACTGGAGAATTGCTAATGTAGTTCCTATTTTTAAGAAAGGGAATAAAAGTGATCCGGGTAATTATAGGCCTGTTAGCTTGACGTCTGTAGCATGTAAGATCTTGGAAAAAATTTTAAGGGAGAAAGTAGTTAAGGATATAGAGGTCAATGGTAATTGGGACGAACTGCAACATGGATTTACTAAAGGTAGATCGTGCCAAACCAATCTGATCTCCTTCTTTGAGAAGGTGACAGATTACTTAGATAAAGGAAATGCGGTTGATTTAATTTACCTCGATTTCAGTAAGGCGTTTGACATGGTTCCACATGGGGAACTGTTAGTTAAATTGGAAAAGATGGGGATGAATATGAAAGTTGTAAGGTGGATAAGGAACTGGTTAAAGGGGAGACTCCAGCGGGTCGTACTGAAGGGTGAACTGTCAGGCTGGAAGGAGGTCACTAGTGGAGTCCCTCAAGGATCGGTTTTGGGACCGATCTTATTTAACCTTTTTATTACTGACCTTGGCACAAAGAGCGGGAATGTGCTAATAAAGTTTGCGGATGACACAAAGCTGGGGGGTATTGCTAACACGGAGAAGGACAGGGATACTATTCAGGAAGATCTGGACCACCTTGTAAACTGGAGTAATAGTAATAGGATGAAATACAATAGTGAAAAGTGCAAGGTCATGCACTTAGGGATTAATAATAAGAATTTTAGTTATACATTGGGGACGCATCAGTTGGAAGCGACAGAGGAGGAGAAGGACCTTGGAGTATTGGTTGATAGCAGGATGACTATGAGCCGCCAATGTGATACGGCTGTTAAAAAAGCAAATGTGATTTTAGGAAGCATCAGGCGAGGTATTTCCAGCAAGGATAAGGAGGTGTTAGTACCGTTATATAAGGCGCTGGTGAGACCCCATCTGGAATATTGTGTGCAGTTCTGGTGTCCCATGTTCAAGAAGGATGAATTCAAACTGGAACAGGCCCAGAGACGGGCTATTAGGATGATCTGAGGAATGGAAAACCTGCCTTATGAAAGGAGACTCAAAGAGCTCGGATTGTTTAGCCTGGCCAAAAGAAGGCTGCCGGGGGATATGCTTGCTCTATATAAATATATCAGTGGGGTTAACATTAGAGAGGGAGAGGAATTATTTAAGTTTAGTACTAATGTAGGCACGAGGACAAATGGGTACAAACTGGATATTAGGAAGTTTAGACTTGAAATTAGATGAAGGTTTCTAACCATTAGGGGAGTGAAGTTCTGGAATAGCCTTCCGAGGGAAGTAGTGGGGGCAAAAGACTTATCTGGCTTTAAGACTAAGCTCGATAAGTATATGGAGGGGATGTTATGATAGGATAGTTTAATTTGGGCAATTGATCTTGGATTATCACCAGATAGGTCTGCTCAGTGGTCTGCGGGGAGATGTTGGATGGGATGGGAACTGAGTTACTGCAGAGAATTCCTTCTTGGGTGCTGGCTGATGAGTCTTGCCCACATGCTCAGGGTTTAGCTGATCGCCATATTTGGGGTTGGGAAGGAATTTTCCTCCAGGGCGGATTGGCAGGGGCCCTGGAGGTTTTTCGCCTTCCCCTGCAGTGTGGGGCATGGGTCGCTTGCTGGTGGATTCTCTGCAGCTTGAGGTCTTCAAACCAATTTTGAGGATTTCAATAACTCAGTCCTTGGTCAGGGGTTGTTATAAAAGTGGATGGGTAGGGTTCTGTGGCCTGCCTTGTACAGGAGGTCAGACTAGATGATCATATTGGTCCATTCTGACCTATGAGTCTATGAGGAGCAACACAATGGTGACTCAAGCCCTGTGAATTTACCTGCTAGATTTGTTGTGTCTCAGATTGGCTCCTTAATCTCTTTATCCTATAGAGTAGACTTGTCCTAGTGCTTTTATTATGTGTTTGTTTCAAGTCATATAATGGTGCCAACATTACTGTCTGGAAATAACTCATGGTAATGTGTAGAAATGAGAACCCTTTACTTCCTAACAATGATTATGATATTGGATATAGCCTCTGAAAATATAAGAAATGTATCAAAGTGCTTATGTTGCTGTGTGATGGTCGCATTCTCATCTAAGTCTGTTCCAAATGAAGTTTACAACACACATTGTGTAACGAAAAAATTACCACTTCTGGGGTTTTGATTTATTGATAGCTCAGATAATAATGATATCAGAATGCAAATCACAGCCAAAGGTGTCTCCTAAATCCCAGCTGTTCCTTGGATTCCCTGAAATATCTCCCTGTCTCTTACTTCCATCTGACCCGTAGGAACATCCATTTCACATACTAGGAGAGTTAACAAGTGGCAGCTGCCACAAGGATTGAACGGAAATTACTAAGAAGCAGTAAACAGATTCTAACTCCAGTTAACTGAAAGGCTCAACAGAATACAATACCTACAACCTCAATGGCAGGAGGCTTTTTCTGGTCAAGTGGAAAGAAAGGGGTCATAGCTCCTTGATGTGTTCCCTTCCTCCTTTGGGTTAGGGGAACGGGAGATGGGGGCATCACCTGAGCTGAGGGCAGGTTGAAGAGGTTCAGGTTTGCCATTTCCACTCTCCATGCCTTGTCCTGCTTGGTGGAGATTTCTCACCTGTCCAGACCAGCAGCTCCCACTTTCTCACCCATGGAATTAGTGTAGGACTGGTGGTTTTTGGTCTCACGTGAGCATTGTTCTAGTTGCGGTTTTCAGGACTGGGTAGGAATTTCTCCCTCAGTACTGAGGCTGGATGGGAATTGGATTGGAGTTCATCTTCCCCACAGAAGCTCCAGGAACCGTTTGGGTAAGTCAGGAGGTACAGTTCATGCTGTCACAACTTAGCAGGTAATCAATGTCCAGTGCAGATAGTCATTCCAAAGGTGGCCTGGTTTCCTTGTAACCAGGAGTCAGAAGTGGACCTAGGGGAAGTCATCCCCTAAAGAACCTGTGAATGGGTTTGGGGTTTCTTATGTCTGGCACAGCAGAATCAGCCCTTAGCCCTCATTCAAGGAGACAGGTGGGTTTCCAGCAGTGGGGTGGAACCAGGTTTGGAGGGGTGGGGAACTGACAACAGCCCTCCCCAAATTGATCGGAATGAGTTAGGAAAGAAAGTGATCTACACTGTATGAGTTATTGCCAGATAATTCCCAGATTTGTATGTAATGTGGTATCAGGATGGAAGTGTGGCTGGGAGAATGCTTGTTCCATACATTATTTGAAGTATGTGCAGTAGGAGTTGCAACTAAAGCAGGATCTTTTTTTAAAGAGATCTCCAAAAGCTTGACACTGAGATAGCAGGTTGCAATACAGTTATCCAAAGAGGTATACTGGTAATTTATTTTGAATTATCTATTTGTTTACCCATATTGATGTGTCACATATATCTTGGTTATGAGTCGCAATGAATATGAAACTCACTGTGGTCAAAATGAAATATACAGAAGAATAGTTTCTAGGGACTTTGCTGTTTGCAATCAAGCGTTCTGCAGAGAAACAAACACCTCTAATTACTGCTCAGCAGATTTGAAGGGCACTAACAAAATGGATTTCTTAATTCACGGAGGATCAGAAGTAATTACACCGTAACTATTTACTAGGTTGCTGAATAACTGCAAAGTAATGGAATATACAGCTTAATTATAGGAAAAGTAGCAAAGAGGTTGCATATAAATACTGAGCTACACTCTGCCCTCAGATGTTCATACTCTCATCTCTTCAAGAGGAATGTGTGTGTATATCTGTACAGAATACGCTGGTTTAATTTTTAAACATTGTGGATCTGTTCGTGAGCTGGTATAAATCAGTGACAATCCATTGAAATTAATGCAGCTGATTTACATCAGCTGAGAATACTGTTTTATTTTCAAAGAAATTAAATTGGACAATACAATATTAAGAGTAAAGACTAAATCAAAGTTCCATTGAAGTTAGTAGAAAGACTCCCATTGACTTAAATGAGAGCTGAATCAGGCCTTAAAGGAAAAATAAAAAGTATGTGAAAGATATAATCCATTAATGTTACACCAGGAAAGAGGGCTATACAGGATGGGTAGAATATCACCAATAAAATTAATCTGCTTGGTCATGTAGCTTTATGGTATTTACATTTCTGTGAATTTTGCAGAGCTAAGAATACAGCTTATACAAAAATGCATTCAGCAACTTCCAAAGACTTCTGTGTTGTCTAAAGTTAAAACTGCACATCTGCACTAGATTGCTGAAATACTACATGTGTTCACTGTGTGGATGCGAGACATAGACACTTAAAAGAGACACTGAGAAACAACTTATAGAATTTGAGTTTTGGTGTTATGGAATAATTTTTTAAAATAGCTGGGTAACTAAAACTATGAAAAAATGAAGTGATGAGAAGAATGAAATTAAAAAGAACATGATTGCTTGAGACCCTAGGTCAGAGAATAACATCTTTTTGTGAACATGCAGGTTGATCGCAGAGTGACTTCAATCCAGCACTTATACTGTCAGGCAAGATCACAGTTAAAGAAAGAGAACCAACTCTGTCAGAAATATCTCCAGATGGACTGGTATCCAAAGGAGAGTGGATGTTTTACAACTCTGTCAGGACTGTGAAAGATGGAAGGTGGTGGCTGATTACTTCCATATCAGATATGTCACTTGAAGAAGAAGAAATCCATATCTCATAATAGTACTGGGCCAAATTCAGCAATTGTTATGCTTTACAAAACTCAAGCAAAAATTGAAGTTGCTGAGATTTTTGTCTGAACACAAGTCTGAAGGTTATGGCCCTAATTAATTAAAATCTTCTGGAGCAGCTTGCATTTTCCACCTCTAAAATTTCTCAAATTCTTCTTATATCAGCAGTGAAAAGAACGGGTGTGAGGAAGGTAAAGTGAAGGAAAAGTATTAGATACCATTTCATCACCATTCACAAGTCTTGTGTACTGCTTAGCTGACATCAGCCTGTCTTAGGTATGTCTACGATAGCGTTGGAAAGTGTACCTGTGCTGAATATGAATCTGTCCAAAACCATAGATACTGTACTTGGGGTGGCTAGCCCATCCTGTTGCTTGCACTGCCACAGTTGCACTTTATTTTTTTTTGCACACTCACAGTACTAGCACAGGTATGCCTCATTAAAGTGGAATTAACACTTTCCAGCTCCTATGTAGACACACCCTTAACCACGTTACTAGCAGAGCTGGCAGCTGGATCCTGTGAAGAAAAATATTAGTTACAAAGTAAGTAACCCTTAAAACATAACCTATCCACCGTGTTGGAACTGCTTTCACTAAAAGCCAAGGCTACTCCCCAGCCCAACTCCACCTCACTTATCAGTTAGGCAATAATGCTGTCCCTGACATACCACTATGAGGGTTGACATGGGTTTGGCAAGAATCTGGGATATGATGTGCTACTGAGGAACAGAAGGGAGAATATTTTATCTAGTGAGCATCACTGGGAAATATTTGAAAAAGTCCACAGTTTAAAAAAAAAATTGGCACCATGTCAATGTGTTGTTATAAATATAAAATTTAAAATAAGTTTGCTTTTGAGTTTTTTATCTCCTTCACCTGGAAAATGACTAAAGGACCCATTGGGAGCAGACAATGCTTTCAATCACCTTTATTTTTCCCCACGACGAATGATTTAAGGGACAGACTCAACAAATGTGCTCAGCATTCTTCTTTTCCACATACTCTCTCTAATCCGTATTACGATAATACATCTCTTTAGGTGTGTTGAACATAAATACCATTGGACATTAATTTGGAACCAATGTTCTTTTTCCTGAACAACATGTTCTAGCAGACTTTTCTCTATATGCTGGTAGATTTACACTGATTTATGGTAATTCCTCGATGCCAGTATCTCCCCATACTTTTCAAATAGGGAATCTTTTCTTGTTGTATTAATCCTTCAAAAATTACCACTCCTTAATATGACTTTTTTCCAATTCAGAATCCATTGTGGTCCATTATTTTTAAAAGAAAAGTTGTAGACTGATAGGTCTTAACTTTAATTAGTTCAAAGTTAGTGTCAGGTGGATCATTATGCAGTATTCAAGACAAATGGACACATACCCTATGATGTAGTATTTCCACAGCTGGAACGTACCAGCTAAATAAAAATTCAGCTTCCTAATTGCATCCATTTTTATCAAGATTGGCTCTGTCAGTTTTATATGGCAAAGCGTTGTTGTCGGGTGCAGTGTTTTACAGATAAAGGAATACACAGAGTGGGGAGTGTAAAGTCAAACAGAATAAATTTATCATATGTGTAGATTATTTTATGAGACCCATGAGATACAATCATAATACGGTGTAGGAAAATGATCTGTGAAATACAACTTGTTGAGCTTGAAAAAATAGATATGTGAAGCAAACTATGTTTTTGGTGTTTGTTTTGTTTTGAGGGGGTTGTTTTTTTATTCATTAATCAGTAATTTAGATTTTGTGTATTTTTGATTTCTCCATTAGAACTGGAACTTCTCTTGGTTCTCCTATTTCTAATTTAAAATCTTATTATACTTGAAATTTCACTGAGCCGGAGAAGTATGAAATAGCCATTTCCAAGCTACAGGATGACAAAAAGCTTGTAATTTTCCAGGACTCTACTTTGTTTTTAGACATTGCTTGATTTTAGTTAAAAACAATGCAGCTTACTGTTATTTAAGTAGAACACCAATGTAATTTCTCATAATCTATTTAAACAAAGAAAAATAGACTTGGATAAAGGAAATATTAAAGTATACATCTCTAGGCACTAAATTAGGACTTTCAATGAAGGCCGCTGTTCTAGTAGTGGGGGAATCCTTGGCTACCCCTTTATGGCAGCTTTAGAGCTGCTTTGCACTACTCCATAAGTTGCATAGTGAAGGCCAAGAACTTTGCTTATAGTCCTTCAGAGGGAACAATTACATATGGTACCACCCACTATGCTCAGAACCAAGTGTTGAACTTTTAACAAATTGCTTTTCATTGTTCATTTTGTCTTGTTGATTGTATGCTCTTTGGGACAGGGACTATTCTCTACTCTGTATTTTGGTTAGGGCCCTTATGTGCTCCAGAGATATAAATACTAATAAACAACAACAACAATAATAATTGAACTGTAATACTTTAAATTCAAATATCTAATTTTTTTCAAAGTTTCAGCAAATTTGTTTGGCTATAACAACCAACTCACAATCCTCAAACAAATCTAAAAGATTATATTTGGAAATTTGGAAAAGTTTGATTAGGTCATTTGGTATATTCTGATTTTCTCATCTCTTTGTGTTAAATGCTGAAGCCCTTTTTAGTCCTTCTTTGAGCAAGTTTGCCATTAAAATCAATGGATAGTTTGCCTGAGTTTGACCTTTATTTCCAGGTTCACTTCCAGAAAGTGCTGAAATAAAGTAACATTTCATTAAATTTCTAGTGGAACTTTTTTCAGACACATGTGGTTCATGTAAACCTTTAAACTTGCGGATCTGAACCCACGTGAGCCTTCTCATATTTTCAGGTTCACTTATCACTAATTGATTCATCTAGCTCCTTTACTCTGTTGCATCCTTTCCTGATGTCTACCGTGTTAGACAGTGGGAAGTCAAGCTGCTTTCACCAGTGCCAATTCAGAAGTGTTCAGGGCCTCCAGATCACAGGCAGCAATGGTGACTTCAGTAATTACATAGAGGCAACATGTGCATGTGTATGCACTTAATTTGCAAGTGCAGTGCAATTATTGTGATTACATGTCTGTGGCAATTGTGCCTGCAGATGACCAAGTGGGTGTGCCCTTACCTGGACTGAAAATGAGGTCTTTAAGGTGTAGCTCTTAAAATAGACTTGCTAAAAATGGCATTGTGGGAGTCCTTGTTCACATAATTGATATCCATATCAATTATATTTAATTTACAAAGTCATTTTTTAATTTCTTTTATTTTAAGTAACAGCCCTGCAAACTCTCTTAGGTTGTGAGAATCAAGCCAGGCGTTTTCTTGTTGTGCATAATCATCATCATCAGTAATAAAACCTTTAGAAGCCAAATTAGGCCTATTGTGAAAACTGTTCTATCCCATTACCTTAGTGATGTTCTATGACACCTGTGCAACCTCATTGCCTTTAATAGTTTTGCACCAGAGTAACTGATTGGAACAATCCATTAGCTGTATCAGAGGAATAGCCCCCATCATACTCTGTACAGCTTTTCTAATATGTAACAGGGAATGAGGATTCTAAGAATATTGGGCTATAGCTAACAGACAGGTTTGAACTTGAGAGTCTAATTACTTGCATACAAGTGCTTTGCCATAGAGAAAGAGGTGTATGCTGGAGGTGCCAAAACAGGAATATGAAAGAAACGTTAAGTATTTTATATTCGTAATATATTCATCGTAATGTAGATCTATGTGTCTACTTAGTATTTCTTAGTTTGTTTTCACTATTTTAATAGTTATTTGTTCTGGAAAGCACTGTACATAAGTGAAAAGACAATGCAGTGTTTGAGGTGATAACAAAGAGGTATGGCTCAGAGTGATAATGACAAAAATTGGTGATCAATGTAAGCAATATGTAAACCTCTCTCTCTTTCTCTTAAATGACAGTTTATTTAATTGTAGTCTGAAAAATCCAAATCACAAGTAGCAGCTATCCCCTTATTTGGAGATTTCCAAACCAGTTGGGTCTCTGTCATGTTTAGTAAATTAATTTTTTTAATGAATTCTCATCAAGTTTCTGATTATACTATATTTTAATATAATGTTTGTCTTTCACTTGAAAGACAAACATTTTGGGGACAGTCAGAAGGGACATGAATAATTTCTTTAGAAGCTTTTCTAATTAATTCCATTTCTCTGAAATATCTTTAAAATTTGAACTGTCATTGTTTCTTTAATTTAGATAAAAGCAAATCTTTAGTGTTTAAATGTGACACTAGTGCTAAGAATTCTGAAAAGCCAACACATTCATTGTTTATGTGTTATCAAGTTAAGATAAAGAAAATGTGCTTAAAATGTTTTGGCTTTGTGAATTGCATATTAACCTTTTTGAATGTGTACATATTATCAATGCAATGTTGTTATTAATGTGATAACTTATGAAACTTTATGATTCATTGCATCTCTCATGCACCTTTTGATGGAACAAGTTTATCCTGTCCAGAGACAATCTCCTCTAGAACTTTTCCTAGGTCATCTAACTCCGAGCAGCTTCAAGCATTAAGCGTTTACCATATATTATATCTGGTAAACTCACATGCCTTATATAGCTGGAAATGGAATGTTCCAAGCTTTCCAATGGATACCAAGCATTTGCTTCTAACCCTGCAAGGTGTGCTGAGATCATACTTTAGAATCTTTAAGTAAACACTTTTATGTTATTTCAGATAATTTTTAGAAATGTTGTGAATATATTTAGGGTAATTTCTCTTCCCTTTGAGCAATGTATATTGAGAATCATAATAACTAAGGCAGATGGGTTACAGGTGAAGGGACATAAAAGATAATCCCACTATTTATTTTTTAAACTCCATAAAACTTGTGTACAGTAACTCCCCCTCTTCATAAAATATGTGGCATTTCTAGAATGGGTTGTACTGTGGTGTAGTATAAAGGTTTTATTGACATTTGTTTGGAAGCGACTGCCTGGAGTTTGTTTAGACACTTATTCAAAGGACAAGAATCTGCTCCCTGGGCTTCAAAGACCGAACTCTAGCCCAGGCTGTAACATCTGCACGTCTAGTTTTAGCACAGTAGCCCAACTCCCATGAACCCAAATCTGTAGACCCAAGCTCTGTGGCTCACTGCCAGGGGCTGAGGCTCACTTTGGAGATGTACTCTCTGTGGCTCAGTTTACCTGTCCTATAATGGGTATAATAATACTTGTACTTCACAGAGATGTTCTGATAATTAAATAGCATTTTTGACATCCTTAGACATTCTTGAATGACTGGTGCTGAAAAGAGGAAAATATTGCTATTGTGGTATCTGATATAGTTACTAACTAAGGTTTTGTCATTATCACGAAAACCTGCCTGTTCTTTAACCTGCAATTTCCTGAAAGGAACTGATTCTGCAGTACTTACTCAGGCAAAACTTCTATTCTGGATAATTAGTTTTGCCTGAGACAGGCTCTTAATTGAACTCATGTAGTAGGTAGGTCTTTAGAGTGTTGATATTTAATTGGGAAAAATGATGTAAAATAAGGTAATAGAATAATAGGATGAAGTTTAATAAGGACAAATGCAAAGTACTCCACTTAAGAAGGAACAATCAGTTGTACGCTTACAAAATGGGAAATGACTGCCTAGGAAGCAGTATTGTGGCAGGGAATCTAAGTGTCATAGTGGATCACAAGTTGAATATGAGTCAACAGCGTAACACTTTTGCAAAAAATGCCAACAACATTCTGGGATGTATTAGCAAGAGTGTTATAAGCAGGACATGAGAAGTAATTCTTCTGCACCACTCTGTACTGATATTGCCTCAACTGGAGTATTGTATCTAGTCCTAGGTGACACATTTTAGGAAAGAAGTGGAGAAATTGTAGAAAGCTATGAGGAAAGCAACAAAAAATTATTAAAGGTCAAGAAAATATGACCTCAGAGGAAAAACTGAAAAAATGGGGTTTCTTTAGTTTGGATGAGAGAAGACTGAGGGGGGGGAATGATAATGGTTTTCAAGTACATAAAAGGTTTTTACAAGGAGGAGGGAGAATAATTATTGTCTGGCTATGCTGAAAGAAGGACAGGAGATATTTGACATGGGCAGGTCTGGCTCCAGGGTTTTTGCCGCCCCAAGAGGAGGGGAGAGGAAGCCGCGATTGGCGGCAGCTCCACCACACTGCTTTCTTCTTTAGCGGCAAACCCTCCATAAGAGGGTTAAGATGAGCAGTAAGAATGGGAGGGTGGCTCCCTGTCACACCAATCATAGGTGTCCTCAACCACTCCCCATTCATTCCTTTAAGGAACACCTCTTTTTAAGTCCTTTTCCAAGCCATTTATCCAGTCATCTTTCCTATGGAGTACCTGCACTGGACATCTGTCCTACACTTAAATAATGAGTTGCAACATATAGCGTATTGCCCATCATGCCATGCATGAACAGAGCCCTTGCTGAACCCGCTGTGGGGAAGGAGAAAAAAAACCCAACTGCACCCAAACCAATCTGGTGGTAAAGGAAAAATTCCTTCCCAGCCCCCCTAAGAAAGGGGCGCTAGTATAATGCCCCATCAGGTAAAAACCTCATATTTTACCACCTAAAAGGGAGGGAGAGTGGGTCCTGCTTCAGTCTGGTCCATGTAAACAGAGAGGCTTAAAGTGCAGAGCTACCCCTTTTAAACCCTACATTCCCAGAAGATGAGTCAGCGACCATGCTGACTCCTTTTGTGGCAGTTTTCATCTCCCCCTCCACCACCAGCCATAAAGTACTGTTCCCTGCATTCGACCAACCAGCCACAGCACCCTCCCTCTCAGCCCCCCGCTTAAAGTCAGCCAGCCACAGCACCCTCCCTCTCAGCCCCCCGCTTAAAGGTGCAGGGCAGTCATTCTTGTTAATCTCTGTTAAGCAATGGGCTTAAACGAGGATCAGCAACCATTGGCATGAGGCCCGCGGCCCACCAGGGTTAGCACCCTGGCGGGCCAGGCTGGTTTGTTTACCTGCCGCGTCCGCAGGTTTGGCCCACCGTGGCTCCCACTGGGTAGTTAAGCACTAGATTAAATTGCCTAGGGAGGTTGTGGAATCGCCATGATTGGAGGTTTTTAAGAGCAGGTTAAACAAACACTTGTCAGGGATGGTGTAGATATGTCCCGTCTTGAGTGCAGGGGACTAGACTAGAATGCCTATCAAGATCCCTTCCAGGCCTACACTTCCATGATTCTATGTTTCATAGCTGGCTTATGAAGCTAGCATTAGGCTACTGAAATACTAATATATTTTATAACATATTTTTCTAACCATTATAATAACTATTTGGACAATCACTCTTTTAAATAAATCATATATTTGCTATTTACGGAAAGTAGTCATAAGATCAGATATTCTAAGTTAAAAATTGTCTCAAAAATACACACACACACACGTACATACTCTAATTCAGTGAGGACAATAAAATCTGTCTGTAAATTTTGGTCAAAGTAAAACTCCAATTGTTGTTTTAGCTCAGCTTTCCAAAGAGCTTAACAAGGTTATTTTGCAATGTACACTGATGAACTTTATGCAAAATAGTTTAATATTAAAAATGATGGGGCTTTATTTCAGAAAACTAAGGAGTTCATAGGCCACTTTTCTGGTCAACAATAAATGAATCAAAGTGCTTTGATAATCTCAAGTAATATCCAGTATCATCAACGTCAAGCCTGCAACCCATCTCTCTCCCAATTCGGTCTCAACATTAATCGTATTTGCAGTGAAGCAATAATAGATGTGCACTCAGAACAACTAATAGAGTAAAATGCCCTGTGCTCTGCCAAAGATAAACAAAGAAATAAATCTATGTTGTTTACAGCCTTCTCTTTCCATGGTGTAATGGACTTTATCAATAAAACAATACAAACTTCATCAGAGAAAAATCTAGCAATTTAGGCTGAGAAGGTCTAACAACAAGTGCTGTTTGCAGTAGGGATTTATTTGCTTTTTCCTCTCTTCAATAAATACTGACTATTTATCTTTATCTTTTTCTCCAATTATATAATCCATTGCGAAGAAAGCACCCCAATTAAGAAAAGATTGAAAATGGGCACAGTACACTTTCTATATCTTGGGCCCTTTATTGCATCAATCCCAAATTAAATATTCTTACCTTTTATGTTATGTTTTCTTCTCTTAGGGAACCACAGTCAAGTATCCCGCGTGCCTGTAGCTATCAAAGTTCTTGATGTAAATGACAACGCTCCTGAGTTTGCATCAGAGCATGACGCCTTTTTATGTGAGAATGGGAAGCCTGGACAAGTAAATATCTCCATGTTGTTGATGCTGTGTAATTTTTGTAAATTCTCCCAGTAATCTGTCAGCAAATGTGAGTTGTATCGTATCTCCAAATTACCTAGATTTTGTCTGGAATGTGATGTTGAGCTAATACACCCTTTATCTCAAAATATTTGCCTTTGCAGATGTATGAGCATGTATTATTAGTCACCGTTTAGGAGAAACCTAATTACTTTATTTATAATCAAAATGATGAGGTTTGAAATAAAGATAAATAACTCTGGGCCTGATCCTGTAAGGTGCTGAGTTCCTTAAACTCCCACTGACTTCAGAAGGGGTTCAGGGAGATCAACAGCACCTAACAAGATCCTATCCTTGATTAGAAGAAAATTATGAACCTGACTGAATCTCTGTTCAAATGCCAAACTATGGTGGGCCTAACTCAAACAGAATGTTAGGTAAAAAGAGGTCATTTAAGAAGACCTTCCCTCTTCCTGATTCTCAGCTATGATAAATATCCATCTCATGTAGTTTGGCAGTCTTTTCTGGGCAAGTTGTTTTCTTCTGTTGCTCTAGAGTTCTCAGGTTTCACTTGTGTCTGGAAGCAGTTTATTATGGGGAGGAAGGAGAAACCTCTGAATATCTAATAAAACGTCAAAGCGTGTGTCACAACTGGGACCAAAAGCATGGACCTTAACAATGTGTATGGATAGAGTTTTGGAAGTTTTGGTTCAGAAATGTAGTCTCAGAGACACTTGGTGGCGTGCATCTTGTGATTTTGGTGAAATGAATATGTATTGAGGAAAGAAGAAGGATGCACGCCAGGAAGAGATAAGAGACTTCAAAAAGGTCAGATAAATTTGATTATGTTTAAGAAGTGAATTCTAACTTTTAAGGTCTCCTTCAAAGTAAATCAAACCTCCAAGCATTGTAAAATGTGTCCATTATTAGACAGAAGTATAAAGAATTAAGGGTGAGAACATCACATGCAATTTCAGTATGACATAACCTTACATAAAGTGATACAGACCGGATGAAATATAAACATTTTTGTCCAGCTTGTGAAGTACTGTGTTATAGAAATCCACTGTTTTTCAACTACATAATTTATTCTGGGTAGTGACATTTTAATTTTAAATAAACAGCAGCTGACAGCATGACACTAGAGTTGTTAATCCAACTATTCTTGTGCCTCATGTGGGTGTTAGGCATTAAACTCATTATTTGCCAAAACATCTTACCTGACAATAGAATCAGAAATTGTTTTATTTTAGTAGTAGTTTGAGAACCTTTTTGTGCCAAGATTTGATTGTTGTAAAAGATCAATGTTTTGACCTTCCAGCTGCTTTTTTCCCTAACTGTCACAAATGCATAATTTGAGTAGTAAACATTCTTTATAACCATTGAAGATAAGATTATTGTAATGTCTCTTTTTAGAGGGTATTTTCTTTCCAGAGAATATATTGATATTTATACTCCCAAATTTCAGAGTGAATTTTAGATCCCCATAATTTCTGTTTCCAATATTGTATTATGCTAATGATTACATCCTTATCTAAGGCTCAGTGACTGTTCTCAGAATGTGAGCATGTACTAGATGTAGCTTGAAATGAGAAAGATATATTCTGAATTGGTTTTAGTATCCATCTATCTCAGCATTTGTACCACATTGGAGTTGGGTGAAAAAAAAAATCACAATTTCTTTTTTTCCAAAATTTTAAATTAAAAAACTCAAACAGGTGGTGGAAAACCAGTAACAACACTGACAAAATCACTTACAATTTTTTTCATGAACACTTTAAAATGTTATTAAAAAATGTAACCAGCTCTATACTGCCCTAACCACCATAGTATCAGAGTACCACAAACATTAGTAAGAGAAGAGACAGAGAATACTATGAAATAGTGGATCTTCCTAATTCCCACACTGGGCATGTGGCCCAGATTCTGCAACTTATTCTCCATTTTTTGCCCCAGGGCAGGTGCAAGTATCCACCCTTGCACTGTAACTTGAAGGAGCAGGGTCTAAATTAGCAGTGTCATACTACGCAGCACACAGTTCATCACAAAATCTCAACAAATACAGTGGCTGATATTTTACTTTGACTATTCCGTTAACATTTTGCAAATAAACATATTGACAAGTCAAGGTTTTCATTTTTTTCTTTTCTTTTTTTAAAAAACTGAAGTAGAAATAATGCTACATCTCCAAGCCATAAGAAGGTTAATATGAGAAAGTGACGGCTGTAATAAGTAGCATCTAAATCCTAATGTAGCTGGATGTTTAACATTTTAAAGCAGCATCGTTGCATGTGAAGAAAGGGTGCGATAGCTTTAAGCTACATCAGGATATTTACATTTGCAGTTTAACTTAAACCTAAGTTCAAATTGAATTTGAATCACCTTAAGGAAAAAGATTACATCTGAACCTGTTACCAAACCTTATTTGCAGTCCCTAAATATATTGACTGAACCATCTATTACAGTTCAGTTTTCCAAGTCTTCTATTTTGGGTCCTGATACAATTGAGAGTGGCAAGCGCTGCTGCTGGTGACGTGACAGAATGTATTAAAAACTGTTGATGTATAATACTGCCAGATGACTTTTCTTCGCTTTTTATTCCAAATCTGTAACAGCAAAATACAAAACTCAAAGCTAGATGGAAAGATAGAAAAAGTGTGCGCACATGTATTCATGTAGCTCTTTGTACATTTTACATACAACAGGAAAATACTAAAAATGTCTTTTTGAGGGAAAAATCTAATTCATTGTCAAGGCATTTTCCAACTGAATGAAAAGCAGTTTATGCCTTTGATATTATCAATTGCTAGCTACAAAGTTCAAATTACTGTAGACCCAGCAAGCCCATAGGCCTTAGGTCCAGGCTAGTTTAAAATAGAATACAACTTTCTGAGACATTTTGTCTCTAACTTGATTCTACTTAGTTGTATTAATAGTGTGAAGTGTCAACCAGTCCCATGTGAGTGAGGGGAAGACCATGCTACTGGCGAAGTTGGGTTCTAGCTGCATAGTCATGGAGACAATTGCAAAGACCAGGGCTCCACTTCTACGTTTCTGAGACTCTGCAGGGTAGTTCAATTGTAACCCAAAGTGTTCCTGAACAGCACACTTTCTATGAAAGTTTTGGCGTCTGTGATATTCTAGTCACGGCGAGGGTTACAAATAGTAGAAACTAGACTTTAATTATGAGAATGCCTTTCCTCCCAATGCAAAGTTTTGTATTCACATAAAACCATACTCTGTAATGCTGCTCAGCTATGGTATGTTTTGAGTAAATTAAAACTATGCTGTGCATTAAAATCATACAGAGGTACATTATATTTGCAAGATTTTGCTATTTAGCTTTCAGTAGCATTCATTATTACTATACTGATACTCTTCTAGGAATGCTATCATTTTAGGCATCTGTGGCTTTGCAGGAATGTAATACAAGGTTGCAGAATATAACGATGTGCAATCCTCTGGGATACCTATGCTATTAATTTCAATTCAGATATGCCTGTTAGGTAAAATGTTAATTTAGTGCTCTCTTCCTTAAAACGTATACATACTCAATTACATGCACAAACTTTGTTAACAGAAAATCAAGGTTGAAATTTTATGTGGAAAAATGTTGAGGAATTCAGCAACCTTAAGGGTAGCAACCTGACATATATGCATCAATAAGTCAGAGGTTTTAAAACTATCCTTTATGAACCAATTTTATTCTGTGGAGTTCCTTATTGTGCTGTTCAGAATTATTTAAAAATCCTGTGAAGAAAAAGGAGGACAGGTCAACCACAAAGCAGTTTATATTACTGCACATATTTTATAAGCTGAAAAAAATCTTTTTGTAATGCATACATAGAAAGGAGTAGAGTAAGGTTGCTATGGGAATGTTAACTCCTAAATTCTTGTCTTGTGCTAGTAAAATAATAACTGTAACATTTTGTTAATGCTAAGTTTTGACTATATTGTTGTGTGTATTTATAAAAAAAAATGATAACGTGGGTGAGAATAATTTCAATGTAAGGAATAAGTTTCATAGAAGATTGAGAAGCATCAGATCTGTGCACAAAAAACAATATATGTGCCCACAGATTCCACTTCTCAAAGATTTCCAATCTAAATAATGACCTGAACTATCTTGCATAGTTTCTGGGAGCTGAAAAGTTCATGGCACTATGGTGGCTGGCTAGTGACTTTTAGTTAATGGAAACCCTGGAGAAGGAGAGAAATAATTAGAACCAATTCTCCCATATAACACTGGAAAGAAATACAGTTAGGCAACCAGCAAGATATTTAAATTGCATACATATTTGATAAATTGCATTTATCATGAGCACTTGAGCACCTAAATTTCACTCTGCTCACTAATCGATCTCCTCATTATGTCTTCCAATAACATTCTAAATCCCCAAGTTTCAAAAAGTCTCAGTTAGAAATCAAACAAAAATACAAAAAAACCTTGCACAACAATGGTTTGTTTCCTCCAAAAATTGGAATTCCATTCCAACCTGCACTTCTTTAAGACCCATGATTGGCAATATTCAGTCCTGAGCTAGAGACAAGGTCTGATGTTTTACAAACCTGCAGAGAGAGAAATTAGAACTGAACACCTCTGGAAAAGGGAAAATCCCATATTTGCAGTGGGACAGACAACACTTGCTTCTAGCCTTGGAGATTCCCTGATACAGTTATTTAATTGGGATACTTTTTATGTAGTGAAAAACTACTTTAGGTTATTTTATAGGTATTTTTGTTTCCTCTTGAGCACTATATATTTGAAGTTATGGCAGCTAAATCTTTGCAAGTGGAGGGATGTAAAAGTTAACCCTATATATAAAATAAATAGAATTAGCTGAAAACCTGGGTGTAATTTGTCAAGTCCTGTGAAGCCACAGTGACTACTGGAAGAAAATATTAGGCAACTAACAAAGTATACAAATATAAAATGTGCACACCATCAAATTACATGTAAGCACATGTGAGAACTATGGCTTATATCACCTAGCTCAGACATACCATTCTCCCTCTCAGTTGTTTAGACCCAGCACCAGTCTGATGCTTGTTGCTGCCTGGAGCCTTAGGTGAAGACAATGCTCAGTGGTGTGATAGGTCTCTGTCCTTAGCACCAAGACTCTTGCAGAGAGCTCAGTCTGTGTGCCCAGCACTGAAAATTGCTAAACTGGAGGAGCATCTCGCTTCATTGTGATGGCTTCTCTTGCCACAATCCTGTTACTCACAGTCAGTCTGTGAGAGATGCACTTCAACACACCCTACCCCTTGTTGCTCCACAGGGACTCCCCTTCCAAGGCTGGAGCAGCTGCCATTCTATCTCCTCCATCTCCCAAATCCCCATTATTATCTTCTGCATTTCTCCCACCAATGCACTCCATTTCCCTGCCATGCCATAACTTGCATCCTGCTTTCCCCAGTGCCATACTCCCTCTCATTCTCCCAATTCACCTGTCACAGTGTCTCTGCTGCCCCTCTCAATCCCTGTGTCCTGTTTCTCCTCCTGAATTATGGCAGCCATTTTCCATGTGGGCATAGGTTCAGTATCATTGAAAACAGTGGGAGGTGGCAGCCAACTTTAATATGGAGATATACCTATCATAAAACTGGAAGGAACCCCAAAAGGTCATTGAGTCCAGCCCCCTGCCTTCACTAGAAAGACCAAGTACTGATTTTGCCCCAGATCCCTAAATGGCCCCCTCAAAGATTAAACTCACAACCCTTGGTTTAGCAGGCCAGTGCTCAAACCACTGAACTATCCCTGCCCCTCCTACCCCTTGAGCTATTAAGATAAGCCTTACTTCCACATACAGTTAGTCTGTAGCGAAATGAAAGCCATTTTACTGACTTTAGGCCTATTAACAGTAATAGGAGATGGTGACTATTTTGAATAAGGGAAAATTTGTGAGTTGAAAAATGGCTGATAACTTAAAAACTGAATCGTAACAAACTGTGAATCCCGGTGGTGATCAAACCTGGTGATATTCTGAACCAGTGGTTCCCAAACTTGTTCTGCTGCTTGTGCAGTGAAAGCCCCTAGCAGTCCCTTCCGGTTTGTTTACCTGCCACATCCACAGATTTGGCCAATCATGGTACCCAGTGACTGCGGTTCGCTGTTACAGGCCAATGAGAGCTGCTGGAAGTGGCGGCCAGTACGTCCCTCGGCCTGCGCCACTTCCCGCAGCTCCCATTGGCCTGGATCAGCGAACCATGGCCACTGGGAGCCACCATTGACTGAACCTGTGGATGCGGCCTGTAAACAAACCCGACTGGACTGCTAGGGGCTTTCCTTGCACAAGCGGCAGAACAAGTTTGGGAACCACTGTTCTAAACAAAAAGAGCTCTCAGCTATGATTGTAGCTATTTCTATCACTTCACACTGACTCAATAGACATTCTAGGGTAAGGTTTCAGGTTGATAGACAGATTGACAATCCTGCAAGATTATTATATAGGTATATTAAATTTTGTAAAACATTTCTACAAATAGATGCTTTGTAAAATATTTGACCTATTCGGAATGCCTGATAGTATGAGAATGAGATCATCCCAAATTCATGCCTATAAAAACTTTATACAATGTCATACCAAAAGTATTAATGTGTCTGTATCTATATCTGACTATATATAGACACACACACATACACACAGATTTAATGTATTTAATGAATTGCTGTTTGCCTTGTCTAACTATCTGTTGTGCTATATGGAAGACTTTAATTCCTGCTCCCACTCTGTGGCAGGAATGGGGAAGAGAATGATCATGGCTATGATAATATATGTAATATATGCATTGTGATAAATATTTGTTATCAAGCTATTCTCTCTCACTGAGGCATAAGGAATGTAAAACACCAGTTAGTGGTTATTCCTCCATGCCAGAAACTTGAAAATATTGATCTTTGGCTAACTTTGAAAGTTGGGCATTCAGGCTCATTCAAGTCCCTCCTCATGAGTAAGATCATATCCAAACATACTGCTCTTTTCTTTGAATTGAAACTTGCTGTGACTCTTAAATATATTTGTCTCAGGATGGATTTTCACATTTTCAGTTGTTATTATGAGGGTTTTGTTTGTTTGGGTGTTTTTTGGCAATAAAGCAATAAGAGAAAAGTTGTATTGACTTCAGTGAGGAAATGAAAATTTAAATAATACTCATTGAGTGTCCGATTCGACATCAATTGAAGCTAACAGCAACATTCTCACTGTGTTCAAGAGTGTAGTATCAGGCCCTAAAACCTGTGTCTAGGTCCCTATCTCTTCCTGTCTCCACTTCTGATGGGGAAATATTTGGAATCAACTAAATCTATCCCAGACTTTAAACCCCATTAAATTCCACTCCTACTTTTCTGGAAGTGTTGTATTCTTATATTATTCTCCCCTGTCCTTTGCAATCCCATTTGGCCTGGAAGAAGGTCAGCAACTGTACCTGCAGTGCTAGCACTCCATATACACCACTGAATATAGAAGTTGTGCAGAATAAGTGCAGTTGATTTTCAAATTTTCCTTATTTTGTTATTTAAAAACAATCTTCCCCACCAAACTTAGCTAAAATAATGCCATATTCTGGACAATGTGCAAAGCATCCTAAGTTTATTGTGTTAACTCAAAACTAGTTTTGTGGGGATATTTTCGCAAGAATTGGTAAGCATTTTATTAAAAGGAGAAAAGGTTTTGATTGTTTTTGCAATTCCATACCTTCTGAAATGACTGATGAAATTTTATTCTAACTTAAAAACATCACTGTTAGGTAATATTAGACATGCAAAATTTCACACAAAAAGGTACATTTTTAAGAACTTTGTTCAGCTCAGGGGGAAGAGAATGGTGATGGAGAGAGTTTTATGGCTGGAATGTTCTAGGCACATTCCTGTGCAAAGCTATATCAAACCATGAGTATCCCAGGAGGCATAGTGCCTCAGAGGCTACCACACATGAGGAAAGGTTACAAAAAATGGGCATGCATAGTCTTGAGAAAAGAAGACTGCGAGGGCATCTAAAAACAGTCTTCAAATATGTGAAGGGCTGTTATAAAAAGAAATGTGATCAATTGTTGTCCATATCCACTGAAGGTGGGACAAGAAGGAATGGTTTTAATCTACAGCAAAGGAAATTTAGGTTACATATTAGGAAAATCTTTCTAATGTTAAGGATAGTTAGGTTCTGGAATAGGCTTCCAAGGGAGGTTTCAGAAGCCCCATAATTGGAGGTTTTTAAGAATAGGTGGGACAATCACCTGTTAGAGGTGATCTAGGGTTTACTGGATCCTCCCTTATCAAAGTGGGCTGGACTTGATGACTTCTCGAGGTCTCTTCCAGCCCTACATTTCTATACAATCTGGGCAGTCCACACAGAAGTTTAGATATGTGTGGGGGAGGATTCTTACACTCGTGAAAGTAGAAATCAGAATGTATCTATATAATAAAGAATGTCCTTTCCCTCAGTGAATGCAGATTTTCAGTATCTTTATATATAGCAGGTTAATTAATAAAACCTTGTGTTGGTGATCTATAGAACTTACACTGAGGCTGTAGATTTTATGGAACCTTTTTCTATTGCAGGTAATTCAAACTATCAGTGCCATTGACAAAGATGATCCTAAAAATGGACATATTTTTCTATATAGTCTTCTTCCTGAAATGGTCAACAATCCGAATTTCACCATTAAGAAAAATGAAGGTAAATATAAAACGTATATAGTGCGGTACTGTATGACTTATTTTATTTCTCTTTTGCATTGCTTGGTTGACTTCCATTTACTTTACCAATTTGTCACTTGAGCAATTAGAATGTGGGTTATCTGTGTAATGGTACCATGATTACACATCTTCTGCTATTTCCAATATCTGTACAATAGATAAGAAGAAAATTAAAATGAAAACAGAATTTAGATCCAGAAAATAACTCCTTGGGTTACATAAAACTTGAACAGAGGGATTTAATTTGTACTATACTTTTATTGATTTTGAGATAGCAGAGAGAGAGATTGTAAAATAAGCGGTTAAAACTATGCTGATAAATAAATATTGAACTCACATTGGCTCACATCTAGTCAGGGACATCTAACTAAATGTTTACTAAATCCCCAAAGGGAAACACGTTTTAAGCCAGCATGGTGTCTGTGTACAGATTCTGACTTACTACTGTTTAACACGTTCTAACAGCAAATTCTGAAGGGCACTTTGTATTAGAATTGCTGTTTTATAGCACTTCTGGAAAGGCATAGTCTCATTGAGTAATACTATAGAAGTGGAGTTCATTCATGGTGGGGGGGACGGGAAGAAGAAAACAAATTCAATCCATTTTACTTTTTTTGAGTAATAAATTTAGTCTGATCCTTGTTCTTGGCACACAGCTATACCTGAAGGTCATCTAGAGAGAGAGCTGGAAATGTTCACAATAATTCTATAAACAGTGCATTCCTAGGTATTTGTATGGCAGGCAAGGGTTTTCTTTCTCATAATATTGCGTCCTGTATTTCAGTCTCTATATCACGTTTGTGCAATGATTATGAAGGAAATCAAAACCTGCTAGTCAGCCTTGTTACTATTAATATGATTTTTTTGTGTGTATAAAGGAAATGTATAAACATTTAAGAAGAAAACACCATTTTCATACCAATTGTTATTCTAGCTCTAGCAGCCAGTGAAGTATGTTGGTACTCCTTGATTAAATATGGCCTTATAAAAAAATAGATTTCTGAACCTATTTAAAAGTATCATAGTTTTCTCTTTTTGGATATGTTTATTACAGCATTATTCACTCTAAGTTTATATATATTCTCATGAATGTCGAGTATCAGAGGGGTAGCCGTGTTAGTCTGGATCTGTAAAAGCAGCAAAGAATCCTGTGGCACCTTATAGACTAACAGACGTTTTGGAGCATGAGGAAGCATGCATCTGAGGAAGTGGGTATTCACCCACGAAAGCTCATGCTCCAAAACGTCTGTTAGTCTATAAGGTACCACAGGATTCTTTGCTTCATTCTCATGAATGTATCTTTACACAGGAAATGAAAGAGTCTTTATAGGACTGTGTTCTTAATTAGTACATTCATTGTAGAAAATAAAGTGACTAAAAAACCCTTCTTCATAATCCAAAAATCACAGAACATTTGAATTAAGTGCCCTAAATATGAAGCTCCCATAAGCAGTGGATTGCCACTACAGAATAAACAAAGGTTTTTACATTTCTGTTTTTGAGCATAGACTATCCGCTCATATCACTAATTAACCTTCCTGCTCCAATCTATTACCCTTTTAAGATTCACTCTTGCTCCCAACTGAAGTCAATGGCAAAATTCCCATTGACCAGTATGGGGCAAGGAGTGGAGCCTTAATATTCTTTTCAACATCCCACTCTTGTGTACAACAGAGATACTGTTTTATAATTAACATTTTAATAATAACCATCATAATAAATCCACTACATTTTTTCTTTGTATAACAAATTCACACCCATTAAGGAATAAACCTTTGCAAATTCCATGTGAGGATATACAGTTATATCGATCTTTTTGGGCCTAATAACATCATTCCCTTTAAACATACTATAACATACACCCTTTAAGCATGTTTTTATCAAGACCTCTCGATGTTTAAAGTAATCCAAATTTATCCGCTAGAACAAATCTTCCCTTATACAGGAAGGATTCTTGCCAAATCCAAAACTGGGATAATATAGCTGAGGTGAGACAAGGGGTCATGTCACAGAGGATATGTCTATACAGACTCATGTTAGTGGGGTTCAGGCTAACGTGCTAAACATGGAAGTGATGACGTTGCTTTGGTTCTTGAGTTCTGAGGTCCATCCCCCTCCCTTGGCGTCAGAGCCTGAGCTTCGGCTTCAGCCAGAAAATCCACATTGCTATTTTTAGCATGTTAGTGCAAGCTCCGTAAACACAGCTCTATCCACCCAAGCTGTGAAACTCACTCCCAGCATCTATGTGGACAGAGCCATAAAGGCGCCTTACATAGTCAAGCCAGTGAATCATCGATGCTTAAGGATGACTTATAAAATGTTCTCTATCTTCACAATCAGCATGACTGATATTGCCTGATGAATTTACTCTATTGTTCCTATAAAATTCAACTCATTGGTCCAAATTCCGCTTTTGGTGTAATACTGCAAGTTAGGAATAGCTTTAGTGACTGTTAGAGTATTTCCCGAGCATTACTAAATGTGGAATTAAGACCAGTGTCTCAGTGACTTCTTAAGCTACAAATGCATTTTTTAAATTATGAAGTTACTACATTTATGTTTTCCTTTTCTTTATGCTTATTTAATTTCTTTTTGAGCATTTCTTGCCTTTCTCCATACTCTGTGAAGCACAATGCTGCACAAAACCACCACTTTTCTAGGGTCTTTCTGAAACTGTCTTACTCTCTAATATTGCTTCCTTTGTGCTGCACTGGCATTTTTGGGATTGGCAGACACCTTTATATTTGAAGGAGCAGTAGTTTTAATTGATCTCTTCTCTTGGCACTAGCACTCAACCAATGCAGTTTGACATCTGTTGTGGAAATCAAAGCTGAGTAGTTCTGTTTGTGACAGGGGCATATTTTCTGGCCCATATAATAAAGAAAGGCTACATAGTAGTATCGGTTTGAGTTTGTTGTTGTAACATACTTACAAAAACCTCTGACTATCAATTCACTTTAATTCATCCCCTTTGGGCTAATATGACTTCTAAGCCTTGCAGACTGTCACCAGGTGATCTAACAATTTTTGAGCTGTCTTAACTGTGCTGCATAGGTGACGAGTGATATTCTAATAGGCTAAAACCTGCCTTTACTAAATGTTTTTAATTGACCTTTTGACATAATGTTGGGCCTTCATTTGCACTCAGCAAAACACTTCCTCCCCTCTCCCCCAAGAATACATTATGTGTTACAGAAATTGGCCAGTGTTCATAGCTACATTTTGTTCCTGTGAAATGATTTACAGGCACCATGACAAGATTTTTGTCTTTTCTATCTGGTAAATTTGCATATTTACAATCTCTTCCATAGACAAGACATCTTGAAATAACTCATTGGGACCTCTACTGCCTTTTTGATGGCTAGACTAGCAAAGTAATCTTGAACATCATCAGGAACCTCATGCATCTTGCTAAAGCCCATAGAACATCTCTCATCAAGCAATATACAATGATTTTCTTCCATTCTGTCTGAGTCCAAAACTTCAGTTCCTGAGTATGTTTTCTTATCTCCTGTGTCACTGAATGGGTTGATAATTTTTAAATTTAGCAAAATGTGCTGCTGCTGGCCACAGAAAACCTACTGAAAGACAGGCTCACTCTCTAGAACTGTGATGCAAGCAGAGTTGATCATTCTGTTAACTGACCAGATGCATTAAATCCTTCTCTCTCCATCAGATTGGGACTTGAAAATTCTACTTAGTTAACACATAATCAGGTCACCCAGTCTTACAAACCATGTGGCAATATCGGTCCAGGTACCCAACCATGTGAGTCAAGGACAGATCCTAATAGACGGCTGCTAATTATGAGTGAAGTGATTGATTATCTAATTTTTGCATGTCTTTGTATCTGGTTTTGGATGGATGAATGAAATACCATGAGTAATGCTGTTCTTGCATTACTCCTGACTGCCTCCAAAGCAAGAAATACTGAAAATACTCTCAGGTGAAAACTTGATTTTTTAAGATGTCCAGGCAAACAAAGGTGTTCAGATAGATTTGGATAAACTCTGACAATGTATCTCAACCCTTAGAATGTTTATCCACATAGGGCCAAATCTCCCAACATATAACTGGTCACCAGTCACTAATTCTGGCACAGAGATGGATAACAAAATGCCACCAATTATTTAGGAAACTGAGAAGGAATTTTGTAGCCTTGCAGCATCACTGAACTGAAACAAGACCTGTGAAAATGAGGCTTTGGAATTTGATTTATAGTATCATGATAAAAGCGTGATATGAAAAATGTAATTAGAAGTCTAGTGCTACCACATGAACTTTCTTTTGTATTTATAACATAGTATATTGTATATGCATTTACCATTAAGCAACCCCTGTTCTGATTATCCCTATTGTTTGATCAGTGAAGCGCAGAGGCTTATGAAAAAAGTTTTCCCAGGCATTCAAGTTTTGTTTGCAAATGCAAATTGCAATTTTCATTCTAAAACTAGCAAATAAATGTTTGCCATTAAGTGGTAAAACTTCAAAATGTTCCTCAAATGGCAGATGTGTTGGGTATTGAAAATATGCCCTGGATCAAATAGTCCTCAAATGTCCAGGGCTGCAGAGGCTCTCCTGGCAGAGAAAATGGTGAGAGAGTACATAGTGCTAAACTCTGCTGGGACTCACCAAGGGGCAGTCGTGAAGAGAATGGGCAAGACAAGGAAAACCTGCCCCTCTAAGCACAGAGGGGACCACATTAGGGGCACACATTAATATTCCTGAAAAAGCTCAACAGGCATTCCATGTTCTTGATGGGAATCCCAGAATCTGGACCAAAGTGAATATTGGTGCAGGCGTAGTGAATAAAACCAAGAGTATATATTCCTTTACTTTGCTTTAAAAAGTGAAGCATCATGTGTACTCTAATGAGAAACCTTTCTGTAGTGTAGCTTATTCCTAGCAAAATTAAACGTTATAAATAAATGCCATTCTCAATTTCTGGGTAGCCTAGGTACAATACTTATTATATATACAATCAATATTGTATCGAGACTCTCACACTTATGATTACATGCACCTTTTTGTCTGCTCATACACACATACACGCATAATTATCAATTTGTGTGTCTGTCCATGTACACAGTATTTTCCAGAATATTCATGCTTAAACGTGCAATATTTTTGCTCCTCAGATTGAACAATTTTAATGTCAGTTATTTCCTCAGTGGGGTGACTTGAAACTGGTAGGCAATGTGCCTCGTGGTTAAAGTAAGATAGCCTGTTGTTATAATCAGACCTTATATATCACCCAAGCACTAGTTGGATTACATGATGTCCTATGCTTGAATTACTCACTTTATTTAAAACTTGCTTTCCAAATCACCTCCTTTCCATTTATAAGCTATTGTTTCCAAACTATATGAATTATCTGAAAAAGTATGCAACACTTTTGGGGATTGTTTCCCCTCATTTTACTGTCCAAAATGAAGATGCTAAAAGCCAATCTTCAGAACAGATATGAAATCAGAAAATGTTTTTGTTATCTCTATGCCTTCAGTTTAAT
The DNA here is from genome assembly GCF_025201925.1 of Gopherus flavomarginatus. Lineage (NCBI taxonomy): Eukaryota > Metazoa > Chordata > Testudines > Testudinidae > Gopherus > Gopherus flavomarginatus. The sequence goes on along the minus strand of NC_066630.1, from coordinate 15,213,094 downwards.
AAAAACAAAAAGAGAAAAATATATAAATATTCCAACTGTTAGATTTTTTTTTAGCAGCATCTGTCACATGCATACTCACGAGGTAATCTATGACAAAATAGCTTTTGCTCCTACCATAGTAACTCTGGTCGTGCTAATACAGGATTCTGTCCTGAGTATCGTGCTCCCTTTCCTTTCCTTGGTTGGTCTGTCTGTCTGTCTGTCATCGCCTTTAAAAGTCCCTTCTGTGTTTTTGATTGATGTTCAGATATAAATAGATATAAATAGATAGATATAAGATATAGATAGCTTGGAGAGTTAAAATATGTTAGCTGAATGCTCTTTCTTTACTCTGCCCAGTTTGAGAGACAACCTCTATTACAAATTGCTTTACCAATGACACCATTAAACCCATTACTGCCTATGGATATACAATGCATGTCTAAAATGTCAGCACTCCTATTGTCTTATGCATGTGTGCTATAAATCCTCATATTCCATTTCCATTTCATGTAGTGTTACATGAGCATCAGGAATCTTTGTGGCCAGCTGTCATCCACCCTGGCTCAGATTTCATTTAACAGTGGCAGTTCTCCAGGGGAAGCACATGCTTCCATATATCTAATGTGTTTAACTATTATCCTCATTTTTATCTATAGTAATTAAGGTGGTCTGCATATTTTTTAAAGTGCATTTCTGAAATGTACCAAATCACATCTCAAGTCATGCTTTTATTTAAAAATCACTGATATGATTGCAAAGCGGTCACTGCACGTCCTGATGCCTATAAGTAAATATTTTGCCACCCTATTTGCAGCAGCGGCAGTGTGTACATGCACTTAAAATATGAGTTGCATTTTATTAATGAAAAAAAATTGCTAAGTACTTGAAAGGCTACTGATTAAATTTCTTTAATTGCTTTGGGCACCATTATGACATCTCAAATCAATGGGACTACTTGCGTAATGAGGTGCTACTCACTGTGCGGATGCCAGTATTCAGTCTTAAGTAGACTGGATGCTTACATATTTAAATAATTAAACATCTGAAAATACTTCATGGACACTAGGGTTATTGGGTAATTTTTGTGAGACAATCTGCCACCCACTGACAAGTGGCACCTTACTCCAAAAACATAAATCGTGGCAGCATCTGGGCCTAGGCCTATAAATCATTTTATCAATATCATATTAATAAACTTGTACTGAATTAAAAGTAAAGATGATCAAAATTTGGAACTTCCATCAACTTCATTTTGTCCCAAATCGGGCCAAAAAGTCAAAATCTCAGAATTTTTCACAAAACATTCCAAAAATATTTCATTTTAATCTTATCAAAATGTATCATTTTGAGAAGGTTGAAACATTTCATTTCAAGAAGGTTGAACCATTTTGTTTCAACTTTATTATTTTGACATTTGTGTTCTAATATAAATGTCAAAAAGATTAGTCAAAAAAATAAACGTTATGACCATATCGAAACAAAAGGTTTCACTAATTTCCTGCAAGTAGTCAATGGAATAGATATGTTTTCATTAAATTTTTCAATTTAATCAAATCAGCATTTTCTGACCAGTTCTAGTTAAAAGATAACATTCTAGGTATAGGTCTACAAATTCACAAAATTAAGATTTTAGGCCGGAAGATTTGCAAAATTCAGGAATGTTTAGATTTCTGTGATTGTTCATGGTCAACTCTTAAAAAAAAAAATAAATTTAAAAAAAAAACGAGGGGGGAGAGGGAAGGCCTAGCTTTGTGATTTGTACTTTGTGCCAGTGTAGGGGAGCAAAGAAGAAGTGAGCACCCTGGGTCCCAGAGACACAGAGGTAAGCAGATATTGCCACCATCTTACTCTTAACCACCACTGTAGCAGGTGGGTGGAATGTGGTCCGTGCTAGACTGGGAATGTGGGTGATGTCTAAACTCTGCCCCTCGACGTGTCAGAAAGTGGAAGGTAGCCAGTACACAGGGCGTGGCAATTTGCTGCTTATCAAAACTGGCAGAAAATTATTGTCTCTGGAACAAGAAAAATGCTGGGAGGAACTTGAGCTTCAGGGATGTCTTTGAGGGATGACATTTGTAAAGTCTCGAAGAGGTTCACTTGTGGAAATGGACATGGAGAATGGAGTGGGGTTATCTGTTTGTTCTGCATTGGTTCACCCATTCTTAGTCACTAGAAGATTGATCTGATGGGAACTGCCAGGGATCAGTGGCTGTGTTGGACATTTTCATTCTTAGCACTAAGTAGGCAAGTATACTTAAACCTATTTGGTCATATAACTGAAGAAGTTCTGAAACGTGATGTCATCCTGCAAGTGAGTTGGATGTGTTTGTTGCTCCATGAGATGAACAGCAACATGATGGCACATGATGTTTCTTTGTATTGATGATGAGTGAGGGATCAGGAACATCTGATTTGATTTTTTTTTCATAGTGTTCATGCTTTTCTTGACAGTTACTCTAAATCAGAGACAGGCCACTAGGGTTTCAAGTAAATGACTTTTTTTTTCTTTTTTTACAAAGGAGTCTCTGTTACACTCCAGAAATGCCCAGACCACATATTGCTAGACACTGTACAAATACACTTGTGTTTCAGTTTCTGTGGTGTTGTCTTATATTGTAATGTAAATAACATATTTCACTTTTTAGAACAGTGTTTCTCAAACTGGGGTCACTGCTTGTATAGGGAAAGCCCCTGTCGGGCCGGGCCGGTTTGTTTACCTGCCCTATCCGCAGGTCTGGCCGATCGCGGCTCCTACTGGCCGCGGTTCGCTGCTGCAGGCCAAGAGGAGCTGCTGGAAGTGGCAGCCAGTAAGTCCCTCGGCCTGCACCGCTTCCAGCACCTCCCATTGGCCTGGAGCAGTGAACTGCAGCCAGTGGGAGCCGTGATCGGCTGGACCTGCGGGACAGGGCAGGTAAACAAACCAGCCAGGCCCACCAGGGGCTTTCCCTACACAAGTGGCGACCCTGGTTTGAGAAACACTGTTTTAGAACATGCCACTTTGCACGTGCACAATCTACTTAGAACCATTTGTTTCTTTCGCTCAGCATGTATCTTTCATGTCTGAGACCTTCCTTTTTCCCTTTTCCTATCTTCCTCTACTACCTCACCTACATGCTATTTTCTGTAATACCCCCATGCTATCACCTGAGTGATATTTGAAATGGGCAGTCTTGTAGAGAAGGAGTTTCTATTATTGTCTGTAGTGAGGACAACAGCAATACAGAGGGAAACCTGCATTTTCCCACTGCCACCACTGTAGCAGAGTGTGTATTGGGCATGTAATCCCTCCACATTGGACATTTAATCTTGTTCTGCTTCTTCCACCAATACCTGGTGCTCTGCCACCTGCCCCATCTTTCTTTTCACGTGTAGGCAGCTACTCTTTCCAGGCTCACCTCTAATTGGAGCCAGGGAACAGGTGAGGACCGAGTGCAATTTCTTCTTCAAACATATCTTTTAACTCTACCTGGCTGCTGTCTACACTTTCTTTCAATGATTGATGCAGTTTTTGCCATCTCTATAGGCTGAAGAGATGGCCTCCTTTTGGCAGCTTGACAAAGAACTTCCTCTGTTCTAGCTGAAACCGAATGCCAGAGAACAGAACCAGATCCACAAATTCTAACACAGCTATCAACCTCCTCCACATTTTGACCATGCTGTCTATTCTGTCCAGCTGAAACCATATTCACTCCTCTCCTGTATTCAGGATGCAGGGCTCCAGCCAGACAGATCCCCTCTCTCCTCCGCCATAAGCCAGATGTGATCAATCAAGTCTTCACTGGACCAGACAGGCCAACCTGATGTTCCAGCCAGCAAGGAGGGGGCCACCTGGTAAGCTTATTGTCCTCTTTTAGGCATCCTTAGGCTCTTCTTCAGCTGTGCTGTGGTTTGGGGTGTTTTGTTTGTTGGTTTGTTTGTTTTTTTATTATTTTTTTTCCTCCTCTTTTTGAAATTTTATAGCTAGCAAAGTGCCTCTACTGGAGCATTTTTGTTCCAGATACTCTTTTAACCTTTTCAGTCCTGTCTTCATCCTATCTCTGTTGTGTTGGCTTCTCCATCACCCCCACAGATGAAAGTATCCAGCCAATCATCAGGGAATTCAAATACCCAAATGGAGGGCTCACTTTCACAGCATCATATCTCTCCTGAGAGAGCCTTTTTTTTTTTCCACGTGAATTATCAGTCACAATGACACAATTTATTTCAGAATATTTATGTGAACATGAACCAGTACAAACAAACATGAAAGGAGAGCAATAAAGGAAGGGATAATATTATATATGTACAGCATGCCATTATGCATACATGATTATAAGAGGCTTTTATTTCACTTATTTATAATTTATGATTTGTGCTGCTAGCAACATAATGTTGACAAGGAGTCAATTATGTTTCATTTTATAAATCAAACTAATTAAGAACCAGGTGCAGTCTAAGTGAAAAAGATCTGAGGTCAGTGTTGAGCACCATATGCACTACAATGGAAAATGTGAATTTTCCTGCCGTAGTGTTTGCCAGATCCAATAGTTTAATATAGTTTTCTTTCTTTTTCCAATAATTATTTCATTAACTTGTCAATAAAAATACAGTAAAGTAAGTAACAATGGCATAGTTTTAAAACAGAGCAAAAGGAAAACAAAAAAGATTAAGAAAACAAAACAGAAAAAAGAAAAAAAATGAGCCAGGCAGTCACCATGAAAGAATAAATTCATTTTAGCAAAGAAAATCTGGAATGCGGATAAAAGACCAGGTAGACACATGGAGATAAGAACAAATTAAAGCTTCAGTCTGACATAATTTCAGCTAAATATTGTACCTCAGGCCTTGATGGTAGCAAGTGTGCTAATTTCACATTGAGGAACATCTTGACAATAAAGGAATCCAAAGTTGGATCCCTTAGAAATTTTAAACGTTTTTTTCAGATGTACAGCAATGTCTTGATTGTATGTAGTACCTTGTAGGATCTCAAAGTGCTTTGCAAACATAAATTAATGAAGCCTCAGCACATACATGATCATTTGGTGAGAGGACTTAATGTTTTCTTCACATGTTTATTTTCTGTATAATTTCAGTTTCCACTTGTCTTTAATGGGAGGTGAACATGTAGTCAAACATAGCAGCAATATTGTAGCTCTTCACCAAAACTTCCTCAGTACACACAGACTATTAAACTATATTCTACTGCCCCCTCACACACATTTCCTCCCATTTTGTCACTTTAATATAATCATTAACCATGGTTAAAATAAATAAAATGATTGAGAGAAAAATAAACCTTAACATTAATAGGAATTTCGAGAGATGATTTCTCTTTCTTATCTGTCAACATCTGCTTGGACCCTTTTAGGTTTGTCTGTGTTTCAGATCTTTGTGTATTCTGATAATATCTTTCTGATGTCTAAACCAATGAACTTATCTATAAATAAGCAAACTTTAGTGGCAGTAACTCTTCTTGTCCTTCTGTTTCTTCCCTGTTACAAATTGCTTAAGTGTTCTGTCACATGTTGGTTCAGCTGTGCATGCAGATTAGTGTACTGACTGTTTATGCAAAAATCAAAGACTTATAAAATAAATTGTCTTTCAGTAATAAAGACAGTGAGCCATATTCTCTTCAAAAACAGTGTGGGAATTCACTGTATAGGTTGGGGCTTAGAATCAGTGTATTCGAGAGGAAAACTTTTCACAATCTGTTCCTCACCATTATTTGTCAGGTTTGCCAGTCTCATTCGGTTGTTACGCATGGTGGAGTATTTCTACTCTAACATGTGATAGTTTGCACCAGAAGTATAAGGTGTTTATAAAGGGGGAATGTTCTTCCAAGAAGATCATCCCTGGATCTCTCCAACTGTAGCTTTACAATGTTCACCATGTACTGGATCACCACATCTCATTCTGAACTCAACGTATGTGGGAGCAAAAGAAAGAAACTATTCCCCCACAACTTTCACAGGTTGTTGCTTCCTGCCTGGAATCATGTATATAAGCAGAGTGGCTATGTTTGCCTTGGCTTCTTTTACCAAATGTACATCAGAACACTTGGACATATTTTTTCCAGATTTTCAGGAGAGAGTCTTCTACAAACATGTAGCTTAGATGCATCTGTCAGAATATAAGACACTTCTGGTTTCTTATTTGGAATTAATCCCTCCAAGTTTTCTGCACTCAAAAAGCAGGTCCCTCAGTAGAGGTACTCGTGGACAATATGCTTTCTATCCATATTGGATATTTTGTTAAGTGGCATTTATTCACTGTGTAGGAGGAATAATTTCTCAGAAGTGGAGGTGTAGGTAGGAGGGGAAATCGCCATTGTTTTTTGTCCCTAATCTGGTCACAGGTCAGGACAAACACGATATTTTAACAAACGCTGCCTACCCTCTCCCCAACCTCATTATTGGCTGGGGGTATGTGTGCATGTGTTTGGTTTTGTAGTTCTGAGCAGCTAATTGGCAATTATGGCATGAGTCCATTTTTAGTCACTGGTTTTGCATTTTATTTTGTAAGGTTTCTGCATACTTGCTCTGTTTTAATCATCCTCCAGGAAGAATATCAATTAATTCTGCCACCTCTCAGTTGTATTTTTTTTTCTCTTCCAACCACTGGGTCTCAGTAGATGAGAATTAGCTGATATTCCCACTGCTTGAAGTTGTGTATTTAAACAGATAAATACATCTCTTCTAGGGAGAGAATCTGGTTTGCGGATAACATACAGTGTAAAGCAAGGATTTATAATGGTTGATTAGCTGACAAAAATATTTCTCTACATAAAAGTTCTCTTTCTGTCAATAGCCTCAATCTGGAACATGAAGGGACTCACTATACAAAAGACCCAAAATATAACATACAGAATACATTAATACATCTGACTCATTTCTAACTTGGGAGGCAGTGAACTCAGGTCTTTTTTCACTAATATAAGGTCTGATTCAAATCCCATTGAAGTCAATGGTGAGACTTCCATTGACTTCAATGGAGCAGGTCTATATAGTCTTTTACAATTTTATATATATACATATAAAGAAAGCATAGCAGACTCAGTGAGAACTGCCAGATCACATACAGGACTATGCGGTGGGTTTGCATAGATTGTAACCTCCCATACAGTGCTAAGTATACAAGTGGTGTTCAGGAAGTAATGCATTATCATTTGAAGTACAGAGAGACAAGGTGGGTGAGATAATATCTTTTATCAAACCAACTTCTGTTGGCAAGAGAGACAAGCTTTTGAGCTTACACGGAGCTCCTCTTCTTATTCATTTGAAATACAGTAATTCTTCCCAACCAGATGACCATTACATCAATCTTAATGTGAACCCTTTCTGTGCTGCAGAAACTGGCTGACTGGGAGTAGGGTATCAAATATATCCCTAAAAAGCTGAATCCCTCCTCACTAGTCATAGGCAAGCAAATTTCATTCACAGATATAATGGATTCCACGGGCCATAACAGACACAGCGGCATGTGTATGCATAAAATATAATGCAGCATGAGTCTCCAACCTGTACCTAATTGTTAAAATTCAACTTATCAGGGTTAGTATTCTCTTATGCAACCACATTTATGCTAGTCAAACTTTTGATGAGTAATTATTATTATTTACTATCATGGTAGCATCTAAAGGGCAACCAGGTCTGGTCACTGTATTGTGAGATAAATGACAATACCTACTTCAAATAATATAGAGTCTAGAAGACAAGGCATGATAAGTGGACAAGACAAATTCACAGGCCAGGCTTGGGGTTGGGGAAGCCAGAGTAACATAATAGGAGATGAGCTGTTCCAGCCAGTTTAGCTGTATTCAGATGCCAGTTTTTGGTATGAATTACAGGAAAGGTTAATTTTGAGGAGGGATTTGGAGGGGAACAAGGTGCTGATTGTATAGATTTAGACTGAGGGCTATTTCCACTTATAAGGGGCAGCACAGGAGAAAGCACAAAAATGCTTGTTGGAGAAGCAATAAATTGGGAGACTGTGGCTGACATTATTGGTAGAGTGAAGATGGGAGTCAGCCTTAAAAAGCAGGTCAGATAGGTAGGGTGGGGCTAAGTTATGAAAGGAATTGGAGGAAAAGACAAAAGGGTTGTATTTGGTGCTGTGCAAACAGGGGAGCCAACTGAGGAGGAGGATGGTCAGAGGATAAGCCAGGAGAAAGATCTGGCTGTCATATTTTGAATTGAGTTGATGGGGACCAGGGATGCAAGACTGAACTCAGGAGGAGTTTCAATGATTATACTACCATGTGGTGCTTATGACCATCTCAGTAACATTGGCAAGATGGTAGGCCATTGGATGCTGTGATACAGCAAGGCAAGGGAGCTGTGGGAGCGTGGTAGAGGGGAGATATATAAGCTCTAGGCTAATTAAGGTGTGGTTCCCTGTAGACTAGGGAGGGTTGCTACAGGTTAGAGTACCTGTAGTCAATTAAGGCCCTGTTAGGAACCTAATAAAAAAACCCTGATTCAGGCAGTCAGTGTGCGTGAGGAAGGAGAGAGGACTGGAGTTTGGAGGTGTGTTGCTGAGACCTGAAAGACCAGAGAATGGAAGGAAGGGAGACTCCCTTTCCTAGCATTAAGGACTGAAGGTAACCCTACCTAAGGGGGAAGAGGGCAAGAAACCCACAGAGGTTGAGAGGGGCTGGGGCTCAGAGAGAGGAGCAAACCCAGACCCCTCTCCCGCCCCCTCCTCTACCACCTTCCCAGGCCACTAGCGGGGCCCTTGGTGCCCAAGAGCAGGGGGAAAAGCGTGGGATCCACCATATCAACATCAGCCATTTTATCACAGTGCTTATAGAATTTTCAGGTTGTTCAATAGAAAAATCAGGTGGCCACTTGAGCAGTCTTTTCTGATATTTGCACATTTAGGCAGATTTTTGCCTGTCTTGCATATGGAAGCTAGTTAGGAGGACTTCAACTATCCAGATATATGTTGGGAAAATAACACCGCGGGGCACAGACTATCCAATAAGTTCCTGGACTGCATTGCAAACAACTTTTTATTGCAGAAAGTTGAAAAAGCTACTAGGGGGGAAGCTGTTCTAGACTTGATTTTAACAAATAGGGAGGAACTTGTTGAGAATTTGAAAGTAGAAGGAAGCTTGGGTGAAAGTGATCATGAAATCATAGAATTTGCAATTCTAACGAAGGGTAGAAGGGAGTACAGCAGAATAGAGACAATGGATTTCAGGGAGGCGGATTTTGGTAAGCTCAGAGAGCTGATAGGCAAGGTCCCATGGGAATTAAGACTGAGAGGAAAAACAACTGAGGAAAGTTGGCAGTTTTTCAAAGGGACGCTATTAAGGGCCCAAAAGCAAGTTATTCCGATGGTCAGGAAAGATAGAAAATGTGGCAAAAGACCACCTTGGCTTACCCTTGAGATCTTGCGTGACCTACAAAATAAAAAGGCGTCCTATAAAAAATGGAAACTAGGTCAGATCACGAAGGATGAATATAGGCAAATAACACAGGAATGCAGAGGCAAGATTAGAAAAGCAAAGGCACAAAATGAACTCAAACTAGCTATGGGAATAAAGGGAAACAAGAAGACTTTTTATCAATACATTAGAAGCATGAGGAAGACTAAGGACAGGGTAGGCCCACTGCTCAATGAGGAGGGGGAAACAGTAACGGGAGACTTGGAAATGGCAGAGATGCTTAATGACTTCTTTGTTTCGGTCTTCACTAAGAAGTCTGAAGGAATGTCTAGTATAGTGAATGCTTACGTGAAGAGGGTAGGTTTAGAAGAGAAAATAAGGAAAAAGCAAGTAAAAAATCACTTAGAAAAGTTAGATGCCTGCAAGTCACCAGGGCCTGATGAAATGCATCCTAGAATACTCAAGGAGTTAATAGAAGAGGTATCTGAGCCTCTAGCTATTATCTTTGGGAAATCATGGGAGACGGGGGAGATTCCAGAAGACTGGAAGGGGGCAAATATAGTGCCCATCTATAAAAAGGGAAATAAAAACAACCCAGGAAACTACAGACCAGTTAGTTTAACTTCTGTGCCAGGGAAGATAATGGAGCAGGTAATCAAAGAAATCATCTGCAAACACTTGGAAGGTGGTAAGCTGATAGGGAATAGCCAGCATGGATTTGTAAAGAACAAATCGTGTCAAACTAATCTGATAGCGTTCTTTGATAGGATAATGAGCCTTGTGGATAAGGGAGAAGCGGTGGATGTGATATACCTAGACTTTAGTAAGGCATTTGATACAGTCTCTCATGATATTCTTATAGATAAGCTAGGAAAGTACAATTTAGATGGGGCTACTATAAGGTGGGTGCATAACTGGCTGGATAACCGTACTCAGAGAGTAGTTGTTAATGGCTCCCAATCCTGCTGGAAAGGTATAACAAGTGGGGTTCCACAGGGTTCTGTTTTGGGACCGGTTCTGTTCAATATCTTCATCAACGATTTAGATGTTGGCATAGAAAGTACGCTTATTAAGTTTGCGGACGATACCAAACTGGGAGGGATTGCAACTGCTTTGGAGGACAGGGTCAAAATTCAAAATGATCTGGACAAGTTGGAGAAATGGTCTGAGGTAAACAGGATGAAGTTCAATAAAGATAAATGCAAAGTGCTCCACTTAGGAAGGAACAATCAGTTTCACACATACAGAATGGGAAGAGACTGTCTAGGAAGGAGTATGGCAGAAAGAGATCTAGGGGTCATAGTGGACCACAAGCTTAATATGAGTCAACAGTGTGATACTGTTGCAAAAAAAGCAAACGTGATTCTGGGATGCATTAACAGGTGTGTTGTAAACAAGACACGAGAAGTCATTCTTCCGCTTTACTCTGCACTGGTTAGGCCTCAACTGGAGTATTGTGTCCAGTTCTGGGCACCGCATTTCAAGAAAGATGTGGAGAAATTGGAGAGGGTCCAGAGAAGAGCAACAAGAATGATTAAAGGTCTTGAGAACATGACCTATGAAGGAAGGCTGAAGGAATTGGGTTTGTTTAGTTTGGAAAAGAGAAGACTGAGAGGGGACATGATAGCAGTTTTCAGGTATCTAAAAGGGTGTCATCAGGAGGAGGGAGAAAACTTGTTCACCTTAGCCTCCAATGATAGAACAAGAAGCAATGGGCTTAAACTGCAGCAAGGGAGATTTAGGTTGGACATTAGGAAAAAGTTCCTAACTGTCAGGGTAGTTAAACACTGGAATAGATTGCCTAGGGAAGTTGTTGAATCTCCATCTCTGGAGATATTTAAGAGTAGGTTAGATAAATGTCTATCAGGGATGGTCTAGACAGTATTTGGTCCTGCCATGAGGGCAGGGGACTGGACTCGATGACCTCTCGAGGTCCCATCCAGTCCTAGAGTCTATGAGTCTATGAGTCTATTTTTTTCCTTAGGATATAACTAATGACTTGGTGGTTTTATATGGTTTTCACCTAAAACCAGGTAGAATTTGATGATTTTGTCTGAGTTTCTCTTGGAGACTTTGGTTCAACCTAACCCCAAACTCAAAGCAAAATATAGGAGGTGGGAACTCATAAGAACTGAAATTAAAATGTTTTGTTGTGAACTGCCATATCTAAGTTTCACTCTAAGGATTCTAGGTGCTACAACAATACAAATAATAAACAATAATAATCTTTGATGTAGCCATTTTCTAACTATTATCCATTTATAACTGACGTGGAAGTCATTCCAGTATAACTTTAAACCTTATTACTTGTGAGCAAGTCTCACTCCAAAGGATGGCCTTGCAATTACGGAACTGGACTGGGATTTAGAGTGTTTTTCCCTAGAAATGCTACAAGCTTCCTATCTGGCTTTGGATAAGTCACTTAATCATGGTGTGTGTGTCATTTCCCCATATATAGAATACTCATTGCCCAAAAGGGCTGTATGGGTACATTTTTTTAATATGTGCTTAGTGCTCAGATGGTGATGGGGACCATAACAGCCTATGAATCAATAAAAAGTTGTGATTTTTCATAAGAGCCACAAAGAAAATCCCTAACTACCCATTGATTCTTTAGAAAATCCTCATAAAAATAAATAACTAAATGCTTCTAGGTCTCAACCAAGTGAACTACATGAAGGGACTGTATCAAGAAATACTGTCGCTCTCACTGGTGGGTATAACGCATACCAGCAGGTTCTCCAATTCCTTGTTCATTTGGATGCAATCTTTGTGCTGATCTCTAGTATTAAAAAATAAAGGAGTGTAGTTTGGGGATGGATACCACACTTCAGATACCACTCTGCATCTGCTTAGTCTATTCCAAAAGTGGTACTAGTCCTATTTCTCTAGTAACATGTCAAATGTTCAAATCAGTAAAGATTCCAATCGATTTTTTCATGAAAAATCCATGTTCTTATATTGTGCTTCTCTCATGATTGTCTCCTGTCACACAGAAAGCTACCAGCAAATACACCTTCCCTTTTTTTTTGTTTGCTGTTGTTGAGAATTCTATGGCCTTCTTTCTATCAGAAGAAGTTCCTTCAGAAAACTTTTTATAAAAAATTCTTACACTCATCTTCTGGGATTCCTTTGATCTGGCCTTCTGATCTTCTGGTTCATCCAGTAAGGAAGCTGATGTCTTTCTCAGAGTACCTAACATTCTCCTTCAGAATTTCTCATGCTATTCCAAGTTTATTTCCCTCTTCTCTTCTGATTCACTGCTCAGCTAATTCAGCCTTCTTGCAGTGATCGCAATTATTTGTTGGATTATTGTTAAAATCTTCTCATGTCCCTATTCTATGCCAATAGAATCACTTGAGATTATTACTTTTAATAGTTTTACTATGCCCATCTCACCTTGTATTATCACAGCTACTATCTGTACTGTTGCAGATTCTTCATCCATGAATTACAGATGATAGAGGGAGCAAATCCAGTGTGGCAAGCAAGATATATGGCTATCATTAACACTAGTGCAAGCTGTGCCCCAGAGATTTAGATGTCAGAACAGCAACTGCAAAAATGTACTTAATTTCCATAAGCAATTGAGGCATCTCACTGGTCAGTTGTGTGCACAAATCTATAATTCTGTGCAATTCTGAAAAAAGGACAATTTTCCCAGAAGCTGCAAAATTGATGGAGTGAGACCCCTTAGGAGAGAAGTAGTTGGAAAGATTCCATGTTTGATTTCTGTCTCACATGTTTTTGGCTTGGTACAAAAGTGATTCATAACTAACTAACTGACTAACTAGCCTTTTTGTTTCCTCTCACACACAAATGAATTGTACCTGCCAAGTATTTCAGTTTTTGCAAAATTGTTCAGCACTTTATCTGCCACTTTTGATAGTGGTGCAAATTAGTTTACATGCCTATAGCATTTACATGGTTTAGTCATCAGGTCTGAAATAACTATACTGCCCAGAAGCAAAGTGTCGTATGCTGACAATCGTTCATCTTTCAAAGCTAGATATGTTGGGATTCATGACTTTTACTGTGTATGTGTCTTCCATTTATGACCTTTGTCCATATTGCGCGTACATTAAGGAGTATGGACAATACACCTCAATATCTCAGACTTCAAAATTTTAAAAGCAAATATAACACAGAATGTCACTAGTTTACACTATGGTTTACATTTAAAAATATACGTAAGGGCATGTTTTTGCAGTCATACACACACCTTATTGTCACGGAAATCAAGTGGACTTTTGCATGTTGAAAGACTGCAGGATCAGACACAGTTGAAACCAAAGCCACAATTTTTGAGTTGCAGCAGCTCCAAGGAAATTTCAAGTGCCATTTTTTTTCTCAAAATGTCTCAGATAATTTAAGCCACATTTAGCTTGGAATGATCTTTGGCAAAGACTATGCGTGCTAAAAAAATGTCTCATAGCAAGTTACAGCTGAGTTATAAACCCCTGAAAATAATTTTGTAATGGAAGTGCTGACAGAATCTTTATTACAACAGTACCAACAGGCACTTCTCTGATAAATTCTAGGCAGTTTTTATAGTAAGGTGGCCACTATCTCAAAGTGCACATTATAAGAATTAATGGTACGGCAGTACTGAAATACCATGGCCTACATTTGCCCTTTTAAATGTTCTAAGAGAAATTTGATATGGTTGATCCCAGGTCAATGCTAATAGAGTGCTGTATGATCTGTTGGTATATCATTTAAAATTCTAGATGTGTGTAGAGTCAGCATCTGTGTGAACAAGGGTATGTCTACACTGCAAAGAAAAAACACCAGTGCCAAGTCTCGAGCCTGGGTCAATTGGCTCAGGCTGCAGAGTTTAAAATAGCAGCGTAGACATTCCCTCTCAGGCTGGAGCCCAGGCTCTGAAACCCGGTGTCTACCCTGTTATTTTTAGCCCCACAGCCTGAGCCCTGTAAAGCCCTGTGACACATGTTTTTCTTTGCAGTATAGACATACCCTAAGAGTTATTTCAGCATTGACAGTGAGATCCTTAGTTATTTGTGCTAATATTTGATTAATGCCAATATAAAAAAGTCCTGATCCTTAAGCTTCCCATATGCACCTTTTTATAAATGGATATATTTTAAATTGCCTTTGCTCTTATTTTATTTTTTCATAGCATGGGGTTCAAATTTTTTAGTTCAGTTTGATTTTTAGAAAGCAAAAGTAATTTCATATTTTCTCATGGTTTTGATTTAAGCTAAGAAACCCTTCCGAGAACCTGTGTGAAAATAGCTTGGATGAGGGAAGGAGATGAGGCTAGGGAAAGGATTCTTGAAACTCATCCTTTGTTTGATGAAAGGTTCATGAATTTCATTGAACCTCACACATTAAACCCCATGTCATTTGAGGCTGAGCATTGAAAGATTCTCTCAGCTATAACTTTCAAAATGATTTAGGAGGTTTAGATACATTTCTTCCATTATTTTCAATGTCTAAATCTCGCATGTCAATGCCTGTAGCGAAGTCATCAATACTATGACATTTCATCGTATTTTAAGTAAAATTCAAGTTGCAAGGCCCTCTGGATGGGCTTGTTAGCTTTTCATTTGCCCCCACAGCACCTGGCCCAAATTTGGCAAAATATAAATACTAATTAATTGGAAGTTCATGGTTCCAAGTCAGAATATAGCCACTAGTTTTACCAAAGCTGTTTAAAATAATGACCAATGGAGTACGTTCTTACTTTTTGAAACTTTTGATTAAATGAACAACATCATAGAATTAAATATAATCTGTAGATACTGAAAATGATCTATTAGTCTAAGCAAATTACCATGTTAATAATGTATGTTTAATGCTAAGCACATTTGACAACCATTTCATCTCTTTTCCATACTAGAGCTTGGCGTCTTGCATTAATTCTCATAGTTTACAGCTGCAACATTCAACACACATGATATGTAGTGATGTGATCCGAATGAAATGTACATCATGTCAGAACATTATGATTACAAGTAAACAAGGTGTCTGGCTAGCTGAGTACATTGGGCAAAACTGAGGAGCAAAATTTTTGCTAACTTAATGACTCTTGCAATTCCATTGGTCTGACTCCAATTCCATTTTACAAGGATATAAATCAGAAGAAGCTCCACTGGAGTCAGTGGAGATAAATCAGTGTGAGTTAGATCAGAATTAGGCTATTGACTGTAATGAACTTGTATAGGATGCAATTCAGTGAAAATTGTGGTAATTCATACACATAAAATATTATGTGGCCAGGAATGTTCCACTTCCAGGTTGGAGTCCTCTGGGTTCATTTGAAGTCTGCTACATCCTTTCTTTAAGAAAAAGACATATGTAGCAATTAATACTGAGAACACACACACAAATTACAGGAGGACCAAAATCCAAGGGTCTTTGAAATTAATAGTCACTCCGGATTTCCAACAGTGTAACTTAGAGCAGAAATTGCCCCTAAATTTGCAAGCATCTGAGGTGAATATTCTGCCATTTCAGCTAAAGACGCAAGTGTGCTGAAGACACAGTAGAAACTCTTATCTTTAGCAGTGATTTTTTTAACCAGTCAACTATGGAACAGAGAAATAGCAGAAACAAGGGTACAAATATATATCAGGATGGTAGGGAAAGTAGTGCTTTGAAACTCTCTGATGACTGTAGACAGCACAGAACAAAATTAAGAAACTCAGGTGAAAACCTGGCCCCAATTAAGTCAATAGGAGTTCAGAGATGAAGGATGTTCCTGGGGCTAGAGCACTAACTTGGACTGTGTTCACTTCCTGCTCTACCCCAAACTTCCTGTGTGACCCTGGGCAAGTCACTCTGCTTCAATTCCCCATCTGTAATGGGGATGGTAGCATTTCCCTCCCTCACATGGGGTGCTGGGAGGATAAATCAGTTAAAGACTGTGTGGTGATGGGGACCATATAAGTACATGAGATAGATCTGGAAACCAAAGCTGCTGTCCTCTGTGGCCTCTCCCACTTTCCCACATTCATAGTTGCATGTAAGTGATAAAAAAAAAAGTAGAGATTCTGCATCTGAATTATTGACTTGTTTCTTTACCTTCCTGTTAAAGATAAAACAAATACAGTCTCATATTGTCAGTTCAGAGTTTCTGTATGATCACCTCATGGACAAAGAAATTTCTATCCAGCTTTTAAAGGGTTAGCAGACCGAAGTGTAAAATATAATAGTTGCCACTAGACTGGAAATGACCATACAGGTATGTTTGATTACAGCTCTGCTGGAGTAAAGGTCACAGGAAAGTTTTAGAATACTTAAGAGACAATTATCTAAAGTTCTGACTTTTCCAAAGGCATAGAACTAGAAATTATTCAGACAATTATTTAAAGTTCACATTTTTGAAAAGGGAGGAAAAAATGTCCATTCCTTCACCTTGGCATTGTTTGCCTCTATTTTTTATTACTGAAATAATCCCTTTTTATGTCAACGCTGCACTAGAGCAGAATAAATATTATTTTTCATTTCTGATAAAATTTTAACCTATAAGAATGATGACAATAAACCAGAAAATAGTTTGTTCATTATTTTGAAATTCTCCATGGTGCAATTTAATCTAAGCATAGGAATAGATACATTGTAAATACATTACACAGATTATCCATCAGTTGATCCAGTGGTAAATTTATGTTATAAACAAGTATTATGATTTAAGCTGTTGGCAAAGAACCATAAATTTAGGGATGTAAAAGATTTTTTAAATTATCTAGTCCATCTCCCCATCTGTGCACTATTGTTCTCTCTGCTATGTTCTCTGGTATTTTATTCAGTATTTTAAATGATTCAAGAAATTTAGGTCTTCCATACTTCTCCTGTAAGGCTATTTCCCCAGACTAATAGAGATCACCATTAGGAAGTTACTTTGTGTATGGCAGCCATCTATTATGTGACTTAAATTATACTCCACGGCCATGTGTCAGCATGACATGTGATATAATAGGATGTAAATGACATAATTTGATCAGCCAGCTAAAATTTTACATTGCAATTTTTTTTCTTAATATCTGGTATCTGCTATCAAATTTGATAGCTGCTATCAATCTGTTTTTTTTTTCCAGAAATGTTGGTTTTCATGAAAAGCAGGTCATTTTGAAATATCCATGAATGCTTCAGAGCCTGTAAGCTTAGTTATTATAAATCACCCAAAAAATACCATAAAAACTACATAATTTAGTTTCAGATTATTTTAATAAGCCTTCTGGTTCAATGGGACATTTTTATCTTTATTGTAAAAGGTTATGCAAAGGGCCTTACTGAAGCAATATTGTTCTCATGATCAGCAAGACTTTGTTTTGTTTTGAATAAAAAATCCTTTTTAAAAGCAGACCTTGCATGTGAACCTACCTACTGTATACGGTGTTATATATGTGTGATAGACCAGATATTCCAGGATGGATGGGATAATCTCTTTTATTGGACCAACTTCTGTTGATGAGAGAGACAAGCTAGGGCAGAGCAGGGACTGAACTAAGGTCTCCCACCGAGGTTGGTCCAATAAAAGGTATTACCTCATCCACCTTGTCTCGCTAATATCCCGGGACAGACACAGCTACAACTACACTGCATACAACTAGGTATTCCAAAGCATTCAATTTGCTCTAGAAAAAAAACATGCTGTCTCACCTGTCCCTCTGAAATTAATCACTGTTCATTTGCTCATATGGTTTGCAATGGTGACTTGCATAATCAAAAGTTGTCCTGTTCTGTGTTCCCCTTTTACATCTTTTTAAACATGCTACAGACTAAAGAACATTGTTAAGTAAAAGAACCTCAGATGTATCTTTCAAAGCAGTATGAATGGAATCCTTTCAGGAGCAACAAGCTAGTGTCTGTGCTTTGTATTCTAGCATGGTTTGGGACTCACAGACTAGTTTTGCAACGCAGGGCTAGCCTTATGATTAAGACTAAGTTTTTGTCATGGTTATTTTTAGTAAAAGTCATGGACAGGTCACAGACAATAAACAAAAATTCATGGATGCCATGACCTACCTCCTGCGGCTCCACGGTTTACCCTGCCACTCTGGTGGCTGGGAGCTGCAGGGTTCCTCCCCACCCTCCCCCCCCCAGCCTCACAAGGCTGTCCCTGGTGTCTGGAACCCAAGGAGGGCCCCCTGAAGAGGCTGTCTCCTGTAGGGGGACCCTGCAGAGGCTGTGAACTATTGCTGGAAATCTGCAGGGGGACCCTGAGGAGGCTGTTGCCCTTCTGGAACCCCGCCTGGGCCCCACAGACCCGGGGGCTGAAGCAGAAAATGCCACGGAGGTCTCTGGAAGTCATGTCTTCCATGACCTCTGTGACATAAGCGTAGTCTTACTTATAATTTGTGTGTCCTGTTACATTGTGGGTGGTGAAGGGGCTGGGCTTTGAGTTGGGTCCTAAATTCTTGATGCTAGAAGAGAGATTGATCTGTGAATTTTCTTTTTCTCTGGGTCTGCTAGAACCAGAGAAGAGAAATGTGTTTCTGAATAGCTGAGCTCACAGAGAGTTTCCAAATGTACAGGACTATGAGAGTGACCGGTTTGGTGTGTACTTAATTTTGGTCCTGTCTCTACAGTTAAGAACTTTACAGTTCAACCCCTGGGTCTACAGCAGCCTTACTGTGTGAGCTTAGAAAAGTCATTTAATCTCTTTGCCTCATTTTCCATGCCGTAAAATAGGGATAATAATCCTTCTTTCCTCCCACTCTGTATCCATTTTGTGTATTAGGTTCCCTTAAAACCCCAGTCTAAGATTGTCAGATCTCCAATGCAGAGACACTCTCTTACTGTGTATGTACAGTGTGTAGAACAATGAGGAACTGATTGTTCATTTGTTATTATTTGTATTACTATAGTGCCTGGGGGCCCTAATCAAGGAGCGGGACCCCGTTGTGCTAGGTGCTGTATAAACAGAGAAAAAAGATGGACTCTGCCCCAAAAAGCTAACAATCTAAGTTAGAGTTCTTTCAGTGTGCACATATTGGGGGTTGAAAATTTGACCATACTTGTCAATGAGCATGTTAATACATGGACAAAGTATTGCTAGATGATCTGAAGACATTTGCTTATCATACTTAATAGTAGTAAGGAAGCATAATGGATTAATATTCACATGGATTAAAGTGGATTAGTAGTCACTTAAAGATCTGAAATGTTCTCCAAGCATTTGTCTGGTATTTTTTTTCCCCTCTACAGACTTATATTTGTCTACCAAATGTATGACTCTCATTTCTTTAAATGCAACATAGTTTTGATTCTGTGCTTATTTTGTGACCATTCCCACTCAAACTTGCTTACTGATGACTTTATTATTAAATTCTTTAAAACTCTCCAGGAGAACTCCTATCACTTATGGAATGAGATAAAAAATGAATTAAATGTCCTCGTATTTTCACTTTTAAAATGCATGGAACATCTTAATAAGGATATCCTTACTGCTCTCCATATTATCTGACAGGGCTCTTTGTATTATGGAGAAACTGCTCTTTAGCTCTCCAAAGTGCATATAAAAAACCACCTATGATAACAGTGTTTATTCAAACCGTGTACAATATGTATTAGCTCCAATAAACATGAAGAAATACACAGCTCTGCATTGCTGAGGTTTCCAGCTGTAAAATTTCCAATTAAAAACTTTTTCTTCACGTAAGTAATATATCCAGCATAGATAATAATTTCTACCACAAAGTCTTTAATACCATTAATGATTTGATCTTTCTGAGAGCACTACAAAAGGGAGAGAAAGAGAGAGAGAGAAAAAGAGCTAGGTAGGTGGAAGCTTACCCAGCAGGAAAATCTACTGATCTGTAAATAGAGTGTGTCAAGGAATTAAAGAAGCAAGATGAGGTGCGTGCGCAAAGTTACACTTGAATGTAAACTGACTGCTGGTGGTTTTTTTTCTTTTCTTTTCTTTTTTTAAATGCTTAAAAATTGTAAATCACATTTTCTGTATGTGTCTTTCCGTTTTGAGGTCCAGCTTTTATTTTCACATGCAGGTTAATCAAGGTTGATGCCAGTGTCATAAAGCCACTCATGTCTACTGCATGTATACCCACACTTTTATGTACATATGTTTCAGGGTTATCATTTTGCTTAATAAAATTGACATACTTTATCATGAACATGGCTTTTTACTTTGAAACTTTGTGGCATTGTGATCATAACACTTTTCACTTGCCCTTGTAACCTTTCATCCAGCTACCTCAGAACAGCTCAGTGAGAGCTGAGTGTACTTGGAAGCCTTCAGGAAGCACTCAGCCCAGTGCAGGAACAAGTCCTAAGCGGTGCTTTACAAGCCATTTGGGTCTAGAAATCATACTGGCCATCTCACAAGTACTGGCTCCATTGTCACTTCTTGGTTTCAGTTCTGCTGGAAATATTTCCATAGCCGTCTATTTTATGGGAATTTGGCAAATCCACTTGTAAACAAACCTTGTAAGTACAGAGACAGCCACAAAGCTCATTTTAAAATATTTTCAGTGAACTGCTTTTGAATCGTTAGAAAGATCATGTTCAAGTTTTGGACATACTGTGGATTATGGTTGGTCCTTGTTTTGTGATAGTAGGAGCAGCAGCAACTAAATAAAGTTGCACAATATTCAATCTATCCTCCTGTTTTTTAGTCCCTTGTAATTTTTGAAACTTTCATCATTTTGGCTGAGCTATTCTAGGATTGGTATCCATCCAACGCTGTGGATATTTGTGTTTGTGTGTGTGTGTGGAAATCTGAGCAAGAATGATTCAGCCAGTTTTGAGCACAAGGAGAGTGAAAGGGGGAAAACATCTTAAAAACTCCAAGAAAAACATAAGGTGTCAGTCTGTACAAATAAAATCAAAACAATGCGATTCAATAGGATGTCAGATTTATTTGCCAGTGCCAAACTATTTATCAAAATGATGCTTTCACTAAACTATCTTACAACACAATCAGCATAGGCTTAATATTTCATCCCAGTGCTCTGATTTTTGTGCCTCCACTGAAGCACATTGTACTGAGACATCAAGAAACTGAAACTCAGACTTAAATTACTGATTTTGTATTTGGCTAAAATAAACAGCCAAAGCCAAATTCTGTTCCGAGTTACAAAAAACATAATTATTGCAGTCCATGAAGTTACGCTGGCTTTACATCACTGTAAATAACAGCAGAATTTGGATTGAATCAAGACAGATTTCTTGACCACGATGCTGACTGAGCTACCATACTTGTCTCAAACCATTCTCCAGGCCTCAGGATAAAATGCATCTCTTGTTCCTTCCCCAGTGAACGACTGATATTTAACGAAACTTGGGTATTCCAACGAACTCCATCAGTGTCCTACAGTTCATAGCAAAGGTGTTACATTTTTATCACTGACTACTGTGGATGTTAGCAGATGCTCTGAACAGTGTGTCTGAATCCTCTGTACATCTGTGTGCCTGAGTTGTGAATGTCTCTGCTTCTGTCAGCTTCAGTCAGAGCTTTATTAATACATGGTGGGGTTTTCGTTTTTTGTTCCTCTCCCCCTCCCCATAATTTTCTTTGTTATTATAAAAGTAGCATGAATAAATAACATGGACAGCGCTATAATGAAGGATCAGCAGGTTAATTAGAGAGATGAGTGGAGAGTGATCATCCTCTACCCTGCTGAGCATCTGCTGCCAAGTTAATTCATGCAGCAGCATTGGTGTCTGTTCCTGGAGGAGCTGCCTGCTGCTTTTCCAGCTACAAGTACTATAAAGAAAGTGTCCACAGGGAGGGGAAGGCAAATCAGATAAATTGAATTTATTACTAATCAGCCGATGTAATTTATTTGCAAGTTTCAAGTTTTAGGAACTAAATAAAAGGAAAGCTGGGGGCTGTTGCTCTTCATGTGCAGGCCATATTTCCAGCAGCACTAGGTGACATTTTCTTCTCTTTTCTTTTTTACTTTGAGGAGGAAAATTAGAGGCTGTTGCTAACACGATTCCCACAGCAGCAGTGAGCAGTTTCTATCCATTGTCAAAACAATTTTCTCAATGTCACCCTGTGCTTTGATCCTGAGGACAGGTTCAGGTTGCCACTGTGGGAACATCTGATTGAGCCCCACCCTTGCGTCTCCTCAATATCTACTTCACCATATTTAAGGTTCATTATCATTTAACTCAACAGTAGTCTTCTTCTAGCTGACAAAGCTCTCTCTCTCCTCTTATTGTCTACTGTCTCTTCTTGTATCACGTTGGGACCTACAGGCCAGCCAGGTTGAGCTCACCTGGTGCTAGCTCGATAAATATGTAGGTAAATGACAGTCACTGCCCAAAGAGCAAGTTTAGTCCTCTCTTTTCCCCTTCTTTTGGGCCAGATTATTTGCACTGAGTCTTACTTTACTCTGTGAGGAGTAGTCCTTCTGAAATCAATAGGACTATTTGCAAAGTAACATACCGCCCAACATGAGCAAGAGTGGAAGAAATGGATCCTTGATTGTCTCCATCCCACTTCTCCTCCATTCCATTTTCTCCAGTCTTTTTCCCATGTGTTTTTTCCCAATTCTTTCCCCCCCTCACACTTTATCCCCAGGGCATCCAGTTCCTCCCTCTTACATCGCTCTCCAGTTTTCCTCTCTTCCCCCTCTCTGGCCCTCCTAACAGACATTGTTCCGTCCCCTCTTCCTTGTGCTGTAACAGAAAGATCTGTTGTCATCCATTGTTTGTAAACATCTTTAAACATACAAGAATCCTCTTTTCGTGCAATGGCAGCTGTCAGTGTTCTTTCTCATGGAGGTTTCAGTGGAGCCACGTAGTGGCTGAATGGTTTAGGTGCACCCTTGTGTGTGAATGGGTAATAGGGGAAGGGCAGCAGGGTTCAGTAAAGAGAATTTCTCTTTGCACAGCCTTCCCCTTTTGTTCATGACTCGTCTGCCTCTACCTGTTCTTTACCATCAACATATTACACTGGAGTGAACAGGAAGAGGGTGACTGCGTCGGAAAGAAGGAGGAGCTGCAAACAAAAAATATGGATTGCTTTATTCATGTCAAAGCAGGTGTCTGACCCTTCCTATGTGTAATGGGGACAGGAGGAAGAGGCCAGGAATGGAATACAAGGAGCCTTCCCAAGAGGGCTTTTTGCTCCAGCAGCATAAAGACTGTGAAAAGATTCAACTCACAGTAGTGCTAGCCTTTCCAAAGGGTGCAGGCCGGGCCAGGTTTAGCAGAGCTGGCTAGTCAGTCAGGCAAGTAGCTTCTTCGATGGAAGGTCTCTGGAACTGGAAATCATTGTATGTGTTTCAGGCACAAGCACACCTGGAGCTCCCAATGGGAAAATGACCCCATACATGATGCTATCCCATGCAGGACTATGTCTTAGATACAAGATAGTGAGAGGGTAGGGACTGAGCCTCAGAAGTTCAGCTGCTTTTTTTTTTATTATTAAAGAATCAGGTGTGGACAAAGAAAAGAGCATAGGAACAATGTGGACAAAACAACCATATATGGTCCTGCTCCTTGAGAACTATGTGCAGTCCCATGGACTTCAACGCAGGGGCGTGGTTCTCCGTGGAGGACTGGAGTTTAGTTGTGTCTGACCCCTCCTTTGGAAGCTCAAAAGAAAAGGATTATGGATCTAACTCATGCTAAAATCTCTTTAAATGGTCATTACAAAAAAAAAAGGTACAGAAATGGTTTTGGTTTGTTTTTTAATCACACCAAAATAGTGACTGGGACTAGGATGGGGAAAACACAACTTGCTGAACATGCCCTGTTAGGATATTACAAGTTTATACTCACCAAAGAAATTAGGTTCATTTTAAAAATACCCTGTAAATAAATTGAACTACAGCATAATTTTAACGTACCTTTTTTCTTTACATTTGGATGTTTGATACTGTGTGATTCAGCTGATGAGGGTGTATGAGATAGGAGGGAGATTCTGTTGCTATATGTGCATTTCAATGTCACCTCTGACATTTTTAACCAATGTCAAGAAGTGCAGTTGTGCTTCATTCTGAAGATGTACTAATCATTGATTCCATACACACATCTTCTCCATTACATCAGAGTGGCACGCAGAATAAGGGGGATAATTAAGGAGTTTGATGCTGTTTGGGTTGTCTAAATCCTTGAGAACTCACACCTGAAACTGAGCTTTAATAAACAGGCATGCTTCCTATAATTCCAAAAAGGACATGAGAAAGGACTAGGCTATCTATTTAGCTCCATGGTGCCATCAGTTGTGATGTGACTGTTGCTAACTTGAAAAGACGTAAGGAAAATCTGATTCCCACAGCTGAAAAGTGAAGGAGAATCCTTTCTGTACTAGCGAGGTATTCAGCTCTAATCAGCTTCAAAAATGTTGCTTTATAATATCACTATTTTGATTTATGGTGGGTTTGTTTGAATATCTATTCTAAATATGTCTAAAATACAAACTCAAACTCAGATCTAAATAATTTGGTCTGCTTTAGATATAATCGGTTAAATTAGAACCATGAAACTAAGCACCTCTGAATTTTGGGAGGAGGGATGTTTGAAATTGACTCTGGTAGAACCAGGCTTGGTTCTTTCCTCTGCTACACTGGGGTGTATCTACACTTCAGATGGGAGCATGCCTCCCACCAAAGAGGCTGGGACCAGAGCGACTGCACCTCCCACTGATAAAATCAAAGCCTCCTGGTGCATAATAAGTTGAACACGAGCTCCCAGTGTTACACTGTGGCCAAAAGGGCTAATGCGATGCTGGGATGAATAAACGGGAATCTTGAGTAGGAGCAGAAAGGTTATTTTACCTCTGTATTCGGCGCTGGTGTGACAGCGGCTGGGATTGTGTGTCATTAGCTTGGCTCACGCTCACGTGCTAGAAATAGCAGTGTGGATTTTGCAGCTCTGGAAGAGGCTTACCACCTGAGCTCAGATCCAGAGGGTCAGGTGGGCTTGGGAGCCCAGGTTGCAGCAGCCAGGCTGCTATTTTTAGTGTACTCACTTGACTCAATCTAGTGGGAGCTTGTCTACCCAGGCTGGGAAACTCCTTACCAGCTGCAGTGTAGACATACCCCCTGTGATTATTAGAGCTGGTTGGGAAATTTTTTATTAAACTTTTTTGCCAAAAATATTGATTCATTGAAACTGAAACTGTTCACAGGATAAGGTTGCTTTAGATAAGTTTCCTGATGTGAAAAAGTGGTGATTAAAGTTTTTTAAATTGTTTAAATGTACCATTTTGACAATTTCTAAACAAAAAAGGGGGTTGTTTTTGTTTTGGTTCAAAATTACTTCAGTTAGAAATGTAACAATTTATATGAAAAAAAAATAGGAAAACAAGGTGAAAATCTAAAAAAAAAAAAAAAGGTTGAATGACCTGAACTGGTTATGTGGGGGGCGAGGCTGTTCTGGACCACAATTTTGTTTTTAGAATTTGACTTTCTGTCCCAATTTGGGATGTGAGCATTTATTGAACTCTTAAATTCTCATGGGATGGGAAAACCATTTCTCACCCAATCCTTGTGGCTACACCATCATGAAACTGGTGTATGCGAATGGAGAATTAGGTTCCTAGGAGACCTAATCTTCATTTCCCTTCTTTATGCACCAGCCAACTCCCTCTTTTCTTCTTCTGTTTATGGAACTAATTAGGATGACCAGACAATAAGTGTGAAAAATCGGGACAGGGAGTGGGGCGCAACAGGAGCCTATATATGTCAAACCCCCAAATATCGAGATTGTCCCTATAAAATCAGGATATCTGGTCACCCTAAAACTAATTAGCTACAAGAACATGTCCATTTTCTAATACTCTGCTACAGGCTCAATCAATTATAGAAGTTACTACCGTTATATCAATAATATCACACCTACTAGTAAGTATCTCCTAGGGTATTCTTGTTGGGTAGTATGAAATTGTCTGTATTCTGTATCAACCCTCACCTAAATGAATATGTGTGCATGCACGGGAGCACACACACACACACACACACACACACACACACTCCAACTCACTATGTTGTTAAAACTTTATCAGAATGTGACCAACCACCTGAATAGCTTCCCCTGCACCCATTCCCCTACCTTCCATCTCTCTCTTCCTGTTTATTTTGTATTTTACAGACTGCAAGCTCTTTGGGGGCACTGAGCATGCCTTCTTTTATGTTGGTCTAATGCTAATAGTCACTGCCCTGGTGATCTCTTGCTGTTGGAATGGCCCCTGGGGCCATGAAAAGTTGGTATAAAGAGAACAACCCTAGGGGAGTTTCAGTGTACACCAGAAATCTGAATGGCAGCAGGATCAAGAGAGCACAAAGGTATCTCAAGAGGTTCCTTTGTGCCCTCCCCCCACACACACCAACCACCTCCTGAGCTTCACTGAGTGTTTTTCAGCCATATCTCAGAAGAGGGGCTGTTGTGCTATGTCTGTTGTATGAACTTTGCCTATCTTTCAATTTTCTCTCCCTTCCAGCCACACAAACCTCCCTCTTCAATTTCCTGCTTTCCATGAAATGTCATTTAGCGATTAAGTCAAAACCATTTCATAACACAAAATATGAGGAGACTTCATAGCATTTCAAGCACATTGACTCTGGGAATACAGGAGAAAAGAGGTTATTGAAAAGAGCTGCAATCTAACCCTTCAGGCCCGAATGTGATGTATAGCTTTATCTTTCCATTTTCCATCAGTCATATTAGGGTTTTCAGAAAGACATATAAACATCACAGTACTTGTGTGTAGGGGTCTGGGGTAATTATTTTATTATTATTGTTATTTTTTTTTGTGAAGAAATACACAAAACCAGTTAACATGAATCAACATGCACTCTATTAGGGCATGACTCAAAACCCTGAGTTTTATTATTTGTTCCTCTGAATCTAGCAGTTAAAAGCTAAGCTGAATCATTAAGTATGTAAATAAATCAAAGTGTCTTGTATTTTTTAAGTGCTTACTTACGGTGGATAAAACATGAACATTCTGCCACGTACAAAATCGTTTATATTAGAAAGGCGTGGGCTGGTAAATGTTTGGATTCTATGGTTACCTAAAGGCAATAGAAAATTTCTTATGTTAAGTGAGGAACTAAATTCAATAATTACCTGTGAGAATCTGAATCAGTTATTTGATGTACAGCTACACACATTAGGTACCATTAAACAAAACCGACATTTGCCACACCATAGTATTTACAGTATTGCCTATATTTAAAATAACACAAATAGTACAGTAAACTTAACTACTGCAGGAGTTAAATCTTGATTGTTTTAATTGGGTCCACTATGCTTGAAAGCTGTGAGAATACAAGAGGTTTAACTATGTGTGACAGAGCAGTACGTGTTATTCATAAATCAAATATTCACTCTAACCACATGGGTAAAGCAAATACCCATGTATACCATCTAGCTGACTGATCCTTGATATTAGCACAACTTCATTACCGCATATATCTCTTTAAAACACAAAGCCAACAAATAGGCAGCTGGTGGCCAAAACTGATTTTTTGATGGTGACTTCCTAGAATTTCCTAACCAACAACCTACTAAAATTGTGTTTAAAATACCACTGGAAAAAAAAGTTGCCAAAGTGTAGGCAGTTCTTCCAATTGTAATTGTGGCAAATCCCTGCTCTTCCCTTGTCACTCTCCTAGCATTAGCAACTGTGCTCAGTTCCAGTGCACAAAGCTGGATACGCTGCCAATGGCAGAAGTCAGGCATTAGTAAAGGGTAGCTTTACACACGAGTGATCCCACTGAATTCAATGGGGCAACTACCATGCATAAAATTAAAGCATGTTCATTAATCTTTGCAAGATTGAGAGCTAGGATGGTCTGGAATCAGTTTCTCTTACTTTTTCAAAAGAAAATAGAGTTTAGGTTTCAAGGTACCAAGTACCAATAACTACCTATCAAATAAAAGTGGTCATCACCTTTGAAGATCAGGCCCACACCTTTTAACCCAATCTAGCACCTCCTTTTGGTTTTCTTCTATACAATTCTACCACTTTAAACAACAAAAAATGTTTATTTTACTGCAGGAGCAATACTATGTAGCTTCAATGTAAAATACAAAACACAATTTGTTTTGACTGATGGATGTACTTTATTAAATGAACTAACAGAAGGTGAGATTACTTTAAAAATAATACTTTCCCATACACTGGTTTCATGAAGTTAGTTTTTATGAATGTGCAAGCTGAGAAAGTCAGTGCCTTATGTATCTGGTAAGTGGGGCTAGGGCTGGTGAAGGGGGCTGATGTGTGTGACAGTATGTATGTGCTTGTGGGGGGGGGGATTTATGAACTAGGGAAAAATTGTTTTCAGCAGCTATTTTGAAATGATCCAGCTGTTTAAATGTTCACTTTTGCAGATAATACACTCAGCATTTTGGCAAAGCACAGTGGATTCAGCCGTCAGACGCAAGAAGTGTATCTTTTACCGATCATAATAAGTGATAGTGGAAATCCTCCCATGAGCAGCACCAGCACCCTTACAATTCGGGTCTGCGGTTGCAGCAGTGATGGTATCGTTCAGTCCTGTAACGTTGAAGCTTATGTACTTCCTATTGGACTCAGTATGGGAGCCTTAATTGCCATATTAGCATGCATCATTTTGCTGCTAGGTATGTATTCATTTACAGCCTGCTGTTCAACATTTTTCTGGTTCATAAATGACTATAAATAAACAAAGAAACCAAATGGTAAAGGTGATGCTAACTGGAAAAATAATATCTAATTATTAGTGTTAATATATATAGATTTGAGTAGCTGTAGAGTTTTGGAGTAATTGCTTCAACTGCATATAGATGAGTCTAAGGCTAGAAGAAGAAAAATAATATATATGAATTATATTAGTGCCCTAAGACCCAGTCAGGATGAGCCCTATTGTGCTAAATGATGTACAAAAACAGAAAGCACAGTCCCTATGCCAAAGATCCTTACATAGAAATACCATTTAAATAAAAGTTGTATTATGAAATTAAATCTACCAATTCCCATCAGGCTTTAGAAATGTTGAGTAAGAAGGTGAACTGAGACCATACTGTGGGTGTTGGAAACTGAATTATTTGTTATATGCTATTTCTTCCAAGACTTACATGCATTTATTCTGGATTGCAATGGCTTTAGAGAGATTTCAGTTTTACAAGATAAAAAGCACAGTTTAAAAAAGTAGTATATGACATCAGCAAGCAAGAGAACAATGATGAAAGAGCCCTGTTGCTCTGCTAAGTAACAGGTTTCAGAATTAAGCTGCAGAAACAACAAATAGTAACTAAAGCCCAACTCTTTGTGCACCTACCCATAATTCTAAAATTAATATGACCTAAGCCTCTTCTCATCTCCTCCCCACCCCCATCACAGTTTCACTCTCCTTACTGTAGTACTGTATGGCCTTTGAGCAATAGATCAACAAAAGATTTCTTCGTGTGACTATGATCAGAGCCATATTTTCAAAAAGTGTCACCTAATTTTGGTTGTCTCCATTTTTGCATGCCCAGCTTTAGACACATAGGCCCATATTCACAAAGGAACATCAATGGGAGTTAAGTACCTAAACACCTTTGTGCATCTGGGCACTAGGGTTTCATTTTCAGAGATACTGAGCAGTTCCTATTGATTTCGGTTGGGATTGTGAATTCTCAGAAATCAGCAATCTGAAAATCAGGCCAAATCTGTCTGAAGTGAAGCTTAGAAATGGAGACATTCAAAATTCTGACCCTTTAAAAAAATTGGGCCTAAATAAGCTATTTTATAAATATAGAGTTATGGTAATAGGAAGGTAGAGCTCCTTTCCCTAGCTCCTGATCAAATTTTTGCCATTCCGTCAGTGTGTTACATTTCTAGCTCTTTCAGCTTTTATTATGGCTTTATTACTCTTGTAGAGGGATACTGTCTGCAGCCCTCTACAAAAAAAAATCTAGTTTACAGCTGCTTTGATTAGATGTTTTCTTAACTAATCAGCCTGTGATACTTTTTTACAGTTATTGTGGTGCTGTTTGTAACATTGAGAAGACATAAAAATGAGCCTCTGATTATCAAAGATGAGGAAGACGTGAGGGAAAATATAATCCGTTATGATGATGAAGGAGGTGGTGAAGAAGATACAGAAGCTTTTGACATTGCAACTTTGCAAAATCCAGATGGAATTAATGGATTTTTACCCCGTAAGGATATTAAGCCTGATCTTCAGTTTATGCCCAGGCAGGGGCTTGCACCTGTTCCTAATGGTGTTGACGTTGATGAATTTATTAATGTGAGGCTTCATGAAGCTGATAATGACCCCACGGCTCCACCTTATGATTCCATCCAGATTTATGGCTATGAAGGAAGAGGCTCAGTAGCTGGTTCCCTTAGTTCATTGGAGTCCTCTACATCAGACTCAGATCAGAATTTTGACTACCTCAGTGAATGGGGTCCTCGCTTTAAAAGACTTGGAGAACTCTACTCAGTTGGAGAAAGTGACAAAGAAACTTGACAGTGGATTACAAACTTTTTCACTCTTGACTTAAGGATCATGTAATATTCTAGGGCCACTGCTGTTAGTTACGACTAATGTGGCTTTTTGTTTTAGAGGCAAGTTTAGCGACAGTCATCTAAAAATCATAAAATCACCTTCATTGTAATGTTGAATAAAAAAAATAAAGTATATGTTAGGAGGTATAAGTCTTGTGGAGTGTGAAGTAAAGTATGTGGAGTGTCTAGAAGTCTTTGGATATTCGATATTCACTTGACCAATCTGAAGATGAAGATTTGGATCTTTGATAATCTTCAGTGAAATGAAAGAAATTAAAAGAAAAGGGTGCTTTTCTAGATAATGGACCTGCAATGATTTTGCTATTGAACAGAGTTGGCTGTCCATATGTAAAGCTAATGTTATGTTTCCGCATTGCCAACAAAGATCCTACCACAAAAATGTTAAAAGCAATATCTGGTCTTCTTTGCAATGCTGAATGGAAACAGCACCGTAAATCCCTACTGGCTTCTACTGTGCAGTGACCATACATTGTACATACAATAATTGTTGGCCACATAACCACAGACTGAACGTCATCTTTAAATATTGTGTCAAGCCTTAAAATATTCACATGTTCTTAATCCATTCCAGTCATGGGATTAGAAACCCTACCAATGTGCAGAGGTTCAAGAGTGGGGGTTCAAAACCCTACTTTAAAAGAGGATTGTTTTAGAGAAGAAGGAACTCCAACTCCATTTTCTGAATGGGGAAAGAAAAAGAAACTGTGAAAGGAGATGGACTTACATATATGAAACAATTAATGATTTTATTGCTAAAGATTGAATTTATTTGTTTAATCCTGAAATAAATATTTTATTGATGTCCATTACTGCTTTTATTTATTAAGGGTAATAATCTATAGTGTAAGATTATAAAGAAACCTAAATTATATCCATTAATAAACCTTTAGAGTTTTTTCTATATATAAAATGAATGTTTAATACATGTACATTTTGAAAAGAAAATGACAATTTGTTGCAGGTTAAAGCAGTAAAAGTAAAGCTGAGTTTTAAGTGAATGCTGGCAGGAATAAAACTTTCCCAGACAAAACTTTTGACAGTTTTATATTTTCTTCATAAGTCTAGTAACTGACGTTTTTAATGCAAGCACAAACTGCTGGAAGTAAACTGGTTCATGTGAATATTTAAACTGTAGACTTTTAGAAATCCACACATTAAACAGTACAGTAAAACAATGCTTATAGTTCTCCACTGTATTAGAGCAGGAACCAGTATGTACATAATTTTACTGCTTCTGTTATTAGCATTTCTTTTATATAATATTCATGGTGATGCACCAGGGCTCTTGCACACACTGTAAACAGCACTAGGAGCTGCAAGCATATTCAATTTGCAATGCAAACTTGCCATTTAGAAGTAGCAATTGTATAATAAAACTGAGTATTACATGCAAATCATTTTAATTT
Source organism: Gopherus flavomarginatus (assembly GCF_025201925.1). Lineage (NCBI taxonomy): Eukaryota > Metazoa > Chordata > Testudines > Testudinidae > Gopherus > Gopherus flavomarginatus. Next base: position 15,180,897 of record NC_066630.1, on the reverse strand, counting down.
TCTACTTTGTTTTGATGCTATATTATCATTTGTTTATTTACTTCATGTATTGTATTCAGAGAAACTCCTGTATTGTTTCCTACTTTGTGAAATATATTTTTATAAATACCTTTCTTGTGATTGCTGTTTCTTTTCAGTTTAACTTGTACCCTATAGAGAGGAATCATCAGTTGTGAATAGTTAAAAGGTTCTTTATAAACCTCTGACTGCTACAGTTTCTTCAGTTATTTATTAATCAATTAAATAGTTGGCAATCACATCAATACACTGTTTAAAATAGGGGATAAAGTCAGAATAACAAAAGAAAAAGATGTTGGGGGCAATTTTGAGACAGTGCCTGGAGAATTAAACATGCAGCAACCTCATACCGCAAGAGGATTTATGCATATGTCTAATTTTCTGTGTGCCATGCTGAAAATTAACCTCCCAAACTTTTTTGAATGTTGCTAATAAAAAGAAAGTATTGTCTCTAGGATTCTCAGTTATTATTTCTTCTATAAACAAAAATAGTTTGACGCATCATCCCAACTCTGCATGCATTTCAAAATGGAAACATTGACATTTGCTTTAGCTATGCCGCAGCTGCCTTTAATGACTGCAGTTTGCAGATAACTAATATGCTAACACCACTTCTAAATGCATTGTAAAGGTTTTAATGAAATTAATGAAGTCTCCAATTTATTTAAATTAGGCTGTATTCACAAGTTCCATCTGACTAGCTTTACACAAAGCTCTCAGCAACATACACTAAACGGTGGAGTCATCTAAAGATAGAAAGGCTGCATTCATCAGGGTTTCAAATGTAATGCAACACATTTTGTAATAGATTTCAATTTTAGTCAAATGCATTCTTGTGGAGGCTCTATTAATCATTTGGCCAAAGTGAAAGGGTCTTGTGTAGCATAATATGCCATCCTACGGTAACACAAGTGTTAAGGTCTGATTTCCATCTGATGTTAGACCAAGTTCCAATCTAGACCACACTCCTTGGAGCAATGGAAGGTGATGTAAGATATGGATGAGATTATTGTTTATATCCACACAGATATGACACAAGTAGCTCCTGAGTAGGCGTTATATTGTTCACTGTGGCTCTTCGCAGGGTTCCTTTGTAGAGAAACTCATGAATGTATAACCTTCTGATTGCCTTTTTGATTGAAAGCTCCATCTGAGACCATGACTGTGACCCTAGTAATAAGATTTCAAAAAAATCCCATCACTAGCACTATAGGAGAGGTAATGCATGACAGAAATCTCATCGTTGTCAATCAAAAAGATAAGGCAACCACTACTGGTAGGTATTGCTTTAAATTGTGCTTCCATATAGTTTCTAAACATAAATGTCACCAATGAAAAGAAGGGGGCAAAAAAGCAATGGAACCGTTCTATCTACTAATGGTAACATGCAACATTTTCTTCTTAAAGCTGATAATATTAATGGCAAAAAGGTTCAGTCGGCAAACAAGTAAACTCAGGATTCTTTGAATGGATGATTTATGGCATTGTGTATCCTCACACAGTTTAGGAAGTGAAATGTTGATCTCCAGTTTTCAGTATTTGCTCATTGAGTGCGGATGAAATTAGTTCACTGTGAAATTGTTTTGGATAGGAATTGTGCTGCATGATTTGTGTGCCATGTTGATGGTTTATAATCCTTGGGATTAGAATCATATCAACCTTCATTTTGCAGTTGGATTTAGACATTTTTATCTAAATGGTCTTTTTAATCACATAAAATAATTATTGTCCCTTTTTATGAGGTTGATTTGGCTGTTGGATTGACTTAAATGACAAGTAAAATGGGTTACATTAGAATTAATAACATTTACAAATTCCTAAGGTAAATTCCCCAAATCCCTTAAAAGCCCTAAGTGGCCTAGAACCTAGCTACCTTAGATTCTGCCTTTTCCTCCCTGACCCACTATGCTACCTCATTCATTTGAGATACATAAGTAAATCATCCCATAGATGAAAGCACAGAGGAGGCAAGATAGTATACATTCACATGGGAGATTTAGGCATTGCAGAACCTGACTTTTGGCAGCCTCCCATTTCCCTATTACAACGTGGGGGAGGGAGATTCCAGTAAAAGGGTCTTGATTTGGAAAAGGGAGACTCAGCCTGGAACAGATTGAAGACCATTGGCCTAGCATACAGGGCATAGTCTATAAACATAATGTAGGGCAGGCCAAAGTGCAGACTCTGGGCCCAGTGCAAAAATTAGAACATGCTCCTTTTGATGCCTGTGCCCCAAGTAACCTACTTCCTTTCCAGCAGCTGAGCTATTTGCCTCTCATTCTCCTCCCACCAAGTCTATGTTCTAACTCCCTGAGTGCTCCCACTCACAGCTGTTTCCCCTGATTATCAAGGGCTCCTAACTTCTTGCTGTTGCCTCACCCAGCCACTTTTCACACCACACTCTGTTGTAGCCCATCACACTCCTCATTTCCACCAGTCATTTCTGCTCCTGCATGCCATTCATTAGCAGCAAGTTTCTACACAGAGAAATTCTTTACATCCATGTGAACAAATGAGCTGAGTTTCTTCTCTTTCACCTGCCCCCTATTTTTATCTTCATTGTTTTTTTCCTGGCTGTTTCTTTGTTCCTGAATTTTCTAGTTCCTTTTAGCCCTGTCACCCATCCATTGTCCTCTATTTCCCCAGACATCCATCTCCATCAACTCGCTTTCCTGATCCATACTGGTCCTCTCCTTCCCAACCCTGTTTCTGCAATCCAGAAATTGTTTCTTACATCAAAAAACTGTAAACAGCTAACACAACTAGATCTTAATCTACCCAGGTTCCCTTTTCCCTGCTCACATATTGTTCCCCCATGGTCCTCTCGCAAAGCAGTGTAGACATTGCCACATCCTGTTGCTGCTCAGCACCAGGAGACAGTCAAGCAGGGCAGCATATCTCAGTTCAACCAGCTCTCTGCCTGTTCTACGCTAGCTTATTTATGCAGTTACATAAAAAAATCCTCATTCAGTCAGCTTGCTCTTCCAGATACAGCACCAGAACTATAGTGTAAACATACATGGATCAAACATAGTATGAAAAATAAAACACATTAACAGAAAACCACACAAAGAAATGGAGGGGAAATTGCAGTGAACAATCTGGGTTATTTATTGTTAAATAATATATGTAAAATGATACAAAAGTACAGTGTATCAAAAATGAGAGAGTTTTATATGTAAAATCATGCAGTTAATACATCAAAAACATTCTTAGTAATGTTCAATTAACAGGATGTATGTGCATTAGAATCAAATATGTTCACAAGAATTTCTGACCCAGAGAAATGTAGACAAGTTACTTGAAAAATTAATTTTCAGTTTGGGAGAATTTTCAGCAATCAGCAGAATGTTGTAGTAAACTGAGCCTTTGTAGAGGGAAAATAAGCAAGAGTATTCAGCATTATTAGAATTTACTTTCAGAATGTGGTAGATGTCATTAGCAGCAGACACAGTACTGATGGAGTGAACCGTAGAAGCTTTCTGTACTCTATCATTCAGATAAGTAAGACTCATATTATTTCTACATTTGTACACTATTTGTGCAAGATAATATTCTGGCTTTGCAGAAGTTGGAAACCAATTTAGCTTGCTGTATAATTCACATTGATGGGTTTTGTAATCACACTGCAAAATGAGTCTAGCTGCTCTATTATAAAATACTGATATAGGCTTGAGTGCTGCGGAACTAGTCCTACTCCAAATAATGTCCTAGTGTTCTAAATGAGAAATTATAAAAGCACTGACAATTGCTATTGTGCATCTGCAACCGGGGCCTTTTTCCAAAATGGTTAATAAAGCCAAGCAGAGCCTGGCAAATGTGCTCATTAGCATTGCAACACACCTACTTCTTCCTCAGCCTCAGCCTCACTCTCACTTTTTACCAGAATTAATCCAATATAAATGAACAAAATGAAGAGAAGGCTGCAGCTTTAGACATCGTGTTTTGGGGAAATATAACTTACAAAGCCATGTTTCCTCTCTCTTACACTACTGTGGACCTTGCCCCACACTAGTATGCTCAGTGTGACAATGACATCCCTGTTTAATGCATGGATGAAGGGCACCTGAAAAACATATGGAGAAAATGAAGCCTTCTAAATATACACAAATACTCCTTGACTAGACATTTCTCTCCTATCCAAAGAGTGTGAGGTCTGCTAATTACCTCTGTAATGGGGTGTCCAACCCAAACTGGCCTGTAAGGAAAGCAGCTGTGAGGAACAGCCAATCAGGGCTTGACAGGCCCATATAAGAAGAGCTGCAGAGCAGAGCAGATTCAGTTGCTCTGTGGAGCTTGAAGATGGAAGTCTGTCTGCCTTGCAGTAGAAAGAACACTAGCACCTTGGACAGAGCAGTGCTGGGCAGAATCAGGGGAGTGAGAGTGAGCTCCCTGCTGACTGCTAAGACTGGTATGCTGAGGCCCTGAGACAAGGGCGAAGAAGGTGCTGGGGCTGTGGGGAAGCGGCCTAGGGAAGTAGATTGAGAGGCTGGAGGGGATGCAGTACATGTCTGCTATCTACAGGGTCCATGGGCTGGGCCCTGGCATAATGGGCAGGCTTGGGTCTTCTCCTCTCCCTGCCACACTCACCACTGAAGAGTTGGTTTGACACTCAGACTATGGTACTGTCTGCCCAGAAGGGAAGAGCACAGGTTGTGGCACAACAGGAGGGCTGTGTCCTGGAAAGGATACCATGGCCCTTGAAGCGACGGTCAAGGAGCATAAGTGATGGTGGGTGAGACACCACCAGGAGTCAGCATACCAACCTATGGAGCTGATCTGCAAAATGACAAGTAGGAGGCGCTAGCATGGTACGTCGTCACCCCCATCCGCTTCACACCTCCTCTGGAGGACAAGTTGCCTAGATCAGGGTCTCATGATAACACATATAGCAGTTGTTCTGTAAGTTAAGAATCAGGATATGTCCTCATTAATATGTCCAAGATCCAGCCCAATATTTTCAGCCTCAGAGAGTCCTGGAGTATCACAATAATAACTTTTTTTTTAATAAGGCAAAATTCTCCTTCCTGATGTTCATATCAGATCTTATTTACAATGCATAATTATCTGTTGGATATTCTGCTCTTGTTTCATAAATGCAAGTCCTGTTAATCACGACACTGACCCAAGGAGTGGATGACATTAAAGCACACCCAGCTTTACAGTTCATGCCATCACATTTCATAGGTTACAGATACTTTTAGATGTTCATATGAAAAAACCAACATATCTTCCCATGCTGCTGCAGTTGCAATACAGGGAGAGTCAAATCCCCTTTACAAAGATTCAACATTCCAGAAGTCATAAATTCCACATAAATACACAATCACTTCTGGCCTGGTTTTTCAAACAGCTGGGTGTGCTTGTATGATTGTGCAATTACTGTGACTGCATGAGGGAATGTAATGCTTTTCATATAAATGAATACCCATTTGTGAATTTGTATCTGTTTTACATGTGCATTTAGCATGCAGCTTGATTGTATGAACATGAATGCAATTTTGCTCGTTCCAATGGGTAGCTGGTCTTTGAAAACAGATCTTTAAACAATGGAGCCAAAATGCTTACCTTGGGGCTTTACTTCCAGGTTTCCTTTGCTGATGATTTATACCAGGGACATGCCATGACCTAAAAAATGGATGAGAAAAGAACTACTTATGTCTGGAGCCAAAATCTATACCGACTTATAGTCCAACTTCACACAGTCTGTGGCAGAGCCAAGACCTGAACTCAAATCTCCTGTTCAGTGACTTAACCATGAGACCATCCTTCCTCTATAGACTAGTCTTCCAGCCAGTGAGAGGAGAATGAGGACCCTTGACCCTATGACCTCCTGTAGAACCTAATTACATACATCATAGAAGGTGATATTTCATGTATTAACTTATTTTAATTCCCCAGCTATTAACTCTACTGATTGATTCTTTGTCACAACATAACAGGACAGTCAAAAGGAGGAACGCAGCAGGTTTGAGTATACCCTTCATAATCTTATAGATCTCAACAAACCTTCTCTAACTCTTCCTTGGAAGACTAAATAAACCTAAAGTGTTTTTTGTTTTGGGTTTTTTTGCAATTACACACCATGTAAACTTTTCCAAGCTCCAACCAACGTTGCCATCCTTTCAACCTTTGTGGCCACAACTATGTTTGTCTCATGTTAGGCCAAAAGAAGGCCGGTCATTTTTAGATATAAGGTCATCAAAATATACAGCAAGAGAAATAATTAATTTTTTCAGAAAAAGGTCAAGCGTGACTCTCTACACTTTGTATTACTTAAAACTGATATTTTCTAAGCTCCCTATTTCATGCCAAAGACCTGTCATCACCCTGATTGCATAACAGAAATCCTTCCCTTCAAAATGTTACAGTATTCTACAGGGTAAATACAGATCCTTTTATGTTTCTTATATTTCAGATAGCTAAATCAAGAGGACATTTTTAACCCAGCCTGAATCTCTTAATAACAGATTGGTATCAGAACAGAGGGACAGATGACATTAGTGGCTTCTCGCTAGCCTATGCTCATGAATGCACTTTGCTTGTTTAACCATTCATTATGTTTATCATCTCTCATCCACATAAGAGCCCATTTGAGAGCTGTTTGATTCAGCTCTAATAGGAATTATTCCCTTTCCCTCATCCTGCTAATAATAGATAGGGACAGAAAGTAATATCTTAAGAACTAGTGATTGCCTTAATAACTGCTTTTCAGTTTTTTCTGCGGTTGCCTTTTCTCTATATATATTTTGTCAGTTAAGAGCACAACAAAGAATTAATTAACTTTTTTGAGCATCTTCTTAACACTGATATGAAACTAAATCTGTTAATAGCGAGGATTTATTTCCTCTTACATCATCTACATGGCCAAACCAGCACAGACTGATACTGAATGAATATTTGTCACTATCCCTTTCTAGTTAAGAGCAGAAAGCAGTAGTGCAAACACACACAAAATTGTAAAATAACAAGGAAAAGATGTTTGTTTTTGTTTTGTTTTTAACTTTGGAAATGGTTAGGTCAGTTTTCATTTTGTAGCTATTGGTTCCATTGACACTTAAGCATAGGATCCTGGTTACCCTACTCACAGCTCACTGGAGTCAACGTCTTCTAGTTAGTTTTGCACAATGGAGGGGAGCAGGATATAGCTCCAAGGAATGCTTACCAAAATGTTCAGATATTGACAGAGGGTTCACAGGGAAAATCCTCTTCTGGATCCCAAGAGAACACATACCAAAAGCTGAAGTAATGTTATTGGTAGGAAGCATTCTTTTACTTTCAAGCAGCTACTCTTCTATTGCTGAATACTCTTGGCGGGTCTCTGGATTGTTCATTTAGAGTTTTCATTAGAGTCTAAAATTCCATGTGTGAACACACAAAATGATATTTTTTTAAAGGAGGAAAGTGTTTGCAAGCTGGAGTCTATTTGTCAATCTTTAATCAAGAAAAAATTCCCAGTGACGTGCATGGGTATTTTGTCAAAGCAGAACGGACTGCAGGATTTTACCTCAGGTGGTGTGGTGTTGGGGTTTTTTTGGTTGTTTTGTTTTTTGTTAAACCAACACACACAAATTCTTTATGTTACGGTTTGATAGAGGGAAACTAGAAGTAAGCATGGTACACCAGTACCCTAGTTGGAGGAGATAAACTTTAACATGAAGCTTTCATACCTTGAGCAAATACAAAAGAATCCCCATAAATATTTTGAACTTTAAGTGAATACTATAAAATATATGTGGAAAGCAATATATAAATCAGTAATTATTGCAAGGAGTTCTGTCTCTTTTTAGGAATAAGACAGAACTTGAGAGCTGGATGAATAATTGATATTTCAGATTTGACAAGCAAATATAAAAATCAGAAAAAAATATTTGATTCTATTCAAAAAATATTTGGAATTTGTCAGCAAATGGAAAATCTTTTTCAGGCCATTACATGCAGAGTCTCATGCCTTATAACCATTAGCCCAGCAATTAGAGCGCTTCCAGGGGATGTGGGTGATCCAGCTTTGAATCCTTAGTGGGGAGCAAGGACTTGAATTTATCTTCCCATTTTTCTGGCTGAGCAACTTCACCACTAGGCAAGAGGCTATTCTGAGGTGCTCTAAAGCTCTTCTGTAGAAGCTGTTCCACTTTGTATAAATACTTGATTATTCAGTAGGCCAAAGCAAGAGAGTGATCATTACTTCATAGGCTGCTGACACTCACCTGTGAAGTAGGAGATTTAAAAGATACTTTGTCTCTGCCTGATTTAGAGAGATTTGAACACATCTCCTATCTGCCTAATAAGTGCCTTAATCACTGGGCTATAGAGCTAGTCTCACTCACTTTGGCCCACTGAATATTTAAGTATTTATACAAAATGGAACATCATCATTAGGACAGCTTCAGAGCAGAATAGCCTAGGGGTTAAGACACTCACCTGGCAAGAAGTGAGGTGAAAATAACTCCCTACTCTAATGTTTATATAAGTATTTATACACTCTGGAACAGCTTGAACAGCAGAGGCAAACTGCAGCCAGTGGGATTGGCTGGCCCTGAGGACGAGCCAGGTAAACAAACCAGCCCGGTCCACCAGGGGCTTTCACTACACAAGTGGCGACCCCAGTTTGAGACACACTGGCTTACTGGTTAGGCTGGTCATCTCAAAGCAAGTGCCTGTTCCACAATAAGGATTCAAACCTGGCAAGTGCCCTAACGACACACAGGAATTTGTTTACTGGCCTGGAAAAACGTTTTTCCCAGCTGAAACTAATCATGTAAAATTTGCAAATACTTTAAGGTTGCCCCAAACTGCATTTTTTTAATGAATACACTATTCATCCAAATAAAAAATTGCACAGCTCTAGCTAGCTCATCCATGTTCAAGAATTGACCTTTTAATACAGGTTATGGTTGGCCTCATGCAGCACAGTAAAAAGGAGTTCTGGTTAGTATAGGGTGTTGCAAGGCATTCTGGGAAGGAATATCAGGGAACAAAGGAAGTGGCTTCATTTCAGAGGGAGACTTGGAGGGAGTAAGAAGTGTTGAGGAAAGGCTTTGATTGTAGTAAAATCTGGTGTGGGACTTCCTGCTAAGGGAGCAGGGAAAAGAGTAGTAGCAGTGATGGTACGGCCTCTAAACAAGCAGCTTGGAGGAGGTGTGGGTGCCAGAATGTCTTGGAAATAGCCTAGGAGGATTGAACTGAAGTAACCTGGGAAGGGACTAAAAAAAGACCTTAAGCAATTATTCTTCATAGATCTGAAAGCTGGATAATGAAACAATCATTTCCGTCACCACCACCTTCAATGATATGCTGTTAAAGGCATATTCCTCTTAATCTTCCATGTCCTTTCCACTCTTTGGCTGCCACAGGCTAAAGAAGCACTGTGTGGAGCAGCCCTTGAAAACAAAGCTGGGGGCTTGAGGTGGAATGCAGACAGCTCCTTTGTAATGTAGTGTCCCAGGGCCTGTGGAGGGCACAGGCCCCACTACAGTGCATAGTGGTGCTGTGGAACTTATATGGCTGAAGGATGAAGAGTATTGTGAGCTCTTCTCAGAAGAGTAAAGGAACATTTAACTGTTTAGCCTGAGGAGGCTGAAGGATGGTTGGTGGAGCTCTGCGCCAAGTATGAAAGAAGGGCTAAGCATATGGTGTGTGTGTTTTGGACTTGTGTCTACCCTGGAAACAGAGGACGCTGACCTGTGCTTTGACTAAAATCAAACAACTGCTCAAGAGTGAAAGAAAACCAAGGTACTATGGCACAGGAAACATGAACATCCGGCACCGGATCAGGTTAGCCTCTGTTACAATCATCTGAGTGTTTTCCCTAGGAAACTTGTTCTAAGAATTACGTTCATCCAGTCAAAATGGTTAAAATTCAAATTATGAATATCCAATTTTCAAAGCAGTGCTTGCACCACACAGTTGATATGCAGTTCATAGACTTGGATATGTTAGCATAAACCACTGAAATAATTTACCAGAAGTCATGAGTTGTACTCAGATAATTTGTGAACAGAAAAAATAGTGTTACACTAGAAGAATACCTTGATTACTGTAAATAATTCACCCAGCACAAAGGGTGACATCTACTTCTGTGCAGAACCAGAACAAAGTTTATGCACTACTTAATTACCACTTAAACCCTTACAATAGGGCCCTTTTTACAGGAGTGATTTTCTCCCAGGACCCAAAGATTGAGGATAAGCTCCAAGCTTACAGGATATTGCCATTATCTTGGCAGTCTCATGCATGATTGCAACTTTCATGCAATAAAATCATCAAATTTTACAAACACACACAATTAATATTTAATATTCTTATATTCAGACTCTGGGAACACAATGTCCAAATTTAGTCTCCCATTGAGTAATTATTGCAACTTTTCTCAATTCTCAGTCACTTCTAGTCTGCTCAGTTACTTACTAGAAAACATTTCTATTCTAGTTTCTTAATGTTCTTTCCTCATTTAAACATTCCTGCCATTATCTATATATTTCAAAAAGAAAAGCCTGGAAGAAGACTCACATGACTTCAGCTTTCTCTGATCATCTGAGCCACATAATGTGGAGAATAAAATAATGTTGCCTAACCTCACTACATTTAAACAGACTTTCTTGCACCAGATTCCCTTTTGCTTTAAAATGAAAGATAATTACATATTTTACAATAGATTTGTATGATGTTTTGGTGTTTCATTTCTTTGACAGCATTTATATAGTTCTTTTTGTTCTATTACAAGATAGAGGGAGGCAAAGATACATAGGAAAGAGGAGGGGAATGTTTTTGCTAGCTACTCTCAAAGAAAAGTAAATTTTCTATCTGATGCAATACAATTTCAATTTACAGGGAGATAGGATAGAACTTCCTCTTTGGGAATAACCTTACCCTCTCCCCCCCCAAAAAAAAGATGGATTCTCCCCACTACCCCAATACATCACTTTAGAGAGAAGAAGAAACAAAATGTATACAATTACCTTGAGCACACTGAGTTAACGTAGCCACTGAAGGAGAAGTGGATGGCTAAGGAAATTTCATCTTTAAGCAACAAATTTAAATCCAAACCAGACTGACAATGAATCAGCATTGTTAGAGTGGATGATGTAGAATGAGCTGAAGACAGATAGTGAACAAGTGCACACACTGCAAAGCCACTTAGTAAACAGTGGCTCTCACAAGAGCAACGTGACTGTTCCCATCTGTTCCCCACAACCACCACCACCACCACCTTCCATCTTCACAGAATTTCTGCTGATAAAGTTCATGGAGTGTCAAGGCCCAGGATGGATGGCAAAATCTCAGGCTTGAACACAGAAATCATGAACTATACAACAATCACAGAACACATGTATCTTTTTGACATAACCAGTGTATGTTTGATTGTGATAGTCCAGCTCAGTTTAGGCTGTTTGGATTTCACCAATAAACATCAGCTTGGGTATCTCTGGATAAGTCATGCGTACCCAGACAACATGCCTGCCATTATCTATACATTTCAAAAAGAAAAGCCTGGAAGAAGACTCAGATGACTTCAGCTTTCTCTGAAAATAATTTCCTGTCTCATAAATGATGTATCATAGGGTCAGATTCTGATTCCTTTACTCACTTTGAGTAGGATATGCGTAACATACTTTTTTCATATTTAATAGTATCAGAATCTGGCCTGTAAAAGACACAGGGGTGGAAATGACCAGATGAATTATCTAATAAGGTTATCTATTATCCCATACGTTGGCCTTTTGAGACCTCTAGAATACACTAGAACTTAGTTTACCAGGTAGCTATTTTAGTTTGCCTTTAGTCTCTAAAAGTGAGGTAGCTATATCCTATCCATCATATTTTATTGAAGAAAAGTTGTCTCAAGAACTTATAAGAAGGCCTTCTCAATATCTTGTTTTGTCAAAATATACAATGAGCATCAATAAATTATATAACACTATAAATAACTTGATTTTTTGGATAGGAATTGTGATAATATAGGGAACAGTAAAGAGAGTGTGCTTCCAAGTAAATGCTTTAGAACAGTGGTCAGTTCCTCATTAGCCATGACTCTATTCTTGTCTCTTATTTTATATGCTATTCATGGCTTTTATCTATTGATGGTTGTGTGTCACTGATGATGTTTCTGTGGAATATGTCACTCGCCAATTGTTCTACTTAGTGTGGGTTAGTACACATTTTTCCTCTTTATTGCTGCTCCAAGTAATCTATTTTTTTTTCATTTAGGAGAGTGACATGTAAGGCCCTTAATGGCAAACATTCAAAGTAGATGCACCTCAGTAGTATAGGAATCACTTAGTCAATTATTTCTTGTAATAATAGACTCGTTTAGTGTAGTACGTCTGAGCTGTTTCCAGCTCCTTCTAAGACTAGCCTGGCTTTTAGATGGATATAAAGGCTAAAAATAAGCCCAATTCCTTTAAACAAGAATTTCATCTGCCAAAATTGTGTCTGTATTAGGAACTGGTGCCATTTGTATGCGTATCTTTATCAACTTGACCAAAGACAATTACATTTTGAATTATAAAGTCTCCAAAGATAAATTAAAATGGAACATTCAGGTCAATTAATGTCTGAAGTCTGTCTCATCAATAAAAAAAAATGTGAACGGTTTGCCCTCACATTGTCTGAGGTTAGTGGAAAGGTACTGGCTGTCGGAATATGAAAGGAGGCTACAGTATGTAGCTATCTGGACTGGTAAAAGACACATAAAATATGATAATTTAAATCAAAGATGTCTCAGGGGTTCTTTTTTAAAATTTGGTGTTTGAAATATTAGAGTGGCTATTCACTCCCATGGGAGTGTGAGAGGACACACATTAGGGGCTGGACTCAGGCGACTTTGGGATTTTAAAATCCTTTAAGAAATGTTTAGTGTTTGATGCCATTGGACGTGTCTTTTCACAAAAATGAGGGATAGCTATCTCTATGTACTACTAATTATTTCTCTCTCTCCAAGTACTTATATGATCTCCATTACCAAGTAGCTGAATGTGTCAATGTTCAATGTATTTATCCTCAAAACACCCCAGTAAAGTCGGGAAGTAATATTACTCAATGTTACAGATAAGGAAGTGAGGCAGAAAGAGGCTTAATGACTTGCCAAAGGAAACACAAAGTCTAGGGAGAAGCAAAGGTAAGGGTGAAAGTTTGCTCTGTACAAAACTATTTATTTCTAATATTAGTTTGAATTTGGCTTCTAGTCTCTCTAAAGTAATTTCAGTGGAGATTATATGGCATATTTCCATGCTTGGGAACTGTACTTTTCAATAATGTATTCATCTCTCTCTCTACCTAAGGAGATATAGAAATAATGGGTGATTGACTTATGCCATGAATCCAGAATGCACTGCCCATACTTCGAGGAGTAAATATATTTATTATGAGCAAATTGGTCTCCTTGTTCCTGTATGAGCTGCACTGCTGGGAATAGAAGGGGAGAGGAACCTAAAAAGCAATATAGAGGGGCTGATCAGCTGTGTGGATGCAGCCCTGCGTATGCAAATTTTTCAATTGAAGTTGCCTGGTTTTGAGTGAGAATGTAATCCTGATTAAATTTTTGCAAGCTTTTGAGGTGAAAATAGCCATTGATCCAAACTGCAAATAAAGAAATGCAGGCACAGGTGTTGCTAAAGGAAATGGACATTCCATGTAAAACTGGAGTAAGATTTGTGGATTTTGAAGAATTCTTACTTAAATCCGTGTAACAGTGTGTGCTTGACAACCTTGTTACTTTCCTATTCATTACAGCATAATGAGGTTGTCAGGCTGTCAGCTAAGTAAACAGAGTGGCTGCAACAACCTCTCTCTAGACAGACAAGAGATGTTGTAAAAGGCCTGATCAAGGAGGCTTTGGGTAATAAAATTATCCTCTATTATCCTCTAAGCTACAAGGCCAAATTCTGCTCTTACTGATACCATGGCAACTCCAGTGTTGCTACAGTGTAATCCACCGTCCACACTAAAGGCAACAGAAGGACTTCCACTGACTTCAGTGGGGTTTGGATTAGACCCTTGAGGTTATATCTTGGTGTAACTGAGAGCAGAGTTTAGCCCATGATCTGTTAACCCTTTTGCTCTGATTGTATGTATTTTTCATGTTGCCAAGTGTTGCTTTAGCTCCAGATATCTGAAGATTGTTTGTATTCTTGCTCTGGAGGTTCAGCAAATTTGGTGGGCCTGGGGAGACTCTCTGCAAAAGAATGCGGTGAGGTTTTATTATTATGTGATTATGGATAAAGGGAAGAAATAAAGTATGCTATTTTGATAATCACATCACTCTCTTAAAACAGCAATGTTCTTTAGTAATATGGCAACATTTTTCCCTACATTTAAGCATTGTTCATTTACTTAAATACTTCCTCCTCCTCGCTCTCTGTTTTAGAAGATAACAAAGGCTATCAATCAACTGGAACTGTGCTGATGTTTCCATGGCAGTTTAGTAATTAGGTTTGTTCACCAGGGGTTGAGATGAGTCCAATAAACTCCTTTGTACAATTCTTTCAGACAGAATATTACCCTGTGTTGCCAGGATGTGAATAAAGTACAACTCTTCAAACCTGGGACACTTATTCTCTCCTGGATAAACAATGCTTAAATCTTAAATGCTTTTATTCTATTCAGCTAGATTTCCAAGGATTCATTTTTGGAGATGGATTTAAAAGCTTATCTCTAAACTGAGAGTGATAGGCATGTTCATAAACTCCTTCCCCTTATATGGCATAATCTATTTAGCCCCAGCAGGATGGTCTTGATTTCCCAAACTAATTAGCTCACCTAGGGTTTTCACATAATTCAATAAAAAGTTGTGATTCCCTAACTATTTCAAGTCTATTTCAGTTGTTTTCATATTGCTGTCAACAACAAGTGTTGCTGTATGACATTGCACAAGCAAAAGATACTTCAGGAAGTTGTTGGCCTGAACAATGCATAGGGTTTTCTTCAGATTCATGGTACACATGGAAATCTCAACCTTAAGCCATTGTGTGAATCTTTCAGCTTATTTTGGAGGCCTGAGTATACATCCCATCCCAAGTGGATGTCATGTTGGACTGTGAAGCAAATCAAATATACTATCCATCCACTGTTCTTTCCTTCATCCGGGTGGTCCAGTGTATTCTGTCTTCTCCCTATCCTTTATTCCTTTCTTTCCACCTGCTTGATTGTAAATTCTTTGGGGGCAATGGATTATATTAAATAATAATTATTGTCATTTCATGATTGTAAACTGTAATAAGTGTTATTTATTGAAAAAGTAATGGAGGCCTACAAACATTCTTGCATGCATTTTATTGGATTACTTATTTCTGCCACTGAAAAGAAGCACACAATATCCTGGAAATATCAGATTGCGTAAATTCAGTCCTCTATGCTTATCGTTCTAGATAGTCACTTTATGATGTGGCTTTAAAGCTAGATGAAAAAATAAGAGATCTAAATGGCAGATGCACAAATACATAGGATACTGGATATACTAGGGATATGTATTATAATTTGAGAAAAATATATATATGTATAGAAAAAAGCATAACATTAATTTTAGCAAAATACAGTAATGGAGATTTTATCCAGAGTAAATTATGGGGAACAAAAACCTGGAGCATTTCATTTAAAAACCGTAAGCCAAAGGTCACAAATTTGGTTCAAGTTGTAATTTTGTCATCTTTGTTAGAAAATACAGTTTTTTCTTGGGGAGTCGGGAAGGGAGTGAAATGTTGCCCTTACTCGAGCAGCATCTATTTTTTTTTTTACCTCTGAAAGCTACTTTTCATTTACAAATGCACACACAAAATCACACACACGAGGCTTCACTTTTACACTTTTGACAACAGTGAAAATGTGAAAAACTATAGGGAATAAGAAGTCTCACTCCATTATATGCTTTTCAACACTTCTATGCTCAGAACTATTAAAGAGTTTCACACCATTTAGACTCATCTCTGTTTATCTTTTTTTAACCAAAAGTTACATGAGGAACAGTTTTACCTACAGTGTCACTAAAGTAATTGTACGTGAACTTTGGGTGCATCCAAGTGGTAAAATGGAGTGTTGCTTTGACAACCAGCACCTCAATTTAGCTTTGTTTAGATGGCATGATGTTTCTCTTGCAACCTGTTTGGCTGTTAAAAACACTGCCGTGAATCCAATGGGTCTCTATGCAAAGCATGAGTTTGAGGAGGCGGGAGGAAGTCAGAAATCATCTATTTTATGGAAAAAATGCCCCTGATTGCTCCTCAGTGTTACATAGAGTGCTGTGCAAATTAGTTATTTATTTATTTATTTAATTTTGCTTGCTGACTGAACTGATTTTTTTTTTTTTCATTTTTCTTGGACAACCAAAACCAAACAAAGAAAATCAGCTTGGATGTAACAAAGTATGTTGTTTGACCTGAAATGGAACATTTTGTTTTGCCTTTGGGGCATTTTTTACCACTGCTTGTTATTAAAAGCAAAGGAAATTTGGAAATGATGTTCACAAAGCCAAAGTGGGAAATAGGTGCTGACTCCCTTCCTGGAGGCTAGAGCATTCACATTCTACATGGAACTCAAGTCCACTTTGCCTAATTTAGCCAGGCTTTGAACTTCTGTCTCCTACATAGCAGATGAGTGCCCTAACCACTGGGCAAAAGATTAGGACACTCAGTATCTTTTGTTGAAGCTGCTCCACTTTGTTTAAATACTCTAATATTCATTGAGGAGAGACACTCTAAGGCAGGGGTGGCTACACTGTGTCTCTTTTACCTTTAAAGTGCGGCTTGCAAGGCCCCCCACCCCATGTTCCCCCATTCTTTGCCTACCAGACTGGAAGGGGGAGCTCAGGACCTCTGTCTTGCAGTGGGGTAGGGGCTTCTGTCCAGCAGAGAGAGGATCTTGGGGCTTCAGCTCTGCACGGAGCAGCTGCTGGGGCTCAGGGCTCAGGGCCGGCTTTAGGCCGATTCGCCCGATTCCTGGGAATCGGGCCCCGCGCCTAAAAGGGCCCCACGCTTTAGGCGCCTTTTAAATTTTTTTACTTACCCTGGCTGCGGTCTGCTCCAGGGTCTTCCATGGCCCCGCTCCCCTGACCAAAGCACCGGCGGGAGCGCGGCTGCCCCACAGCCCCGCTCTCTCAGCTGGAGCTCTGACCAGAGTGCTGCAAGCCCTGCGGCCCCACTCTCCTGGCTGGAGCTCTGGCCGGAGCCAACAAGCCCCTGGCCCCCGGCTGGAGCTCCGGGCCCTTTAAATAGCCCCCAGAGCCCTTGGTAGCAGGGGGCTCTGGGGCTATTTAAAGGGCCAGGGCTCCAGCTGCAACTGCCACCCCGATCCTTTAAATAGCCGCCAGAGCCCTGCCGCCCCCATGCATTCCCCAGGGCTCCCACGGCTATTTAAAAGGTCCAGGCTGGGGTAGAAGCAGGGGAGCCACGGGCCCTTTAAATAACCCCCAGAGCCCTGGGATAGCGGGGGGCTTGGGGGCTTTTTAAAGGGCCAGGGCTTCACCTGCCTCTGCTGCACCCCCTGCACTGCCTGCACCAGCCCTGCTCCCCGCTGCCTGCAGCCAGCTCTGCACTCCTTGCCCACAGCCAGCCCCTGCCAAACCCCCTGCCCTGTCTCCAGCCAACCCCTGCCACACACGCCTGCCCGCACCAGCCCCGCACTGCCCACCCTGCCTTGTCTCCAGCCAACCCCTGCTGCACCCCCCTGCCTGAAGCCAGCCAGTCCCATACTCCTGTCTCCAGCCCTGCCAACCCGTGCTGCACCCCCCTGTGGCCCTGCCTGAAGCCAGCACGCCCCACACTCCCCTGTCTCCAGCCAGCCCCGCACCCGTTGCCCTGCCTGCAGCCAGACCCTACCTCCAGTCAGCCCCTGCCCTGCCTCGAACCAGCCCTATGGCCACTGCTGCGCTGCAGTTCACAGGCCGGTAACCTGCACACCTGCTTCAATGAGGGGGGCAGGAAGCAGCGGGGACCCACACATGTGCACACCCCCAGGGAGTGGCGGGGACCCACACATGTGAAACGGCAGTCATTAATAACCAATCAACAGCATATATGATGCAATGTACATAATATACAATTTTATTATTTATATAGTTATGGAAAGTAAATAATACATGGAAGAAATGGAAGGCTTTTTTTTACACTTTTTTCTTTTTAAGTCATCCCTGCCAGGGCCCCGCCGCAAGTGTTCGAATTGGGCCCCGCACCTCCTAAAGCCAGCCCTGTCAGAGCTTCAGCAGAAATGGGGCTGAAGCCCTGGCTCCCAGCAGGTATGCTCCATCTGTCAAACTTCTGAAAATTATTGTATGTGGCTTGGAGGGCCAGTATGCACTCAGGTGATTAGCATATTCCCTGAGGTAGAGGGAGGGTTCTACTCCCTGCTCCAGTGAATATTTATGTATTTTTTATACAAGGTGGAACAGCCTCAACAGAAGAGTTTGAGAGCCCCTCCCCCCAGAATACTCCTCTACAGCCCAGTACTTAGGGCACTCACCTAGAAGAGGTTAGACCCAAATTCAAATCCCTTTACCAAATCAGGCAGAGCAGAGACTTGAACGTGGGTCTCCCCCATCCTAGGTGAATGCTCTAATCACTAAGGTATAAAAGCACTTTTTTCTCCTTTGTAAGTGGTATTGAACTCCCCTTGTGAATCTAACCTGATTTCTTTTTTTTTTTAATTGTATTTTATTTTTGGCTGGAAATATTCAGCTAATTTGACACAAATTCATGGTAGATGTGAAATTTTTATGTTTTGCTGAATACAAAATTAGTTTGAAAAAATTTGCCCGCTCTAATTAGATAGCCAAGCTCAAAGATCAGTTTGCTGAGGGAACCATAATTTCTCTAATACAAAAGTGATGCTGACTAACGTAGGCTGTGAATGTCACCAACATACTAAGAAGCAAATTGTTGAGAAGGTCTAGAAATTGCTTTTAATGTAATAGCCTTACCATCATCCATGGAGCCTCTGTAGAAATATTAAAAGATGCTACTTTAGGAACAGCACCAAAGGAAATCAACAACCAAACACAGAGGGGTCAGCAGCGAAAGAAATTGAGGGAATAAGTGAAAATTAAACTTCTGATGTTACTAAAGCAATGATAGATGGATAATCTCTGTACACCGTATTTTTATGTAGACCTCTGACAAATCCCTGAAGTATTCCTACCAGAATTGTCTTTGCCTTGCTTTGTCACTTTTTTCTTTCTTTTCAGTGCTTAATGCATGCTATTTTTAAAGAATTGTTTATAACATAGCTCTATTTCTTACATCTGTTTGAAAATGTTCTCCTTTCATTTGGGGTCAGCTGTATGTAATGGCAGCAGTATATAGGTAATATTTGGACTCATTAGCCCTTGATGGTTTCTATACACTGGAAAATGTGCACTAGACCCAAAGACCCCCTGTTGGAGGCCTCAGTCCTGCCACACTTATCCCAGGTAAGGAGCAGTGGAGAGGTCCTCCGAGCAGGCTAGAGTGGCTGCAGAGGAAACAGCCAATCAGGGCGCAGGAGGACCCTATAAAAGGGGGCTGCAGAACAGAGCAGCAGTTAGTTGCTGCTTGGAGCTGAACAAGAAAGGACTGAAGAAGGAAGAGCAGCAGGCCCACAGACAGATCAGTGTGGACAGGGACTGAGGGACGAAGAGGTTTCTGGCTGGTGGCTAGGACTGAGTAGAGACTCATCCCAGGTAAGGCTGCAGGAAGATAGTGTCCAGGAAGGAAGCCCTGGGATCTGGCCCCATACCAGGGCCAGGACTATTAAAGACTGAGCCCAGGGAGGGCTAGAGAGACATCATCAGAGAAGTACTCAGATAGGCCCTGGTGGACTGTATACCCTGGAAGGGGTCTTTTCTACTTCACATGCTGACTTGTGAGGCCAGAGGGCTGAAATGCTGAAAACAGCACCTGAGAACCAGTGAAAGGGATCACCAGAACTGAAAGAATATAGACACACCAACCCAAAGGGGGTGCTTGCGAGAGGTGGGTACTGACCCTGTTACATCAGGTTAACTAATATAAATAACATTAATAACACTCACTGTAGACTGGACTGGACTGTCCTGGATCCTAGAGATAAACCCAGCCAGCTGATGCTCGGATAAACATGACAGCCATTGATTACACAGAACTACAGGCTGTATTTAACACAATATAGTTTTTCCAGTGTAGGCAAGAGTTGTGAGCCTGAAGGACTGGTCATATCACAGAGGTCATGGTTAGTTGTTTGATGGTAATGCTGGTCTTTAAGGAGACTGTATATTCTGCCTTTCTAATGAGTAAATAAATGGAGTCATGGCTGGTAAAGTGATCAGAGATTTGGAGAGGTTTGGAGATTTGGTTCATTTCAGATAAAATCAGAAAGTTCTACTGCTTAGCTCCAAACCATAACAATTCCCACCCCTTCTTCCACCCACTACCGGGAAGCAGTTCTTCCTCTTTCTTCCTATCCAGGCAGTGTGACACTTCTTCTTTCTTCCTGCCCCTAAAAGAGATGTAACCACTGAAAAGTGTATTAGAAAGTAGAAGAGCTCCAAATGAAACCTGGGCTGTACTCACGCTCAGCAAGCCTGCATGCCATCATAAGTGGAATGAAAACATGGAGATCACTTTTGATTCATGAAAACAGATGTTCAACCTACAGAATTGCTATGGAGACTTTGAATTCCTTGTGCCACGCTGTCAAACCTTTAGAAATGTAAATGGGCCAGCTATTTTAGCCATACAAACAATACAGCTCCTGTTAGGTTAGTGAATATGCATGACATTAAAAATGAGGTACCGTCCACCTATCCACAGCCTATAATTTTCCTGTGGATTGGTCTATGAGCATTAATGCTAATCTCAATCATCCTGCTGGTGTATGTCTGCTGTGAACTAAATGCCAGGGACTGCCCATCTGAAGGAATTTTGTTGTGATTAATTTAAAACCTAACGATGGAAGATTACTCTAGAATGTACAAAAGTGTTCCTTTTTTTGAAATCCATAATTTTTACTAAGTGGACAGTTTTAGCATTCTACATGACTAATATCATGATATAAACCCTGTGTGTGATGCCTGCCTCATGTATAGTGCTTTTATCAGTGTATCTCCAAGCACTTTATTGAGGAGGTCAAAGTACTGAGATATGTTATCTATATCTGTTCTATCTGTGATACTACAAGCCCACTTACATACTCCTCTCTCCCTGATGGTTGGTCAAATAACCAGCAAAATTATTCACAAATATATCTTGACAGTTGACAGGGAAACATCTGTTGTATACATTATTCATGAGTATTATTGGACCAGTTCATCTGAATGATAAGTGCTCTTTTCTGTCTCTGGTTAGAAATTATAATGTCTGGATTTACTGCATGATAGTTATTAATCAGGTGATTCTGTATGTCAATGCGCACATTGGCATAGAAGCCCAATAGGTGCCTACTAAACTAAATAAAAGCTAGTGGTGGGTCTGTGCAATGAAGTTTATATCATGAACCAGATCTTTCCCAAACTAGTTAATGGAACCAAATCAGAAAACTGAGCACTATCTACCCTCATTATGCAGCATGATAAAATCCTGTTAAGAATATTTGGGGCCTGATGCTGCTCCCATAAAAATAAGTGTTAGTTTTGCTACTGTTTTCAGTGAGTGAAGGATGGAGATCCTTACTTCTGATAAACTAGTCTTGCTTGTAATCTCAAAATTCCATATTATTTAATCCTTATATGCTTGTGGGACTAAACTAAAATACATCAGGTGGTACTAACTTAGAGTCCCTTAGGTTGACTTATACAACTCTACCAATGTGTTAAGAGTGTCTCAATTGCTCTAAACTATGTTTAAGAGAACCAGTTACCTTTTAGTTTGCACTAGCAGGTTCTACAAAGGGCAGTTACAATGCAACACTTTAACGCAAGATGCATGTTACCCTTGTAGTCTGCACTGCAGGGCCGTGCAGACAAGCTGTTAGGCTGCCTTGCACAACACTGGAATGGGTTCAAGTAGCCCTAAGGAAGTCCTACAAAATGCATGGCAGGTTAAGTTGGTGTAAAAGTCTAATTTATAGCCTATTACACATCTCAATTTAATTTGGCCCAAGGATTCTACCAGCCTAACAGGTGCATATACAAATAAATAAATAAGGATTAATTTTTTTAAACAGTAACAATAATACTTTCAAGTACAGAAGCTAAAAGTGAATTCCAAAGTGTACGTCAATACAAACCTCAGAGCCCTTCTGTCCCTGTCTAAATTTCAGTGTGGTTTTAAAAATGTTCTGGTGATGAATTGTGTAAAAATAAATCCATATGTGCACATTTCTGAGACTTTCTTAAATCACTGAATATTTTTTCAGAGAATTATCTTTCTGTCTTCTCCCTACAGCTTTGGACAACCCTGTTTGTTGGGTCATCTGATTAACTACGGGTAACTTTAGAAGCATTTCCATCCAAGCTAGTCCCCTAGTGAAAATGTTTCTCAAAGAAAATTCCATAGCAGATGAGAGTCCTGACAATGCACATAGTTTGTTTTTGGTTTTTTTGGTCTAATTCCTCATCACAGTATGCTTGAATGTCAATTTTCAGTTAGACAAAACGAAAATTATATCCTTAAGCAAACAATAGAGGATTCTGCTAGTATGACTTTTAGGGTCAATCATCTCATTAGCAGTCAGCTTTTACAACTGCATGTTATTTATAGGAGAGAGACTTACAAGCTGTTAAACTAAACAGCAAATTAAATTGTCCGTGAGCGGTTGTCATCTGATAGAAATTTCCCTGGGGTAACAAAATGCTGCTTCTCACTGGAAAGTTTCTCAAAAATTTAATATATTTTAATATGATTTTGTGCCAGGATAACCTTTATAGGAAACAGCTATTTTTATTATGACAAAACTCTGCCATCACTGTAAACAGCTCTAGATGCCCAGCAAAAACGTCAACAGTCACAATCCACATGCCCTATTATAATGAATGCTCATGGGCATCTCTCTATCTCCTAATTGTTTCCAATCAATTTTAAAATACCATAAATAGAGAAGTAGTCCATTATGGAATTTGCATTCTCCTCTGACTAGCAGATTTTATTTAATAATAACAGTAATTATTATTTATTAAAATCTAAGAGTATAGCTAAGGTTTAGAAATGGTTTCTATATCTGTATTCTACATAGAAAATGACTGCATCACTTTAAGTATATTATCAGTACAATTATAATATAAAAGCTGTCTTGTGGTTGCATTACATCTCACATGCCATCCTATCAATGACTGGGTACACCATCATTAACAACATTGTTGATAACTGGGTACACATCATTAACAACATTGTTCCTAATCAAGTGTGGATTTAGGCTCTGATTCAGGAAAGAACTGAAGAACATGCCTAACTTTAAACATGTGACCACTCCCATTGGCATTAGTGGACTACTCACGTGCCTAAGGGCTTTGATAGATCAGGGTCTGACGTTTAGGCCTGGGTCTCGGCAGCTGCCACACATACCTCTGAATTGTAATACCCTCTGTACAAAAAGCTTTTATGAAAAAATGTGTGCTCCATTTTCTAACAGGCAAGTAATTTCAAAATATTGCTGCACCGTGTACTACCTTATTGTGTATTGCCATATTTGTTATTTTCTCTTGTTCTTATAAAAGCAATGAGGTCCAGTTATCATGTTCTAATACATTAGCTCTGCAGCTAAAAATACAACATGATTACAGTTATGCAGATACATGATTTTTCCAGTTCAGTGGCCAAACCAATTTGTATTTTTAAAGGCATTTTGGGTCAATCTAAACAATTTTTTTAACCCAAAACAAGATTTTTTTTGTTTAGTTCTTGTGTGTTCAATTTTTTTAAAAACAAATTTTACAAAATTGAAGTACAATTTGAAAAAAAAAACTCATTTTGAGCTGTAATGTTTCATTTTGATATTTTCTATTTTTTTTTTACTTTTTTGGAATTTGGGGAGGAGGGGTGTCAACCAAAAATAACAACAATATTCAACACAAATTCACAAATCATTTTTGTAGACCTGAATCTGAATTTTTTTTGACAAATGCTTTGTCCCCCAAAATGGTCCGATGATATAAATGCTAATCTCCTCAAACTACTTAAGATGGTCTCTTTTGTTGTTTGCTGATCTCTGAATGTTTGTCCTGACTCCTTACTCTGTACCAAATGTAAAAATTGTTATGCAGAGTACTAGAAAGTTGTTTCCAGGCTTCAGAATTCATCTAAGAATTAATTGTTCCTGGAGAGTTATATAAAAGTATCAAATTAAAAGTTCCTCTAGATTCAACAAATGCCCAGTGTATATGTGAGGCACTGATACAAAATGAACAAGCACTCTGAATTACTGCTGTTTGAAAAGCCAGATATTGCATGTGAATGTGACACTATATTTCACGGATCACAGACAACAAATAGTGCTTTGTAAAGATGTCAATATCATAGTCCAATAAAGGCGGCAGGCATCTGTTATGTACTTCCTTTGCAACCTTAGGCATGGCCAGGTTAACTTCACAGCAATGTAGTCAATAGTTTGAGAATTTGGTCAGTAAAAGGAAAAGAAAAACTGCATGAGTACCAATTTAAGCAAGCAGACTTTACATCGGTGCATGATTAAACTCAAAATTATCCATTGTTATTCCAAAGGATATGTCATATTCAAAAAATCCATTTTTACTTTCACTAATACATCACACAAAACAAACACGATCTAAATACTGTAATGCGTTCATATTAGAAAAAGTACTACATTTAATAACAATTTAGGAGTGGTGGGAAAACAAATCCGTTCAATAGAAAAGAGCAAAATGGAAGATAGTATTTAATGCATGTGAAATTACTTAGTTAAAAGAGATGTAGGTTTCTGTCCTACATTGTCACAACATTCTCAATGTTAAGCTTCAGAACTTGAATCCACCAAAGTAAGGACTTCTATGGCAGGTTAAGCATAAAATGCTGACAGCATAGCTCTGCCCCAGATTAAATCACTTATGCTTGAGTGACAACCAATTTCTACTGCTGTTGGAACTGCAGAGCCAATGGAAGAGTGAATGGGTTTGTTTAACCCCATATTTATCCTCGCACGTCATCGGCAGAACTGCCTGCTGAGTCCCACTGCAGGATTTTTATTATAAATGATGGTGTATGAGGCAGAAGGAACACAGCTGGACTTGCGGAGCACAGACTGAGTTTGATGCATTGGGCATGGGAGAAATATTTTTGTATGCAAAGTGTACCATTTTTAGCTGATAAATGCTAACAATGGAGGATAAATACTGCATCTCATGATCTCCCAGCTTTAGTCACTTTCCAACTAGTACCACACTTTGATATGCAGAAGCAAGAAAAAAGGAAATAACAGGAGAATATGATAGGGACATAACTGTCTACAAATAATTGAATAGCAAGAATCCCTGTTGTGTTATTGACAGTGGCTGAGAATGGCATAATAAGGAGCAATAATGTGAAACGACTGTATGAAAAGAAACATTTAAGTTAGACATTAAGAAAGTCCTTAACAATAAGGGAAATTAGGCAATGGAAGCATATAGCTAGGGAGATATTTGAGGTACTACTACTAAAGGTGTTCTGCAATATAATTCTAATTGACAAGTGACTCTAAAAATGACAGTTTCTCACCCATCTGATCCGTTCTATTTATATAGTCACATTTGCTGATTTGGAGTGACAACTTGCTTTTACACAACTCTGTTTTCTTATTAGCACTGCAGAGCAAATACAGAGAGAGAAGAATGAACACAATTCTACTGAGATTGTTTACTAAGATCCAATTGCAGAATGTTTGGTTTTGGTGAAATATGATGCAGATGTTCTGATTTAAGGCTTAAATTTGCAAGGTTGGCTGTTAGACAATGCATCATTCTGTACCTCTGTGGGGTACAGAGAAGGGCCGGATGGTAGCACAAGAAGCAACTAATCCTACTCCCTTCTGTGCAGGATGAGTGAAAACTTGTGTCCAAAGTGTCCCCTCTTCGTGAAGTCTGGGAGGAAGATGATTCTACTGTGGGAACTTATACAGCCTGGGGAGAACTGTTATATTTTTAGGATTATACTAGGGAAAGTGGGTGCTTATTTTTTTTGCTACTCTGAGATTTGTATTTGGTTGCTGTAGAAACAGCTTGTTTCATTTTGGGGAAACTGAAAGTTGGAAACTGTAAGTAGACAAATCCTTGCAGCAGGCATACTGCAGCAAGGAATTACTCATGGCTTATCTTACAGTAGGAAAAAACATTGCAGTGAATTCTTGTTTCCTGGAAAACCTGAAGGAAGAGTATTTTATAAACTAGGAAGGAAACTTTCAGAAATTTTTAGGTCACTCTGTTCTTCTGATAAATGCTTCTGCAATGCTCACCATTAATTCAAAATTTGTAGCGGAGCATGATCCAAATTTCCACTATTTCTCATTCCACGCCAGGGTCTATTTACTTCCTTTTAGCAGATGTTTCTTGGTTACTTTTAAAGAAAAGTTCCACAGTACTTTAGAATTTAGTCTGTTAAGTTCTCGCCCTCCCTCCTCCCCATTTGTACTAGTTCCTATTACATCAAGTCAATACTTGAGGCTTACTTATGAACCACAAGAAATCCATTATGTGCCGTATACTGTAACCCTTAACATTGTAGTATATTGTACACGTTTAGCTTAGTTTATTTTAAAATAATCGATATCACCTGCTGGCTTTGGTACCATTTCCCAGACATTCACTAGAATTGCAGCTAAGAAAAGGAATATCTAGTCACAGCACAAATCCTGGTTTCAGAACTAAAGGCAATTCCAGTACAATCAGCTTACGTACACTTTTTAAAACACTGAATACATAAGTATTTTAAGAGATTGCCAGAGCAGAAATACTAAAATAATTACACATTAAAGGTCCATTATTTTAAAGGCTTATTTTGTGCACTATATTTTAAACCTTCCAAGCTTCCTTTCTGTTTTTTTAGGCCTTCATTTCTGTGTGCCTTGTGTCTTGTGATCTTCATTAGCAGTCTCTTTCCTACCTTTTTCAGATCATTAACAAATATGTTAAGCGTGTGTGTCAACTCTAAAAAGTGACACTGTGAACAGAGTAATGCGGGGCTCCATGCTTATTATCCCTTTAAGAATCTACATGGAATGTGCTCAGCTTACAAGTAAAGAGAGATGTCTGCCTGCCACCCCTGCAAATGCAGCCTTTGCCCGAAGAGTCAAGCTGGATTCTTTCCATCTCTGCATTTTCACTAGTTATAAAGATTCTACATGGCTGATGAGTCTCTTAGTAACACCTGTGCAATGGAATGGCACAGGTATAACTGACTGGAACCTAGTAAATCATTCTGATGATGTTCTATCATTAATACACCCCAGCTCACTCTCTTAACTGTTTTGGCTCTGAAGGATAATAGGAATAGACTTTTATCACTAATCAGACATGACTGGGTACACACAAGAAACAGATTTGTTGAGGAAGAAGGTGTCATTTTATCAAGCCATTTTCCTGTGCACAGCTACACTTTAAATAAGAGCGGACAGAATGCTGCTCCTTCTCATGTCTGCTGGACCGCTGAGAGCGGGTTCAGGCCTCTGTGAAAAATTTTTTCAGGCCCTCCAGCAAGAGCCGACCGGCTAAACATGGCCAGGGAGGCTGGGCCCCAGGCCCTCTTCCGGACAGCCGGGCCCCAGTAATTTGTACCGGCTTCTCCTACCCTCGTCAGCCCTGGATATCTGAATGGACAACTCATGCATTGCTGTTTAACTTTACCATTTGATTGAAGCTCTTTAGTCAGTTTTCAGTCCAATTGGCTTTTTGGAATATTGTGTAAGACATGTCTAATAATTTACTACCATAGAGATCCTACTCTCTGAGAGGCTGTGTTTGTCACATTTCTGGTGCAAAGCAGCCTTGAAGTGAATTTATCAAGCTATTGGAAGAGTCTCCAGGTGGCACAGAGGCATCGAAACAGCTCTCATAATAATTTCTCCCAGTAACTGGGGCATGACTGGGTTGCGCTAGCATTCCTTAGCTACCAGAATGACTCCTTGAGTCTATGGACAAAAATTAAAGTAGCCTTAAGGCTGCTCTAATTTGTGCTGTGAGGTGACCCTGGGGCTAGCCCTAAGAGTGGCTGCAAAAGTGGGTTAATGCCACCTGTAATGTCACTCTTCAGCTGTGCCTGTTGCTCTTCAGACAGGTCATTTTATCTCCTCCATCCATTCATTTTGTAATTTCATCGAAAACAAAAGAGCAGTAAAGTTCATTGTGCAAGCCTGGATCTTTACAAACGCAAACTGTTAATGGGGAGGATCATGACCTAATAGATAGAGCACTGGACTGGGACTCAAATCTAGGTTCTAGTCCCAGCTCTGCTGCTGCTTTGCTGGGGACCATTACTTTCCTCACAGCCTCAGCTCCTGATCTGTAAAATGGGGATAAGGATACTGACTTTATTTGTAAAGAACTTTACGATCTATGTATGAAAAGGGCTATATAAGATTCAGACATTATTATTCATGCTTCCTTTATCCTGTAGGGTTTGGGTGCTACTCCCCTGGATGTCAGTTGCAATTGAGTTGGTGGTGGGGTTTTTTTGTTGCCATTAACTTCATAGAAAGTAGGATTGAAGTTAATGTAGTTGCATTTAATTACACCCCGTCTCTACTGGATCCAATGACAGGCAACTGCCAGGATCATTCTTCTAGGACTAGGTACTTACTAGAGTGCGGCAATGCTATTGAAAACATAAACAAAAACCTAATGGGTCTGTATACTGAGTATTTCCATCCTAACAAAGCTGTAAATCCAGTGGCAGACCCTTTTGCTGGCAAATATACAGTAACAAGAAACATCTATGGGATCTGTCTTGTATTGAAATAATTTGTTGTTTTTATCCTTCTGCTGCTCACTATTCAGCATGTAAGACTTCGTATTGGATAGCATATAGCCATTATTACTAACAAAAGAAAATTCAAATTAGAAATTTTTCAGCACATGCTTCTCCTGCAAATAAAATATCATAATTCCTTAATTTTCTGCTTTTTAATTCCAGTTGCATTTAAAAAAATGAATCGGAAAGATGGAAACATGGTGGCTGTCAATGGTGACAATATAAAAATGAACTAAGAATGTGTAACCATAGCTTCTGATAAAGAATGGTAGTTGCACAATAATAGTATTTTATAAAAATCTCAAAATTGCAGAATATAGACATGGAAAAAATGTATTAGGTCATGTATCAATGTTGGTACTGCAGGATTATTCCATACAGCTTCTTTACGAGTGCATTGTCTAGTCTATTTCTAAAGTACCCAAGGGATGAGACTTCCATTATTTCATAGAATATCAGAGTTGGAAGGGACCTCAGGAGGTCAAATAGTCCAAGCCCCTGCACAAAGCAGGACCAATCCTCAACTAAATCATCCCAGCCAGGGCTTTCTCAAGCCTGATCTTAAACCTCTAAGGAAGGAGATTCCACCACCTCCCTAGGCAACCCATTCCAGTGTTTCACCACCCTCTTTAGTGATTTTTTTTCTTAATATCAAACCTAAACTTCCCCCACTGCAACTTGAGACCATTACTCCTTGTTCTGTCATCTGCTACAACTGAGAACAGTCTAGATCCATCCTTTTCCCCTTAGGTGATTCCAGTATTCGCCCATCTCCATTATTTTTTGTTTCCTTTTCTCAATTTCATCCCACCCCCCTACTTGTACTGCCTTAAAAAAATCCTTGCTATTAAGAGGCTTCAGATAAATACAGACTATGGTTATTCCCCTTCACCATTATTTGTGTTGATTTAACAAGATTTATACCTGATATACCAAGTCGCTTTATGTAGAGCCAGTGCACACTGAGGATCCCATATCTCTTCATAAAAATAGATGTATACATTTAATACATTCCTCATCTTTTTTTGGCGTTTGCCCCATCGTCCATCACAACAGGTGTGTATGGGAGTTACAGTCTGCAAGTGGAAGCACAGATCCAACTGAACATTTCAGTTCTTGTCTGAAAACTAAAATGGCATCTCGGGAGACTATTTCTTGGTCAAGGATTTTCATATCAAATCTGCTTTGGGAGTTAAGAGTATGTAAAAGTTCTACAGGATGAATTTGGCCCTCCATTACATCCCCATTGTCGTCAGTGGCGTTGCACAAGTGTAATTGATGAGAATTCAGTAAATTCTCTTGCTGATCACAAGAAAGAGCAGAACGCAGCCCCCTCCTGCTTTGACTGTGGTGGACTGTTGGTATTAAACAAGGAAACTGGTTCCAGTTTGTTGTTGTTTGGTTGCCTCCCTGAGGTGAAAGCCTGGGTTTGTCAAGAACTGAAATAAAACTGATGACATACAGGGATCAGATCTGATGAAAAAGGGTAAAGGTGCCATTTACATAATCAAATTTCAAAGCAAAATCTCACACTAAAAATGTTCCTAAACTTTCCTTTTTGCTCTCTCTTATTAGCAACTCTGTCGCAAGTAGTTTAATCCTTCAATCAGAAAGGGAAGAAATCTGGAATTACTGAGAGACGTTACCGGCTCAAGTTGCATACTAGAAGCGGATAATTTTTCTGTGTTCTTTGCCAGAACAGAGCAGTGGATATTTCCCATTTGGCACCACTTTAATTAGCTGATCCCATTGTAACTATAGAATTACCTGTTTATTAGCATTGCTTAAGCCCTGTTAATTTACAGAAAAATCTACCAGTGATGAATATGAGCCTTTTCCTACTAGCAGCAAAGAGTCTTGTGGCACCTTATAGACTAACAGACATCTTGGAGCATGAGCTTTCATGAGTGAATACCCACTTCATCGGATACATGCATCTGACGAAGTGGGTAATCACTCACAAAAGCTCATGCTCCAAAACGTCTGTTAGTCTATAAGGTGCCACAAGACTCTTTGCTGCTTTTACAGATCCAGACTAACACGGCTACCCCTCTGATACTTTTCCTACTAGGAAGGGCTTTGAAATAAGTAATTGAGGGGATGGATATATGAGGAGAAGAGGCATGCCTACAACAAGCTCCTAGGCCTGATGCACTCCTGTGCCACTGCACAGCCCCATGCAGTAATTGAAGGGAGGCAGATTACACTGCCCTCCTCCTTAAGGCAGTTCAACCCATGGTGCAGGTTAGAGCAGTTCTGAGGGTTGTCATAACTTGCACCCAGCTCTCATGATCTCTGTGGTCCTTATGGCAGCCAGGCAGTAGCCATGTCCTAGCTACACCTCTTCTCACCTCACAACCACCTCCCTTGCCTGCTCCCAGACACACACTAGAATGCCCCAATCAGACCTGCCAGGTGTCATGTATCTTGTGTGACACTTTCATCTTCAGTAGGGTGGCCAGATAGCAACTATGGGGAAAAAAAACGGCACAGAGATGGGGAGTAATAGGTGCCTATATAAGAAAGAGTCCTCCAAAAGGGACTGTCCCAATAAAAATGGGACATCTGGTCATCCTAACCTGCAGCCTCCTCCACTCTCATACATACCCACAGCCCACTGTTAATGCCATGGATGCAGCTGGCATCTAGACAAACAGGAACATTTGAGCTGCATTTGATCTTGGCCAAAGCCAGGGGCTGCTACAGCTGAGAAGAAAGCATACTTGCCTCTCCCTCTATCTGCTCTCTACTCCATTGTCCATTCTTAACCATGTGGAGAGGGAAGGTAGCAGCATAGTTGCCAGCGTCTCATAAATAGGGCCGTTGAGAATCTAACGGTAAAAAGGAACAGTGTTAATGAGAGGGAGCTGCACTTATTGGAAAGCAAGGTCTAATCAGGGGAAAAGAGGGGGAACAACAACTGAAGGGTCGGGGGAGGGGTCAGGATCTAAAGGTGGAACAGCCTGGGTGCAGGGGCCTACGAGGGACTGAGGTCAATGCCACCACCTAGGAATCCCTCCCAGATTCACTCTAATAGTCCTCTGATCCAGGCTCCCCCAGCTGTCTACCCTCAGACTTTCTCTGGCTCCCTTTATTCACTCTTCTTTCCATCCTGTTTCTGTTGGATATGAGAAATAAAGTCCTGACACCCTACAACTGTTCCCCCATGTAGGGAACCATGTGAGGGAAACTGGTCACCTGTCATCACTGTTATCACTCCCAAACCTTTCAAATGATACAATCTAGCTGATGGCACAATTTGGATAAAATGTCACACATGAAGTTGCACTGGACATGACAGCCCTGTGGCAGGGAGCCCTGTGAGGGCTCAGAGTCTTACCCAGAGGGGCCATGAGGCTGTTTTGTGGATACTTAGTACCAGGTCTGGGCCACAGAGCACCACTAAGGTGTTGTGGGCCAAACTCTACATATGTCTGCCTTTTTCTCTTCTGAGAACTTTAAGTCTATCCAAAGTCTTAACTATTGTGATGTTCTTTCCAGCAAGCCACTCTGGGTTTAAAACTGCCCACACCAACATTTTCAGAATAGGCTCATTTCAGCAAGTGGCCTATGGTCTTCATTTCAAATCTATTAGGTCAAACTTATAACTTTCAATCATTCTTCTTCTCTGCTATGCTGCCAGTTGAATTTAAAGCAGGTCAAGTTGATAAAATCATAGATTGTGGGGTCATGGCAAAAAAAGAAAAGTAAATCAATAGATTGCAGATCCTTGAGTGGCTTTTCAAATACCTCCTTACAGTGTTGCTTTTCCCGACCCTCACTCTCCTGGATAATAAATGCCTCTTATTTAAAGTCATGGAAGTATGACCAGTTTGAGAAATGTTGAATGCAGCCTGCTTTGCTGAATAATATGGACCACAGGGGGGCTGTTCATTTAGAGCTAAACTTGAGGGTGTAACAGTTTTGTTTGATGTTAACAGAACTTCCTAAGTAACTGAGTTGCTCATTAATACATAACGTTCTAGCAAAAGTAAACAAAACTGAGTAACTTTGAAACACTATAGATAGATTTAGTCTAAAATACACATTTGTGTTAGTAAGGAAAGTGACTTTTCAATGTCATATATGGGGAAATTCTTTATTTACTACTGTCTATGAAACAGGAGAACTGATTACTGCTACTTTTTAGCCTCTTAAAAAATAAGCATTGTATGCTAGGCTCTCAGTATGCTCTTAAAATGTTTCTTTTTCTTATTAAAATAAGAAAGTGGTTTTTATTTTTATTTTTAAAAAGAAAGAGAAAAGCATAATGATAGTGAAGGTGGAAACATTTTAAATCACTACCCCCCTCTTTTCAATCATATAACATTTTCCTTCAATATTTGTTTCTGAAACCGTATAAAACTCCCAGTTTTTTTAATTATTATTATTTTGAAGATAAGGAAACATTACAAGCTAAACCCAGGCCTCTTTTCTATAGAAATAAAAGGTGTCGTTCCTCTGTTTAAAAAACTATTTCAAGACTTTCATCTTCCCTGAGGTATGATTCATCTCTCTCATTTGGGGGCAAATTGTGTTTTGCCTTA
Source organism: Gopherus flavomarginatus (assembly GCF_025201925.1). NCBI lineage: Eukaryota > Metazoa > Chordata > Testudines > Testudinidae > Gopherus > Gopherus flavomarginatus. The sequence continues at coordinate 15,147,503 of NC_066630.1, read as the reverse complement.
CTTATGTGAGTAATCCCATCAAAGTGAATGGCCCTGATGCTACATGTCTTCAGTGTTTGTAACTCCCATTGAGTTCAGTAGGTAAATGTATAGGGTCAGTCCCAATGGGATCACTTACCTATGTATGACAAGCAGCATTGTCACTGAACCTTTAGCCTGAAAACCATTTTTGATCTGTTAATTTTCTTATCTCAAAAGCTGTGTTTTATTTTAGCTCCCAAACATGAAATGATGAATTTATCACTGTAACATTTTGCCAGGCAGACTACAGAATTTTCAGTAAAATTAGAGATGAACTTTTATGCTCAAAAATGGAGAGGATGGAGTGGAATGAATAATATTAGTTTTGTTTACACTATTCCTAGGAATTGTTTCCAGTGAAACATAGTTTAGCTGGAATGACCTAGAGCAATATCAAACTGTTCACTTCAGCTGCATTCTCAGGCAAACAGCACTTGTCTAAGCTTGCCAGTTTTAACTTGGGAGCTGTCTTCTGTTTGGCCTTCTAGGTCTCCTTTTCATCATGAACCTGAATCCATTTATTAGGGCATCTAAAGATAAATTTCTACCGCTATTTTTTGCATGCCCGCTGTAGTGTGAGGACATAAACACAAAGAACAACAACCAGAGAACTCCTGAAAACAGTAAGTTGTTTCATTTGTTGAGCTCCCAGATACAAAAGGAGGACCAGGAACCCTGTACCCACTGCACATCTCCCTTTCTTTATAATCCAAAGATTAAAACTAAAATTATACACCACTGTATATATGCACAATAATTAAAAATAAACTTTAAATTCCTTAAAACTATTTATGCTGCTATATCGCCTTACCAATTGCATTTAAATGGTCCTAAGCATTTTTCTACAGGTCTAGTCTACGAGGGGGTCTGATCAGTTTTTCAGATCATTCTCTCACTTCTGTTAGTTTGTTTGGAGTTCTCTGTGGAAGAGGCTCTCTTCCCGACTGAGTCCCTGACAGTTCCAGAGCCTCTTTTTGTTGTGTTGGGAAATAGGGATGATGAGCCTCACTCCTCTGGAAAAGTCCTTCAGAAGTCTCCACTAGATGGGATCTCGGAGTTTCTGCCATACTTTGAACAGTTCTTAGTGTTTGGGAGTTTCTGAGCCAAACTTTGTTCTCTGATCTTAGTTCAGGTAGTGCTTTTTGTTTGGTGCAGATCATTGCAGTCTTTTTGATGAGGAATTATTATTTCAGCCGCCTGTTTTCAAGCTTTCTTTTCATGTTGAGCTACGTAGTTTTAAGCTCTATTGATGCTATGGGTGAAATAATTGACTACTATAATGTATGTGGGTTTTTTCCAGGAAAAAAGAAATATCTGTGGCTATTTGCTGCCAAGGTCTGCCAGGTAGCTTTGTAGAGAGTAGTAGTTCAGGTGTTAGTTCCCTGCTCCCTTTTTCCCTGGTTACATATCTCATACCCCTCAATGAGGTCTGAATTTCCCTACTCAGGCTGAGCCGCTATATGGCTTGTTGTGCTCGTGTGCTGCACTTGTTTATACCTTGAATGTCCTTCAGGGATTTTGGAGAGCATCTCTTTCTGAAGTGCCATTGGGATAAGATTGTGTTATTCTTTCAGAAGCAGGCCATCAACAATGTGAAGTTCATTTCTGTCCATATGGTATTATGTCCTTTGAAAGCTGATTGCTTTAACCTGAACTTCTTTGGCAGAGTTGAGTAAGTTTTTAGCAGGTCTCATCCTTTAGTTCATCTGTAATCTGCTGAAGACAGCTGGCAGATGCTGAAATTGTTGCCAGAACAAGTCTTTGACTTGTAGTCTTTGACATCTTTTTGAAATCTTCTGTTGGTGGCTTTTTAATTAGACTCTAGATAGAGTGTCTGCTGCTATGAGTGGTATCCTTGTTATGTGTTCAGTGTTGAAAGAAAATCACACCAGCCAGAGCTGAAATCTCTAAATCCTAGGTGGAAGTTCGTTGAGTGGGTTTTGAACCCAATAATGCCACTAAGGATTCATGATAGAATGAGCACACTAGCACTGGAGCTTGATTTTCAGCTGAAAGTGACTTGGGGAGGAGTAAGTCAGAAGCCAAACTGATGAAATATGTGGTAGAGATGTGAGAGGAGGAAAAGGAAAGAGAAGGGAAGCAGGGATTTTAATAGTTTTCCCTCTTCTGTCAGACAGCGTCTGAGCTAGAGAAGCAAAAATAGAGTGGTTTGGATCAGCCAAAAGGTGTCCTTGTGGAAAAACATGGTGTTCCACCCTTGCCCTAGGATCTGAAAGGGGCCAGTGTAATGCTCTCAGGTGTCTCTGGGTGTGAGACTGAGCATAAATCAGTCCTATAGGTCCAATCCTGCAAAAACTTGACCCTGTGAGCCTCCTATGGGACTTAGAACTGGCTAAATTTTCATCAATTTCTTTTTTTATGGTAAACGGCCTTTCAATGAACCAGAAATTTTGGTATGAAAACTTGGTGGTGGTGGTTTTCTCTGTTTTTCCCAAATATTTTGAAACAAAAAAAATTGTTTTGTCTCCAAAAATGTTGTTTTCATTTTAGTGTGAAACCTCCCATTCTCTCCCCCTTGCTCTTTTTAACATTGCCCCCCTTTCCTAGACTTTTTTCCCTACTTGGGACCACAGGCCTTGGAATTGTGTGGTCCTGGCAGAGTCTTGGTTTACATAAGATGTCTAGACCTGGTACAGTTAGGCTGTTGAAAGAGTAGTGGGTCAGTGAGAACTCTGGATATCTGTCTCCCTTGCTGCCAGGACATGTTGCTTTTTGGTGTTATCCTTATTCTTTTAGCTTAAAATATGGTTGCAGACCCTTGACAAAAATCTAATTTTTGTGACTCTCCTCTCCTCCCATCCTTCCCTTTCTCTTGTCTTTTCTTAGCCCGTCTTTCTCTATGTTCTTCACACTAATAGCTCTTCCTTTTTTTCTATTTGCAATGCTTTTCTTCTTCTGCAATTTCACTGTGCATTACTTTTCTCATTCCCCAATCCCTTCTATGTCTCTGAGACACTCCACATTCTATACTCTCCTTGGGTAGGGTGACATTTGAACCCTAGCATGCCCTCTTTTTTGCACTTCTCAACCAAAGAGTTCTCAGCCAGGAGGGGAAATCACTTTGTGTTCTGGCTGAGAGCAGATGATGGACAGCTGAGAGGCCTTTCTCCTCTTAACTCCCCACCTTCTCTCCCTTACCCCTCTCACCCCTGGCCTGACCAGAAAGAAGCGCTTTGCCATGCATTCTGGTTCAAAACAGGCCACAAGATGGAAATATGCAGAAAGTAAAATAAAATGAATATTCTTTTTCCACTGAATATGGGAAGTTTCCCACTGTGTGTAGGAAAAACAAAAGAACGGTTTGTTTTATCGGCCTGTCACTTTAAAATATCTCAATTCCTGCCTTTATGAAAAATCACAAGACCCACTGGAAATAATGCTGATTAGTGGGAACAGACATATTTTAAAATAACAGTAGTTAACTATAATTAAATTCCCTGTAGGTTCACAAGCTGAAAGACCGCTACGTAATGTAAAAGGGAGAGGATAGACAAAATCTTTTTTTAAAGCTCCCACATCTTTGGGTATTTTTCATCTGTTTCATTATATATGTCATTATTTCTCGAAGGAGAAGTCTAATGTTGTTTGTTTTTTCCCTGGCTAACTATAGCATACAACACTTACTCAAATGCTCATTTTATAAACATGCATCACTATATCATCCCCTAAGCTTGAAACAGTAAGTTAGTCTCCGTTGTATCTGAAATATGAGGTATACTTGTGATCAGAGTCTGGATATTATACCTAATAAATATGTCACTTTTGTGATGTGAATTAGAAGAAAGACCAAAAAATGCATAACTAATAAGAGCTGTGCAAAATTACAAACACCTCTGAAGCTGATGTAAAATTAATTCATAGCAAGACCCATACAATTTTCAAAAGGAGACTAAGTCTTATTTTCAAAAGCAACTGAGGCATTAAGAACACTAATTCCCATTGGCTATTAATGAAGCTTAGGTTCCTAGGACCAGATTCACAAAGATATTTAGATGACTAAAGTTGCGGACAGGGGCAGAGTGAGATTTTTGCAAAAGCTGCTAAATGAGTTAGGCGTCTAAATTCCATTGAGTTGCAAAGCTCTCCTGGTCTGGCATTTTAGGAACCTCACTTTTGGAATTCACTCTCCTTCACTGTTCACTGGATTCAGACACTGGTATTCTTTCAACTATGATACAGACATATTTATTTGGTTTGGTTTTGGCGTGCTTTCTTCCCCTTCTCCCCCATCAACCCTATTTTTTAAGTAATGTTTTACAGCTGTATAAGCAACCAGCTGCTAGGGTGATGGTCGTATACAAATCAATAAAACAAATATATATTAGGACTAAATTCTTTGATAGACATGACACTGGGCTCTAAATCTCAAGTATTTGGCTTGGCAGAAGCCTTTATATATAATATGTTGTACATCGGGGTTCTCAGACTGGAGCTCGGGACCCCTCTGGGTATCGTGAGGTTATTACATGGGGAGTTGCAAACTGTCAGCCTCCACCCAAAACCCCATTTTGCTTCCAGCATATATAGTGGTGTTAAATATATAAAAAAAATTCTTGTTTTTTTAATTTATAAGCGGAGGTCACACTCAGAGGCTTGTTATGTGAAAGGGGTCGCCAGTACAAACGTTTGAGAACCACTATTGGGAAATCAGTGGGAGCAGGACTGGATGACACATGTGTTGAAGCTGTTTTGTAAAGAAACACCATAGGTCACTCAACATGTTCTTCAGTCTGCCAGAGATTTCATAATTTGGGGGACAAGGCAGGTCAAGCGGCTGCTTAGAGAAAAGACCTTCCTCTACCATCTGCAACCTGAGTGGCTTTCCCTCATCGGCCAACCTAGATCATCCTGCTTAGTGCACCAGACACAAATGAGGATTATCCTTAGTTTTTCTTAGTAACTGTGCAACAATCTAGCCTGGGAAAAAAGAGAGATATTGGCAAGGTGATATTATATGTTTATGAAAAGAGAGTCTGATATTACATACCTTCTCTTTGCAAATTAAGTTGGTTTCCAACTCATTTAGTGGTAGTGTGATTTCAGTGGTGTTGTCTTGAAACTTTTGCTAATGATAACAATAATGAAGTAGGTATTTAGTTTAAAAAATGTTAGGTGCTTTCCAAGAGACTTTTTTCTTAATGTCCACTTCCCACTGCTTTGTATAGTAGAATTACTTAGGTCACTAGGCACAAAATTGCTTTAAGAACTGAGAAGTAAGCAGAACCAATAGAAAATACAGGAAAAAATAAAAGGTGAAGTTTGTGGAAAGTAGCAAAGAATTTTCAAGATTTTCTGTGGATTATTTTGTATGTGATTTTTACAACATGAATAGTCACATGTTTGCTGCTAATCGAGTAGTAACAATCTAAAATGTCGTAAGCGTACAAAAGAATCTTTGCAAAACAGCAGCTGTGGGCCTCTACAGCAGCAACAGTAGGGGCTGAAATTTATATGTGCCCTAATTATTAAAAGGCCTCCTATTTTAATGTCTCTTTGTGAGGTTTGGTGCATAGAAAGAGCAACATTTGCTCATATTCTATTTAAACCAGCAATGATCTTAAACATTATGTGATCTTCAGCCCTCCATTATATGAAATAGCTTTTAGCATTGTGTGAGATTTTGATCCTAGCTGTGAGGTCACAGTTGCCTTCCTTCCCAAATAAATTTATTATATGGCATGGGTGAACTTGGTGCAATGATTTTAACACAGATGGAAATGGGAAAAAAAAACAAGTGTAATGAGTAAGGCCTCCCTGTTGGATGTTCACAACTTCAGGAAGTTTTCTGGTAAGAATATTTTTATTTTTTTCCTTCCCACACGGTATCCAGTGACTTATGCAGCCGTGCTTTTCCTGGAGAATGAGATAAGGGGTCTGTAGTGTGGGGGTTCCTCTTTCTGAAGTCCAATTAAGCATTCATTTTGGGCAGCTATTCTACTGTATCTCAGGTTATAGGAATTTGGTAATGCAAAGACACCGTTCCTCTTTCTTTTTACACAATGTCAGTCACCATGGTACCTCCCAAACAGGAAATAGATTATTTTTCCAAACTGAAACTCTAGTTAAAAATACATACCAGTCGTGGTTGGCAATGTGATATAGGATTTCCACTGCAGATGAATAGTAACTGAGATTAAACTGATGTGCTGTGAGAAGAGGTGAAGCTAGTGCTATTAATAATTAAAACAAAAACTTCAGGTCATTGCTCTGCACTGCTTTTCTCTTTGCTTGACTACATCTTCTGTTTCCTCTTATATGTAAGATTAGTCTGTTTGGTAAATGGTTTTAGAAAATCCATTGGTACAACAAATTAGGCAAAGCAAAGAAGGGTGTCATGCATACCAGCCATTTTAGTCATGTTTGGTTTTCTGCAAACATACTCAGTTGGTAAGAAAGACAAAGCTATTTTTTAATATATTTTGGCAAATGTGTAAATATACAGTGCCCTTTACAATGAATTCGAAAATTTACTAAAATAATGCAATGTTTAAAGAAATTCCTGTGTATGACCAGCCTATTGTCGATAAGTGACATATTTCTTAAGGCAGTGGTAGAGACTATTTAAAGAAACAACGCTATTAAAACACCTCTGTGCAACAGTTGTTTTATTTTTCCAGATCGATTATTTTGCTATTAATTTCTTGGATCAAATTCACTTGAGATGAATTTCGGCCATTCTGGGAACAGCAAACAAAACTGTCAGACTGCAATTTAAGAAATATAAAGCAAGAAGACACTGATACTCTGATGGGCAAACTCTTTTTTCCTTAGCTTTAATTTAAATGCATTTACTAGTCTCACCTGAATTCTAGCCAAATTCTCCTTGACTGAGAGGTAAGGTGATTATGGCTATGAAGGCCTGATCCTACAAGTATTTACACATGTGCTAGATTTTAAGCATGTGAGTAGTTATCTTGATTTCAGTGGGGCTACGTACATGAGTAAAGTTAAGCATATGTTGCTTAAATTCTGCTGCCCCATGTACTGGGCTGACGCACTAGGGATTGAACTGGGCATGCTCTAAACTAAAAGTACAAGTAACAGCTTGAGCCAAAGATCCAAGTTCTGGAGCTGAGGATTATAACAACTCATACCCTCTGAAAATTGACACTGAGGGGATACCTGTAACACACTCTCACCAGTGGGTTACACTGGTGGGACTGGAGACTAAATTATTGAAATATATAGATTACACAGGCCCAATGCTGGAGACCTTTCTCAGGCAAAACTCTGGTTGATGTAACTGGGAAAGGGAGTTTCAGGGAAGCAGAATCAGTAATACAGAGCCCAATCCTGCCTTCCTTGTGCACCTATCACTCCCATCTGGAATTCAATGGGAGTTATGGGCACACAAGGCATGTAGGATCAGACCCTATGGAATGCATTTAGAGCACAACTAAAATTCCAGGCTAACCCTCCTCCCCTTGAAATCCATAGCAAAATAACCAATGAGAGTCATGAAATCAAACTCATTTTGTGACTATAGTAAAAAGGTAAATATAGTATTCAATCAATAGAATGTGAATCAAAAATGTTAGAAGGCAGCTCTACAAATCATGGTTAGACCCCATGGGAAAAATACTGCATGTTCCGCTTCTATTTCATAGGAAAAACTATTAACGCAGACAATGCAAGCGAGCAGCAGCCTCAAAGATTCTGACCATTTTAATCTTTTGAATTTCCTAAACAAACTGCTGCACTCTATACATCTGGTTGACATTTTTTCACATGTAACTAATCCTTACAAAGTGTAACTTTCTGTCTCCCTCTAGTGGGTGTACTACATGAAGGACTATGCATCTCCAGTCTTTGAAATAATAAACCTAGGTCTTTTAGATTAGGCAAATGTTTTTAGATTGAGTTCCCAGGTTCAATTGATGCTGTCAGTGAAGCCCTACGTGTTTGTTGCATTGCACAAGGATTGAAAATAGCAATATAGGTCCAGTGGTTTGCAAATGCACAAGTGGAAGGAGAGGGTGAAGGGAAACTCTTACCTACACAAATACACTCCTACAGCCCCTGGGAAGGCACCCAACTCTCATTAACTTTAAAGGGAGTTCAGTGTTCAGCACCTTGAAAAATCCGTTTAAGTTCCTGAAGCTACCTACACAAAGTTTGAAAACTTGAGCTGGGTCTAATTACGTGATCATTGTAAGAATTATGATGTTCTAAATGATGTATGTACTGTGTGGTGGGCATCTACAATGGAAAAACAAAATGACCTGCAATTTAAAATCAGTTTGAATCTTCTTCAGATTTTCCAGAAATATAATCCTTTGCTTTCAGATTAAATCTCCCCTTCTTTAGGGGCTAAGAAGCCTTTGGGGAAGTGAAATATGGCTTTCTGCTTGTGCTAGCAGTTTGAAAGAGGAAGGGAAGGGAGAGATGATGACAAAACTTTTCCCCCTCCCTTCTTCTGGGTCAACCTGAAAAGTTGGTCTGTTGTCAGGGAGACCATCCTTTCAAAGGCTGGAAGAACTACATATTCTTCTCTCCATGCTGCATGAAGCCCGTAGCTTGAAAAAGCCAATGTATGGCCCTTTTTTTTAGCAATAAATTTCATGAATAAATATTGTTTATACTTGATCTTACCCCCAAAAAAGACATTTTAAATTAAGTTTCACAGTAAGTCTACCCTTATGGGATTCTGTTTACATCTCATATATGCAGAGACTATGGCCTGGTCTACACTACGCATTTATACTGATTTTAGCAGCGTTAAACCGATTTAATGCTGCACCCGACCACACAACGAGGCCCTTTATATCGATATAAAGGGCTCTTTAAACCAGTTTCTGTACTCCTCCCCGATGAGAGGAATAGCACTGAAATAGGTATTACCATATCAGATTATGGTTAGTATGGCCGCAGATCGATGGTATTGGCCTCAGGGCGGTATCCCACAGTGCACCACTGTGACCGCTCTGGAAAGCAATCTGAATTCAGATGCACTGGCCAGGTAGACAGGAAAAGCCCCGCAAACTTTTGAATTGCATTTCCTGTTTGCCCAGCATGGAGCTCTGATCAGCACTGGTGGCTATGCAGTCCCAAATCCAAAAAGATCTCCAGCATGGACCATATGGGAGATACTGGATCTGATCGCTGTATGAGGAGACAAATCTGTTCTATCAGAGCTCCGTTACAGAAGATGAAATGCCAAAGCATTTGAAAAAAATCTCCAGGCTATGATACAGGGTCCACAGCACAGTGCTGTGTGACAAGCGTAACGGAAAGCCAAAGAATCAAATGGACGCTTATAGAGGAAGGGAGGGGGGACCGAGGACTCCAGCTATCCCACAGTCCCCGCAGTGTCCGAAAAGCATTTGCATTCTTGGCTGAGCTCCCAATGCCTGTAGGGTCAAACACATTGTCCGGGGTGGTTCAGGGTATATCTCATCAATTTACTCCCCCTCCCCCCCATGAAAGAAAAGGGAAAAAAATCATTTCTTGACTTTTTTCAATGTCACCGTATGTCTGCTGCATGCTGCTGGTAGACGCGGTGCTGTGGCACTGAACAACAGCATCCTCTCTTCTCCCTTCCCCGGTGGCAGACAGTACAGCGCAGTAGGACTGATAGCCATCCTTGTCATCATCCCATGAGTGCTCCTGGCTGGCTTCAGGTGAGGTCGGCCGGGGGTGCTTGGGTAAAAATAGGAATGACTCCCGGTTATTCCCGGCAGATGGTACAGAACAGCTGGTAACCATCCTCAATATAGCAACTGAGGGCTGAACTCCATCAGTCCCCCCCGCCTTTCATGTCTAAAGAAAAGATTCTGTACTGCCTGGACTATCATAGCAACGGGATGCTGGGCTCCTCTCCCCTCCACCGTTTAATGTCCTGCCTGGACTATCATAGCAGTTGAAGGCTGCCTCCCCCTCATTTTATCTCACTAAAAAGTCAGTGTTTCTTATTCCTGCATTCTTTATTACTTCATCACACAAATGGGGGGACCCTGCAATAGTAGCCCAGAAGGGTTGGGGGAGGAGGGAAGCAACGAGTGGGGTTGTTGCAGGGACATCCCCGTGAATGGCATGCAACTCATCATTTCTGTGGGATCTGACACGGAACGGCTGTGCTCTCTGGTACACTGGTTCTCTAGTACACTTGCCCCATATTCTAGGCAGGACTGACTCTATTTTTAGATACAACATAAAGGAGGGAATGACCTGAGGGGGTCAGTCCCATTTTTGTCTTTGCGCCCCTGGCCGACCTCAGCGAAGGTCAGCCAGGAGCACCCATGACAGCAGCAGACAGTACAGAACGACTGGTAACCATCTCTGCTACCTTGCAATGGCAAATGAATGCTGCTGTGTAGCACTGCAGTACCGCCTCTGTCAGCGGCATCCAGGACACATACGGTGACAGTGACAGAAGGCAAAATGGGCTCCTTGGTTGCCATGCTATGGCATCTGCCAGGCAATCCAGGGAAAAAGGGCGCGAAATGATTGTCTGCGGTTGCTTTCACAGAGGAAGGAATGAGTTACGACATTTACCCAGAATCACCGCGACACTGTTTTTGCACCATCATGCATTGGGATCTCAACCCAGAATTCCAACGGGTGGAGGAGACTGCGGGAACCATGCGATACCTACGGGATAGCTACCCACAGTACAACGCTCCAGAAATCGATGCTAGCCTCGGGTACATGGACGCACACCACCGAATTACTGTGCTTTGTGTGGCCGCGTGCACTCGACTTTATACAATCTGTTTTACAAAACCGGTTTATGTAAAATCGGAATAATCCTGTAGTGTAGACATACTCTATGAAAAATCACACTTTACACCTTTAATTACTGATATGATACAACCAAATTATTATGGCCAAAGGAATCTGTTTCACCTGTTCCCAGACTACCAGATTTTTACAAAGCCTCTGAAGTCCTTGAATTGCAAGATATTTCTTTATTTTGGTCAATTGATTATTGACATTTAATATTCCCATTTCTCAGATAGTGAACTGAAATAAGTACTGCCTGGAGAGAACAAAGGCTGTTATATTGCATTGGATGATTACTCTTGTAGACCTAATTATCACCACTGGGACTCAGTGCAAACCTAATGCAACTCCAATTTTAAAGATTGGCTCTCACTTTCAACTTTCTTCAATGGATTGTCTTTTTCTGACAAATCTAGTCTTATGGAAGATTAGCTCTCAGCATAGCCAGGGGAGACAATTTCGATATAGTCATCATGTTTTCTTCAGCTCGAATAGGGCAGCTTGTATCTCACCACTGGGTTTCCCCAGTTTTATTCAGAAAAAATAGATGTAAGGAGGGTTAAAATTGTTGAGTTTTATGTAGAGACTGTTATTTTGTTGCCACAATTACCACTCAGATCTGAACTATTAGAAATGATTGATGCTTTTGATGTCTTCATTTGCATTCTAACTATGACTCCCATATTTAGTTGAAAAGTAAAAACTGTCATGAAGCAGTAGTAACTGAAGGCAGTGTGTTTGTCTGACTCAAGTGAAGCCTACTTTGGACCTAGTTTTCTTGCTGTAATACATTTCCAGCTTTGTCACGTGATTTTATTACAGATTGAAAAAAAGAAGGATCAGATTAAACCCACAGTACACTGTTTAGAGGACATAGGTAAAATAGCAATTTTGTGCAGATGTAATTCAACTTGTGAATTTACTAACTTTCACCTGTAGGTTTATTCTAAACTACATCTAATGGACTCAAAATAAAGATGGAATGAGAAATAAACCTAGATTAAAAATATTGGGTCAGATCCTCAATGAGTGCAAATCAACACAACTCCATTGACATGAATAGTGTTATGTCAGTATACACCACTTGGGCATCAGGCCCATAAACACTAACATGTGGGATAACAGATGCTTAAAATAGAAGGTAGTGTTTGCTGTAAGATTACATTGTGTGTGTAAGTGCAAAGAAGGTGTTTGAGATTAGGCTACTGCATGGTGTTAGAAAAATAGAAAAGCAGGGAAGACAGAACACAAATTATGTATTTAACTATTATCAGAAATAAAATCCTAAGACTAATCATTGGAGGAGAGAACCAACAAACCTTCTAAAGCTATCTTTCTCTGGTTTATGATATGTTATTGATGAATCTCGGAGTGGACAATGTTCAGCTCTCCTCAGATCGAGAGAAGACTACCACAGCACAGGGCCTCTGATGGGGGAGAAGTGAAGAATATGGGTTATTTTATTTGCTGTATATACTTTTAGCTTGGTGAACTGGTAGGGTTAGAGGGTAGTTGATCAGGGAGCCAGTTATGGTCCCAAAGGTGCATAAGCCATCTGAGATTGCCAAATCAAATCATGCACTGACTTAGTCCTTCTCCAGCAAAGAAAATGGGAAGAGTGAGGAATAGACAGAGCCTGGGCTTCACCCTAAGGATCTACTGGTCAGTGCAGATGATCCAGTGCAAGGTGGGCATATTAAGTGGCTTTTGGCAAAGTCCAGCGGCACATTGAATTTGCTAGAGCAAGGAAGATGCAGGAGAGAAGCTTTGATTTAACTCCATTTTTGGGATGGCACAGTTTACACATCAACTGATTTCCAGGGCTGTACCTAAGGACACAATCTAATCCTTAATGTCCTTGTTATCTGAAATATAATTTCTAATATACAGTGTAAGAATATTATCTAGCTACAACTTTTGGTTAACATAAGAATATATAAAATATGTTCCCCTAAAGATGTAATTTTCTCAACACTAACTCATTACATACAAATTTTCATTGGAAAAATGAAAAAAATAACAACCCAGAAAAAAATTGCAAAACTTAAAAGTTGACTGTTTTCCAAAAAACAATTAAGCACAGGTGATAATTTATTAGACACTAAGATTTAAGTATTACATATCAGAAACTGATAAAATGTAAACAGCTGAAAATATCGTGCACCTTACTTAATCATGCTGTTGCTGTTTTGCTAAGCTGGCTTTAAGTAAAGTGTAGCACAGTCAGTGATACAAATGAACAGCAGAGTAATCCTGAATGTTATCAACTCATTGTTTGGATAAAATATTGGCAACCTAAGTGAAAAATGTATGCCGTACTGCACTGCTGTTTACTGGCCAGTGGAGCAACCTAAAGTAGCCTAAGGTATCAGAGAAGACATCACATGACCTGTCACTTTGACTTATGTATCTATATTAGCCTTGTGAATTGAATCCCTTATTTAGTTTTGCTTTTTATTCCCCTTAATCTTAAAGCCAGCTGTAAACAACAAATACTAAAGAAGAGAAATAGCTGTTAAAATTTCACTAGCTGTAATGATCATCATTGTTCAGTTTAAAGAGCCACAAGAAGTAAATTGTCACTCTTTCCTCTCCACGCTTAATACAGGCTGTGAAAATCCTTTGGAGGGACCAATGAAATTAAATTATTCAGTCTGTTTCTCAATAAAATATGTTTATGTAGAACAAAACTCTTGTCTTCACATATTTCATATTCTTTGTTATAATTACTTGACTCCTTCAGAGAGAGAGAGCAAATTTAAGTGATTCACAACTTTTTACAAAAATTAATTGAACTGTGTATGCGTGTCTCTCTCTCTCTCTCTCTCTGTAACACATACATAATAAAACTACATTAAAGCAAGGAAATGAAAAGTTACGCCACTCCTTTGCCATCAGTCATGCACTTTATCATTACAAGTACTGTATACCACATACAACTTTAATTCTGTTCCTCTTTGGTCATTCTGCCCACACCACTTACTGTTTGTTTGGAGTTTTTTTGTTATATATTAGTAATTGTGAATGCTTGGTGCAGTAGCTGGCTGTATTGGAAAAGACTTGCTTGGAAAAGGGGATAATGTAAGGCTAGCAAGCCTACAAGACATCTGATGACTGAGAAAAGCCAAAGAACTTTACTATTGACAAAGTTCCTAACAAGCCAAAAAGCGTGCCTCATGCCTAGCTATATTTGGTATTCATCAACAGCAGGAAACTGCCTGAAAAATGTCATCTTTGTGTAACATGCTTCTGTCATTCAGTTTGGAAAAAAAATAAAGTACGCCCACATCCATCTACTGAAAACGCCTTGCAAGTTATAGTCTAAGGATTTTATGATGGTATATCACCTATTAGCCAAATGTCACCCATCTCCTTTTCTCCTCTTGCTGATTTAAAAGGTTGCAGGAAATAGCCCCCTGCCTCCCAGTTTCAGATTGCTCTTTCTCACTTCCTTTCCTTACCTACAGTACAGTAATCATGATGGGTGTGTGGAAGGAATCATCTGTGCAGCTCAGGCATCCCTCCTGGCCGTATCTTCCCTCCTCGTACATACTGCTGTTTGTACGAATTTTGTATGGATTTAGTCGAGAGAATGAGTGAATCCTAAACCACTCTTCTAGTCTATTCCTTCCCCCCATACCCTTCTATCCCGAGCTTATCAAACACACACAGCCATATCTAGGGCAGCCAGCCAAACATTCCCACTCATTCATGCAAATAAAGGTTCCTTCCCAAATGTATGGACAAATAATAACCAATACGCACCAATGTTAATGGAAAAGTAAGCCAGTCCAAAATAAAAATCCCTTCCAAATTTGCAAAAAATGTGTTTAAATCATTTGATCCACTATTCTCACAGTTATATAAATATCAGTCCTTAGAATGAAGGCCTGAGTCATGTAATGAGCTCTGCATGGGTGGACTTCTGTACTCTTATAGGGCCTCATTGACTTAATTGGGGCAAGATGGGTTCCATTGCCACATCAGAGCTTAGGTGTGAGGAGGCTTTGTACATTAACATAAGAACATAAGAACTGCCGTACCGGGTCAGACCAAAGGTCCATCTAGCCCAGTAGCTGTATACCGACAGTGGCCAATGACAGGTGTCCCAGAGGGAGTGAACCTAACAGGCAATGATCAAGTGATCTCTCTCCTGCCATCCATCTCTATCCTCTGATGAACAGAGGCTAGGGACACCATTCTTTACCCATCCTGGCTAATAGCCATTTATGGACTTAGCCACCATGAATTTAGCCAGTTCCCTTTTAAACATTGTTATAATCCTAGCCTTCACAACCTCCTCAGGTAAGAAGTTCCACAAGTTGACTGTGGGCTGCTTGAAGAAGAACTTCCTTTTATTTGTTTTAAATCTGCTGCTTATTAATTTCATTTGGTGACCCCTAGTTCTTGTATTATGGGAATAAGTAAATAACTTTTCCTTACCCACTTTTTCAACATCACTCATGATTTTATATACCTCTATCATATCCCCCCTTAGTCTCCTCTTTTCCAAGCTGAAGAGTCCTAGCCTCTTTAATCTTTCCTCGAATGGGACCCTCTCCAAACCCTTAATCATTTTAGCTGCCCTTTTCTGAATCTTTTCTACTGCTAGAATAACTTTTTTGAGGTGAGGAGATCACATCTGTACACAGTATTCGAGATGTGGGAGTACCATGGATTTATATAAGGGCAATAATATATTCTCAGTCTCATTCTCTATCCCCTTTTTAATGATTGCTAACATTCTGTTTGCTTTTTTGACAGCCTCTGCACACTGCATGGACATCTTCAGAGAACTATCCACGATGACGCCAAGATCTTTTTCCTGACTCGTTGTAGCTAAATTAGCCCCCATCATATTGTATGTATAGTTGGGGTTATTTTTTCCAATGTGCATTATTTTACATTTATCCACATTAAATTTCATTTGCCATTTTGTTGCCCAATCACTTAGTTTTGTGAGATCTTTTTGAAGTTCTTCACAATCTGCTTTGATCTTAACTATCTTGAGTAGTTTAGTATCATCTGCAAACTTTGCCACCTCACTGTTTACCCCTTTCTCCAGATCATTTATGAATACATTGAATAGGATTGGTCCTAGGACTGACCCTTGGGGAACACCAGTAGTTACCCTCTCCATTCAGAGAAGTTACCATTAATTCCTACCCTTTGTTCCCTGTCTTTTAACCAGTTCTCAATCCATGAAAAGACCTTCCCTTTTATCCCATGACAGCTTAATTTACGTAAGAGTCTTTGGTGAGGGACCTTGTCAAAGACTTTCTGGAAATCGAAGTACACTATGTCCACTGGATCCCCCTTGTCCACATGTTTGTTGACCCCTTCAAAGAACGCTAATAGATTAGTAAGACACAATTTCCCTTTACAGAAACCATGTTGACTATTGCTCAACAGTTTGTTTTTCTGTGTGTCTGATAATTTTATTTTTAACTATTGTTTCGACTAATTTGCCTGGTACTGACATTAGACTTACCGGTCTGTAATTGCGAGGATCACCTCTAGAGCCCTTTTTAAATATTGGCGTTACATTAGTTAACTTCCAGTCATTCTTACTTCATCTGCTGTAAAACTGAATACAAATATTTAAAATGATAAATAACCAATATAGCACAAATGTTTCTGAAGTTTGGACACTGCATATAAAATATATAATGCTCGGAGTGGAGTACTTAAATGGTGACTGGCAGTGGTGTTGGTGAAGGATAACAGAACTCTTAAATTCATGGCATATTCGGGCATAATAAATAGATGGGTAAAACTCTGCTGAGCATTGTTCATGGTTTTCAGAGCCGCTGATGTGTAAAAGCATCAGAGGTGTCTGACCATGGAGAAAAACTTCTCACTTCATATGTATGACTCAGCATGTGTCAGTTTCTTCTCATTCTACAGCAGTCACAACAACATGCTACATGTACAGAGTTGAAAAAGTCTAAAGTAAACGCTTTGTAAAAACATTGACATGCTTGCTGAGTAGTTTTCCATTTGGTCTCTGTATATTGACTTTATTACTGCCGATAATGGGACAAATGTGTTGTGCGCTCTGAAGGGTGGGGAATTGGCTGTGCATGCTGTCAAGGATGGAACACTTATGCATGTGCCCTGCTTTGCACATTGCCCAAATTGGCTTGCTTATATTTGCCTAGGCTAAGAGTACAGTGTGGGAAAATATGACGGCTTTTGAAATCCATGTGTATAATAAATTCACCACTTTTTGCCTGGTTCTGAACTGATGGTAGGAACCAGATAGCAGTCTGATCCTAGTGCGTGATTGGTTTTTGTTTTAAACAAAGCTGTTATGTTCATGGCAAACAGAGAGATAAAAACAAAATACTCTTGCTGGAAGGTTGCTAGTAATGCTACTTTATTTCTTAGAGTTCAGAACGATAATGCATAAGAACCTCAAAACATAGAGAGACAGACACGCAAAAAGGCTGCTCCCTAAGACAGAAAGGCAAAACCCATATCACCTTACCATAGGCTGGCTATTGGCAAAATGACTGCTACTAGGCCCACATTTCACCCTTCTCTACAGAGCCCCTTAGACTGCAACCAAGACCAGGGAAACCCCTGAAATGTAAAGTAATAGATTACAATTTAACACCATTTTCAGCACACTACAAAAACAAAGTAATTTTCCTGTTAGTGCCCTCTTCAAACCTGTGTACATACCAGTCATATGAGAAAATACGCTGTCTGTATTAGTATAATGTTCTTGAAACATAAAATGTATGAAATAGAATTTTTAAAATGTCAAAAATATCCTTAATACAATATAAAATTACTGAAAGTCTAGAATAGCCCCATATCTGTTATGTATTAAAACACATTTACCTTTATTTTGTTTGTTTTGTTCCCCTCCCCTTAATATATTATTGCTTAATATTTGGTCACATTAAAAGAAAATTGGGCCATGTCAGAAGCCATCACTGATTCCAATGAGGTCAGTTGAAGGGAGCTAGGGTTGAACTACGGGAGAGAAGATGCTAGCAGCATCAAAGAATGGGCACTTGCAGGAAGTGTTGGCAGCATCAGAGGTGGGCAGGGACCCATAACAGCCTTCTCTCTCTTTATGGTGTTCCTAGCAGAAGAGCATTTTGTTTGTACTCTTCCTCAACAGCCACTCCAGATAAGTATTTTGCAAGGACATCGAGGGAGAGATGGTGGAGATGGCCAGATGGTAGGGATAGTGTTAGTATGAATGTGGAAAGTACCTCTAGTATTTATAAAACAATGTACTGACTGCCATCTGGATCAAGAGCAGGGCAAGAAACTCGCCTTCAGGTACAAATAATTCCTTCAGTTGTAAGATATTACCTGCAGTTCCTAGCCATAGAGGGCAGTTTCAGGAGCCTCCCATCGTATGGCTTTCATACATTTCTCCCATCATTCACACCTGTATGGTAATGTGAGAGCCATAGGGTAAGTAAAGATAAAATAATTCTTAGGCATTGCACCATGGATTATACACAACATCTCAATTGTTTGAATGTTGTTTGAAATCATCACTCCTTTTTGCTTCTTGTAGAAGAGTGTCAAGTTTGTCCTCAAACTGAAGGTCACGATGAATACATTTGCACTTTAATTTTTTTTATTAAGCTCCATAAATGGGAAAATATCTTTGAAACTAGCTCTTACTCATAATTTTAGCTTGCTTAATCTATCAATTTATGGCTCATTAAGATAAGAAATGACAGGCCTGGAAATAAATGACTTTCTTTTCTTTGCAATTACTTATACCATAAAGCACTCAGTTATTTAGTCTTAGGGTACTTCCTCCAAAATATCAAGTTAGTGGAAAACTGTCATAGAGAGAATAATCCCAGTGAAAATACAAAATCAATAGTGATTTGCTTTCCAGTGACATAATAAACAATATCTCACAGCCCCTCCATACATCAAACTCTCATTGTGTTAAATGGGAGTTAGGCTCTGACATTCGGACCGTGCTGGATGAGTGGTAAATAAATATTACAAGGACTATTGTGATGGCTTCCTTTGGCACTGATCATTGGACTATTTCATGCAACCAAGGAAAGAAAGGTGGCAAAAGGAAAATTATTGAAAAATCTTCCTTTTTATTCTGCACTGTGGTTCACTTTTGTATGTTCTGCACTTGATCCATGCACAGAACTCACGCTGATATCAGTAGGTTTTTTCCTGCACAGAATTCACAATACAGATTCATTGTATTGATGAAGGAGAAGTTTTCCCTTATTATGTAAAGAAACAAAGAGACTTTGGGCTAGATACTCAGCGTGGGTAGCTAAATGTACTTCAGTGGAGCTATGAATGTCACAGTTTCAAAGTAACTGCACCTGTATTCCTCCACTGTAGTCCACTCCAGGAATGGCCAGTCAGGGTCTGAGACCTCCAGCAGTCACCTGTTTCTGGGCAGAGAGCTGTGTCACGCTTCCTTCGGACCAGGGATTTAAAAGCTGCACAGAACCCTGCCAGATACTGAGATAATTTTTAGACAGATGGCTTGCAGGAGCTATCACTTTGTGGACAATGACCAGCGTGTGACAGCAGTTCCAAGTTATCATACAGGTCTTCCAAAGCAAAGTACATTTATTTATAGGGCAAAAGCATTACAGAGAAAACATAAAAAAAAAAAAAAAACAGTGTCACATGCATGCTAAAGACTTACCAGAAGTTACCCCTCTTCAGTTCTAGCACAGGACTCTGAGGGGTGGCAGTCTTTCAAAACTCTCATCAGGGTTTGCTCTCTTGGTTACTAGTTCATGTCAGATTTCAGATCAAGAACAAGAATTCCCTTAGGCCAGTTCAGCAATTTCTGTATACAGTCTCTGCTTTTGATCTCTGGCTTCCTGTAACAGGTAATCACCAGTCAATAGTCTTCTCCTTAGGGCAAAGCTTAAAAAGGCTAGGTTTTTGCATAACCAAAGTTGCAGAATATGCATTCCAGATTCTGCAGGAAAAACACCCCCAGTAGGCCAGGAACACACAGCTACACATCACCTGTATTGATATACAGGCCTATGAATATTCCAAAGCCTATCTAATGTAATGGCTTTTTGAGGGTTTCATGCTTTAAACTTAAACTACAATTTGGTCCTGAAAGATGGTGCATGTGATCAGAATCCTGATTTACACTAGCTGAGGACTGAGCCCTTTACTATAGTTCAAATGATCCCATCCTCATCCCTGAGGGCTTGATTCTGAGATTGGGGACAGGTGGGCAGACCCCTGCACCCATGAAAAGCCACAGTGACTGCAGGCATGTTCCATGTGAGTATAAGGATCTTTGGGTGAGACTTTGATGGCAGAGTCAGGGTCAACATTTCTAGGCATGAAACAAAATATTTACAGCTGACTGGTCACATAGTGTGAAGTTTTCTAAGGGACAAGCTAAAGGGGAGTTATGTGTCAGCTTCCAGTGAAAGGTGCCTGACTCCCACTCCTCTTTGCCCACTTATTTGCTACCTAATTTACCCACACAAACCTATTTCTGTAGACACGTGCAGTAACTAACATGGCTAAGTTTTCCATGAACAGGTTTAGGAGCCACTCTGAAAATATGGCCCTATGTGAGATTTTGCTAAAATTTTATAATCGACTGACTGTTACACTGGAATTACAATGTAATTGAACAGTAAAGTCATATTTGATAGTACAGAAGTTAGTGTGTGCAGGGGCAAAGCCCAGCTTCACAGACAGAGCATGAGATGGCAAGCTATTTAATACAGTAGAAAAGGTTTACAGCTCTCCCATTCTGAAGCATAGATCAATGGTGTATTGTGGAACTTTTAACACACAATGCTTTTTAGCGCCAAAGGTGGCTAACCTTCTTTAAATGTTCGTCACAGAAGCAATCAGATACCAAATACACACCTTTACAAAAGCAATCTGGCTCTTTCACAAAGCAAGCAATGTACTTAAGAAAGAATGCTATAATAGCTTTCCTGCTAAGCGTTATACAACCTGTCTATTATTACTTGGGTCCTTTTTTACTATAGGTATTTTAGCCTTTAAAAAGATATTATCAGTTTAATTAAACATTTATCAAAATTTCCTTTGCTTAAATTCAGGAACTCCAAAACCAAACATCTTACAATGTAAATCAGATACTGAAAATATGTCTAATTTGAGGTTTATTCATTATAAAAGGCCCAAATTTAGTGAACCAGTGAATGTATTGTTGTTGGAGCTGGAAACTTTATTTGGCTTATCAGTGATTGAAAACAAATTATCTCTTGAAGGTAGTGAGCTTAGATTTCCAGGTTTACTGCTCCTTGCCTAGTAGCCTCAGCTGGTTTCATGGAAGATACTATTAGTTATGGGGTAGGTCTGATCCAAAAATTGTTGAAGCCAACTGGAGTCTTTACACTGACTTAAGTGGCTTTGGATCAGGCTCTTAAGGAGGTGATGAGTGCCCTCAACTCCTCTGACCTTGCAAAAAAAGCATTCAGCCCCTCTCAGGACCAGGCTCTGCCATATGCACATGCATGCAAAACAGAGGACCAGACCCTACCTTTCATTAAAAAAACTATTTACATTTAGAATGCACGCATGGGAGAAAAAACAAAAAAACAAGTTACTTCCCGCCACTTCACACAGCACCCATTGGCTGGGAACAGCGAACTACAGTGACTGGGAGCTCGGGAGGGCGCTGTGAATAGTCAATGTCAACAAAATGTCTCATGGCCGGTAATCAGATTACCCTGATGGGCCTCTGGGCAGCAGGTTGCCCACCACTGCTCCAGAGGTTTTCATTTCTCTTGTCATGGGGTGCCTAGCCCCTTTAAGAGGGAACCACAGCAGCCCTCTGTGACTAATTAGCTACCTCCCACTAGAGCTTGTTTAGCTCATTTCGTCCCACCTGGAGCCAGCTCAGTTTGTCATCAGTCCCAGCTGGGTGGGGTGTAGGAGCTTCTCATAAATAAAGGCGCTCAGGGTAAAGTAAAGAGGAAACTATACTGGGAAAGGGGCATTTCTTGGTAGGATCCCCTATATGAGAGAGGGGAAGTTGCCTGCAGCAGGGAAGCTTAGGTAGGGTCAACCATAAAGGACTGCTAGAGTCCTCAAATGAAGAAAAGCTTTAGAGCAGTCTGTTGCATGTTCCCTTGGGAGGGGCTGAGAGTTGCCTAATAAAGGAACAAAAAAGTGCTGCTGGGAGAAACTGAGAGATGCTCTGAGGAATTGCCTTGAAGTCTGCTGCTCTATCTGAGGGACTGAATAATGGGGTGGAAGGAAGCCTAGGTTAGATTTAAAGAGAGATGAGATAGATACTAATTAAGTGAGACTATTGCTAACCCCAGAACTGCCTGTTTGTCTTTCTGGATTTATCAGGTGATGCTGGGGAAATCCACTGGTCCCTAACCAGAAGGGTGAGCTGTGAGAGAAGTAAAAAAAGACTGGGTGGACTGCAAATCCAATAATCATGTGAGAACTTTTTAAGTTATATTTGGACTTGTCTTTAATGCTATAGTTGGGTAAGGTTGAAACCTGGGTATGGAAAAAAAAAAAGGAGGCGTTTTGGGGGTTATTTGGTGATGGTAGTGCTGGTGAAAGTGACTTTGGAAAGGCTGAAGAGGTCTGTCAGAAGGTTCTGACCCATTTCATGCCCCCTTTTAGAGAAGGGGTTTAGTTGTGACTGGGTTTTTCATTCAATTGATCTTCCTCAAACCTGCCTTCTGCATGATCTGGCCCAGAAACACTGCACACCCTTGCAAAGGGTAAAGGTGAAGTAAGATTGTATAATTCTGTATTTCTAAGAAATTGCCCATTTAAGGCAAGATTATAGGCTATATTGCGCGCCTTCAAGGGGGCATTGTTTGTAGGGCAATTCACAGGGCTTGTTTAGGTGAGCTGGGCAGTTGCCCTGGGTGCTGGCCTGGCCCCATTACTGTGCTGCTTGGTCACTTTTCCCCCTCTTGCTTGGCTGCTCTAGTGGGGTAGGAGGGTTCATAAAACACTTCCCTCCCAGATGTCTAGCTGTCATGGTATATTTCCCCAGTCTGAACCTTAGAGTCCAAAAGTTGGGGTACCAGCATGAATTCCCCTAAGCTTAATTACCAGCTTAGATCTGATAGCTGCCACCAATCAGGACTTGGAGTGCCTGATACACTCTGGTCCCCCCAAAAAAATCTTCCCTGGGGACCCCCAAGACCCAGACCCCCTGGATCTTAACACAAGGAAAGTAAACTCTTTCCCTCACCAGTGCCTCTCCTAGGCTTTCCCTCCCTGGGTTACCCTGGAAGATCACTGTGATTCTAACCCCTTTCTCCCTCACCCAGAGGCAATACAGATTCAAGCTTCGTGAATCTAAAACAAAGAGGAAATTTACCTTCCCTCCAACTGCCTTCCTCACTCTCCTTTCCCCCACCAATTCCCTGGTGAGTACAGACTCAGTTCCTTTGAGCCTTACAAGGGGAAAAAATCAAACAGGTCTTAAAGCAAAACTTTTAATAAAAAGAGAGGAAAAAAAAGTAAAAGTTGTCTCTGTAATTTAGATGGTAAAAGTTACAGGGTCTTTCAGCTTATATACACTAGAAAGAAGCCTCCCCCCAGCAATATACAATTTAAAATACTTCCAGCAAACTACACATTTGCAAATACAGAAAACAATCCAAAGACTATAACTGCCTGCTCTACTTAATACTCACTAGTCTGAATATATAAGAGACTGTAGCAGGGAGATTGGCAAGAAACCTGGTTGCACGTCTAGTCCCTTCCAGGACCCAGAGAGAACAAAGCAAAACACAAAAGCACAAACAAAGACTTCCCTCCACTGAGATTTGAAAGTATCTTGTTTCCTGATTGGTCCTCTGGTCAGGTGTCCGGTTCACTGTTTGTTAACCCTTTACAGGTAAAAGAGACATTAACCCTTAACTATCTGTTTATGACACTAGCCCTGACTGTGTATTCATGTGTTAGGGACAGCCAGATTCTGGCATTTAACAGTGGATCCCTCTGTGGACTCAGCACAGGAATAACTTGATGAAATTCTAGAACCTGTGCTCTACAGGAGGTCAGACTAGATGATCTAATGAAATTCCTGACCTCAAAATCTATGTATTGCCTCATGCTTGAAGGTAGGAGCAAGCTCTGATATCTGATCACAGTTCATTCCCTGGTCTGCTCCTGGAGCTGTGCTACCCTGTTAGGGGGCTTATTCCTTCACCCTCTTACTTCCCTGGTCCTTCTCACGTGAACAGAGAGCAACAATTCCCGAAGTCCAAAGGTGCAAACAATTCGACGTTTATTGGGGTGAACTTCCAGCAAGCATGATTCCCGTTTCCTTCCTTAGTGTCCCCCTTCCCAGCTCTGACACCACAGATCCTTGCCTGTGTCCCTGTTCCTGTTCCTATTTCCCCCTTTAGCAAAACATGATCCCAATTCCCCCAGTCCCTGTTCCCATTCCCCCCCCTTACTTCCTGTTTGACTGTAGACTATATAGTAAAACCTGAGTTTTGCTTAGCTATTCCTTAACCAATCATTTACCTGAAATTTAACTAACCAATCCTAACATATTGTAACATGGTTATTTAACCAATTATATTCCACCACCTTCATTGGTTTACACCCAACAAAATTAATTATACAGCAGACAGAAACAATTACAGAACCAGACAGACTATGCAAATAAACATACAAAACAATATAGAAGTGAGGATTTCACAATTACATCTATACAGACATAAGGGTTTTCCAGCTGTGTCTACTGATAAGTGAGTTCTTGCAGACAGGATGCTATCAAACTAAGTTTCTTTTTACATCTTCTAGGCTCTTCCCTTTCTCTGGAGGTGATAGGAATATCAGGACAGGATTGTATTCCTAATAGCCCAATAGTACCTTATTTCAATGTGACTAGTTTGGAATGTGAGGATGTGACCATGCACTTCCCAGCTTATGGCTGCCTAACTACATCTTAGCTGAAGGCCTTAGCCTGTCACAGTAAGAGAAGGCCATTACACAGACAGTGATTTTGATTCTTTCTTTTATACCTCTATAACTAGCTAAGTGATAAGAATACACCGAAATTCTTAAAGTATAGGCCTTTGCAGACAGGCCTGAATATCTATATCCTAACACTGCCCTTACTTTAAGCTGAGAGTAAAATCTCAACCTCGCTGTAAATAAGAACATTAAGTGTTTTGAAACCTTAACAGATGAGAACTCTAGTGTAGGCTGTGGCCCTGTGTCCTGAAAACAATGCAGAAAGATTGTCCATAAACAACAGATTGGAAATCTAGTTTGAAATTTCCACCTTGGTAATGAAACACTTTCCAAATGCGAGCATATTAATTCACGATAGTCCTAGTTGCCAAACACTTAACAATGACTTCATTCCATTACTTACCTAGAATTGATCAACAATGTGTTTTCTTTTTCATCTGAAGGAGGTGATGGGGGGAATAATTCTTATGGTATAGCGGGGAAACACCACTAGAAAGTGGAATCTAGCTTCAGATAGTCCAAATATACTTGAATATTATTATGCAAGGGTAAAGTACGAGTAGATTGTCTAAATATAGATTATGGGTGTATATACATTAAAATAACATGGGGGGAACATTTATTACTCTAAAAGGTCAGTAGTGTTGATGACATCGGTGCAATATAATGACTGATGAATATTTTGCATCTAGACTATTTCTTCCTAGTGAAGTAGTTAGGGTGGTCAGCATTATCCTAAGCAGAAATTATTGGTTTTGAACTTGCTAAACTGTTCAGCTTTCTCCTGTATTCAATATTGCTTTTTGAAATGTTTCTATTCTATTGCTATATAGCAAGTTAACAAATGTTTGAAATACTAACTATCAGGGCAAATATCCAAATTAGCTATATGAAAGTTTTAATGAGTTGTGATTCTAAGTTGTCCCTTTACACACTGGCCTTTTCTTTTCCCCTTTCCACTCAAATAGGTAAGGCTAAGGGGTGGAATAATGGCCTTTTTGAAGTCATGGGAGATTTCACCCAAGCATCTGTCATCTTGATTTAAAAAGTATTGTCTTGCTCTACAAAATCAGCATTATAGGTTCTATCCAAACTATGTGTGTAAAAAAAAAACAAAAAACAAACAAACAAAAAAAAAACCCTACATTGCCTTGTAGAGCACAGAGGTAATACTAAATGTGCCATGATAGTACTTGATGACCTTTTAAAATAAAGTATGTGGAATCACTCTGTTTTTATAAACCTTTTTAAAATTAACATTTTTACTTACTAGTGTGTGGCCCAATTCTGTTGCCATTGAAGGCGATAGTGAAATGTGCGTTGAATTTAATGGGAGCCCAGTCTAGTCTAGAATATAAAATCACACTACGGCAATGTAACCAAATATATTTTTCAAGGTTGCAAGGAATCCTGGCTTTTTACAGGATTCTAAATGTGTTACAACTGTGAGCTCATGGACCACAGTTCATACCATTAAAAAGGAAAACTTAATCATAATAATCTCCAGTTATGTAATTAAGCAACACAGCAGTAAAAGCCTACTGAAGTCAGAGGACAGAACCAACCGTTTCCGGTTGTGTGTGATGTGTCTCATCTTTCTCTTTCCCTCCCACCCTCCACCAACCTTATAACACCTGATACAAAATGGCATTCTCAAACTAAAAATTTGACTTATCACAGAGTATCTTAAGATAGGGTGATTCTAATGATTATCTGGCCTTGAAAATATCAAATTGGTATGCACATGCCAATCAAATTTGAAGTGAGAGCTGGAATGCCTGCTGTTAAAGTAGCAGTCCATATTTTCCTATTTGTGCACACAGATGTTTGCATGCATAAGGGTGGCAATTGTACCAAGACATAGTTTCAGAAATTGACAACTTTCACCTCATCATTATACCATATAATAGTCTTACAACACCAGGGGAAACTAACCTTATTGTTGTTCTCATGTCAGTATGAAGATGCATTAAAAGCATGTTTGAATATACATATTGCTGTGGTAGACTAATTATCAGTCTTCAAGCTTTGATAACTTTAGCTGATCTCCCTATTAAGGACTGACAACTAAGGCATCTGTATTTGAATTCAAACCGTGCTTTAGGCAGCAACGTTTGAAAATCTTGTCCTTTTTTATTGTTCAAGACACTCTACAGTCTGAAGACAAATATATCGTCACCCTGTCTGTACATATTCAGACGTGTATGCATTTGCGCTCACAACTCTTTGAACTGCTGAAAAATGTAGGGCTGGATTGTGATACTCCTGTTTATTCTAAATAGTGCCTTATTCCTCAAATAGACCTCTTGACACCAACATATGTAACTTGTCCTGTATTTTTGCATCATTAGAGGTCTTGCAGTCATGCCATAGTGTGAAATACTCTAAAAGTATACATGTAGAGCTTCCTCTCCCCCTTGAGAATAAAAAATATTGATTCTCCACCCCAATATTATCATCAGTTATGTTAATAGGTGGAAACAATGTAATGGCTTCATGTAGTATTAATGCACTAATGGATACTGTATGCCATACTCCCATTGTCATTCAAGCTGATAGTACATTTCATCTTTAATGGGTTAGAGTGTATATTATCCTCAACGTCAAAGTTTACTGCTACGTATGTGCTTTATGTATGTTTGATACTTGACTATACTAAAGAAAAAACTACTGTGTAATACGATTTTTTGTATTGCATTGAATTGCTATATTTAGTTCTGATGAACAGTCAGTCACTCTTTTTTTTTTTTTTTTTTTTTTTTTTTCCAAATGTCTTTCACATAGGGCTCAATACTATGCATTTCTTGTGCAGTGGAAACTAGCACTGTGATCAACGATTCCAAGAACTATGCAAATCCACTGTCCAAAGCCCTGCAGAGAAGCCCAGACCAGATGCAACAGGTGGTCTTTTTTTTTTTAAGGGGAGGGGCTGTATAGCTATTTGGTGTCCTTGGTCTGAGTTAGGAAGGCAGTAGAGAAGTTCTTCACTGTGGAGCTAATCTGAATTGCTCTGAATAGCAGCATGTGGGGCTACACAGAAGAGCTGGACAGAGAAGGTTGGGAGTATGGATTTAAGTGAGTCCTTTGGAGTATCTGAAATGTTCAGATAAGGTGTAATTGCACTTCTGGTTTACAGCTGGAATTGTGGAAATGCCATAAGCAAGGCTGCTTTTTGTGCAACTTCCACCTTAGACAAGTAGTAAAATTGCGGGTGATCTTAGGGGAGACCCTGTTCTTATGAGACTTTCATCCTAACTAGGCAGATACTTACTTATTTATCTCAACTAAACCAGAATCCCAAATCACTAGATTTACTGTGCTTTGCCTTTACTCAACGCTTGAATTGAATGAGAAATAGCAATTTGAACATTTGGAAATGTTTAGTTTGCTGTCTTTCCATGTTTCACACTCTCTGGTCTTTCTCTTCAGGATATGAGGCAGATATTCCCCAAAGGAGTGGACTTAGAAATTTCCAATACTTCCTGGAAATACCACAAGAGCTCTCAAAAGAGGCTCAGATAGGCCTCTAAGCTTAAGTCATTGCTCTTGAATGCTGAATACTTTTGAGGTTCACAAATTTTGCTGTAATAGTTTAACTGCAAACTTCCACTCAGACAGCAAAATTGCTCATGGCAATCAAATCCGGAAGCAGGTCCTAGCACTTTCATGCTTGTAACAGTCTTTTTGTGTGTAGGTTTTTTTGCAGAGCAATTCATCCCGAGCCTGTATCCATATATTGACCTGACTATTTAAAATTGGTCCTTTTAAAATTGAGTGCGAGATTTTCAAAATAAGGATTTAGTGTTCCCTGCTGGGTGAATGGAAAGGGAAACAAGAGGAAAGGATTTCCCTAATGGTTCAACAAAAGCACTTAGTAAGTAATTTATCATCATCAAGTGCCAGCCTTATCTGAAACTCGACAGGCCTTTCTTCCATGATTCACCAGTGTTTGTGGTGACCTGCTGCTCATAGAGGAAAGGGGGCAGTGTAGTAAATCCAAACAGATATTCTCCAGCCACCGTGTCCCTTTGTAAAGTCCACTTTAATAAATGTATTTCTATTCCAAGCATTAATGTCAGAATACTTTTCATTTCTGATTTTTGTATCTCTATTTGCATATGAATCAATAGCAGACTTCTTTTTTACAGGTAACTGTAAGAAGTGAATTTACTTATTGATTGACATTATCAAGCCGTCAGGCAGACACTACAGCAGATAGAATTGCCTTTTGTGTTGATGTCTGCCAGGCTTTAACAGAGAAAGTGGTGTGCTTTTTGCTAGTGAGAGCTAATACACAGGAAGGTAATGGGTTTTAAAAAAATGTTGTAAACCTTAATGGTGTTAGATCAATAATATGAGTAGTACAGGTAAAATGCTCTAACATATATTAAGACCTTCTTCAAAATAAAGCTTCTTGAAGGACTTTTTAGAATGTTTGGCATATCTTCTCTACAATAAAATACTAATGGATCCAAGTTTGAAAAATAATGTGAATTGTCTGTCTTCAGTTTCAGAAATATGGGAACGTGTTTTAAGGAATATCTGTACAGCAGCTCTCAACTATGGCTTTAAGTCTAGTGTTCCACACTGAGTGTTCTAGCAGCATCTGATTCTTCAGGAGAAGTTGAAACTCCTTGTGGTTCAGCTAGTCAATTCTGCAAGGCTGTATGGTCTGCTCAAGACAGCAT
Organism: Gopherus flavomarginatus; assembly: GCF_025201925.1. Lineage (NCBI taxonomy): Eukaryota > Metazoa > Chordata > Testudines > Testudinidae > Gopherus > Gopherus flavomarginatus. The sequence continues at coordinate 15,118,113 of NC_066630.1, read as the reverse complement.
TCCTTCCTATTGCCTGTTGATTTGTACCCTGAAACAGTGTAGCTAAGCCTTGCATGTTAAAGTTCATTAAACATGTTCTTTTGGGTCTCACCAGGCCTGTGATTTCTTGGATGTTCTCTTAAGTGCAAAAGAGACCATGGGGCTCTCTTACTGTCTTCCCGTGACCTTCTTTTTATCTCTGTCTCATGTCTGTGTGTCCCCTGGGCTTTGCAATTTATGCCATGTTTTAGACTAGTATAAAAATGGCTGAGAGATTACACTTTACCAATGAGGTTTATAATGGATATGGCAGCACTGTTTGAGACTCGCATTTACTCTCCTAGGGGAGTAGTTATTGGCCAAGGACCTCTGGTAGTTATGGTGAAAATGAGCGCTACTGCAGAAATTTCTTATGAATGGATCAGATAAAATAGATGAGATACAAAGTGATTGAAATCTTGTGGAGGTGAGGACAGGGAGACAAAGTGGTGGGGGGGACTCTAGATTGTCAGAAATAAGCATTCTGAACTTTTGTGTAAGCCATATACTTTCAGGGTTATGTTTGTTTTTAGCTGAACTTAACCTCAGACCCTTTTGAGTTTCTTCTAAAACTAATTCTTCCTTACTGAAGAAAATACCCTGATTAGAACATGACATCTTATTTAATGGTGGTTGCTACAATCACTGAAGACATTTTATGCTCTGCCAGAGCATAAAATTCCCTTAATACAATGTTTTATCTTGTAGAGTTGTACCCAAACCAAAACCCTGGCTCTCAAATCCCTCGAATGCTAGGAAAGTTTCAGTTGGAGTTTGTGGCATGAACTCTGATCTAGTTTCAGATTTGCCAAAGAAGCACATTACAATTTGGTATCCAAATATCGAGTTTGAATTCTGCTTTGCTTTCACATGCAACGTACTGCACACTAAGCAGACTAATAGCAACCTTGGAACTAGGCCAAACCATAAATAGTTCTGGTTGTCCTGATTACATCTGTATTACACATGTATTCTTTGGCCATGATTTTGCGTGTCCTCAGTGCAGTGTACACCTTATAAGATAGTCTGTTAATGCTAAAATTGAGCAGTTAACACATGGGAAATGAAATACTGTGCCATAAGTATGGTCTATTTTCTATTCTTGGACAGATGGGCAAAACTATCATTCCCTAAAGACTTAGCTTTGTGATTACATCTCTTGTCACAGTAAATATAGGCTCTGTTCCATAATGGCACAGTGTAATGTTAACAAATATCACTTTGGAAAAGTAATCCAGTCCTGATTTTTTTTTTCCCCCAAGTACTTTCATGATTGCAGGTATATGTAGCCACATAACATGGATTTTGCAATTGAGTGTGGGGGAGGGAATAATCCCTATGGGAAACTTGAATATAAATATTGTCGTAAAATGAATAGCACATGGACTTCGTCTTGTTCAAAGCCAGGGTTGGCACAGATTTCCTGTATGAGGTGCCAGCAATTTTTCTTTGCTCTCCTGTTCAATTCCAGTTGGAAAGCATTAATGAAAGTGTCCCACTGTGGGGTGTGTGTGGGTTTTTTAAAGTAACCATTTGCCTCACTTCACATATTTAAGAGAGTAGTAGCAGCTTCAGTTAAGTAAATCAAAATTATGGGGTATATTAAAGGTATTGGCTGAATCTTTCAGTCCTATGAAAGGTTCTACCACCATATATAAAAGACAGGAATACCAGCTCCACCTGGCTTGAAGCTCCTACTAATAAAATAGGCATATTCACTTGACTTCCTACCTTCAGCCTATACATTTTTTCCAAAGTTTCATTATAGTAATTTTTTTTGTTGTATTTCTACTATGGCAAGAAGCCCCTCTCTTGGGATTAGCACCATGACTACTTGATTTGCTTTGAATAGTTCCTGACTCCTCTCCCTCCCCACCCCCCAATTTCATTGCTATCAGGTAAGGTCTCTGCTTGGAATAATTTACAATCTAAATAAAAATAGAAGATAGAAGAAAGGAAATATACAGATTACTTGCTGTTGGAAACAGAGGCATAAAGTCCCACTCTGTCAAAGCACTTAAGCACATGGTTGACTGCAGTAGTGCCATTCACATATTTACAGTTAAATCCCATCCCAGCAAAACACTTAATCATGTGTTTAAGGGGCTAGTCTACACTAAAGCACTACAGTGGTGCAGCTGCACCTCCTGAGTGGCATGAATTATACCGACACTACCTGTAATGTAGGCAAGCTCTTCTTTGCTCAGGGCATACAGGCAGTCTGTGGCCTAGCAGGAAGCTGAACCCAGATCTCCTCAATCCTAGTCCAGTCCCTTGCCTAACTGGCCTTATCTACCTAGTACTTACTATTCTGAGTACATAAGAGCCTGTATCAGAGAGATTGGAGAGAAACCTGGTTGCACGTCTGATCACTCTCAGAACCCAGAGAGAACAATAACCAAAAACTAACAGCACACACAAAACTTCCCTCCCTCAAGATTTGAAAGTATCCTGTCCTCTGATTGGTCCTCTGGTCAGGTGACAGCCAGGCTCACTGATTTTGTTAACCCTTTACAGGCAAAAGAGATATAAAGTATTTTGTTTTATTAACTTCTACTATTTGTTTATGACAGGTGTATCCTAAGATTTTTCTGTTACATGCAAATACAGACCTTTATTAAAGGAAAAATAGCACCAAATTTCATCCTAGCGCACACAAGCCTGTCAGTCAACACATGTGACCAAACCAAAACTCTTCTTCCCTCCAAGACCTTAAGTCTTTTTTCAGTCATATTTCTCTCTACTCATCCTTGTGCAAATGAATTCCCGTGTTTTGTGTTAAAGCAACTTGCATACTTGTCTCACTTACATTGGGCTGCAATTTCAATGAGGGACCAAAAGTGTAGCAAGGATCACCATCTGCATAGGCTCCCAGGCCTCAACACCTTTTCCCAGGTATACTGGCAGCAGGGAAGTTGAATGGCATAACAGTCTTTTCATTAGCTCTATCCTGTGGGAGGATTTCCTTTAGCCCCTTGTATGAACCTCCATGGACTAGTTAAACCAGCTTTAAAGCCAGATCGCATTGACAGTACAGCACAAAATGGCTGCACTACAGTGAAGGATTTGGATTATAATCTTCAAGTGATCAAAGCGTGGGTCATGGTAGTGAGTGCTATTTCCTGAGCTTTCTCAAGATGTAGTCAACAGATTCAAAGCTACTGATTTTAATTTCCTTAATGGACAGAGATCAACTGGTGGTTCCTTAGACACCAGTCCATCAAAGCATATAAGTACGTGCTTAAATTTAAGCATGTACTTAATCTCATTAAGTATGTTACTGGATCAGGGTCACAGATTAGTCCTAAACTATTAAGGGATTTGAAACTTGTTTAGAGAAGGGTTTGTCCCCTAATCTCAAATCCAGAATTACTCCCTGCTTCACAACTTCAGAGGTTTTCAAGTGTGTGTTTGAACTTCATGACAAGGTCAAAAGAAAGACACTCAGTAGATTTAATTGGCAGTTATATATTTGTTGTTCCTACATAATATTACTGAGACTGCATAATAGTTCTATTCTCTTCCAGTTAATTCTGGTGACTTATTGGACCTACGAAACTATACAGTGTCAAAAGAACCATCCAAATCTAGTTTAAAACCTGTTTGTTGGAATTGCTTATTTGCTTTGTCGTAAAAGTGCTTTGCTGCTCTAAAACAGTCAAATGACTGTTCTAACTTAAAATAAAATTAAAGAAAAAAATGAATGCATCTCTTAATGTAAACAGGAGAAGAAAACAAGTGACTTCATCTTCATAGAATGAGTTATAAATTTTGTAGTAGTTGACACTGAGCAATTCTGCTATAACATATTACTGTTCAAGCAGCTCAGAAAGGCGCTCAAGATCTGATTATTCAAAAAAAATTGCCTGTTGCCAGAATAACATGTCAGTTTTAGTCTTTGAATTTAACATGCAAATACCCAAGGAAATGTAACGCTGTCTTTGAAAACGTATTTGATATTCCTTTCAGAAATGACATCAGAATGATATAGATATCAATCTATAAAGAAAACATTTTAGAGGTCTAATATCTGATATTTAGACTACTTCAAGGGACAATATAGTTCCACATGGAATGTATGTGGAAAAACACTGTATAAAGAGTAATAGTAGATGCACTGAAGCTCAGTGGAACATGTTTATAGCATCTAGTTAGCATGCATTTATTGAGAATAATGTAGTAAATTAATTTGCGAAATGGCTTATTTAAAGTGCAAGAACAAGCATGTCCTCTGGGATGGATGTTCTTAAACTACCACACTCAAAATTAGGGAGCGATGGAAAATTTAGTTGCAATACAATTATCTCCCTACACTACAATGTTGAGTAGTAACATTGTTAGAGAGTCTGAGAAAATTAAGAGCCTGATCCTTCAAGGTTTTTGTATATATAAGTCGCGTTGATTTTATTATGAGTGCAAGCTCTTTTTTCATTAAGTACTTAAAGGAAAAAAATGCATTATATAATGTAAGTGTAGGAGAAATAACAGAGATTGTAGTTACTCTGGGGCTAAACTCATGAGTGCTTTACTTCAATTGCACTATTCAAGTTGCCCAATCTCTATTCGCACTAGTATGACTAACTCCTTCATATTTTTCCCTTGAAGCCAACTCAAAGCGGGAAGGGAGAGAAAGAGAAGAGTAAGTCAGCCCAAAGGTCAATGTGTTGGGAAGTTAAAGCAGATAAAACAGTGAGTATAATCAATTTTTGTAAACATAACTACAGAATAGTGACTGTGATAATCACAGTGTTTTGTACGAGCCCAGACTGGTGCTCCTTAAACAAGAGAATCCACTGACTTCAGTCTAACTTCAGTTTTCCTATTTAAGGTGGACTGAACTGGGTCCTATATCTTTCTAACTATTTCCATTCTTTGCCGATCAAATAACAGTCCCAAAGAAACCATTTATTATCAGCAATTAAAAAGCATGCTTTGAATTAACTCCTAGATGGAATAACAGATAATTTAAAAACAATCTTCTCCATTCTTTAATGCAACTGTCTTTTTAATATTAAATACTTGAAAAGGTAAGTTCAGCGTGTCCTGGAAACATGTCTCTAGCAACAGACTAGACCATCATAGTTAAAATATTCAATATTATAAGTATAACTCATTTTAGATGTTGCTTGATTACTTAGAAAATCTGCCTTAGGCAGTGTTACTTGATGATTCTCTCTGTGGCCCACATGTAATCTTAATTATTTTAATGGGTGAATGATTAGAAGTATTATCGGGTACTTTGTTAGTGAAAACTTTCTTTCTTCATGAGGGATTACCATTACTGTAAATGCATAATTCCACCGTGATGGGAACATAAGTGTTCTAGATGAATATAAATAGTTCCCTTTCCTCGTGTTTGTGATATTTGTTCGGCAGACACTAACCATAATTTTCGAGAAGTGTTATTTTTTTCTTACTATTAGACATTCTTATGGTGTATCACTGGGGTTGTGGGGTGCGAATAACGTTTTGGTCCTGCACATATAATAAGTTTCATTGATGTTACATTCAGATTTTCTCTGTTCCTTTGCAACTACTTGCAATTTTATTTAATTTTCTCCCCTCCTCCCTCTGATTTGTGTCATAGCAGTGATATACTATCAGCCTTGTACATGAAAATGCCTCGAAGTACAAATGAATGCAGAATATGGAAAGATAAAGTATTCTACTATTTCATTCCAATTAAGTATGCTTATAATTCACTATCGCATGGCAGAACACCCATCAAACTGAAACAGAGATATTGCCTACAAAGTGTCTAATGGAGTGATGGGCACAGTTTTGAACTCAGATTGTGGAGTGAGTCAGCACCACAATGGGAGTGTGGCATAGACTGGTTGGATATTTTGGGTTCATGAGGCTAAAGGGGCACACTGTGTGTGGCAGGGAACTCTCATCTAACTTTTGCTTGTGGGCCCAATCAAATATCACATGACACTCCTGATGTTAGATTCCTGAGCGGGATCTCTCTAATAAATGAGTTTAACTAGGGAAAAGTATTATTATCTTGGATCTCGACTATGCATGGGAATCTAATTTTGTGGGGGATAATGTGACCCCTCTTCAGGCGAAAGGGCTCCTTCCTGTGATTAGTGTTAAATGAGGAGGCAGATTTCCCCGCAATTCTGGCAGATAGTGGCTGGTACTCAGAGGAGGGGAGGCTGGTGGAAGCAATATGCTTGGCTGGCCTGATCAGTTCTGCAATGAGAGTTGGGATTTGATGCAATATTTTATTGTACATTTAAAAGTTACATGTTATAAGGATTTAAAAAAAAATAAAATAAAACCTTTTATTAGGTCTATGTGGCCACAATGACTTTCTAACAGGTTGCTAGGATTAGAATAGACTGATTTCATCATAATTACATAATAACCATAATTGCCAATCTGGAGGTAATGTGTATGGTAGTTCAGTGTGTCCAAGCAATTCCTGTTTTGCTTGATAGTGTGAGTGATGTTTTAGTCCCTGATTCTTCAGGCAGAGTTATACCTGTATGGAGCACCATTAAAGTCAATGGAGCTTCACACAGGCACATGGATCCACCTGCATAGGTCTGACTGCGGAAAAGGGCCATAATTTGTATCCTGTGATACATCTATTTTTTTTCCCCTCTGATTGTTTCAGTGTCTAACATTGCTAGATATTTTATGGAAACAGTTTTTGTATCCTCTGACTCATTTCTGGCTATGTTATGACATAGAAAGCATTACCACATACTCATTTTTTTGTTTGCTTAAATATTTATAGATTTTAATCTTATATTATTTCTAAAGAGGCAGAGATTTAATGAAAATGTAATTTTGCACTCTCTCCTCCTCACCCCCCGTGGGAAGAATATCATGCAAAATACAAAGATGAGAAAGGCATTTGTGTTGTTATAATTTACCTTCCAAACCTTAAACCAGCATAACTGAATGGCATTTATGACTTTTATCTTGGATGGATGCAGTAGGCAAATGTTTTATTGGGGACGGAGGGGATATGGAGGAGGAAGTATTACAGGAAATCCCAGAAAATGCATTAGTTTTGCTACTGGATGAAACTATGATCTAATTTAAGAATTACAGGACTTCTGATACCAGTTCTGGATATATTGCAATGGTTAATACAAGCACTGTATTTACGTGTTCTGTAAATTTTTTCCTAGACTCATTGGTGACCATTTTCTGATGTATCTTGCACAGGGATCCTACTCCAGTTAAGACTTAGGTACTAATAATATGCTGCAGCTGCTTCTAGCTACATGCTGCTTTCACTACAGCTGGGAGCAACTGAATTTCCCAGCAAGCAATGATTAGCATTTTGATCTTGACAAGCACTTTACTGTCTGAATACCAATGTCTCAGTGATTGTTTGTCACCAGGCAAGGCATAAGCATTTATTGCACATATAGCTTGTAGTTAGCTTTTGCTTACTGAAAACACTTGATCAAATACATATACACTCAAATTTAAAAGTGTATTAGGAATAATTTGCTCTGATTTATAGCCCTACAAAATTATAGTTTTCTGTGTCTAAGTATGCCCAGTCAACTGATTCCAGTATGTAATGCTAGAGGTCTGAAAGAGCACTTGGTGTCAGGAATCATGATCTAATATGTTCATGGTGCTCCTAGCTACATGCAAATTGACAATACTCAAGTGTAACCAGACAGCATTTATAGTCTGCAGATGAGCATAGTCTGAGAAAAATCCAATTATCCCTTCCTTGGTTGTTTGCCCTCATTATATTTTGTTTCGGGGTAACTTTTGTTACATTTTTAGAATTATTTATAGAACTAATATCAGTGGGTTTTACAAATATAGTAAGCAATATTCTAAAGTCACCACACAGTTGTATCTGAGAGACCACAGTGTTTCTCTGCTTTTTGCATAGTATATGTGCAAAATGAACTATAGAACTAGTTGGATTTTAAAATGGGTGACCACTTTATATTGTCTGTGTTCAATATGCAGCGGGGAAAAAAACTCTTTCAAAAGTGACTAGTGATTTTTGGCTGGCTCAAATTTTTGGTGCCCAATTTGATACACTTTAGATTGAACTGGGTTTCAGAAAGCAAGCACTCAGCACTTTCATAAAATCAGGCCCTTTTAAGGTGCCTCTAGATAAGCATCCAGATTTAGCATTCTTTCACTATTGACCTAAAACTTTCAAAGTTAATAGTTTTATATGTGTATGTACAGGTACATAGATCTATATTTAACATTTGTACATATGTATTGATATGTACCTTATTACCACAACTAACATAACTCATACACCACAACCTTAACTCTGTCCCCGGGATACCAGACTTCCATCCCCCTTTTACCAAATGATCTTCCCCCAAATCAACTCTCACATGCATGAAACATCCACCATTTAGTAGAATTAAGAGGTTCATTTGGTAAAGAGCTGGGTAGAAAGGCAAGGTTTAGGTAGCAGAGTTAAGGTTAGAATGTGTGGTCTGTGATGTCTGGTAACTGTGGTTGTGGAGAGGCATGTGCCTATGGATGAAAGAAAAGAGAGTATGTACACAAATCCATTTCCTTACTTATGTCGTTTGTCAATGTTACACAATGTAACACACCTATCTTCATCACAATAAAGTTGGTGTATGTGTGGGGTGGTGATTTTTTTTCCTCTATTTTTTTTGGTGTATATTTATAAACTGAGGGTACACCTGAAATACAGTCTTTCTTGTCACCCTATCTCAGGAAGATATATTGGAAATAGAAGGGTTTGGGAGACAGGCATCCCTTTGATTAGCTGCACAAAGAGACTTTGTTTGAGGAGTGTCTGAAAAGATTAGGCCAAAGATTTGTTTTTAGGTTGGAGAGGAGGCCTAGTACTTTGAAAGGAGACTTATTTTCTTTTAAAAATCCCATCTGTGATGAATGAGCTACTTCAGTTGAGGTATATGGTGTAGCAATAAGAAACAGAAGGCAAATCAGTTGCTCAAGTTCAGGGCTGGCCTTACCATGAGGTGAACGGAGGCGGCCGCCTCAGATGCCAGACTGTAGGACCCGGAGTGTAGAAAATTGTTTGCTCTTGGTGCATGTGTATTCTCTTTGCTCTAGATGCAGAGATCATGCAGTGCTGTGCTGGAGGAAGGAGGGCACAAGAGACATAACAGGCAGGCAGGAGAAAAGGAGATAGGGAATAACAGAAAGCAGCAGGAGCTGTAGGGGGAGAGAGGAGGAGGAGCCTCTTATGTACCTCTTTAGCACCCCCAGGAGCCTGGACTGATTTAACACCAACTTCTCAGGGAGCTTCCTGTTTCCTGCTGCTTCCCTGAACCCACTTGGGGAGAACAAGCAGTTAACTGAAGTAGTAGGAGCCACTTAGGCCCTTTAGACGCAGATATCTTCCCTCACTCAGGCCCTGCTACCAGCCTGCTTATTTGTCCCCTTCAACTGAATGTTGAGAGCCACTATAGCTGTCACAGAACAGCAGTCATGAGTGAAAGAGGAAAATGCCCCTCTGGGGCAGCATTCAGAAAAAGAAAGCAGAAGAAGCTTTTCTATCTAAGCAGGGTGGAGCTCTCCTGAAATACATAGATGCAAATGTTCATGGTGAGCCTTCCGGCCGCAGTGAGGATGTGAGTGGTGAGGAGATGCCTGATCTTCCAGTTAGTCAGAGTGCAGTGACCTGCCAGCTACTGCAGCATCCATATCTCCATCTCAAATGGATGTAACCATGCACATTCCTGAAGAAAAGTGTAGATCAGAGAAGAATGTGGTGGAGCTGCAAGAAACAGCTGCTGCTGAGTTTAGTTCCTTAAGTCTAGATGATCCAGGACTGTGGACCTACTTGAGCAGTAGGCTGAGGGACTTCTTTGTACTGCATGGGCCAAAGCAAGTGAAAAACTTCATGTTCCCCAAAGACAATGAAAATAGAAGTTTCCATCCAACACATTACTGGTGTGAAATCCCCTATGGTGACAAAACCCTAGAATGCTGCATACTGTTTTTGTTGCAAACTCTTCCAGTCTAATGTTCCAGCCACATAGGGTTCTACAGGAACAAAGGACTGGAAAAATCTGGCTAGAAATCTGGCATGCCATGAGAAGGCAGCAAATCACCAGACAGCATTCCATAGGTGGAAAGAGCTTGAGATGAGACTAAGGTTAAAGGCCACCATAGATGATCAGCATCAAGAGAAGATTGCATCAGAGACTCTTTACAGGCAACATTTCTGAAAAGGCTCATTGCCATTGTGAAAATGCTTGCTACCCAAAACCTAGCACTGTGTGGCACTTCAGATCAGTTGTATGTGCCAAACAATGGAAACTTCCTTAAAATTGTGGACTGATGGCTGAGTTTGATGCTGTACTCCAGAAGCATCTAAGAAGAATTACCACCCAAGAAATGTACACACACCACTACCTTGGAAAAACAATTCAAAATTAGATCATACAGCCAGGGCTGGCTCCAGGCCACAGCATGCCAAGCGCGTGCTTGAGCTGGCATGCCACGGGGGGCGCTCTGCCGGTTGCTGGGAGGGCGGCTCCGGTGGACCTGCCGCAGGCATGTCTGCGAACGGTCCACTGATCCCGCGGCTCCGGTGGACCTCCCGCAGACACGCCTGCGGCAGCTCCACCGGAGCCGCTGGACCATCGGACCCTCCGCAGGAATGCCTGCAGGAGGTCCACTGGAGCCGCGGGACCGGCGAGCGGCAGAGCGCCCCCCGCGGCGTGCCGCCGTGCTTAGGGCAGCGAAATTGCTAGAGCTGGCCCTGCATACAGCACATGCGACATCAGCCATATGGAACAAATGACTTCAATGGTGCATTTTGTAACAACAACAGAACCTAGTGAAAATGTCCCTGCAATGGTGATTCTCAGAGCATTTTCTAGAATTTATTGACATTGATGATATTACAGGAACTGGTATGACAAATGTGCTTCTTAAAAAGCTGGAAGATATGGGAATTGTGATAGCTGACATGAGAGGTCATGGCTACGATCATGGTGCCAACATAAGAGGAAAGAACAGAGGAGTGCAGACACGTATCCAAGAGTTACACCCTCAAGCTTTATTTTTTTGTCCCTTTGAACTTGGTGGTCAGTGGTGCAGCATCAGCTTCAAGTGAGGCTGCTGAATGTTTTAATGTAATTCAAAGCATCTATGTATTTTTCTCTGCATCAACTCATTGATGGCAAGTTTTGAAGCAACATCTGGGAACATCCTCTCTGACACTAAACCACTGAATGCCACATGATGAGAAAGTCGAGTGGAGGCAGTCAAGCCTATCAAACACCAAATTGGGAAGATAGATGATGGCACAGTTGCCATTATGGAGGATAATGCTATGACAGGAACTGTTCATGGGAGAACAGTGGCAGAGGGAAATGGAATCACCAGAAACATACATAACTTCAAATTTCTGTGTGGCTTAGTGTTATGGCATGACATACTGTTTGAAATAAATGTTGTAAGCAAGAGACTCCAAGATGTTGACCTTGATATATCTGGAGCAATGGAACAACTGGACAAAGCAAAGTCATACCTACAGTCTTACCGGTCAGATGAGAGATTTCAAAAAGTTCTGAAGAGTGCACAGAAGTTGGCAGAGGAACTTCACACTAAAGCACTAGTATAGACAATCCTTAGGTGTTTTTTTAGTGCCCTGCCACAAAAACCTACCCTGAGTTGCACCATTGCTGGCACTTGTTTCAATATGGATTCTAACTTTTTTCTAGTTTAGACAAGGACTTGGACAAGATGTTGGACAATATGTACCATTGATCTGATCTGGCATCTCAATATCTTTATTCCTATGATAATGAAATGAGGCAGTTAAGTTCCTTCATAATTAGTGGTTTAAGGACTTGAATTCTAGGAGTCCTTGTTAGTATTTAAATGAATTTTATTGACGTGCAGGTCAATATGAATTTGTCTAGATGCTGAAACAAATTTTCCAAAGGAAGTGCGTGTCTTGTGGTTGTGGACTCCCAGATTCTATTCTTGGCTTTTTGCACTCACTCAGTGTGTCATTTAACTTCTCTGACACAGTCTATCTATCTGTAAAATGACCATAATGATATATTACTTCCTTGCAAAAGTGTGAGGAGTAATGAAATGATTGATGTTTGTAAAGAGCTTTGAGATCTTTAGATGAAAAGGGATAGTTAATTGAGGAATATTATTATAAAGCAGGGCAATCTCAGAAAGTAATGTTCACTGGTGAAACCAGTGGAGGTATGTTCAAGTCTACATATAAAGTACAGAGTAATTCAATAACTTACATGAATTATCATAAAAGTTCACTAAATCATGAATCAAGTTAAGATCCTGGTCTCTTGCTATATTTGCAATTTTTATGAGTCAGCAGCTTTGTAACTGTTATCATCTGAATGTAAAATGATAAATTTATATTTAACTCTGCTCCAGAATGCATAAGAAATTATACAAGGTCACCCTTTTGAAAAATTTAGAGAGAACTGCATTTGGAATTTGATATATGTAACAATCAGCTATACACTTCAAGTTTATATTGTGCAATTTCATAAGGCAAAGTGTATTGCAAATTTTATCTGCCTTGTTGCCAATAAAGTCATTGAGAATCAGAGCTCTGACTCAAAGGTAGAGATCTAGGGCTTAAGTACATTCAGATGAGAAGATATACTTCTATGCAAATTAGTTTTACATCCATTTACAATACACATACTTCTTTCATACCTAATGGGTGGCTGCAGGTCAAAAGATCAAATTCTGTCTTAAAATGTCATGCCCTTACTATTATTTTTTTAGTCTTTTTTGCACTTGATGAAATATTAGTCTTCGGGGTCACTATAGAAGAAACACCTACACTCTCTGGAGAAAGACATCATACTGTTCAAGGCAAATAAGCCCTAAGAGAAGCAGTCTTAGCCCATGTCGGGCTGTTAAAACTCATCCTATCAGGACACAGTATGGATAATATAGGCTCTCACATCTTTAGGAAAGTTTGAAAATATACTGCCAGGATCCGAGCCTCGAAGGACTTCTGAACTCCAGAAGTTCTTTTAGGTTTGTAAAACTATTATGGTCATTTAAAAAAAAAATCTTTAACTTAAAGTAAATTGCATAAATTGCAACTCGGAAATGAGCCTTGGAAATGCTCAGGGAAGTGAGACATTGCTTTTAATAAATGCAAGCAACAGCTGGTGTGTTATGACACTCGGAAACTGATATATCTAGCTTGTGATGAGTCACACCTTAGCCCTCACTCCATGCATAGAGCTGGGCGATTTTTATTTTTATTTTCTTTTTGGTGAATCATTTATTACTTGAAAAATGCAGATTCAATTGACCCAAAACTATTGGCAAATTTATAAAATAGTTTCAGACAGAAAAGAAAATCAGGCTAGATTTACAGGGTACTTTGATATACACAAAACAGGAGATTGAGGAGCCCCCCATATAACTTTTAGCCTAGTGGTTAGGATGTGTGAGAGGGGTTGACTTTCCCCCTCTGCCTGATGTGGATCAGGGATTGGAATTTGGGGCTTCCTCCTACCAAGTGAGTGCCTTAATCACTAGAATAATGGTTATAAGAGGCTGGGGCTCCTCCACCTCTGGTTGTATGTGTGGCATCAAAGTCCCTTTGTGAATCTAGCCTGAAAGTTGTGTCAGAGAATGGCACTCTAGTCCAGTGGCTAAGGCACTCAAGTGGGAGAGGGCAGACTCAAGTCCCTTCTTCCCTGACTATTTAAATATTTATGTAAAGCAGAACTGTTTCAACCAGCTTGCTTGCTGGAGTCTAAAAATGATAATACTTCCATACAGTGAAGCCAAATCTATTTGGGGAACTCCTTGTAATATGTCCCATGAGCCTTTTGTGAAACTCTATTCATAGACTACATTCTCTCTATATAAAGCTTGAATTCAAGTGGTATGATTCTAAGTTGACATAGCTGGAAGTCCATTCCTGGATGTCATCTCTCCCCCACCCCGGCTCCCTTGAGCTCTGTATTCTATACACATATGATGGCACCTATAGTGGCTATGAAGAACCAGTTCTGTAGCAAAATTGTGAAGATATGGCATAGAGAATGCCTTTGTAACTCTCAAACTAGATCATGTGTTTGCTTTGCAAGCACATTAATAAATGGCTAACAGTTACATGACCTGGTTGTCAAAATTTGAAAGGTTTCAATTTTTTTTGCTAAAACTTCAGTGGAGGGAAGGGACTTAATCCCTTTTTGGGAACAGCTGTATTTACTAATATAGTTATATTTGGGGGGTGGGTAGGAATTAATTAATGTTTTTTATTGATAGATAATTGTAAATGTATAGATAATCTATAAAATATGAATTGTTTATTTCTAGTCTAAATGAGGAATATCACAGGAACAAAACATTTTGAAACTCTGAATTGTATATGCTTGTTGTGTACAGTTACACAAGGGAAACAATGATTATTCTAAAAACTAATTACTGTAAAAGTAATGCTTAGTGTAATTGTCCTTCCTGCGAATAATAAATGTCAGCTTTTAACAGAAAAGTGTGAAAAGTAAAGTTAGTTCAATATGTCTGAGATTAAAAACTCTCAGATGGTTAAAAGGGGGCTCTCCTTTTGGCAAAGGATAGTTTATCTTTTCAAAACAGAAATAAAAGAAGACTATAAACAAACATCTTATATCTTCCTGACTACAGCTATACAAATCCATTTCCAGTTCACACAATGTATCATGGACTTTCTTTTCAGAAAGAAGAAAGGCTTCCTTTCAGAAACCTTATAGCTAACCTTGCACTTAGGACATGAATTGCAACATTTAGGGCACAAATCAGCACTTTAAACACGCAAATGGTCCTACAGTGGGATTATTCACATGTTTAAAGTCATGTGTATCTCTAGACTGCATCCTACATTTGTAAGTAGTTTGTATGCACAAAATCCTGTGTTCACTTTCACATGAGCCCCAACTCCTTTGCTAATCTCTTACATAAACCCTGCTTCTGAATTTGTATTTGCATGAGTTTTCAGGATCCTACTGTTAACCTATAGCCCACAGAATTAAAGCTGACTGTTGCATGCAGACAGACAGCACAGGATTGAAAGTGATCAAATCAAAGGTATAGAAAAAAATTAGGCCTTCTCCAAAACAGCATGTTCAGAGGTTAAAATTTGATTTAGTGAAACATGGAATATGAAAATAAAACCAATAGGAAACTGCAGGGAAAAAATTAGTCATTATGCCAGTCACCTCATGTGAAGAGCTGTTTTACATATATAGGAGAAGCCAAAAACGACTGCTGTTCTGTTACAAACAAAAGTATGTGTGAGAAGAAGAACGTGATATCGTATGCTAACAGGCACTGTTGCTGGTAAAACGTGCCATGCACTGAAGATCTTCTCTTGCTCATCTTGAAATAATACATAGGGCTCAATCTGATGGAATAAGAGCATTTCGGCTGGAGGAAATTCCCCTTGAAGAATTTTCATCCAGGGGAGGGGGTGAGGGAGTTTCTTATTAACAAGTGGAATTACAGAAGAAATGTGTCTAAAATAGTATGTCACAGGCAAGATGGTGGCAGTCTTGCACTGGCCAAGTGGGGACAGCATAGAGCCAGTATTCCAAAAAGACTTGATTAGTTATTTCTGGTTTTAAGTGCCCTGATAAAATTACAGTTTATAGCTTTGTTGGCTGTGTTGAAATCAAAATAAATAAGATAAAACTTTATACAAAGTATCTTTCATCCCATGGACCCTGTCTGCATTCCATCTCTGCACCCAGTGAGGCTATCACTGGTTCAACCTTCCTTGGTGTTAGTGACCTTGGGAACCTGGGACAGATAAATTGCCTTGTGCTGCAGCCATTTTAATATCACATAGACTGGATCTGATGAGGTTTGTAGAAAACTTCCGTAGTGTAAACAGGATCATAGCAAGAAGATACTGTCTCAAACAGTGAGAACAGTCAGATTTGTAGAACTCTTTGAGCATGTAAAGTGGTATGTAAGTGCTGCATATTAATTATTAATTGATATTATTTTATTAGATTACAGAGCAGACTTCAAAAGGGAATGATGCAAGACCCATCACTTGAGACAATTATAACCAGACTGGATGAAGTACTAGAAAATATAGCCTACATTTGATAATCTATCATAATTTCAGAGCAATTGAATATATAACCCACTACCAGGAGGTTGTTTCTCTGTCTTATTTCTGAGAGTCTAAGATTGTTCCTTGATCATCCTTACAAGCAAATCTATAAGGATTTTTTCCCTCTATAACTGCTTTGGCTCAGCCCTTCTATGTATGGCAACTTCTTCCAATCATCTGTGTTGTGCAAAATTCTTTTGGAGTGGGTTAACCCGATAAGTGAGGAGATGTGTGAATTTGTGTTTGAAGCAGCTTTTTTTTCCCCTTCAGTTGGAGGCTCCCACTCCCTTCAGCATTGGTTCACTCTGCCCCAAACACTGCAGGGGGAAAAAATCCATATTATATAATGTATAGAATAAGGGCTACATTTTACAAGCCTTTTAGATATAATCCCAGAGCCTTAATTTTCCTCTTGTTCTGCGGGAAGGCAATGCCTTTTGTTTTTTTTAATGGAAATTTAGTAGTAGTCAGTAGTTACTCAACTTGTGGGTGGGGAGATTCCTCCCCTGGCAAGGAGGAATTTTAATTCTCTAAGCCTGTAATTGCCTGACCCAATCAGATCATAACATACTACGAGAATAACTTTTTAATAACCAAAATGTCGTCTTGTTGTCTTTGTGACATGGAGAATATAGTTGTCTTTAATATCCACAGTTTAAATCATGAGAAGACAGCATTTATCAAATAGGAGGCAGGGGCTATCCACTCACCATAAAAATCAAACAAAAAAGGGTGGTAATTAGTTGCAAAGGAAATGTGATCTTACAGTATGCAGATAAATTAGTGAAATCTGCTTTAAATAGGCTATATCTTCACTAAGCAATCAAACACACTGCATTAATTTGATATTCATCTTGTTAAATCTAGCTGTATGCCTATTAAAAATATAAACGTTATTTAAAAGTAGAACAGCCTATATGGAATGCTATTGTTGCTTAAATAATCATGGATTAATCACATGGGGGTCCAATTATCTCCTATACTTTACAAATCTCTGCCTTTGATATAATAAAATCATAAATATTTAACATACTGGGCATGCTTTGTTGAAATAACTAATTACAAATGTTATGATATATTGAACTTCCTTTACTGGAAATTTAACAGAAATATGTACTCCCAAGTAATTTTAAACATAGGGTATGTTTGTATTTTTTAAAATTCCATCCAATAGAATATATTTTCTACTCCAATGGTTAACCTTTGAGAAATTGCATTTCAGGGAAAACCTTCCTTTGGAATACCAAGGTTAGATTCCAGCCTCCAATCATGGATGCAAGTTGCTAGATAACTCCTCTCTCCCTCCACCAAATCTAGTACCATATCTAATGCATCTTACTTTGTGCTAGATCCCCAGAAAGATGTCATTGCTGCAGATTAATGATAGCAAATTTTAGTTAGAAGTCATCACTCCAGTCCCCCATTTTCCAAAGCACTTTATGCACTATGTGATCAAAAATGCATATTTTATTAAACACACAAAAGATATTTGCCATACGAAGTATATGATCCCTGCACAATGCCTGGCAAGCACAAGGTTAAAATTGTATGCAAGGCAAGCAGTAACTGTAGAGTAGGTCCCAGCAATTAGGTTAAATCGGATCAGGTAACTGATTTTCCTTGAGGGTGGATTTGAAAAAGTAGCAATAGAAGATCTAACAGAATGTTTAGAGACTAGAGGTTCCTCTTCTGACTTTGAGCTGCTGGAAGCTCATTTCTTCTTGGCCAAGATAAAGAGCACTATCAATTTTAGTGTCTGATGCTTCCTCTATGAGAGGTGGCCAAACTTACTGACTCTCTGAGATGCATACGAAACTATTCAGGAGTTTGAGAGCCTCAACCTGCCCCCTCCAGGGCGACACCTGCTGTGGCTTGGGGCTTTTGCCCCGAGATCTGTTGTGCCCCCCTCCCTAACCCTGTGGGGATAAAGCCCTAAGACCAACCTTCCCGCAAGACAGAAGCCCTGAGCTGTCCCCTCTGGTAGGCAGAGAATGGGGGCCTCTGTGAGTCGCATTTTAACTGTAAAAGAGCCAAATGCAACTCATAAGCCCTAGTTTGGCCACCCTGCTCTATCTGCTGTTTCCCCTGAAGATTCAAGATGACTCTAACTTCTATAATTTGATTCAGTTCTGAGTTCATGCTGCTGGAGGATCATACCTTTCAAAAAGGCCTTTGTGGTTGAAAGTGGTAGTTCTTTGTGGACCCATGTGTGCGTATCAAACGTGTTTTCACTGAAGTTAAGGGATAGACCTTGTGTTGTTCAGGATCAAGATCAGAACCAAACACTCCATGCCAGTTTGACTGGAGAGTTGTCTTTTACCATTTTGGGTGGGCCTGTGAAACAGTGTTTATCTCCTGCCTCTCAGAGTAAACCAGTCTTTACTCCAGTACTGTGCATCAGGCCTCAGAGTTTTGAGTAGGATAAATGTGATAATCTGGGGCTTTCCCAAAATTAAATGGTCTCCATTATACTAAAACTGGCGAGAAAGGATGCTCAGGTAGACACCAGCCTCCTGCTGCAGGACTAGAGTCAGCTTTCTTCTGATGTCTATACATACATTCCCAGTTCTTAGATGGTTGTATTTGTGTTCTGATGAGTTTTAGTATTTGTAATACTTTGGAAACTCTGATCATCCCAACCCCATTTGGTATTGGAAGCCCAGATGGGAGGTTGGCACTAAATTTTCTCTCTCTCACAGATAAAGAAAATAGAGTAAATAACTTGACTAAAGTCAAGTGAGTCACTGTCAGATCTCCGATTGGACTGGTAAGAGTCTCTTGCTCTTAGTTCACTACACACAACAGCTTCTCAGGCTGCTGAGCAAGAGAACTGGCTCAGCTGCAGGCAGGAAGCTTGGAGGAAACATTTTTGTTGTAGTGTTGGCAGCACCACCATTATAGTCTTAAATTGGCCTGGGGTCCTTGTAGACATCAAGGGATCCCTGGTCATGGGTTACGTGAACCAAGCCTGGGACCTGTGTGTTAATCATGCTGAACCTGAAATTGCTGAAGGATTCTTTGTGAGTTTTCCTTTAATACTAATGATAGGTTCAAATTTTCAAGGTTCTGTCATAACAAACTGGATTAAACTTTACTCTTAAAAAAACCAAAAACAAACCAAAAACAAAATGAGATTAAAATTGACATGATAGCTGCCTACCCACCAAATCAGTAGCACCTACTTGACAAGCCGTTGAAATAGGCTCTGCTTGACTGAAAAGTACCACATCCTTTTTCAGTGTGACTAATCGTTCTTAGGGTATCCATATTTAATCCTTCTCAATTTATCCCATTCTGCAAAAAAGCAACTTAGGCCTCCTAATTCAATTTATAAATTGCCACCATAGAAACCGCTCCTCTAAATATAGTATGTGGTTGTGATCTAGGGACCCACTGGTGCCAACAGGTAGAGGATAAGGGGTGAATACGGTTTTACAGGGATCCTCTGAGTTGGATATCTGTATCATAGTTCACCAGAGGGTCTCATGTGAGGTCTGTACCAAGAGCCACTAGTCCACTGGTTGTCATAATCATTGCAAAATGTATGTACAGATAGGATTTCAAATGTTATGTATCTATACCAAAAAATATGTTCTTAAAGTCTTGGAGTTGAGGCAGGTTACCAAGAGGTAAATGACATCCATCTGCCTGTTTGGCCATTTGTGTATCATATACCTTGCAAATTATGTCTATTTGTATACTGAGTCAGATGCAAGTTAAGAGATTGCAAAATCTAAAAGAGAGGAAATCTACAGGAATAAACTGCCAGGAGGCAGGTCCTGGTTATGAATAAAGACAGAGGATTGGCCTGGTATATCTGGTAATACAAAAAGACACTGAATCTTTCACCTAGGAGGCAAACTGACAGCATGTTTGTCTTATGAAAGGAGCATCACAGGCTACCTGGCTGTAAAATGCCGCCAGGATTTTGGGTAAGCAATAATCTACAAGACATGAGTACCTTGTTAATTAAGTCTAAGCTCTAGAATGAGAGTTATAATTTTATTTTATATATAACCATTTGTTTCCAATACTTGTACTTGAATCTCAATGCTTTTGTTAATACAACTTTTCTTGAATTTACTGTAAACATATCTAAGTGCTGTGTATTAAGCAGAGAGGTGGACTGTGGTGGAACTGGTAAGCTGAGGTGTACTGTTTTGTTGGAAGCAGTGACTCTGCAAATATAGTGAGTGTCCAGTGGACCAGGGACTAGACATTCCATTGAAGGGCTTTAGGTTTGAGATGTGCCAGTCACTAACCTGTACGATGACAGTGGGGCCTGGGAGATCTAAAGGAGAGTGCTTGTGTGGCTGTGGCCAGTGGAGTCAGGGAACTGAGCCCCTGGCAGGCACAGACAAGACTTCCTCATGCCCAGAGCAGGTGCTAGTGCATTGTCTCAGAACCCTGTGCCCCTGGGAAGCATTCACAGTGGTTTCAACTGTTGGATTAGGTGTCTGAAATGAGACACTCTCTCATAGCACTGTCTATCCCATCAGGATCAAAAGCACCAAAAGCCTATTCTTATGAGATCAGCACCACAATTTTGCAAATGCAGATGACTTGGACAATGGCACTGGAACAGTTTTTGGACTGGGGGTGCAGAGCTGCACCCCTCTTACTCCTGTCCATGACCTTCACCACCACCACTACACCAGGGGTCAGGAGCAGGGCTGTGGCTCCAGGAGGGGGAATGTGGACTGGGGTAAGGCGGCAGAATCTGAGGCCACAGCAAGGGGTGAGTGTGGAGCCCCAGGTGTGGGGCTGGCAGACGACTCCACATGGTCCTGTCCAGCCATGGGCTGGCATAAGAGACCCCAGGGCCAGCAACTGAGGTAGACCCCAGGTCGACTGTGGAGCACCTGGCCATGGGGCTGGCAGCTGAGCGAGACCCATGGCCGAGTGGGCCAGTGGCTGAGCAGGGTCAGTGGCAAGGGCATGGGGGTCGTGACTGGGACCCCAGGCTCAAAACCTGGTGGCGCACCCTTACTTCCCACACCTGTGGACTTGGATGGCTCAGGTAAGCCCAGGGCCAAATTAAAGCATAGCCACTATAGGCTTGTGCCTAGGGCTACAGCGCTTGGAGTCATGGGAATAGATTAGAGACTCTCTCATTTGAAAATGTGTATGTGTGTATCTATCTCTCATGGATGCAAAAAAAAACTTGAAAATATGACCCAAGTATATGATACTTCCTTCTGGAATTGGAATGTTTTGAAGCTTCATACCAATTGGTATGAAGCAAAGAAACTGATCTTCTAACCTTTGGGAAAAATTCTCCTCTACAGTCTTACACTCAATCACATGTAGAAGTCCCATTGTTCCTTTGTGGGATGAGTTCAAGCTAGGCAGCAGAGAGCCACAGTACAGATGGCTTAGTGTGAACTGGGAAGAAAAATTAGTCTAGGACTGAGTGAATAGTTTCATGAGCCATTTGAGGTTGGACAAAGCTCTATTGCATTTTTAATGCATCCAGCAATGGGTTATCTAAACAAAAGAATTATCGTGCCCCTTCCCTAACTTGGAAAAAAGAGAATAATCCTTTCAAAACTACTTGAGTATGAAATAGTCTCTTTTTATATAGGTATACAGTAGTGGTAACTGATGCCTGTGTGAGGGTATGGGTACACTGTAATCAGAGGGGTGATTTCAGTTTGGCATACCCATGCTAGCTTTAATCTAGCCACCAAGGCTAAAAAATAGACATAAGAACATAAAAATAGCCATACTGGGTCGACCAATGGTCAGTCTAGCCCTGTATCTTGTCGTCCAACAGTGGCCAATGCTAAGGTGTTTCAGAGAGAATGAACAGAACAGGTAATCATCAAGTGATGTATCCCCTTTTGGCCATTCTCACCTTCTGGCAAACAGAGATTGGGGCACTTCAGAGCATGGTTTTGCATCCCTGCCCATCCTGGCTAATAGTCATTGAGGGACCTATCCTCTATGAACTTATCTAGTTATTTTGTTGAACCCTCTTATAGTCTCTGCCCTTCACAACATCCTTCAGCAAAGAGTTCCACAGGTTGACTGTGTTGTGTGAAGAAATACTTCCTTTTGTTTGTTTTAAACCTGCTGCCTATTAATTACATTAGGTGACCCCTAGCTCTTGTGTTATGAGGAATAAATAACACTTCCTTATTTTATTTTCTCCACACCAGTCATGATTTTATAGACCTCTATCATATCCCCCCGTAGTCATTTCTTTTCCAAGATGAAAAATCCCAGTCTCTTTAATCTTTCCTCAAATGGATGCTGTTCCATACCACTAATGATTTTTGTTGCTCTTTTCTGTATCTTTTCCAATACATATATATGAGATAGCTGACCAGATCTGCATGCAATATTCAAGATGGGAGCATACCATGGATTTATGTAGAGACAATATGATATTTTCTGTCTTGTTATCTATTCCTTTCTTAATGATTCCCAACATTCTGGTCACTTTTTTGACTACTGTTGCAGGTGCCATTTAGTGGATGTTTAAGAGAACTATCCACAATGACTCCAAGATCTCTTTCTTGAGTGGCAACAGCTAATTTAGGCCCGATCATTTTATGTGTATAGTTGGGATTAAGTTTTCCAATGTTCATTACTTTGCATTTATCAACATTGAATTTCATCTGCCATTTTGTTGCCCAATCCATCCATTTTTGTGAGATCCTTTGTACACCATGTTCAGGCTAATGGTGCCACATCTTCACTGCTATTTTTAGCTGTGCTAGCTTGATTAATACTAGAACCATACGTCTAAAGTTGCAACTATATCTCCAACTGCATTGTAGATGTACCCTGAAGATGGTGTGAAACATCTGAAAGAGGTGTGAACTGCCTCATTCATCTTAACTCTGAAATCTGCTGCCATTGGAAGAAGCTTTAGATAGAGCTTTGATGGAGAGAGGAACCAGGGGGACAGCAGTTCAGGTGTGCTTAGATCCCCAGAGTTTCTTAATTTGGCCCTGAGTAAGCATCCATGCTTTTGGGTGCTTATAGGAACTAAACCTTTTGAGGTTCATTTGCCATTACTAATTTTAATCTCTCCTCAGAATCAAAAGGCTGAATAAAAAATGAGAAACAAAAGCAAGTTACCATTAACTAGATAATCTGCAAGTCTGAAATGCTACTGTCCTAACTATATTTAATTTAGGACTAATAAGGCAGTTGTGTGGAAATTAAATCCCAGTTGATTGTTGGAAGAGGTACCTATTGAGTATATAAAAGATAAATCTACTTGTCATGTAATTAATTCAAATCTGCAGAACCAATAAGTGTATGACTATATTCCTATTATTACATTACACTTGTGAGGAATGCTTAGCAATTTAATTAGCATTAACGACACAACTACAGAAAATTAGATATTAAGCATGCTATCTAATTAACTTGCTATATGGATTGCTTGTTAAATAAATCTTACATATCTAAATACTTTGTGCCAATAACAAGTCTAAACACTCCTCAGGTTTAACGCATTAAAATATGCATTTTTTATATTTAGGTACTGTGTCAACTCCATTAATTTATTATGATATACTATCACAGGGGGAGGACACTGATAGTGTTATATAGAACACTATCTTCCCACTGTGATAATCATAAGAACATCAAAACTGTGGTGATATTTTTTTTTAGTTAAATCAGTTCAGAAAAAACACCAGTATCTAGGGTTGTGTTTCGCAATTATTACTGGCACACACCAGGAACTACACACCTACAAGGTCTGTAACGCTCAGCACTGGTTTCTCTTAGTATTGAAACATAATATGCATTGACCTCTCAGGTTTTCTGAATATATTCACAGCAATTTTATTTTCACTTAAGAGAGAAATTGCTGTGAAATGATACTTCCTTCTGGAATGTTTTGATGCTTCATACCAATTGGTATGAAGCAAAGTATGAAGTAAAGAAACTGATCTTCTAACCTTTGGTCAAAACTCTCCTCTACAGTCTTCATTACACTCAATCACATGTAGAAATCCCATTGTTCCTTTGTGAGATGAGTTCAGGATAGGAAGCAGAGAGCCATAGTACAGATGACTTAGTGTGAATTGGAAAGAAAAAATATCAGTCTAGAACTGAGTGAATTGTTTCATGTGCCATTTGTAAGTTGGACAAAGCTCTCTTGCATTTTTAATGCATCCAGCAATGTGTTATCTAAACAAAAAAATTATCATGCCTCTTCCCTAGCTTGGAAAAAATTGAAAAATTCCTTTCAAAACTACTTGTGAGTATGAAATAGTCTCTTTTATATAAATATACAATAAGCAAACCGATTCAATTCTGATAATTCTCTTTACCCTCGAGAATCAGTGCACACATCCTGGTTGGTTTGAAAAGTCCCTTTTGGAAACAACACTATGCCATACAGAAAATCACTTTTCAGAAAAGAACTGTACTTCAAAAGTGCTAGAAGTATATATCTTTGGGAAGGATGCTACATTATCTTTCCTAGAACCACCACCTTTGAAGGGCACAAACTTCAAAGAATCTATTTGCTGTGGCTCAGTCAGTCATCAGGTTTTTGGCCTGTGGGTGGGATTTCATTAATTCACTATTTTCTACTTGAATCTTCAACCTACATTTGTTAACAGGTGGATTTAAGATAGTTCTAGTCAATGTCTAAATATTTTACTATATTTATGGTATAATTTTGATCACACTAATGTGTAATGTGTTTTGCTAGGCATTACTATCCTAGATATTGGTGCTTAAAACCAAGTTATTTCTAAGCATCAGTTAAATACTCTGAATGTTCAAAGTAATTGGCATCAAGAAACTGAACACATCAATATCTATAAAGAAATCATGCTTTGACTTGCTTTTGTAAAAAGCTAATGATAAAAATAAATCCAGTGGGTATAGCTAACTAGAAAGGGTGACAGTGATAAGAGCCATGTTTACTGAAGTGTGCCACCTGATTAATAGATGTGGATATCAGATTAAATGGAGATTTGAATACTTGACAGATGATGAAACCCCATAATGATATGCCAAACCATTTAGAAAATACTTTAGAACCTTTAAATCTAAGGATATTCGGAGGTTCTGCTTGTCACCAACAGATAGGGTAGTTTAGACTAATGGTGAAATTCTGGTCCCGTTGAAACTAGTGTTACTGCTAAAAATTCTGATTCATATATATGTGTACTTTGAAATGGAATTGACATTTTTTTATGAACACACACTTAGTAAAAATAATATGGTACAGTGATAGCACCAAAGCATTGCATTATTGCTCTTGTAAGATGTAGAGCTTTATACCACTACTCTAGAATATTGTAGCACTTTGTATTTATTAATTTAGGGCAGTTCTTGTTGACTGTAATGTGAATTCTGTACCCAAATCTGACTCTTACATGTTTTTCTGATTTATATAACTTCAATACCTGCAAGGTATGATAGGCAATGTGTTTATCTTGCTAATGATGGGAAAAAAAACAACTTATATTCAGATACTCACAGTTTAAGACACACAGCAAAGTTACCACCCACACAATCCATTATATTTTTATCCTGACAGTACATTAATTTCCTGATGCTAAATTTACTTTGCAGATTGATCTAGCTAATTGTAATATCTCCATTTGCTACAGCTGCTGATCCAGAAACTGTGACGATCTTGCAGTGTTCCAGTTAACCCACTCTATGTGGTATCCATCAACCTGTGGGGAGACCTGATATAATGGTATCATAAACAGATAGTTAAGGGTTAATGCCTCTTTCACCTGTAAAGGGTTAAGAAGTTCAGTAAACCTGGCTGACAGCTGACCAGAGGACCAATAAGGGGACAAGATACTTTCAAATCTTGGTGGAGGGAAGTCTTTGTTTGTACTCTTTATTTTGGTTTGTTCGCTCTTGGGACAAAGAGGGACCAGACGTCCATCCAGGCTCTCCAAATCTTCCTGAATCAGTCTCTCATGTTTCAAAATTGTAAGTAATAGCCAGGCAAGGCGGATTAGTCTTATTTTTGTTTTCTCAACCTTAAATGTCCTTTTTTTTGGCTGAGAGGATTTTACCTCTGCTTGCTGTAACTTTGAAGGCTACGGCTAGAGGGGGTTCCTCTGGGCTATAAAAATTTGATTATCCTGTAAAGTATTTTCCATCTTGATTTTACAGAGATGATTTTTACCTTTCTTCTTTAATTAAAAGCTTTTTTTTTAAAGAACCTGATTGATTTTTCCTTGTTTTAAGATCAAAGGGGTTTGGATCTGAGTTCACCAGGGAATTGGTGAAGTCTGTCAAGGCCACCCAGGGAGGGGAGAGTTTTGGGGGGACAGGAAGTGCTCCAGATACTAAAATTTCTGGATGGTGGCAGAGTTACCAGATCTAAGCTAGTACTTAAGCTTAGAAGTGTCCATGCAGGTCCCCACATTTGTACCCTAACATTCAGAGTGGGGAAGGAACCTTGACAAATGGCTTTAGATATTTTTCACCCTAAGAAAAAGTATATTGTTGCAATGAGAACCTGAGTGTTGATTTAGTACAAATGGCACTGAGAGACAGAAATTTATAGTGCACCTTGTGCGATTTATTTCTAGGTTCCAGCGAAGGAAAGTGTCAACAGTTTGTCAATAACACACACACAAGACTATTCAGTAGTTGGAGCTCTATAGAATGCTGCCAGCTGCTTAGGTTACGGGGTATATTTTTTCCAGGTGGTATGTACAGGATAGTCACAGCAATTGAGTTCTACTTTTCAGTAAAGGTATTTAATCACACAAACCCTGTGTGCAGCCTTCAAACTCGTGTTTATTTCTTACTAAGATCAGATCACCTCATGTCCAGGCAAGAGCCTGTGAGTTTGTCAAGTAACTCCAGTGTCTGGAATCTGAAACCTTGACATTTTTGTCAGAAATTCATTAAGTTTGAAGAGCTAAACATGCAGCATAGCCAAAAAGCATTGCCAAAGCTGGTGGAGGGTAAGAGGTGACATGATCAGTTAAGTAGCACTGCTCACTTTGGCGAGGGGACAAGAGTGGGATTCAGATAACAGATTTAATTAAATGAACCAAAAGCATTCAGTGTATTAATTTAATCTAGGTTAAAATGATTGTTTTATGTAAATGAAATACCAATTTATTAAGGAAAAACAAGGGCATTAAAGCTTTCTTTAATAAGTAAATGTGTACTGTATCGCTATTAATGCATTATAAATCAATTTTAAAAAAATCAATGTGTATTTAACATACAGAAGCTGTCTTGTTCATTGCAAATTAAACCCTATATTTTTTTGGTAATGAAGTCATTATTCTCCATTCTGTGCATGACCAGAACTCTCTGAAGTGTCTTGGATGTGCAAGGAGTGCGAGATTGGAAGTGGTGTCTGCTATCATGATTAGTCTTTGTGAAGGTAGTGAGATACTCCAGCAGTAAGTGTTGCACGAACAACCCTCATTTTCTACCTTACAGGAGTGTGGAAAGGGTAAATACATTAAAGATTGTAATGGTAATGGAGGCCATATAAGTACCTTAGATTCTTGTTGACTATAATGAGAATGGGGTTGGGACCGAAGTGAGTATGAAGCTTGAGGTCATGTTTGGGTGTTCTAGGTGTCAAAGATCAAATAGAACATTGCTCTTAAATATTCTGGGAGATGCTATTGGGGACCCTCGGTGTGTTTGCTCACACGAAGACCAAACACTCGCATCTGTAATTTTCACTTCATGCATCTGAAGAAGTGAGGTTTTTTTTACCCACAAAAGTTTATGCCCAAATAAATCTGTTAGTGTTTAAGGTGCCACCGGACTCCTTGTTGTTTTTTGTGGACACAGACTAACACAGCTACCTCCTGATACTAAAGACCAAACAGACACTTTCCTTCAGTCTGACTTTTGTTTTGGATTAAGAAAACAAAAAACAAAAAAAAGGAAAAAATGTGAAGTCTCCATGAGAGTGGTGTGGGTGAACACATCTCCCATGGTACACTGCACACTAAATTCTGCCTGTTAAAAAGATTGCCTACAGCTATTGCACTTCTAGACACTTACAGTTCCCAAAAGGCAAATCATGACATATGTACAAGTTACCTCCATCCTGAGTATATGCATCTTGAGGATAAAACAGGCCTGGACAAATACATGCCTATCCAAAATATTTTAGCTTAAGACTGATATTTTGGCAGGAATTGCTAACGCACTCAAGATTGCCTTAAATTTTACAATTTCTGTCAAGTGCAGCAGCTGTCATTGTCTTAGCTGCAGGCAGTGCAAGGGGAAAGAAATGTTGTCTGTACAGATGATTCCCTTCCAGGCAGGTCCAATGAGGACAGTCCTTAAATGCCATCATTGTCTGAATTCACTAAAAATAAGTGAAGTATAATTTCTCCCCTGAATGACAGAGGAATCCTGCAAGGGAAAGAGGAGAGGGGGAATACATGCTGAGAAGAATATTTTAGATTTCTACTTTCCAAATGTAGTCAAGTATGCCTTTAAGCCAGATATATTGGGTCTAATTTTTCACTCACTAACACTACTTTTATACCAGTATAACGCTGTGTGGACTTCAGTGACTTACAACAGGATAAGTGAGAGGTTAATCAAACATCCTAATCCTCACGCTCTGGCTGCCAGTTATGCACAAATGTACGTAATGTACATTTAAACGGCTTGTTTTCTCATGGATGAGGTTTCCCTGTGGTCAGGTTCTTCAATCCCAGACTCAAACTTGGCCAATTTTGAGACATCAGCAGCCTTCTTTCATTTACTCTGCATTTGTGATCTGCTTATATAGCATTGCAGGCTTCCCTAAAGCCTTTGCAGCTCTTACCCCTTCCCCCACCCATGTGATTTGTCTCTTTGAAATTTTAGTCTAAGCTTCCAAATCTACTCAGGATATAGCTTGTCTGGAAAAGCTTCTCTAGAGAACAGATTCTATCTGGCTTTCCCCTTCCTATCTCCCATCTGCTCTGTTTTCAGCTGTGAGGTTTTAAACACCAGCTAATGGCACTTACTTTTTTATACAGTGGAATCAATCCTCCTCTGCAGAGAACCCTGTAATACCACAGTAATCTTGGAGATTCAGGAACAGATGACCCCACACACACACCCAAGCCAGGCAGAAAAGAGAGAGACTGGCCAGCTAGGAAGAAGAAACATATACATTCAATCACCCATGTATCTTCCCCCACACCTTAAACACTTTCTGTGTGAAGAGAACATTGGGTTGTCACACTCTCTACATGCAAGTGAATACTGTTAATATGAATTTGCTTCTATGGTGAAGGTGCCAGGATGTGTTGACAATGATTCACATTCGCTTCGGGTTGGGGGGGGGGGGCTAATTCATCCTTGCACAAGCTCAAAGAGGTTTGGACCTGAGGGCTACATTTACTTGTGCCCCTTGTTGCAATGGTCATCATGAACGTTGTAGGGATCCCCCTGCATGTAATTTTTGGCTTGCCCATACCCTGCCATTTTCCAGGGGCTGTTGCAGGGCTGCTTGTCTGCTTTACGTAGGTACCCCCCTGTATCAGGGTATTGCTGCAGTGAGGGAAGTGGATAACTTTATGACTGCCCTGTGCAATGGGAACCTGTGACAATGATGAAAGTGGTCCAGATTTTTACCTAGTCCTTTGGCTCGTGAGCCTTAGAACATGCCCCAGGTGGATTTATCGTGAGACTTAAAAATTGTGGGAGTGAGGAAGGAAG
Source organism: Gopherus flavomarginatus (assembly GCF_025201925.1). Lineage (NCBI taxonomy): Eukaryota > Metazoa > Chordata > Testudines > Testudinidae > Gopherus > Gopherus flavomarginatus. The sequence continues at coordinate 15,088,373 of NC_066630.1, read as the reverse complement.
CGTTTTGCTATGTACAGCACTGAATGACTTGCAAATGTTATGGAAAACCTTTGTTTCATTATTGGTTTCAGGGTTGTGCGTGAAGCTCAAGCAAGATGGTGGATACATGGTTACCGTAATGGTAACTGAGTATCAGCTCTGTGATCAGGCTTGGAAGGGTTAGATCATCAATAAATGTTGATTTCACGATATACACTCAACTTGATTACAAATCTTTCCATGGATGATTATCAAAATGTACAGTCAGGCAAAGTAAGAAAAATGTGGCTTGACAACTTATTAGAATTTGATTTAAGGGTTTTTTTCACTTTGTATATTTTTTGTGTTGATTGATTTGTGTGTTAAAGGTTATAAAGCTTTAACAATTTGAATCTCAATGTCCACTGTCATTGAATAGTTGTTTGCCCCGTCTCCTCTAATTTCCTGCAATTGTAAAAATGTAAATTAATACAAATAGAAAAAATCTCAAAATGCATAATTTTGCACAGTTGTGAAGATGTAAATAGACAAAATAGAAAATGCTTAAAATGAAAAGCAATAACTGTCAAAATTATTTTTAAAAAAATCAAATTCTGTCTGTGACTAGATTACATACAGGCACAAAGTTGAGTGTGTTTTTGTCTTTTTTTCCCTTTTTGTTTGTTTTTCCTTTTTTCTGTTCATGCTCAGAAGTACATTTGATTTCCTCTTCCATTTCAGAGAAACACAGTAAATTAGATTCCCAGAAAGAGTGAGTTCTTTATTTTGTTGTTGTTTGTTGTAAAGTTAAATAATATCATAGAACTACCAATGCAAGTTCTCTTTATTCTCTGCTATCTGCAATAACCCAGAAAGACTTTAGCAGATATTTTGGTTTTATTTTTTAATGGGTACAGCACACCACATCTTGTACAAAGACAATACCTTTGAGCCTAGCAGTAATTATACCATGTCACATGAAACAGTTTAATTTTCAGGTATTCTCTGTGTATTGATATTTTTCTTTTCCTTTTTTTATTTTCCAAACAAATTCTGACAGGACAGAAGGCTAACTTCTGGTATACTGTCATAGCAGTGTCTTCTGCTGGTTTAATAATAGTGAATTCCTACAAAATATTTCACTAGGGGAGCTATATCCTTTTGAAAGACTTGAATATGAATTATATGAGCCAAAGCATGAAAAAAATATTATATTTAGCTTCCTCAGAATAGATTTGAAGTCCTTTCAGAGTTGCAACAGGAGCCAGTCACCGATTTTCCTGGATAGGACAGAGGGTTAATTGAACAACACCAAACTGTCTGTCTGTGTAGGGCCCAGTGAAGAGCCCTTGTGACATGGTCAAAGTATCAGGCTTGGGAAATGATCCATGCGAAAGCATTCTGAATGGACATGAGTGGGGCAAGATTACATTTGTGAAGGCCAGGGAGAAAGATGTAGCAGTAATCAAGATGCAAGATGGAGAGCTTGGATAAGAGTTTTAGCCATGTGGACAGATAGAACAGCTATAGAGAGATGATGAAGAAAGGATCAGCAAGACTTAGTTAGAGCTTAGATGTGAGGATCTGGAGAGAGAGAGGTCTAACTCAAAGATGATACCCAGGTCCTGGTTTTAGGACAGGAAATTCTCCACAGGGATTGAGAAAGGGGATAGTGAGGGGAGGTCTTTTCTTCTTGCAGGAGGGGAGATTAGGAGCTCTGTTTTAGCCAGGTTTAGCTTGACTTGGCCAACAGATTTCCATGAGATGTAAGACAAGCCAAGATTTTTGTTTTGTGTGCAGTGTAGTTGTAGCTGTGTTGGTCCCAGGATATTAGAGAGACAAGATGGGCAAGGTAACATCTTTTATTGGAGAGAGAGAGAAACAAGCCTTTGAGCTTACACCGAGCTCTTTGTCAAGTCTGGGGAGGGTACTCGGAGTGTCACTGCTAAATACAAGGTGGAACAGATTACAAGGTGGAACATGTTTCAAAGGACTGTTCAAGGTGAAGTGGCTTGTTAACACCCCCCTGTGACTAGAGGGTGGTATTGGGCCACCTCACCTCGAATGGTCCCTTGATATTTGTGTTAACTATTTATCCACTGTGCACTTAGCTGTGACACTCTGAGGGCTTGTCTATACTACAAAATTAGGGCGACTTAAGTTAGACCAACCTACAGCCACCGCAGCAATTAAATTGGCTGTTAGTGTCCACGTTACCTTCTTCCTACTGGTGGTACGAATCTTCACCAGCAGCACTCATACTCTTTTTGAACATTTTTGTTTCTTTCTGTTTTTTGATTTCTGAGGGGGACACACAGAACACAATGGAGTAAAGCAGGAAAGATGCTATCATGAAACAAAAGTAAATGGGTCAGCTTACAGGTAATGTTTTGTGTTTCCCCAGCAGGAGCCAGTGGCATCACAATCACTGAAAACAGAAAAGTGATCTTTATTTGGATCAGCTATATGCGATGTCACTTACTCATGTTAGGGAAACACAAATCCTGATCTTGGCAGGCTGAGAGCTAATTTAAAAACTTTTTAGTTTTGAAATGTTACGGTTTGTAATTGTAAATGCAGCTGCCTAGTGGATTTATTCCTTTTCCTGCTAGGCTCCATGGGAGATTGGCCATTGACTTCTGTGGGGGAAAGAACAGACTAGTTCTCTTCATTCTTTACCAAAATAATCATTTTTTTAATAAGCTTTCTGGTTTGGCTTCAATAGGGACAGTAAATATGCTGTTCCCCATCCTCAAACATGAGTACTTACACCCAAGGAAATCTGTGGGGTAGAAATGATGGTAACTGTGTTTTGCCCTGTTTTTTTTTTTTGTTTTTTCTGCTCATAGAATAATAAATCTACTTTTTTGTGTTTTAAATTTAAACAGTTTCTTTTATGTATTATTCCTGTAGGGCCAGTAGACTGACTGACTGTAGTGTCTAGTAAACACTCAACTTGGTACTACACAAAAAGCAATACTATGTATATTCAGGATCACTCCTAGGATTTAACATTTGAAATCACTTTTCCATCTGTGTGCTTTAAAGCCTACAAGATGAATTAGAAAACCTGTGACGATATCTAGAAGAGGTTTCAAAAACAAATTAAAAAGCAATGACAAACACAATCAAATTTCTTTTTTGTCTGATTTTCTTTCACCTGCAGATAACTAGAAAAGCCATCAAAGAAAGAAACACATTAGTTTCTAATTTAAAGTGACTTACTGTAGGAAAGTAATCACGAAGCCTCTAATGATATCTTTTTGACAACTTCCTAATCCTTACAAGTTGTTTGTAAGAGCTGCATCAAGACATCTTATTATCAATGCAGGGCTCAACAGAATAATTCAAAGAAATGCACGACCTGTGATCATTTAGATTAAATTGTAACTTTTAAAAGCACATCTACAGATATCTCCTTGCAGCTTAAAACAGAATCATACCTGCTGGCTTACTTCTATCATAAACATCATATTATGTCAATTGCCCAAAGGCCATAAATAATAAACAGGCAAAAATAGCAGTGAACTAAGTATTTCACTTGAAGCAATAACATACCCCATTTTACCGAATTCCTTGTTCATTGTTTACCTCTCTGTGTGCAGTAATCAATGCCATAAATATGTCAATGATGGGTTGTTTTTTCTTTCCCTTTTTATCTGTTTTTCATTTTAAATGTATTCTTCTGTTTTAAAAATAGTCAGAGAAGAGAACGTGCAATTAACTAACATTGAGTTGTTACTAACATGTTGATAGGCATAACTACAACTCCTACTATTTTTCTCATTTAGTTAATATTTCCCAATGTACTTTACGATAAATAGGATAACAGTATAAACAATGGCCATATAAAGTCTTGCTAACTTTACCAAAGACAGATAAGTAGGTTTCCTGCATTATGTGCAGTAATCCTTTGCATTTATTTGCTTATAGGAAATTGTGACCCTCAGAACCCCTCCGTGTCAGCTGGCAGAGAGCCCACCCTTCTGTAACTCCTGTTGGGCCTGACACGCTCACTACGCCAAACACGAGGCTACAAACACTGTTTCTCCAGCTGTCTTCTAAATGGCCAACACATAGGGAATCTCATGTTAACTACAATAACACATTTCCAGTGATCATGGTTTTTGACTTGGGAGCTTATGAATTTGAGATGTCAGTAACCAGAAAGTGGTGCTGATCTTCTGAATTTCTCTTGTTGGATGAAAAGCTGCACCTGTAGGAATGGATTCTTTATTGCTCAGTGTAATGAGGCAATTCTATATTATAGCTAACACCTAAGGAATTTTAATTTTCTATCTGTAAAGGAATGGGTGAGGGATGTGTTTTCCTAACTGTTACTGAAAGAGGGTGAAATCTACAACTTGTGGCCGGAGATGCGAATATGAATTGACTAATTTGACCTTGTAAGGAGGTGCCCTGGCTCCCCGCCGTGCCTGAGAGGGATGAGCCAGAGCAGGTGCCTCAGTGGGTGGAGTCAGCACTGCCTGTCCCCGCCCCCCGGAAGTCAAGGGGCGGGACAGGAAGTATAAAAGCCCGGCCCCAGCGCTCAGTTGGGAGCAGGCTGCTGGAGAGGACAGACGCTGGTGCCCGGGCTCCTGCCAGGCCCAGCCTGCCCTGCGCCCACTATCCAGAGGAGCACTGGCCTGACCTGCCCCTTGCCCAATATCCAGAGGAACGGTGGCCAGACCTGCCCCGCGCCCACTACCCAGAGGAGCGCTGGCTGGACTTGCCTCAGACCCGGTACCCGGAGGAACGTCGGCCTGACCTGCCGTGTGCCCGATACCCCGAGGAGTGGCCTGAGCTTCCCCACGACCGGTACCCGGAGGAGCCCATGGTCTGGGACCCCCCAGACGACGCCGGCAAGGACCAGGTACCCAGAGAGGGGGAGGTTGGAAGTGGCCCGGGGGTAGCCGACCCTGGTTTGGCTCCTGAAGAGCCCGAACCCATGTCAATGTGTTGCGGCCAGGATCCCCACTGACCGCAGCGGGTCTTGACCGCTGCTAGGGCCCCGGGCTGGAACGCAGTGGAGTGGGAGGGTCTCCGTTCCCCCTGCCCCCCGTAACCGGGTGGCAGACTCCCCCTCTTCCCGCCTATTGCCACTGCTCTGTCCTGATCGAGAGGGCCAGAGCTAACTAGACTTGTGTTTGGTGCCCTGCCCGGACCAAGGGCTGGGCCTCTTTGGCTTTGCCACTGCTCTGCCTTGATCCAAAGGGCCAGGGCTAACTAGAACTTTTACTGCCCTGCCCTGCCAAGGGCCTGGGCTGATACTGTGTTTGCTCAGCCCCTGCTAGAGGCCTGAGCTTGAACTGCTACTGCCCCGCCCTGCCCAAGGGCTGGGGCTTATTTACTTTGAGAGCCCCGACCCCGGCTAGAGGGCCAGGGCTCTACCTTGTTTGCAGACCCTGTACCACCCCTCAGCACCTGCGGAGGGGCTAAGCCTACCCGGACTGCGGTGTGTAAGGAGGCACCCTGGCTCCCCGCCGCGCCTGAGAGGGACGAGCCCTGACACGACCGGCTTACAGACCTGTAAGGAGATTTGTTTTCTCAGCCACTCCCAATGTAACAAAATATCACAGGCCATATCAGTCCTTCAGTAAGAGCTATCTTTTAATACGATGGAGTGGGGGAATAGGTGAGAAATCAGAAGCCTCAAAGGAGTTGGGCACCCAACTAGTATTGAAAATCAAAAAGAATTAAGTGCCTAACTCACTGGGGCACTTTTGATAATCTCACTCATATGTAAGGTAGGATTTTCAAAAATAGTGTCTAGCAGTTTTAAAAGCACAAGAGCCATCAACTTGTTCTCCTAAATCATTCAGGTGCTTTCAAAAATCCTCCTCAATTTTTTTGAGTATACAGTGAATAGACATGAGTGAATAATGGGCTTTTCCAGTTCAGAGGCTGCACTAAAAAACCCACCCAGAAAGTCTGATTTGGTTGAAACTGAAACAAATGTATATTTTAGCTTTTTGGTTGAATTGGAAAACTAAAAAAAAAAAAAAAAAAATCAATTCAAATTGACCACACCATTCTGGATAGACTCAAAACTTTTTTTTCCCCCTGGTTTTAATTTTGACTGGGCCATTCTGAGTATTTCACCTTTTTGTGTTGGCCACATTTGAAATTGAAACACCAGTTTCAAGTCAAAGTCAAAATAAAATGTTTTGACTCTCCTTAAATTTGTTTTCAACCAAAAGTACTTGCTGAAGGATCCCCCCCTCCAATGCATTTTTGATGGAAAAACAATTCATTGAGAAAAATTTCACCCAGCTCTAACAGTGATCTTAAGGAAGGGGAAATATTCATCATGTATAACTATTAATATAAGAAAATATAATCCCAATAGTCTGGTTTGTGCCTTTATAACATTTTATGTTTACTGTGAATCTTTTTACATAGTTTTAATCAGGATCCTGAAAGAAGTGATGCTAGCCCATTGAAGGCCCTAAACATGAATATTTTGGCGTGCCCCCCCAACACATAGTAAAAAAAGTGAATGGGAGGCCCACTGAGCTGCTCAGGGTCCTAAGCAATTGTTTAGTCTGCTTAAACATTGATGCATGTACCTAGAATTACTTATGTGAATGTTGCCATTGAAATGTGCACTAAGTGTTTGCAAGGTTGGGGACTTTGGTACCTGTTTGACATTTGACTTCGTTCATTAGTGGTGCTAGTCTAGAACAAAAACAATTCTCTTTTCAAAGGATTATTATAAGCAAACGTATTATCTAAATTATAACAAATAAAAGAGTAGAAACAAAAAAGAAAATAAGACTACTGGATGATATATAAGCCACTTCTGAGATTAATTTATTTTGTAACAATGCCACTTAAACTCATTGTTCACATGGAGAATCTATAATTCAAGAGATGTGAATTTTAATTGGCATAGTTTAAAACGCTTTATTACCAAGTTAGCCAAAATGCAACACTTCATGGGATTATTTAGATGGTCATTAGGCTTAATAACTCAAGGAGTGAAATTATCAAGAATATATCAAGGGCTGTAATACAAATTAGTAAAGGCTAGATTCTGTTAGCTTTTCCTCAATTGTCCCATTGAAATCAATATACGGCCTTAAGTAACTGAGTTAAGAAAATATGAACAATTTGTGTAAGAGAGGCTGTTACTGTGTGTATGTGCATTTTTCTGCATGAATATATAAATGCTTTATCTTCAAAGTAAATCCATATGCAGATCATGTGGAGATGAGACACTCACATAACCTTCACTTAAATTAGTGATATGCGTATAAGTCACAACCTCTATAAAAGGATACAGAGAATGGAACTGAGTGAAATAGCTCAGAAATGCCAAGTCAGTCTGAACTCGAATAAAAAGCTGAATTTGCTTAGCACATATTGGTGCTCCTTTTGTTTTCATTTTCCATGAATAGTCTAGTGAGTGACTTGACTGATAGAAACAGTTTGTGGAAACATGACTATTGGATAATAAATCCTGAACTCCAATTTTGCCATCATGACAGTATTTGGACTATAAACTTAATTTTAGGAATTACTTTCATGCAATTAGGGAACATTAAAAAATACTATCTGATTATGTGGAATGTTTCTCATTCAAAACTAATTAACACACCTTGTTTTACAAATTTTCAATAATTGCAACAAAATGCTAATACACCGCAGGGAACAGACTTTATACTGTGTATCAGTTCCTATGTGATTTTCATACAGGAATGGCGGAAGTAAACATAATTTTAAAAAATATGGTAAATGTAATTATAAAAACACATATGTAGGCAGAGGGTACTGGACAAGTATAGATCTTAACCTTACTTTTAACTCATTTCTAAAATATTGGCTAGATGTTAACAGGCTGTTGACTCAAACATTTGATCAATCCTTCTTAAATGAAAGAAAAGTGTTTAGTTTCTTTTCAGCTCCAAATCTTATTAAACCTTTACGTATGGTGTTACGTTTATACCCAATGTATGCTGTTGACTTAACACTCTGGGAGAAGGGAATGCTACTTCTACAGAAATAGAAATGAATTGGTCCCTGATCCTATGAAAAATTTATGCATCTGCTTAACTTTATGCTCGGTGAGTAGTGTTATTGACTTCACCTTCCTTGGAATCTTTCTCTCCTAGACAAAACATTTCATTGTTTCGTTCAGATGGTGATAACTGGTGCTGCTAAAAAAAAAAATCAGTTAAAAAGAAATCCGGAGAGGGGAATACCCAGTATAACTTTTTTCAATCATCCCTAGTGATGACAAAAGTTATTAAAACTTTTCTATATTTTAAATGCAAGAATGTGTGGTATTGGAACAAACACTCAGATTTTGGAAATATGGATTAATAGCCTCCAAAAGCTGAAGTCATCTTAATGCTACTTTTTTTAGAGTGTATTTTTTCCATTTATGTGAGAACATATATGAAAAACTGTTTTGTTGGGGCAGGGGGAGGGGAAGTGTTGCACACTGCATACAGCATTCTTGTAGCCTGAAATTCTAAATCCATTCAATTGTGAGTGGATTTATAAAATTTCTTAGGTCTCTCTAGATTGAGGGTTCTCTTTTTGCCCTCTCCATTTCCATTTAAAGTATGTAGCCCTTTGAAGCTCATCATTCTTGTCATTGTTCTAATGTGACAGAGATCACTTGACTGTGGAAAGGCTACAAATTCTTCAGTGATTAAATTCTAGATCACATGCTGATATTTTCCTCATTCAAAATACTATGAATATCAGGAACAATATTAACACTACAACTTAGTGATATTTTGTCATGAAGGTAATAGTTTGATTTCTATACAATAAATATACCTATAGTATTCCACCACCTGTGAAATTTGAAATGTTGCTGAAAACCCCAAATCTAAGTTTCAAGGGAAAATAGTTCACAAAATGACATGCAAAGTTCAGAACTTTACTCTAAATAACATTTTCTTTAAAACGAGTGTCATAATTGTGTCTCTAATGCAGGGGTAAGCAACCTATGGCTCGTGTGCCAAAGGCGGCACGTGAGCTGATTTTTCAGTGGCACTCACATTGCCCGGGTCCTGGACCCTGGTTTCAGGGGCTCTAATTTTAATTTAATTTTAAATGAAGCTTCTTAAACATTTTAAAAACCGTATTTACTTTACATACAACAATAGTTTAGTTTATATATTATAGACTTATAGGAAGAGACCTTCTAAAAACGTTAAAATGTATTACTGGCATGTGAAATCTTAAATCAGAATGAATAAATGAAGACTCGGCACACGCTTCTGAAAGGTTGCTGACCCCTGCTAATGTAAATAATCTATAATGCTGAAATGGAGAGTACCAGTTTACTGTTACAGGGATAAATTTGGTCATAAATGAGGGATGTAACTTTTAGATGGGAGGAAAGGCGATGTAATTATTGATGGTGATGGACATGGCAAATTTGGAAAGTTTGATTGAAGGTTCAAACTGATTCTTACTTTGTCCAAAATTCTCCTCTTAAGTCTAGATATATGGCCTTTATTGTGATCAGTGGGAGTTCCATGGGCTGATGAGATGAAAAACAGAGCCACATATTGTCTATTGGCAAAGACTGATACCTTGATACTTGTATTTGAGAATCTTAATATGCGATTGACATTTGACTGATGATTGAATATTGAGCATATCACTGCTCATGTGTCTCTTTCTCTCTCATTCACTCACACAGGCCCTAGTGATGTTTTTATTCTGTACATAATATGGATTTCCCTTCTTTCCTGGAGCAATTTCTTGAGAGTGGTAAAGGCAATCTGGTGGCTTTTCAAGGGGTAATATATATTTCTTTGGGATCACTGCTCTCTGGGTCACTTCTGAACCTTCAGATTAAATGCCAGTACACACGTTACAGCAGCAGTGGGAGCAGGAGCCTATTTGTTCCTGCTGCTGAATGGTAATGAGAAAGGAGTAGAAATAATTAAATCAGCTATCTTGAAAGGATTTGGGGAACAGGTCTACCTAGCCACCTTCTCCACTACACTCAGAGTAGCAGGAGTGAAATAATGTTCAGAACAAGATGAAGCATTTCATTGTAGGAGCTATAGTTAACATACACCATACAGCTGTAGAAAAGGAAAAGATAAATGTGTTCTGCTTTATTGTATTCAATTTTGATATATCTATCATAGTAGCCTTAGCTGAACAAAGCGTGGATGATATCCAAGATGAACAACATACGCCCCTCCGATATGATCATACATCAGATGATCTGACTTCTTCAAAATAGTACTGCCTATAACCAAATTCAATACTTTTCAGTTTGGTCGGAGAAACTGAGAGCCATCAGAATACAAATCATTGTATCAAGTACAGAATTATATGCTACAGATACACCCTTTCCAATGGTAATGTGAAGTTTTCTGAACTAGGTCGAACAGGAGTATCTCCTCAACCAAACAAATAATATTTAAAAAAAAAATCAAACTCACCTCTCCGTTTGACCAGCTAACGTTTTCTTATTGAAGAGGTAACAGAAGAATACCTGCACCTGGAAAGGTTTCTATCCAGTAAACGGACCAAAAAGTTTCATAGACACCACAAGCACAAACATCAGAATAGATTCTGTAACAAAATCAAAATAGATCCCAGTGCCAGAAAGTGTCAAAAACATCCATCAAATAATTTCCCTATCTCTGTATCAGCAGCTGGAGTATTGCCACTGAGAATGCCTGCTGAGTCAATCAGTCTGATTATTTACTTAGACTAGTAATGATCAGTGTCATATGAAGAATATGGAAATTGAGTCCAGGACTTTGAATACAGCTGAGGTTTAGATTCCAAAGAAAGGTGTGTTAGAGTCGCCTATATGGATGCTTGGCGGCTGCTGCTTTCACAATACCAAGGTCATTTATACACTCTGACAAATTTTACTGTAGAATGCATGAATATTACTTTTACCATAATATAGCTGTATCAGACATCCATAATTGCTACTCTTGAACCATCATTCAGTTACAACCACCATAAATGTGACATTAGGCTTAGGTGTCTAGAACTTTCTTCTAGCAATAAGTGATTTTAAATGCCAGTTTAGTTGATGTGTGTTTTCTGTTTTCCCATGCTCCTGCTAACAGAAGGAATACATGCTAGCTAGAAAGTTGAATGAAGAGTAGCGTAAATACAGAGAAGGAAAAGTACAATATCAAGTGTAGTGAGTCTAGTGGTTTAAAAAAAACCTATTTCTCCTCTTAGTGCTAGTGATTTCAGTGCATCCATTGTGAACAATGTAGATCACACTCAAGTATCCAATTTCCTGAACCAGAGAATAGATATTGATATGTGCACTTCCACTTGATAGTTTCAAATAGGCTTTGCTCACTTAAAAATAAGACACTTTATTCATATAACATTATTTTTTAAAATGAGCACACAGCTTATTTTGTTGAAGTTGAAGGTTTGAGGTTCCTAAGCCATTCTTTAACTAGACATACCCGGACGAGGCTGCTTATTTAAATATTGTATTGTGGCCTACAAAGCACACACACTTGTTTCAGTTGCAGAATAAAATAAAATATGCAGATTGTGTGACACACACGTGTAAAGGGGCTATATTGTACTTAATAAGACTGTGCATATAACAATAATTGTAAGTAACGCACTGCACAAACACTGGTGGAATTCACTGTATCATGGAAAGATACTGGAAAGGTGAAGACAATCTTTTAGATGCCATATATTTAAAGAAAGTGTTATGCATTTTGAAAAGCCCTCTGAACTACAGGTTTGCCACTTCACTATGGTTTGTTATGCTAGACACATTTGTCAGAATGCATCCATTGTGCCACTGAATGCAGAGTATGAGTAGGGTGTTCTCAGTGAAAAGTCAGTACTTCAGCTGTTTATGGAATGACTTAATATTAAGAGGCTATTTTTAAACTAAAAACTGTGTTCAGAGCTGAACAGTCAGGACCAGATGGCTGAAATAAAATAAAGTATAATAAAAACTGGACAAATGATAGATGGAGATGTAGGTATCCTGCTGAAAGATATTTTTGTTTGTATTTTGATTCTGTTAAAGCAGCCATCCAATGCTTGACAGAGCTTTTAAAAAATACTTTAAATTACTAGACCTGTCAATTTCTCTAGACTAAATTAACCCAGTGACAACATAAATGTAACAGAAATTATTTGATCCACCAGATACAGTCCCCAGAGTGCCATACTCATCTCCTCATAGGCAAGGAGAAAAGGTGCTTCTTGCAATATATCCTGAAGACTAACACACTCAGGATGTTGATGACCTGGGGAGGAAGGAGACTGCCCTGTCATTTGGCTGCTCCTCTGTCTTACAGCAATGGAGCTTCTCTGCTCAGGAACTCTGCGGACCTAAGCTTTGGCAGAATGTCATGGAGAAAGACTCAGACTCAGTCTCTTCAGTAAATGAATTGGAGATTATAAAGCAAAGCAAACAGACCAATACAAATAACATCCTGAAGCCTGCAAAGAATCAAATGATATCAAGAAGAAAGCCCTCTATTTTGCAAGAAAGAAGATGCAGTTGCAGTAGAATGGAAACTAAACATTTTATAGTAGGAGCTACAAAGGCTGCCAGCAATGAAAATATAGAGACAAATTGGAAGCATGGTGGGACAAGGTTAAATTGTGATACTGCTAGGAATGAAATATCCCTGATCTGCCTTTGGAACTAGAAAGAATCGTTTACAAAGGTTATGATGTATTTAGGTACAAAATGATAAATTCCAAACACATGTGCCTAAGCATTGCAGGTTTAAAAGAAAATAGGATAAAAGATCTGTGTTAATTTGATCTTTTTCTTTACACAGAAGAACCCCTTTTTGCAGTCTAGCTGCCATTTTATTTTCAGATGTAGTGAAGAAGAGAGGGAATAATGTATAAAATCATGCCAGGGAAAGCTGGAAGCAGCTGCCATTTTGTGTTTCAATTCAGAAGAATGTTAGAGATTTGTCATCTTTTAGGATGGAGTTTTCTTTGTATTTAAAGGGAGAAAAAAAGAATAAAAACTTCATGCTCCAGCTCAATAATTACACACTCCATAAGTGTATCCTTTTAAAACATAAATTTGTGCTTGTTTTAACTCTTCTGTGAAACCTCTTCATGAAAACATGTAACATTGCTTCTCATCCACATTGACTTCACTTTTTATGTTTATAGGTATATAGTTCTAAAATTATCAGTACATACTCTTTATATTTTGTGAAGCATTTTGCTAGACCCACTCATAGTTTAAAAACATATATAAATATTAGACCTGGCTGAAGGATTTTCGTTAATGAACAAAATGACGTTTTTTACTAAATAGCTCTCAGTTTCCATATCAATTGAAAATTGACCATTCCAAAATTGAATTTTGTGTCAGTATTCAATTTGTCGTGTAAATCTGAAAAATGTCATGGAAATTTTTGACTAAAACAAACCGAACAAACAATTTAAAAATGTTATTTGAAAATATAATTTTCATCCTGCTCCCTGATAAAAGAAACATGATTTATTATTTTGTATTATGGAAGCACTGGAGGCCCCAAGAGATCAGAACCTCATTGTGCAGTGCACACATACATAGCAAGAGACTGTCTCTGTCCCAAAGAGTTTATGGTCTGAATAATATATATTAAAATAATAACAAAAGGAACAGAAAAGAGAACCAGAAAGCAGAGCAGAATTTATTATTTTAAAAGAAAAATGAATAAATTTCCTTCTTCTGAATACAGTTCTAATAACTACAAAGGGAGACATGTTGAAAAGGTATTGAAAATGGCTCAGTTGAAAAATAAAGGATGTGAAATTCACTCCAGAGGCTGTAAAAGGAGTATGAATCATTTGCCTACTTATGTCCACTAAACAAAGAGAAACACTTTTTCTGGGGGTGTGTGCAGTTTAAACTTGACATGGATAATAATCCTAACTGAAGATAAGTGTCTTTGCTTAATTTGTAAAATATTGGCTTTGATATTGCAAAGTTAGGCACAGCTGAAAATTGCATATTGAGCAAATAACCCAAGAATGAAATTCAGCCCTCTGCAGACAACCTGCGTAAACTTATCTACCACATATGTGCCCCTGAAACAACTGTTTTGCAGCGTTGTTTTTTTAAATCTCTTTGAGTCTTATGTGGTTCACACGCTTCAAAGCTTTCTGCAAAGGGCTGAATTTCACTCAGCCAGTCAATTATGATTTCATTTGGCAAATAAGCAACTGGAATAGATGAGCTCTCTAGAAGCAAAGATCACATTTCCAGGTTAGAGTCTGTGGTGGTAGTGGTGGTGATAATGATAAAAAATTGGAAAGAGAAATACCAACAAATATATAAGTAGAATTGTTTCTAAATAGAATCTGTTCCATGAGGCATCGATGGCTTAATTTATCACATTAGCTCAATATTTTGTGTGTGTATGGAAGATTAATAAATCCATCACTCTGTTGCTCTCTAACTATGGAATTGCATTTCCGGCAAAGGATGCACTGAAATAATAGATTGCTTAGTAGAGTAAATATACAAAAATGGTATTTAGTGTTTCAGTGTGAGCAGTAATTAGTGTACCACTTGTCAGTTGTAGAACATTGTGAAATATTATGGCATATTGTGACTTTATTTTTTACAGAATCTGTTACATACCTGTCACTTCAATTCAACTAGAAAGCATTCTTTATGACAATTCATATAATATCATAAAGTCAGGCAGTCATGTTTATTAGTGAATCATTGTATGTCTCAATATTAAAATTAAATTGGAACAGAAAAAGACAGTACTGGAAGATTAAATTGAATATAAAGTGGATTTAAAAGGAAATTGCACTTATTTTGCTCAGACCTGCTGTTACCACAAAATTCTTACCATTGAAACTTTTAAGATACAAATATCAACAGAAATTAACATTACTTAATCTAGTGTTAGCCACCCGTTGTCATGCTGAAAAAGACATCTCAGTGGGGCCACTGTGGAAAATATTGTAAACATTATATCGTGCTTCATTCCCTGGACAGATTTAACAGTATTTTTATTCAAGGAGATTGGAAAACAAGTATGCTTTTATTCCTGTCAATGGTCCACATCTAGCATTGTCTAGTAGTGACCGAAATCTGTTGCTATATGTGTAAAAGTAACTAATTGCTAATCTTGTTCCTAAATGGATAGATGGCTGCCAACCAGCACAAATTGTGCTAATAAAGACTTAATATTGTCCAACATGTTAACTTGGGCATGAGAGAAAATGTAGAAGAGTCAATTTGCCAAGCACAACCCCTAACCTAATCCAACCCCAAATTTGATCCACATGAAACAGAAGCAGCCTAAGTTGTTTACAATGGGAACACCAAACATAATAAAAAAAATTAATTTGTCCACCACGGTTTTATCCTCTGAAATATTTTTGGGATTGGAGTTGTTTAAGGTTTGTTTTTTTGGAGTGAGGAGGAGTTGGAATAGAAGATAGGATTGCTCAGGATTTGTCTTAGTCTCTTCCTAATCCTTGTGCTGCCAGTTGCACTCTGCTTTCAATTAAAGTGAATCAGTATTGATGACCATACAAATTTCAGATGTCAGTCTCTTCTCCCTCTTCTTTCTGTATGTGCAGGCTGTAGTTTGCTGTCCTAATAGTATTAGGGCAATGAGTTTTTATAGTGAGTTTCCGTTATTTCTTGGCTTTTCCGGGTTAGGTGTAGCTTTGGAAGAGTAGCTTTCTTTTTTGGATCTAGATGATAACATGTTTTGACAGTGATTGGAAGCAAAGTAGGCTGTGTTGCACATGTCTGCATGACTAATGTAGCTGTATAGTGAACATACACATCATGTGAAGATCATATATAATAAGACAGGACTCGAGATAATAATTGCTTTATTCTATAAATATATGTTCATGCAATTAAACACTGTAATGATTATGCACAAGATAGTTGAGTCAAACCTGCATGTACTGTACAATCTTCATTTCTTGACTGTGTGAGTGCTTAGCCATGTAAGGAGAATGTGGGTTTTAGCATGGGATAGTCTCATGAGAGATTTCCAGTTTAGGCTAAGCAAAGGCACTGAGAGTGAAGTTTATCCTTGTGCAGAATACCCCAAACTCACTTAAATCTCTCTTAAGCCTGCAAACCAGGACATCATTAGGACTTAAGTGGTACATAAGCATTGTGGGTCTCCTCTGCATGTAGTGAAATTTCTTCCTGAATATAGAGTTGTCAAAGAATTCTGTGGGGTCTTTACAGAGGCTTCATCAGGCTACCTTACCTAAACCAGGCACTAGAGGCTCCACAAATCACATGAACTAGATCCATGTTGAAACACTAGTATCTGATGTTTACTGATCCAGCCACAGTATGTTGTATGGCTGTAGTGGTGACAGCTTTTTTGGAGAAGCATGTTGTGTACCCAAGGCACACTTATCATAGTATGGCTGGAGAAACAGCAGTTTTCCTTATCTGAAATATCCATTTGCTAGTCCCTAACTCCCAAACCAGTTCTGAACTCCTCCTTCACTACCCTTTCTAAGACCTAACCTCTCCCATCCCTCCACCATTACAAAATGCATATAGAATAAGAGTTTGGGGCATATAAAAGTCTTACACTGTGTTTTACATTCTGGAAGCCCAATGTATGGGCTGACAAAACTGTGAGTGCATTTTACAAGTTCACAGACTGTTAGAAATGTTTTTGGAAGTTTGCAAAACATAAAACTTCCTGAGTGTTGTCCATCACTAATAGATACTACTGCCACATATTTGATAGTACTATCCACATATTTATTTTTGTTACCTTATGGGTACTTCTGAACAAACATTGTCAGTCAGTGCCCTGTATATATTTTTTTCAAATGCCACTAGACTTTAGTTCAATCATTTTTCTTGAGCATTTGTGTGTATTTTATATCCTCCCTCTAAGCTGAATGTCTTTTAGAAATAGTTTTGTAATATCTTATGCCAGTATAAATGAATTTGAACTATACATTCAGTTGATGTGTCCTTACAACATACTCAGGATTTGAATTACCTGGTATTTTGCTACAGTTGAAACCTTTGGACCAGCTCAACGCATTTATTAGATGTTTATTTCCCAATAAATGTATATTTGACATAATTAACATTATTCGATGCTCATTCCTGTGTTTTTGTTTGTTTTTTATTAACATGGCATTGAATAGAAATAGTCAATGAACATTAAATATGTTTATATCTTGTAGATGAAATGCCACTGTGAGGTTATTACTTCAATACATATAATATTTTATTAAAGCAGATTATAAAAACATGCATAACATTGTCTAGCTTTATTCATGTTCTCTATAATGGGGAAGAATTTCTTCCGACAGCTGAAAACAATTAAAACAATAGGTCTGGTTCTACACCATCTCATAAAGGAAGTGGTTAATTATACTAGTCCCTAATAAAAGGATGAAGCAGTAACTCACTGAAAGGAAGTCAGCACTCAAGAATTACTGTATGTTTTGAGTGCTTTATGGCTACCATCTGACAGTTGTCTAAGTCAGGACATCTAAATTGCCCTTGATCTTTGACCTTGGGCAAATCACTTATTCCAATATTTTCAAACATGTCCTAAGTTAGGCTTCTGTTCTAATTTTTATTCCATACCCATCACCATGGTGTATTAGCACTTTCCAAAGATACAGTAAACAATATGATTAGCATCTGTCCTGAGTAGGTTCTTCTCCATTCCTCTTCCCTGTGATAAACTTCCTCTTTACATGTAGTGTGTTGTTTTTAATGTGTTTTGTTGTGTGATTTGTGAAGGCAAGGTCAAAGAAGTGTCCATTGGACTTCAACAAGATAGTGATGAAATTTTGAGGTATTTCTTAATTGCTTCAAGAAAGAGTTCTACAGCCTTGGACCAGTCCTGGGAAAGCTCTGTCTCCTGAACAAGTGAGCCTCACCCTTCTGACAGAAAATTCCATTTTGCCTAAAGAAAGGTCCTAGCAACAGTGGTCATGGTCCCAGAATGCCAAGAAATCTTTTGGGCATAAGGTCATGAGAACAGTGGTGTGGAGGTGGCTTGGTCCTACCTCTGTATGGAAAGAGGTAGATCTCTCTATGAAGGGTCCAATCTGCATAGGTGGAGTTCTGGGACACCATGCAGGCCACTATTATTAGTACAATTTTCTTATTATAATCTTTCCTGTTATAGAACAGGGAGCAATGACATTTTAAAAAGGGTGCTTGAGATGACTGTCTATGTAGTTCTTTATGAAATGAAGATTAACTTTCCATCTAAAGTCCTAAGAAGAGTAGAACCAATGCACCAAATACATTTTTTTTCTAACAGTCTGGCTTTCTTTATGCCTCAGACCCCAATACCACAAGATCAGGTCTTGTCACGCTATGTCCACATTGGCTAAGATATTTCAAAGTGTCAAGTGATTTGGGAGTCTTAATTTTTAGGTGCCCACCTTGACCCCTTAGAGGGCCTGAATTCCAGAAGATGGATGGTCAGCATTAATCACTTTTGAAATGGATTATTTTCAGTGTTATAAATAATAAAATGAGGCAAAGAAAGCTGATATGGGGGAAAGGAGAGAGAAGAACATAAATGTAAAGCTGAATGATACCACCATATCTTTATTTAACTGAATAATATACCCTGATATTTGAGTTTAGTTGTATATAGAGATATTTGATTTTTAGATACCATGGTAATGAAGCTACCATAAATGCCTATATAGATGGGTACGTGATACTAATATTATATTTTATAATTTCTTATAGTTTGTAATCTCTGTGTATTGATTTTAAGCACAGAAATATGCTATTATCAATAGATTAAAATATTGTATGGTCAATCATATAACCATATCTCTTTTTCCTAAACAGATATTATTTGATTAAAATTATCTTGGTTTGTCCATATGTATATGATTGTAGCTCATGTGGTCACAGCTGAGATAGCTTTAACCTAGCTAGCTCAGGTACTGGAGCAATGGAAACCACAAGCATGAGCTAGCCCCATAAATAATAGTATAGCCTCTGCTTAAGTGTGCACTGTCACAGC
The DNA here is from genome assembly GCF_025201925.1 of Gopherus flavomarginatus. Lineage (NCBI taxonomy): Eukaryota > Metazoa > Chordata > Testudines > Testudinidae > Gopherus > Gopherus flavomarginatus. The sequence continues at coordinate 15,069,447 of NC_066630.1, read as the reverse complement.
TTCATTGTTATTGGTACTCAAGCTAGCTAGGTTAAAGCTAACTCATCTTTGGTATATCTACCTGAGCTGCAGCTACACCACATGATTGCAGTGTAGACAATTGGGGGTGTGCACACACATTTAAAAAACAGACCCCATTTAATCAGAGGAAGTATAGTTAATCTTCTCATAGGCGGATGTAAAATGCAGTCCTAAATCTGAAAGGCCAGTGATACTAATCCAGGATTTTTATTTTTGTCTTGGCAATTCACTCTGTGTATCTCTTTTTCTTTACACATGAATGAAAATAATTGGATTTCTGAAAAGAAGATTACTGCCAAACTTCCAGCAAAAACACGAACGTGAAGCTATATTCTGTTCAGATTACTACAAAAGCATCAATGTTTTCCATGAAATCCCTCTGATTTGGCATGAATTCAGAAATCTAAACCAATGAACTTCCAGTCTGACAGGATAAAAAATGTAATTGTCTAAATGGCACCAGCATGGGATCTATTTTCCAGATTGGGATGGAAGTGCATTGAGGCAGCACAGTGTGAATAAAGTGAAAATGCTGCTGAAAAGTCTTAAATTTATCAGAAAAAGATTATAGTGAACCTGAAAACAGTTTATCTCCATTTTGAGGATTCAATATCTTGGCTTTTTATGTTCTTACTTTCAAGTCATAAAAGTATATACATATATAAACAAATACACATTTTAGGGCATTCAGCTGTTTCTATATAACACATCTTGTTATGAATGTTCACCTCTTGTTTGTTTTTAAAAAAGTATTTTTAATTGATTTTTGTTTTTAAAAATATGGCTTGGTAATTAATTTAGCCAATAAGTAATAAAACTAACATTTTTAATACTGCTTCTGAAGCAAGAGGTTTATACCTGGCATATTAATAAGAGCAAACAAGCAATTATGCACTTCTGTGGTTCAGTGACAAACAATCCTTTTTCAGTCACGGCCCAATCCAGTGCCCACTGATGTCAATAGCCATATTTCATTCAAGTGGGAGTTGAATTGGGTTCTCATGGCATATCAAGTACACTTACACCTGGCAGCATTGCCTGCTCTGCATAGAGTAGTATGCAATAATGGGAGAGTCCAAACATACTGTTGTAGAAAAAGCTGTGCAATATCATTGCGTAAAATTAAGAAATAGAACTTTAAAGCTGTATAACGCATACATGCAAAGGGGCAAAGGTGTTTTTTTAACATTGAAACTCTTGCAAAGTTAAGCACTGCAAAGTCAACTTTAATATTCTCATAATATAGTTTGCTTTTGTGGGATTTGTTGTATTTATTAGCAATCATAACATTGATACTGCAGCATCTGATAAACTAAGCGCAGCAGTACAAAAAAGATCTAAGTGGGGAAGCGTTTCTAAATGTTGGGTGGGAATAAATGTACTGTGCCTGCCAGTAGGGTATAGGTAGCACACTCCCCTATAGATTTGCACTAAGAACCAACACCTTGTACACTTTAATCACTGTGTTTGAGAAGTATTTTCATTAGCATCGGTATCTTCTGTTAGCAAAATATAAATAGAAATGATCGACAACTGTGCCACCACCAGAGACTTTATTCATAAGTGGGGCAGGAGAGTGAACCAGCAGAAAGAAAAATTAATTGAGGTTTCATGCCTACACTTTCTTCTGCCAGAGGAGGTGAGATTTTTCCTCCAACCGATGTATGCAAAAGATATCAGACCACAGAGCCCCAAAGGGAACTAGGCTATCACACAGGAACCTTCTGTTCCTGCTTCCTGACAGCATTATTCCAAAGGAACTGCCACTGTTCCTGAATGCTGTAACCTAGGGTGGGTTCAAGTGGGATGGTGCCACAAAGGAGGTGGACAATACCTGGCTTGATTGATCAAGACCCACACCATGAACCCCTCTCCAGATCCTTAGTTGACCTGTTGATGGCTAAGCAAGGTGGTTATACTTCACTGTATGTTGAAGCATTAAGCTAAATGATGGCTGTCTGACAATATAGAAAATATTGTTCATGTCGTCTTAGTGATGCCTTGTGAGAGAAAGTGCTTAGAGCTATGTTTTCAAAAGCCTGGATTTTTTTTATTCTTATTTTTTGATTTTTTTTTTAGTTAGATGCCTCTTGTCTTCCTATATCTTAAACTCAGGGTGCCTCTGGCAATTGATTAAGAACACAATAAATCAGTGTAATCTGTATTAGAAGAAAAGTTACTGCATGAATATGAAAGGAGTACAACACACGGTTAAGAATTCCCCATTTTCCCCTGTACTATTCCTCTCTGTAACAGGGATGATGTTGACTTTTCCTCAGACAGAACATTCCACAGAAGCACAAGATTCTGGTTTCTTTTTTCTTCCTAAGCAAAAGATCTTTGCCTAAAAAAGGTTTCTCACCTATATTCAGTTTCTAGAGACTTGGCTGAACTCATCTTTCTCAGATTGCAAGAGCAATGGCCTCTTGTGTCTGTCTAGCGATGGATGCCAAATATAACTTCTCTCCTCGTTTATATCACCAACATTTCAATGACTCTGTTTCAATAGGCAGGATGACTTCATCCTGTTCTTCCTTTCCTGTGGACTTCCGGCTGATTTCTATGTTAATCGGGCTTCCATTGTTTTTACCTTGTTTAATCCCTTTGGAGACAGGTAGGGAAGGGCCCATAGGCTTAAAGCATAATATCATTAAGTATCCATATTTCCTCATATATTGTTCATACAGTGACAGTCCTCGATCACGGGTTGGTTGGTAGGGGAGCCTAGGCCCTCCCACTCCACTGGGCTCTGAACCATAGCCCTTTGAGGGCTATCTGTGATCTGGCAAACAGGGGCTCCTTAAAGGCTGCCCTTTCTCAGCCACTTCCTATAAACTTCCTCTCCCTCCTCTCTCCCCTCTTCCCCAACCCCCGATTGTCAAAGTCTCCATCTGTGTTTCGGCAGCGTGAAGTGTCTGGTCATCACAAGGCACTTTCTGGAACCTGTGTGTAATGTGGTACCTCCTACCGTGCTACAGCCCACTCTCCTTGGTCAGATCAGTCCTAGGACCTTCTGCTTTTAGGGTAGTCCAAACAAAGCAAAGGGGAATTAACAAACTCGGACTCTGTATGTGAGGTAGATGGGAATTCAGGCTGTCTCTGTAACAGGTCCTGCCTTCCCTGAGGGAGAGACCTTTGGGCAGTTGTCGTGGGGAGAGATTCTATGTTTTCCTCAGCTCAGCTCTTCTCTGCTGGAGCTACAGGTTGCAGATCAGCTCTATTCCCTTGTCTACTCCCAAATGAGCTGTTCCCTTGCCTTTTAACTTCCTCCATTTGGAACGTTTCCTACCAGTATGGTGGGGTGAGTGGGTGGGCTGGCTGAGCCCAGAGTGCTTCTTTAACCCCTTGTTTCCAGCTGTGGGGTTTGTACACCCCTTCACAGTACATACATTTCACAATTATATTAATTACCAGTATGTCATTAGCTTTCAGAAAAAGACTTCACTCTAGACACAGTTTGTCACGGTATAATTTCCACTCTGAACGTTAGCGTCCAAAAGATGGGGTACCAGCATGAATTCCTCTAAGCTCAATTACCAGCTTAGTACTTGTAGTGCTGCCACCAACCAGGAATTCCAGTGCCTGGTACACTCTGGTCCCCCCAAAACCTTGCCCGGGCACCCTCAAGACCCAGACCCTCTGGATCTTAACACAAGGAAAGTAAATCCTTTCCCTCACCGTTGCCTCTCCCAGGCTTTCCCTCCCTGGGTTACCCTGGAAGATCACTGTGATTCAAACTCCTTGAATCTTAAAACAGAGAGGAAAATCCACCTTCTCCCCTCCTTCTCTCTTCCCCTCCTAGATTCTCCCTGAGAGAGAAGGTAATCCTAACACAGAGAGAAAATTAACCTTTCTCTCCCCCTTCCCTCCTTTCTCCCCACCAATTCCCTGGTGGATCCAGACCCAGTCCCCTGGGGTCTCACCAGCATAAAAAAACAATCAGGTTCTTAAACAAGAAAAGCTTTTAATTAAAGAAAGAAAAAGCAGTGAAAATTATCTTTGTAAATTTAAAATGGAATAGGTACAGGGTCTTTCAGATATAGACACTGGGAATACCATCCCAGCCTAAGTATACAAGTAAAAATTAAAATCCTTTTAGCAACATATAATTTGAACTCCTTCCAGCCAAATACACATTTGCAAATAAAGAAAACAAACATAAGCCTAACTCGCCTTATCACCTAGTACTTACTATTTTGAATCTATAAGAACCTGTATCAGGGAGATTGGAGAGAAACCTGGTTGCACATCTGGTCCCTCTGAGCCCCCAGAGTGATCAACAACCAAAAACTAACAGCACACACAAAGCCTTCCCTCCCTCAAGATTTGAAAGTATCCTGTCCCCTGATTGGTCCTCTGGTCAGTTGACAGCTGGGCTCACTGATCTTGTTAACCCTTTACAGGCAAAAGAGATATGAAGTATTTCTGTTCTATTAACTCTTACTTATTTGTTTATGACACAGTTATTGTACAGTAATCTTGTGTGAGATCAGTTGATTCAATACTTTTTCAGTTGAAGTTCAAACCTCTATGTCACTATAGACCAATAAACCTTTGCAATATATTCTTCTGAGGGTTACTCCCCGCCCCCTGGTAAAGTTTATTCAAGTTGCAAGGTACTCAACCTGGAGTCTAGTGGTGAAGGAATCTCCATGGTCTTTCTTCCTCCACTTGTTAACTTAATAGCTTTGTTACCTAATATGTAAAAATTGACCTTCATTTTCTTTGCCTGAAGACTGGGCTGGTCAGTCAGATACACATTCCTTTGTCTAAGGCAGACCTGTTTAGCAACTCCTCCACACATGCCTAATTTAAACAAATTTTAGTCATAATTCCAGCAATTATCTGTAACTTCTTGTACATACCCTGTGTATACCTCATGCAAGAATATTAATGATCAGAGAATTATTAGTTTTCCAGTGATATTTTACAGAATATCTTTTAGATACAGATTATAGTCATCATGATTTGGGGTACACTGAATTAGCCCAGTTGGAACTCATTACCTGATACCAGTAAGTCCCTTGCCCTCTGTCACTGGGATGCTTTTAGGATCACACCTCCCACCTTACAAAGCTGCAGAAGGATTAGCGACTAGGTGAGCCAGAGTCAGTCAAATCCCTCTTTCCTGATCAGGGTGTGTGTCACCATATTTTCTTTCTCCTTTATATAGAAGAAATCTCTTTTGTCACCTCTTTCTGGGCCTGTATCTCTCAAATATCTAATGGGGATTCTGGATATCCAGTTCTTCATATTAAGACAGCAGGGTTTAACAGCTGATATTTCAAGCTCTTTCTTCAGGAAATGCAACAGATTGTCTTTTTCTCTTCCCTCTCTTCCCAACTTCCACTCCTCCAGAAGTCTCGCCTACCCTCCTTTCCTTTCACTAGTTTCCCCATCCCTCTGATCTTCAGCCTTACAAGAATCAAAACCTCTCTTCTTGCTCTGCTTGTCCTCCAGCCTCTCTACTTCTCCTTGCTTCCTTCCACCTTTGTTGCCTAGTCTGTCTGATAATCATGAATTGTGGAGTTAGAGGGAGCCATACTCAGCAGCTACTCCTTTCTGTTTCTCTTCCAGGGTGATACCAAAGGTCTAATAAAGTAACTTTAGGTTTTGGCCAGCTGAATCTTAACTGAGGGAAGCCATAAAGAAGACGCAGCTGATATGGTTCATGCCACTGCAGACTTGTGTTCAAACTTTTGTAGTTGGAAATAAGAGCAGGAGTGTAAGAGGAAAAGAAAAAAAAAAAAAAAGCTCTGGCTTGCGGCAGTAGTGCTTCCCTTCTTCTTGACTGGTACAATGAGGTACTCCTCCTTCCTGTTTCAATTGACTTTAACTAGCGGATGATAGGGCATACACCCCTTTATAAGGTTAAACAGCACTGTCCATCACTACCCCCACTTCAGTTTCCATGTGACCCACCTTTCTGCTTAGAAAACTACTGGTCTGCCTTTCTTTGTGTTCTATCTGCATGTGTACTGACTCACTATGTATACCAGGGCCATATTCTTAGCCTGATGTAAATTGGCACCTCTCTATTAAAGTCAACAGAGCTATGCTGACTTACACCAGCTGTGTATGGGGGCCAGATTCTCATCCTGCAGTAAATTGGAGTGACAGCATTCGGGCCAATGGAACTATACTGATTTACATTAGTTGTGGATCTGGGAAGGTCTACAGGAGCATAAACCAGTTCCAGTTTAAAGAATTCTACAGTAGACATTGGTGTAGAAAGATCTTTTTGATACTACAATAGTGAATGATTTAGGTGAAGCATGTCTTTAAAACATGTAGAATGAAGAGAAAGGTAAAGAAGGAGATTGCTCTCTTTTTTAGTAACATAGGTATGAGGTATTAAAAGGCCACAAGAACTCATGCTGCAATCTGACATCATCACACAGTCCCTTCTATAGAGAGTAGCTTTGTTTCCCTGCTGCTGTCCGGGATATGTTCTTAACACATTAGATGAAGAGAGAAGTGGATTTCCTGATATCAAGGACCATCAGTACTTCAATATAGGGCCTCTCTGTGAAAAGATCCTTAAGTTAGAGATGTTCAAAGGGAAACACTTTAATCTAGTATCAGGTTTGAATTTGCCAAGTGTGAATAGAATCAGGGAGAATGAAATAAACAGCATCATTTGTCATAAGCTAAATGCATAATCAGAACCATTTCACACATCTTTACTTTTAGCTTTCAAGATGTGCTGATTTTATTGTGTAACTAATGACAAAATGCAGAGGGATTATGATGGATTAATATGCAACAGCTGTCGCCACAACTTCTTAATAGTTTCCTAAGTAAAAAGGTAGGAGATGTTTATTTCTTTTTAATTGTATATATCATGTAATAACTGGCAATAACTCTGCAATGTCTATTTATGCATGCAAGATATTAAATTCCCTTTCCTAAATGGCTAGCTATGGGGCACAGGTAATTTTGATCCAGCTGCTACATGAAAAAATGATATTTGCATGTTTCGTACTTGAATCCCTCTTCATTGAAGTAGGAATATTAATCCTGCTCTAGTGGTGAAATTTCAGATTGAACCATTACCTTCTTCCAGTCTAAATTCTTACCCTGTTGTTTTGTTGGATAGATTAGTTTTCTGTTCCTTAACTGCTGGAAAGTATTACTATGTGCTATTCACCAGTTATTGGTTTCTACCTCAACGTGGTTGAACTTCAGTAGTGAAAATCCTGATCTACAAAGACTTGTTTATATCCTTAACTTTGTGCAGTGTGAGTTGTCTTTAGCTTCAATGGAATTGTGCATAAGTCTTTACAGGAAAGGGGCTGAAGTTTGTAGAGTATTTTCATCCTAAAAGACATTATAAATATCTGATCTTCTTGATGATATGTATATGGCTGAGTATGTCTAAAGAATTAGAGAATGGTGACATTTGTAATAAGAGCACCCCAGAACTCGTGAATCATATGGTCAAAATCTCAAACACTGTCTTATTAATATGCAACTAGTTCTGAATCTGTGGAATGAGAAAGCAGCTGTTTAAATGTAATTGGTTTCCACATTCAAAAAGAACCCTATTTTGCCTCCCTGTTGAAACATTTATTTTGTTTAGAGGGGGAGAAAAACCACACCAAGATCTATAAAATGCAGAGAAATTGTATCAGCTCCTAAAACAGCCTATAGTCTGGCATACTGTAGAAATCAAGTTTGTCAGAACAGCATGACACAAAGGAGAATGTCAGATTGTTGGTGCTAAATCTGGGGTTTTCTGAATTAATTACTACTGTGTTGGACACATTTTTATTCACCAGCAGTGAAAATGGTTACGAAATTATATATTCCAACAGTGCAGATGAAAGATATAAGACTAGGGGGAAATTTAAACTTACAGAAAAGATCATTGTCAATATGTCTGTTTCATTACAGTTTTTTTATCAAGCATTGGCTCCTTTATTTGTTGCTTTTTTTGTTTCTGTTTTGAAAGTTTATTTGTTGCCTTTCTCTTTGATAGTTTTGGACTTTGTATTTGTCTCCAGCAAGTCTGAGCTCCTGGATAACTTTAAAAAAAAATTCCTACCTTAGGGCAAAATTAAAACATTATACATAATCTTATCATCTGGATCCTGCAAACATTTACTGTTTTGTTACTCATGTGGGATCATGTCTTATAAAAGTATTCAATAGGTTAAAAGGACTGTCTTTATTAGCCTCTGTAACTACTTCATCTCTCTGTCGAGTTTCTTTTGCCGTGTTGTTCCAAAACCCAGTTTCAAGCACATATAAGAGGTTTGTTTATTTATTTATTATGTGTATTGGAATATATTACTATATATTGAAATGATGGAGTTCCATATTTCATTGTCAGAGTGATGCACAGATTTGTTTATGTGGACATGTGCTTTCCACTAGTGTTCAAAGGGTGTTCTGTGGTATCTAATAATGGTTGGCCTTGCTGCTTAAACAGTTTGACTAATGGAATTGGAGGGGGGAGAGAATGATAACAGGTGACACTATACCTTGTTGGTAGAATAATGATTCCAAAATTGGCAGTTATGCAGTTGCTTTCTCTCATCTTGAGAGGGTCATTCCTTAAGTACAACTTACAGTGATTAGAGCTGTGGAAAGCATATTCTGAAATGCTGAGATGATAGGTGCTCCCTCTTTCAAAATGTCCCTCTAAATGTATTTTCTCCATTCATTTTAATAGACATTTTGTGAATATCTGGTTTCTAAATCAAATGAACCATACAAACATGCCCAATTTGGTTTGATTCACCTCTAATAAAAAAATGTACCTTTTTTCCTGCTTTATTTACAATACTGGTTTATGCTGTGAATCCAATTAGCTGCTTACTAAATAAATAAGACTCTAGATGTAGCATTGTATTTTGAAATTATATATTCAAAGATCATGGCAACCTCTCTTCATCACTATTGCAGCCGACAACCAGAACCTTTCTCCTGCAGTCACATTAAAAATGTGGCATTCTACTTAAATATTGCTCAGTTATCCTCTTCTAATTAATATAAACAAACAACATTGTATTCATTTAATGCAGTATTGTTGTAGATGTGTTGGTATCAAGGTATTAAAGAGACTAGGCGAATGAGGTAATATTTTTCATTGGACCGACATCTGTGGTGAGTGAGACAAGCTTTTGAGTTACACTGAGCTCTTCTTCAGGGATACAGAACAAAGATTCTAACATCTAGCCAGCTTTTGAGGGGAAAACAAAGAAGAATCAATATCTAGGGGAAATCACTATCTGAAACGTATACAGGACTGGACCTTCTACATGATCCATGAGCTTTCACTAGCCTGACATTAAACTGTTGTTGATAGATAGAGGGCCATCAATTTAGTCACCATCAACAGAGACAGAGGACCAGCAAGTGGGAATGCCAGTTAGGGCAGAATGGGAGAACATAGCAACAGTCACAACAATCACATAGTGTGGCTATCTCACATGATAGGCAGCCATGTCTCCCTCAGACAGAAAAAGAAACGATACAGCCAGGGACTCTGCCCTCTGACCTTGCACATGGGATCTGTTCTAAAAAGGTGCTTGGCAGAAAAGGTAATACTTTAGCCCGAAGTTGTAACTTTTTGGAGAATTTCCTGCTTTTGCCCAGGGAGTAGAGTTGAATGTGTCCAAATGCCCTTCGTCTCAACCCTTTAAACAGAGCCCATTTGCAATCTTGCAGAGTTTGCTATGGTGTCCAGAGATAGGCAGAAAGGTGCTTTGAAAAGGCCGGTCTTCTGTGCACAAATATGCTTCATAATAAGGAGGAGGAGAGCGGCACTTGAACAGCTTTCTTCATGTGTGAATCCCTGCAGAACAATCTGGTGCTTGAATTACTCCATATTATTTTTTCCCCTCTTTCTAGGGAGGCCATATAGCTTGACAATTTCTTCTTGTCTAGCTCTATAACCAGAGGTAATAGAAGGAAGAAAAAAATGGAAATTCACAGAACATATAATGTTTCAAAAATATGTATCTGAGAGTGAATTTCAAATCTTGGAAGTTACTCAAATACATCCTCTCATTGCCGATTGTGGGCAGAGTTTGCTGGCCTTGTGTGTGACATTTCAGTGAATAAATGTACTATTTTTGATTTGAGGAAATGATGCAGAATCACATTAGTTGTAGTAAAACTAATGTACTCATACAGTATATAAAGCGTTTAGCTGCATTTTTTTCTTCCTCAATGGAGATCTAAAATGATTTCCCTGGATGCACACTGATATGTAGGGGGAAAGAACTGCATTGGTCATAAGTTACTCTTTTTTCCATTTGTAGTTTTACACTGATTTGGAAGAAGAGCTGATTCCAGCTCTACCACCACATAACTGTTTATCTTCTCCCATGGTGTATAGAAATTCAGATGCAAAAAAGGACAAACAGAAAAATGTAGTATTAAAATCACTAACTGATGGCAAGTGTTTCCAAAGTATCTGGTATAAAGGAGAAGTAATAACTTGACATAACATATCATGCCAAACAAATTAGTAGCCCTCACTTTGAGGACTGCAAACAGAATTTGCTCCTCTGAAAGAAAGCTGACACCTTTGACATAAATCTTGCTGAAGATTGTCATTGTTTAAAAATTAGCTTACTTCTTGTAGTAGTACATTTAGAGATATGACATACCAAACTCCTACCTCTCCCCTGATGACTCTGGAGAATAAGAGGAGAATCATGCCCTATGTGACTTCATTGTAGTCACTTATGATTTACATGAGTTTTAACTTTAATCAGAATTTGGCTTTGAGGGACATAGTCTCTGCTGGTATAAATAGAATAGTTTATGGGCTTCATTGGCACTAAGGCTCTGGTCCAGTTTTGAAGTCTAACTTCCTTTCAATCCCATGTGGTCAGTTTTGTATGTGTAGCAATATGGAAATGGCGTGCAACTCAAGGATACAAATTCTCCTGTAGGACCTTGTACATTAGAATTTACTTGGAAAGCATGCTCATTGATTAAGAAACAAATGCAGAAATCTAAGGCTGAATTCTCCTTGTTCCTGTAGTTGTAACTCCATTGATTTACATGAATGTGAGAGAATAAGCTGGTAGTCTTGCCTTCCTCTTAGAAAGTGGTCTGAATTAGCTATTACAGTTATATGTAAGAGAGGCAAATCTGGCTATCAGAAGTGGCTTCTGCAGGAAGGTGTCCTCACAGCAGCAAACCAAACCCAGAAATATTAATAAACTGCAATGAATCCAGCTTATGGCAGTAAGTTGCATATTTGACCCTGACTTTAGTAAATTAGGAACTTTGATTTATGTTTTTTCAACAGGATTAAGATCAGACCTTTAAAGGATACATGCTTCATACACCACTGAAATGGAACTATTGCTGAAATGTTACACAGCGGCCATTCAAAGATGTCTAGAGGACAATAATTGAGTGCCAGAAAATAAGACCTCTTATGCAAATAAGAGGTACTCAAATGGAACATGGGTCCATAGAACCCTGGCTGGTGGACTGTGAAGAAATGATTGATTCCATGGTATTAGCTCCTTATTTGCTGTTGATAAATACTCTAAAACATAACCTAAAAGTACTCTGAGTGTTTTCCTGGTAGCAGTTGGTATATACATAACAGGTATGTTGTGTGAATGTGAGCAGAACAGGCGGTGGTCTAGTTAATGGAAGAGAAGGTGGTCCATGAAATAATTTCTCAAGGTGTGGTCTGCCTATTATGGAAAAATATTTGGAACTCTTTAGTTAAGGAATCAAGACAATCTAGAAAAGGCAGAAGATGATAAACCATATAGGAAATGAAGTGGTCAGGACAACAGTTCTACATCTTCTTGTTATTTCTTAATCATTTGCTAGAATATTTGCTTAGCTTACCGCACCTTCCTCTTTTCCTGAGATGTCTCCCAGGGCCCTCATTGTTTATCTTGGGTAATCTTACATGATTACAATCTTAAGTGGAATGGTTTGATAGCATATTATTGACCTGATTCTCCACCGACCCAGTTTTACACCAGTAAAATGTGCTCCGAAAGGCCCTATAAGCACCTGCATAGAGATAGTTACTTTTAATTTACATTGAGGCTATTGAGTGGAGACTCAAACTTCCTACTGGGGGGGGGCACAATGCAGCAGCGATCAGAGTTAAGTTGGACAGTAATAGTGTCTGAGACACACAACAATGGCTATTGAAACTGAATGCATCTCAGAAAGAGAGATCAATAAAGACATACTTACTGTAGAAAAAATTGAATTGTCTTTGAAATACAAGGCCTGACTCTTATGCACTTTACTTCATTGTAACTCCATTGACATCAATGGGACTTGCGGCATGACAAGACTTATATAACGAAGTGGAGAATCGGGCCACTAGTTATAAAGAAACTCAAACATGGATGCAAATGTGGATTCACCTCCCTTATCAATTAATCACAAATTCTATTTATTTGGGGGAAATTAGGAAAATCATGACACAATAAATTACAGTGATTTGCCTAATAGATTTGTTTGCTTCTTTGATTTGTCCCCACCAGAGATTGAGGACTTATATTAGTCCTATGTAGGGTATCTTCTCAGGAATGTTTATATTTAAATATGTATTTGGGTTGTTAATTTCATTTTCTAAAACTATTACTATCATAGTAAACCATTATCCTTCAGAAGGGACAGACCCAAGTTAAAACACTGTCAGCGGAGACAGCATGCCAATTTATTTTATACTTGCTAGAATGGTTCATTAGCTGTGGCAGGCGAATTTTGTATGATAGATTCACTGTGGGCTGCCTAAATTATCTGTGGGAAAGAGCTCCCTTTGGGTGCTCAGCTTGGCCTCAAAGCCTATTTGGGCAGTTAAGCTTGAATATTGGAGGTTTTTCTCCTTCTAAGAAGGCCTCTGCTACTGCATCTTTAATTGCCCATCAGTTGACACCAATTATAGGGCAGTGGCAAAGGACCTATAACTGTAGCAGAACAGCTGGTGCTGTAACTTAACTAGGAATGTTTTTTTCAAAAGTCACATTTACCATAGGCTCATACAGTAAGTTAGGCAACAAACAGCACAGTAATCTATGACTGTTACTAGGAGGGTGAAGTGGCCTGTTGGATCTGTGAATGGATCTTGCTTATTCAATGTGGAAGAGCAGCTCAGCTGCTTCAGCAGTAGTGTCCCACCTTTTCCCCAGGATCTGGCCAAGTTCTCCTCATGTGCTTAGGCATCTGCAGCAGGTGAAGGGAACACATAAAGGATCATATATGGGTTACTTTGCCAGATTTGGGGCAGTATGGAATTCAGCCCGGAGACAGGCTGTGGAGCTGCCATACAGCTGGTCCATGGCCAGGAACAGAGACTGTTTCTCCCAACATGGGGAGTCTGGACACCATTTGTATGTAATCATAGATCTTAAGACCTTTTCCCTGGTTTGCTTCCAAGGCATTTGAGGAAGCAGAACTGAATCTCTCTCCGCATTACACAGAAATCCTCCTCAGTAGACCTCTGTTTATACCAGGGATGGATCTGACCCTGAATTGTTGGTGATTTCTGGTTGAGATACAGAGGAAGGAAGCTGAAGATGTAATCTAGTAAAGAGGTGCAGAGCACTCTTATTTGTAGGCATGGTGATATCTGCGATGTTTTTGATATAGAGAAGGATTAGATGCAGAGTACTGGATTCTACCTGGCTCATTTGAGATGGATGTTGCCAGAGTGAAATGTAAATCCTTCTTTTGATCTTTAAAAGAAATAATGTTAAACATTCCCATGCAGCCATGTTCACCAGAGACCATAATGGAGAGAGACGCTTTGGGAAACAGTTTTTTTTTAAAATGTAACAGTTTGGAGGTCAACAGTTTCAGAAATGAGAAGCCACATCTGGAAAGATGAAAATCATTTGAACTATCAAATTACCCCTGAAAAGTTCTCCAGTCATGCCAGGCTATAATTATTTTATCATATTTTGGGCAACATACATGTACTGCCATTAAGGGTTTTACATTAGGGTCTTCTCCTTCCAGGGATGAAGTCACACTATATGCCCTTACTTCAGCAAAAGATAAGGTCAATTATTTGCACTTCCACTCCAATTAATAGGATATGGCCTTCTAGTTTAATTTACAACAGCCAATTAAGCTTCTTGAGAGGTACTTCTGAGTGCCTAAATAGTAATTAGTCTCTTGAGAAAATTCACTAAAGTTCAAATAACTGTCAGATTTGCAAACACATCATGCACATTGTACCACTGATTTATTAGCAATGTCCATTAGCGGAAGGAAAAATACGGTGTACTGTACAATGTATAATGATGCAAAGAACCCTTATGAAATTAGATCAAATTATGTATGTGTTACACATATATAATTTAAGTATCAGAAGGGTAGCCATGTTAGTCTGGATCTGTAAAAGCAGCAAAGAATCCTGTGGCACCTTATAGACTAACAGACATTTTGGAGCATGAGCTTTCGTGGGTGCATCTGAGGAAGTGGGTATTCACCCACGAAAGCTCATGCTCCAAAACGTCTGTTAGTCTATAAGGTACCACAGGATTCTTTGCTGCCTATATAATTTAGACATAGAACATTTATGTCAAGTAGTCTTTTCCTCCAAAGAAAGGGTATATATATATATTTTTTTATCATAGCAGAACTAGTAAGGGCTCCATCTTTTGTGAAATAGAGAGAATCTCTTAAGTTTCAGTAATGAAAATTGAGTTTCACTTGGATGCAGCATTCTTCATTCTGGATAGAACTGAAGATACTATTTTAGAACCAAATACTGAAACAGCTTGATGGGAGTGGAGTGTTATGAAGACAGAGTTTTCATTAACTTTCTGTGGGGCTCCCTGCAAGTATAGGTGTGCATGTGTGGTTAATTGCTGTGTTTGCTGTTAGAGCTGAAGTTAAGTGTTAAGTGTCAGTTCTGGCTTTTTTTGGGGTCTGTCTTCTAACATCAAATAAACTGCCCACATAATAACTTTCTGGGCAATTAGTGCATATCTTGGATGCCTATTAAGGTGACCAGATGTCCTGATTTTATAGATACAGTCCTGATATTCTGGGCTTTTTTTATATAGGCATCTATTACCCTCCACCTCCTGTCCTGATTTTTCATACTTTCTATCTAATCACACTGATGTCTATAGGCATTAAAACTTTGGCCTTTAAGCTTATATGACACTCTTACCAAATTAGCAGGGTTAATATGTGGTGTTTTTCTTGTTTTTTGGTGCAATATGCTGTACCTGCTGTCAAGGTTCCTTCCCCACTCTGAACTTTAGGGTACAGATGTGGGGGACCTACATGAGAAGCTCTAAGCTCAATTAACAGCTTAGATCTGGTCTGTCTGCCACCACTCCCATCATAAACAGATGGTTAAGGGTTAATGTCTCTTTTGCCTGTAAAGAGTTAAAAAGTTCACCTAGCCTAGCTAACACCTGACCAGAGGAAGCAATGGGAGAACAAGATGTTTCAAAAGGAAGGAGGGAAGTTTTTCCTTTGTTTAGAGTTTCAGTTTCAGCGAGAGTGAAAAAGATCAAGGAACCAGCCTCTTATTAGAGTAGTAAGTTTTAGAAAGGAATAAATAGGTTGATGTTTATTTCTTTGTAATTGTCTTGTGCAATTAGAGGAAGAATCAAATTGGGTATTTTTTTCCTTTTCTGCCACTTCCACCCATTTGGCTCCAATCTCCCCCACCTCGGTTACAGTTTTGGGCTTCCCATCTAGGATGTACCTTTCTATTTCCTCAGGAACACCCTCTAAGAACTGCTCCATTTGCAATTAGGAAGGATAGCTCTTCCAGAGAGTTAGCACTTGCTCCTGGTATCCTGGCATCCCAATTCTTTCCAATGTGGTAGGCGTGTTGGGTAAATGACACATCTGGTTTCTACCTTAGGGCTCTGAACCGCAGACAGGCATGGTCAGGTGTTAGCCCCATTCTGATTCTGGCCTTGGTTTGAAAAAGTTTATAATCGTTCATGTGTTCCGTAGGCATTTCAGCCGCCACTTCTGCTAAGGGTCCACTGAGCTGTGGCCTCAGCTCTATCATGTACTGCTCTGTAGGGATGCTGTACCCATGGCAGGCCCTTTCGAAATTTTCTAAGAAGGCCTCAGTATCATCACCTGCCTTGTAAGTGGGGAATTTTCTGGGATGGGAAACAGTACCTGGAGAAGAGTTGTTAGGGTTGGCTGATAACTCCTGCTTAGCCCTTGCTAATTCCAGGGCATGCTTGTGGGTCTCTCGCTGGATCTCCATAGCCCTCCGGTGGTCAGCCTCTCTGGCTTTCTCTTCTCTTCCTTTCTCCTCCATCTCTCTTTTGTGGGCAGCTTCTTCTCTGGCTATCTGTCTGTCATGTTACTTTTGGCTCTCCTCAGCCCAGAGTTTGGCTAATTCTAGTTGTTGTTGTATGGTTTTTTATTCTTTGCCCGACATTTTTCACTGCTCTGCCTGAGCTATCTTGGTTTGCGAGGCAAAAAACAAAATAAAAAAACAAAAAAAAAAAAACCCCACAGCTTTTAACTGGACTTCTCAGAATGAGAAGAAACCAGAAAAACTAGTTTATAACTTTTCTTTTGCAAACTGTTAATTACTCTCCATCTAATCCCAGCTGAAATCCTTTCTAATAAAACCTTGTTAGAAAAACCTTTATCTGTTTGCCTTCAGGGTATCTCTCCTTCACTGCTTCCCCAGCATCTCAAAGGAGGCAAAAAAAATCTGGCTTTTGGTTCCTAAAAAATCCCTCACCACTGCTCACCATGTCAAGGTTCCTTCCCCACTCTGAACTTTAGGGTACAGATGTGGGGACCTGCATGAACACTTCTAAGCTTAATTACTAGCTTAGATCTGGTATCACTGCCACCATCCAGAATGTTCAGTGTCTGGATCACTCCCTTTCCCCCTCAAACCTTCCCCTCCCTGGGTAGCCTTGAGAGACTCCTTCACCAATTCCCTGGTGAGTCCAGATTCAATCCCTTGGATCTTAAAACAAGGAGAAATTAACCATCTCCCCTCCTTTCCCCCACCAATCCCTGGTGAGTCCAGATCCAATCCCTTTGGATCTAAAAACAAGTAAAAATCAATCAGGTATTAAGAAAAAGCTTTTAATTAAAGAAAAGAAAGGTAAGAGAAAACCCTCTGGGAAAGATTAGCATACCAGCTACCCTCACAGATAACAGATTCAAAACACAGAGGATGTTCCCCTGGGCACAAATTTAGTTACACAAAAAATACCCAATTTGATTCTACCACTAATTGCATAAGACAGGTTACAAAGAAATAAACATAAACCTATTTATTCCTTTCTAAAACTTACTACTCTGATAAGAGGCTGGTTCCTTGATCTTTTTCACTCTGGCTGAAACTGAAACTCTAAACAAAGGAAAAACTTCCCTTCTTCCTTTTGAAACATCTTGTTCCCCCATTGCTTCCTCTGGTCAGGTGTTAGCTAGGGTAGGTGAACTTTTTAACCTTTTACAGGTAAAAGAGGCATTAACCCTTAACCATCTGTTTATGACAACTCCCTTCCCTGGGTAGCCTTGAAAGACTTCACCAATTTCCTGGTGAACACAGATCCAAACCCCTTGGATCTTAAAACAAGGAGAATTAGCCATCCCCCTTCCTTTCTCCCACCAACTCCTGGTGGATCCAGATCCAACCCCCTTGGATCTAAAAACAAGGAAAAAGCAATCAGGTTATTTTAAAAAAAGGCTTTTAATTAAAGAAAAGAAAGGTAAAAGAAAACCCTCTGGGAGAGATTAGCATACCAGCTACTCTCACAGACAACAGATTCAAAACACAGAGGATGTTCCCTTGGGCAAAACATAATTACACCAATGAAAATACCCAAATACCCAATTTGATTCTTCCTCTAATTGCACAAGACAGGTTACAAAGAAATAAACGTAAACCTATTTAATCCTTCCTAAAACTTACTACTCTAATAAGAGGCTGGTTCCTTGATCTTTTTCACTCTGGCTGAAAACTGAAAAACTGACTAAACAAAGGAAACTTCCCTCCTTCCTTTTGAAACATCTTGTTCCCCCATTGCTTCCTCTGGTCAGGTGTTAGCTAGGCTAGGTGAACTTCTTAACCCTTTACAGGTAAAAGAGGCATTAACTCTTAACTATCTGTTTATGACACCTGCATATTATTCTTACTGTACAAAGTCCTATTAAAATCAATGGTGCATGTATCCATTTTACTTCAATGTGACTTTGTATAGTAAAAATCATATATAGTGAGGAGAATTCATAATGAACTAGCCACCAAGACTTCTTAACAAACAATTTAATTACTTAGAAAATGAAAAGTGATCTTACCATATCACAGCTCTATAATGTTGTTCATGCCAACTCCAGTGTGGTACCACATATTTTTGTTTTCTGAGTAAAGTCCCACTGCCTTAGTAAGAAGTTCAGGTCTAGGCTCAGTGCTGACAGTAATATCTGTAGAGGAGACTGAGAGAGTACAGTGCAGAGTAATGGATCTCTCTTGCGGGGAAGAGAGGTGAGGGATGGGTGGTTTATTTAGTAATGGATGTAGCAAAAAGCCAAAGAAGCGATGTAGTAAAATATTCCTGGAACATGCTCTGACAAAATGCTGTACTCCAGTCATGTGACTTTCCAAGTGAGGTTTTAAGGCATTAGCTTTGACCTTTAAAGTTCTAAATGGCTTAAGACCTACCTACCTGAAACCACCTCTCTTCCTGTTCCATATTGTCACAGCTGAGATCAGCTGGGGCACTGGAGCAAGTACTCTATTTGATACAAATGATGAGAGAGAGGGGAGGCTGTGAAGTAGGGTTTCCCACATGGCAGAAGAGTGCCTAGTCTCTGAGTTACAGGGTGGAGGTGGGAAAGTTCTCTGAATACCTTGTGTTGACATTGTTCCACTTCATGTAAAATACTTAAATAGTCATTAAGTCATTCTATCCCTGGTCCTATAGCCTGATGGTTAGAGGGACAGAGAATTTCATGTCTCTGCTCTTATGGGTATCTATGTTAGCAGAATGAAACATTTTCAACAGGAGAGTTTGAGACAGACCCAGAATATTCCTTAATCTGGTAGCTAGAGCACTCTCCTGCAATAGAGGAGCCCCAAAATCAAATCCCTTTTCTACATCAGGCAAGGGAAGGGGTGGATGGGGGTTTGAACCTGGGTCTACCATGTCTCAGGTGAGTTCGCTAACTACTGGGCTAAAGATTATAATGGATTCTTTGCTTCCTCTCCAGCCTCTCCCCTCCCCTCCAAAAATTGGCTGAAACATTTGGCAAATTTATGTCAAATTAGTAAATTGTTTCAGGCTGATCATTTTTTCACTAGGTCTAGTCAGAAGCAGGGCTTCTGGCTGCCTTCTTTTTTGCTGACACATACAGAGTGAAGTGCTGTTTAAACAGTCTTCAATTACCTTCCACATTTCCAGGATATGTCAACTCTAGTGGATCTTTTAATTGTTCCACTGTTCCACTCTGGGTGTTTTTCTTAGTTGTTTTTCACTTCTGATACCATATGGTGTTCAGCAATCACTATTTAAGGTGCTGGAAAGAGATTATACATAACTGCATGAGCTTTTTCAGTGCCTCACCCAGACTATGTCTGGGAAGCTCAGCCCTTAAAGACATATTCCTCAATACCACAGTTCTAAAAGGTACTGAGTACAAGAGGATTTGGTGATTCTTATCAGTACATAGGATCAAATCCTTATGTTTCATAGATAATTTTAAAAAAGTAGTAATACTGATTTTTTTTAATGTTAGAAATGAAGATGGCACGAGCATATAGGTTGTAAATTAAAATCTGGTACTTGGTAACATTTATGTAACGTTAAAGTAGTATCTGTGTGTGATGGGTTGGCTCACAGAACCCCCCTGGAAGCTGCCACCTGATATGCCAAGACTACTTCTTCCCCTGCTTTTCCTGCCAGCTCGTGACCCCAGCACCCTGTCTTGCCAAGCCAGCACGATCGTCTGCTCCAACACAGACCCAGGGTCTGAATTACTTGCCCCAAAGCTAACAGAAGTGTTCCTGTCTTTAACCCTCAGATGCCCAATGGAGACTAAACTCAAATAAATCTGCTTTACCCTGTATAAACCTTATACGGGGTTAACTCATAAATTGTTTGCCCTCTATAACACTGATAGAGAGAGATGCACAGTTGTTTGCTCCCCTGGGTATTAATACATACTCTGAGTTAATTAACTAGTAAAAAGTGATTTATTTAATACAGAAAGTAGGATCTAAGTGGTTCCAAGTAGCAACAAACAGAACAAAGTAAGTCACCAAGCAAAATAAAATAAAATGCGCAAATCTATATCTAATCAAACTGAATAAAAATAAGATCCTCATCAGTTCCAGAATGCTCCCTTGTACAGACTAATCTCCTTTTAGCCTGGGTCCAGCAAGCACTCGCACCCCTTGCATACTCTTCTTTGTTCCAGTTTCTTTCCAGTATCCTGGGGAGTAGAGAGGCTCTCTCGTTAGCCAGCTGAAGATAAAAAGGGAGGGGTCTCCCAGGGGTTTAAATAGACTTTCTCTTGTGGGTGGAGACCCCCTCCTCACTCCTATGCAAAGTCCAGCTCCAAGATGGAGTTCTGGAGTCACCTGGGCAAGTAACATGTCCATGTATGACTCAGTCTCTACAGGCAGAAGCCATTGTCTACATGGTATCTTGTATGTCTCCAGGAAGACTTCTTATGTGGATTGGAGCATTCCAAGATGCATTGTTTCCCAAATGCTTCCTGATCGGATACTTAACCTTGTGAATTCCTTCCTAAAGAAGCTGACCAAATGCCTCACAAAGCTTACTTAGAAATCAAGCATGTATACAGCCAATATTCTTAACCTCAAGTACAAAATGATATATGTCTACAAATAGGATGAATAGATATAGTAGACCATAACCTTTACAGAGAGATGCTACATGGCACAGGCAGCACAAAACATATTCCACTTATGTCATATTCCCATGAACCATTATGGGGTGTAGCATCACACTGTGTGCCTACAAGTTTCATATACAACGTACTTGGTTCATCCCTTTCTCCAACTTGTGAAGTTAACACAGAGCAACTAGCTGATAAATCAGATGGTTAGAATACCACATTTTGAAGGATCTTTGAATTCATATTCTGCTGATGCATGTACAAATAATTATGAAAATGCAGAGTCTCATTTTTATGCATGCAAATAGACACCAATATACACGATGACCCACTGTGCAAACCTAAGTGATCCTTTATAAGTACAAGTGGCCCTTGTGTGTGGGCACACACATGCACACGTATTTTTGCTACCTCAATGGGGTGTTTGCAAATATTGCATTCATGTTTTTGCAAGCTTGTCTACCTAGACCCTCCAAAGGTTGATAAATCTAGAAGCAGTCACAC